>NW_025814827.1:50891634-51491634 GCF_022079265.1 Lynx rufus | reverse complement strand
GCACAATAGAGAATTATGGTACATGATTTTCAAATATCCCATCAACATTGGTGTAGAGGAAAACTGGTTTACAATTATTTAAGTCTAGGAAATAATTTTCTATATCACAACAGAGTTTCCTTCTTTATAGTTTTAAACTAAAATTCCCAGGAATGTAATACTGTTAAATCAAGGGGATATTGCACTACATTTTCTGAGCATTGTTTACCATTTCAGAAAATCACATCCACAAAACAATACCACTTACTATAATTGAGTGACCAATATAACATGCCACCCATCACTGCCACATGTAAATATATAACAAAGGAAACCTGAGATTCTTTTTAACAGACTTAGATTTAAATATTATTAAATAGCAAAGATACACAAGATACAGGGATCTCATTGACTTTTATTAATAAAGATTCTTTTTATATTTCATATTATTGCCATTGTATACATGAAAAAATTTTTGAATAACAATAATAAGAAATCTAGATTAAAAAACTTACATGTTGAAAGTATTCATTAATTTTAGGGGTTGCCTGTTTTTGCCAGTGTACATAGATTCTGTGTCTGTCATAGTTTTTCTGTGGTTTCTTTTATTAGTTGCTTCTTTTTGCAGTACACCTCCATCCCCCATAGCTTATCAAAGGATATGGTCTCCTGGGTCTTTCTAAGTGCCAGAGATTGATCGCGATCCTCAACATGTGGAGGAATTCAAGGCAGGAGATATGTTTTCAGAGATACTTTGTCACTATCCCGTCATAACATTGGGAATTATTTTGACATTGCACTTATAAATAAGGCCCAGCTCGTTTGTGCTAATATCATACTTCATCATTTTCTCTGTTTCCAAAGTCTGTAATTTGTCTTGGCATGTTATCCTTATTTCAATTAAGATTATTTCCTTCTTTTTCTTATAGACAAATAAGTCTGGTCTCTTAGGACTTATTTCTATTTTAGTGACCATTTATATCAACATTCTTTTATCTTCCTGAATTTCTTGTATTGCAGGGTTTCTGACTTTAATTCTCTTAAATCCCAATGTATTCATTATCAGTGGGTGCAGGCATCTGTCTAGATCATCAAGTTTTCTGGATCAGCCTTGCCTGAGCATTTACATGTTGAAATACGTTATTTTAGTATAAATTACTCTCTTTTATTCCACTGACAGTGCTGTTCTGAGCCATAGTGGAGCTGAGATACCTCTGTGCTTCCTATTATCAGTCTCTGAGCTGAACCAAAATACAAGCCTTGCTGAGCGCTGTCTGTATCTTCCTTCTCTCACCCCTTGCAGCCCAGAGCACCTCTAGGGTGTGGCCAGGGCAGCAACCAAGAGAGTCTGTCCCTTGGGCTTTCTCTTCTGCATGGTAACATTCCCAGCTGCCACTCCTTATGTGACATAGTTTCAAATATTTAAATACTGGTAACAAGGTGCTTTCAACTCTCTCTATAATGGGTTTGGAATCAATTCCCTAAATCTCTCTGATTTATTCTTAAATTTCACTTACGTTATTTCTATAGTGTCCTAATTAATTTATCCCCCTTTGTTTCTCCTTCCAATTCTAATTCCACAGAAGCCAGTTAACCTCTGAAATGTAGGTGTGATCATGTAACTCTCCTGCTCAAAGACCTTCAATTTCTCTCTCTCTCTACACACACACACACACATATATATATATATATATATATATATGTATTATATGTGTACATATTACATATATAAATGTATATAATACTTCTTACTGTTTCCAATTTTTGTCCTGAATTAAGTCCAAGTTCCCTATTATTTTATTCATGATTTTCTTACTGGTGATCTCAAATAACTTTCCCAGTATTATTTCTTTCGGTCCTCTGTACACAGGTTTTGCTTACACTTTTGCCACACTGGTGGTTTGCAACTCCCCAAACACATTAATTGGTTTCAGATATTCACACTTTTATTTAAACAATTTCATTTGCCTGGGATGACCTCTTCATTTCTTTGGGCATCTTTGCTCTCCTTCAAACACACATTCAACTGTTGCTTCTTTCCTGAACTTGTGCTTGTACTCTACTCTGATTGACATCTCCTTCCTCTGAATTCTGAAGCCCCTTTTTAGTTCTTTTACAACATTAGATGGCATCACATATATATTGTATATTTTTCATTTCTCCTACAAAAATCCAACTACCTTGGTGAAATGATGGGGAATAGTATTAAGAATGTGAACTCTGGAGGCAGACCTACTGGGTCTGAATCTGGACTCAACCACTTAATAACCATTTGGCTGTCTCAGACACCCAGTATCTAGAGTGTATTAAGTATGTATTTTTAATTCTGATACTTTAATATCTGGGAAATTCCTGATCTTGCAAGACTTGCCTGCCCCTACTAGGGCTAGTCTGTTCTTAGAGAAGGTACATGACTAGCCAGTGAGCACATGTTTCATATTCAGAGTAACCAATCCAAAGCCACTACCTCCTCTATCAGGCTCTTACACTCCAGGTCAATATGCTCCTGCCTCAATCTCCCTAGGACTAGGCACCAGGCAAATTGGAAACAGCTCTTACACCCTGGAGCCCCCTGAAATCATTCATACTAGAGAATCTTAAGCTTGCTTGCTCTGCCTTGCTTTTTTCTTCCAATAGAAACCTTTCGTTCACATTTTCTGTCCACTCCCTTTGCCTCCTAATTGATTCTGGTGCTTCCTTTTGTGGCCCTGGATAGCATGGCATGTCCCCCTTCTTGGGAACAATCAGTGGCAGTCATCTCCTGGTGTGTTAGCCTCACTCTACCTGAAAAATAATAAAACCTACATATTAAAACATAGTGCATGTTGGGAAGGCCAAATGAGGTAATATATGTAAAGCACAGAGATCAATGTCTGATACATAATTGGTACTGCATGAGCATCGGCTGGTATTAAAAGCAGCGATCGTATGAAAAGCATCTTTGTGATCTCCCAGAATACTTTGCATGCATTCTCAATAAATATGTGACTAATAAATGAATGCAGCTCTTTAAATGACTGCTGTCCTAAAAAGTATCATTGACAAAGAGCAAGAACAAATTCATAAGTGGATTAGGGAAAAAGGATAATCAAGAGGAAAACAAAACAGTAACAGAAGGAAAATGTTAGCACTGGCAATTTGAAGGGGAGTTTGAGAGGGAGCGAGGGGAGGGAACTGAATAAAGCTGAGATCAGAGAAGTGGACTGCCATTAAGAGAAGAGGTAAGAGCTAACTGGAGATAAAAATCTAAAGGGATGGAGAACATCAGAAGGACCTGAAAGGAATAGGGAAATCAAATCTAAAGTTTTTAATATTAAAACCTAATTACAAATTCTCTGCTCAGGGTGTTCAGGTGTGACCTATCCATCTGCAGACTTTGATATTGACAAAAATGGGGGAATAAAGAGCTATTCAGTGCATGTGCTTAGGGCCAAAGTAAGAACTGCGTGAAATGATTCCATTTTCACTCCATGAATTTTCACTTATGAAAAATTAGACTTTTGCAGAAACTATGAATTTATAAGGACTAAAATTGTGTCATTTCTACCACAGAACAGTAGGTTGTCACAGCACAGAAAATAAACACAAGTGGCAAAATTCCACGTCAGTACTACATACACAACTCACTAATATTGCCCCTGGCAAAAAATTTGTTGAGCTATCTAATGTTAAAGGAAAAATAACTCTTTGGTCAGAATGATGGACTTTTACCTGTGACAAGTCACCTGTCATGGAAGAGGGAAAGAACAACTTAGAAACTTACAGAAAAAAAAAGTTTATTTCTTTAGGCATATATCACATCTTTTTCACCAACAGTGAGAATTTTTTTTCTTACAGTTCTGGAAGAGAAAGCAAAACTGAACTCAGTCAAAGTGTCTCATATGAAAAAAAAAATCTGTGTCCATAAGCTTGGAAAAGCATAGTGCTTCATTTTAAATTTTTTAGGAAAGATGACAAATAAAAAAACAGAACAGATGTTATGTCTCTAAGCAACATCATCTTTGACACATCTTGAAGCTTTGTGAAACCTGCTCTATTTTATTTCTAACTTTTTATATCTTAAAGGAAGGAAGACAGCAATGTTTAGTTGTTGTGTTTCCTTGGGTTGTTAGTGAATTCTTTGCTCTTTTTCCACTGCACCACAAGCAAATACTTGCTCCTAGGCTTTCTCAATCTATAATCAAAGGGTTGTTTAAGTGCAGTTACTCATTTTATTTAATTTAACTGTGCAGCATAATTATTATTTACAGATTGTGAAGAAATATCTAAAGAAAACTATGCTAGTACTAAATGTATTATGGTATGGTATAGATGTATTATTGTGTCACCTCTGCAACCCTTTAGGCAAAATTACTGTTTATTTTCAAAAATAAATTTATGAATCACAAAAAAGAAAATATACATAGAAAATGTGAGTCCTTTACCTGGCACAACAAATCAATGCTACAGTCAACAGCTTTGTCCTTTATTTATTAAGATCTAACATACAATGATGAAATTATTAGACAAAATAATGAGTCTCTATCAATCTGTCTTTAGTTTTATAAAACCCAGCTTTACTCTGTCAGCCTTGTCAATGCTACTGAATATTAATGGGAATAAAGTTAATTGCTGGGTGGAAAAAGGTCTTACTTGAAGTGAAAAGGAAGCACCTTGTTGAAATCTGTCGTTTTTGACAAGCCATAATTTATTTCTACTTAGTGATATGTACCGACAGATTTCAAACCTCACTCTTATCTTTACCACAGATTCTAATTATTTTCATTTGGGATGTTGTTGGATCCTGAGCCTCTGACCACTTTCATCATTTAGAAATAAATTACTTCATGAAAGGTGGTTATACATTCTTAGTGAAAGGAGTTTTGCCTAGAGTATAAGGAAACAGCTGCCTTCTGCAAGCTTCAGAAAACACATGAATGTATTTATGGTATCTCAGTGAACAAGAAGGAGAGGAGAGCAATGACTTTCAGAACAAGAAAGGGTTATATATGAACCTAATAACTTTCTAGCACAGCTAAATGCTAGTTAAACCACTTCATTCAAAGAAATGAATAATGAATAATCACTTAAGGTTCATCCTGATTAGATTGTCACCTGATTGGAAACATAACATTCAGTTGTGTTGAGAATCTTAAGAACTTTCCATTAAATTCTAAACAGCTATAATGTTAAAACAATACATATTTTATTTTAAATCAGTAGTCTATCAAATGCAGTGCCATTCTTCACTGAGTAGAGTTTAGGAAATAACCTTGAAAATAAGCACCGGCCAGTTCATGAGGTTCTTATTAGAAAGGACCAAAATAAGATAAGGTGATGAATTGAAAATACATTTAATATTGTCTATTTCCTCTTCATATATCCTTGTAGCTACTTTTTTGTTAAATGAGAATCTGCATCCATTGTTGGAAACTTTGGCCTCCTATTAGCTGAAGGTTTATTGTGGTCCTTACACAAATAATAGAGAAAGCACTAGAAAGAAAAAAAAATAGCTAGGAGGAAAAGGTGTTGTTCGATGGGATCAACACAGGGTTTTGTTTTTAGAAATTAGACTTTGTGGCCTAGTGATTTCGGTAATGGTTTAATACATGAAATCTGTCTGTCCTCATGGCCTGGCCTCATAGTTAGGTGTTGATTCTTTAGTATATTTGGCACCTACATCTAATAACATTTCAGGAACCTGCTCTTTTCCCCTTGGCTGAAAGTAAGTGCCATATGTGACTGGCCAGCAGATTGGGTGGCGTTTATGTTGTGGTTCTTAGTCATCCCAATTTTTTTCCACCACATCCCAGTCACAATGGGGAAAAATGAAAAGCAGCTGCTAACAGCCTCACAACAGTTCTGTAATTACTTTCCTGGGCTGGCATTATATGATTTGACAATGGCCTGGGGATGTAACAAATAAGAAAAACCTTGTCATTCAATTTAAAAGGCTTCCTACCAGGGCAACACACTCCCCACCTCATCAGAATGACAGTACTCAACTCTGACACAGCCAGTGTGTTTAGTGCCGAGAGACGTAACTACAGCCAGGTGGAGCCAAGCACAAACAGCCAACTTGCTTTCCTATTGACACTGCCATTGAATTGAAAGAGGAATCCTAACGTAGGCCAAAGATTCACATCTCAGTTCCAAGCAGCTCCAGCCTATTCATTCCAAGAACAAATGCTAATATATTGGAGTATTTTCATTAAAGAGCAGTTTTTAGAAATGGCAGTCCTGCTTTGCCAAAGATTTCAAGTTTCCTCGATGATAGCATTTGCCATTTTCGTAGCTTTGCCATTTCGTAGGATAATCAAGTTTCATCCTACCTTCCTGAGACAATATTAGGAACTGGTTCTATTGGTCAGAGTGGGCTAGCTATCATAAAACTCAATCCCAATTGTCAGTGAGTTAGAACTATAAAGATTTTAGCCCTCATTCATGTTATTGCCCAATAAAGAGTTTGGTGCGTGGTCTTCTACCTTGAGATTCAGAGACACAGATTAACAGCCTCCTTCTGTGTAGTGATTCCATCATCTTCTCAGGCCTCTGAATCCCTCACTGTATCCTATCTTTCTGACCAGGGGACAAGGGAAGAAATCAAAATTACAAAGCAAATTTAAGAACTCAGCCTGGGGAGTGCAATCCTATTTTATTGAATTTCTACCCTAACCTGTTGCCCAGAACTACTGTCAAGATGAACGGGGTTGAGAAATGGAGTTCAGCAGTATACCAAGAGTGTATCAAATTCAGCAATATTCCAAGAGATAGTGTCAGTTCCCACCATGTTTTATTGCAAAATGAAATTTTTTTTTAATCAATCACTGCAGCTTACAATCACTTAAAAGTAACCTAAGACCATGAAATTATCATGTTCCCTGGCATACTGTACAGCTCTTCTCCACTAGTAACAGTGATGAGGCAAATATATATATATTATTATATATTATATATATATATATTTTATATATATATTTTATATATATTATATATATTATATAATATATATAATATATATATATTTAATGTTTATTTTTGAGAGAGAAGAGAGAGCAAGTGCATGAGTGGGGGAGGGGCAGAAATAGAGGGACCAGAGGATCTGAAGCGGGCTCTGTGCTGACAGCAGAGAGCCCGACTTGCACCCATGAACCATTGAGATCATAACCTGAGCTGAAGTGGATGCTTAACCGAGTAAGCCACCCAGGCTCCCCAAAGTATATTTTTTGAAGGCAATTTTTAGTGTTATACTAGTCATAATTATACTTTAATCAGAAGGTTCACTAGAGGGGAAAGAAAAATTATTTTTTTTTAGCTCCAGAAACTATTGATCTAGTCTTAAAAGCTAAACAAAGTATTCATTCACTCAACAAGTGTTTACCGAGTAACTACTATGTGTCAGGTGTTGTTCTAGGTGCTTGAAATGCATCAGTGAACAAAAAAGGCAAAAATCTCTGTTGTATTCATGAACTTTCTAGAGGAGGTAGAAGTAATAATAAACATAAGAAATCAGTACATTACGTGGTATAAATAAGATGGTAAGTACAAAATAATACTTAGAGGGGGTGTTGTGGTGGTTAGAATAAGCCTCATTAAGAAGGTAATAATTATTCAGACTTCAAGGAGTGAGGGATTATAATTCCAAGTATCTGGAGGAGAAGCATTTTAAGTAGAAGGAAAAGCAACTGTAAGGGCCCTATGGCAAGGGCAAAGTTTCATGTCTGATAAATGCTAAGAGACAGTATGGCTGGTGTGAAGTGAATGACAGAGAAAAAGAGAATAAGAGGAGATCCAAGATTTCAAGAGACCATTCATTTAAGGCTTTATGGGCAACTGTAAAGTCATTGGCTTTTACCCTGCATGAAGTAGGAAGGCATTGGAGGTTTTTGAGCAGAAGAAGGATTTTATATGACCTAAATTTTATTAACTTTATTCTTGCTGCTATGCCTCACAAGAAATGAGTCAGTTAAGACATTAAAGTAATAATTCAGGTGAGAAATGGTAGTGGGTTTATGAGAATTTATCAGTGGAGATGGAAAAGTGGTTGGATTCTGATTATATTCTGAGCCTTCCTTATATTTTGAACAATAGACCCTCTTTGTAGATTGGATACGACATGTGAGAAGAACGGAGAAGTCAGGAAAGACTAAGGTTTTGGGCACAAGTAACTAAAAGAATGGAGTTGCCACCATCAGAGATGGAAGTGGCTAAAAGCAGGACACGTTTTGGTGATAGGATGACTTCAGCTTTGGACGTGATAAGTTTGAAATGTCTATTATACACCCAAGCATACTGAATTGGCAATTAAATATGTGAGTCTGAAGTACAGGAGAGAGGTCTAGGCTGATGTTATAGATTTAGGGGTCATTGGCATAGTATATAAGGCTCAAAAACTGAGTAAAATGCCAAAGGAATATGTATATATAAAGGAAAAGAGATCCAAAGATGCTCTTGGATGCTCAGATATTAAGAATGTTGGGTAAGAATCACTAGCAAAGACCAGAAGGAACAACTAGCTCAGTGAAAGGAAATGGAGAAGAGTGTAGTGTCTTGGAAGGCAAGTGTATCAAGTAGACAAGAGGAGCCAAGATGTCAAATGCTGTTGATAAGTCAAGAAACCTCAGGACTGAGAATGAATCATTAGATTTTGCAATCTGGAGATTATTGATAATCATGACAAGAACATTTGGAGTAGAGTGGTGATTAGAGTGTATAGAAGAGGACTTGGAGAAGGGAATATAAAGTCTTTTAAGGAGTTTTGTTGCGAAGCAGAATAAAATCATTTTTGCAGCATCTGGAAAATAAAGTGGACTCAAGAGAAGAGTTCTTTTGAGATGTGAAAAGTAATAGTAACCTTATGTATGTTGATGGGAATGGTTCAGTTGAGAGTGAAAATAGGAAAATGGGGAAAAAAAAGAAAATAGGAAAATGGGGGAGGAAGATTTGCTGAAGTAAGGCCTTGAACAGTCAAGAGAGGATAGGATCTAGGGTATGAAGTTACAGATAGGCTTTAGATAAGAGCATGGATAATATACCTATGATAACAGTTAGATATCAGAAATGGTGGGAGAAGAGATGGGAAAATCTGTGGAAATTCCTAGCAAAATAGGAAGAAGAAACAAAAGCACCAAAAAATGAGCAAACAGAACTCAACATTATTGAGGTATAGAGGAGATACTTCTAATACTTTGAATTTCTGTAGGCTATTTTGGGAAAGACACCTTTGGAATTGATTAATGTGGTGTTGCATCTGCACCATGAATATTTATGACCCAGGTCTCATGAATTCCGTTTTCATGATTATTGTAATTTTTCCATATTACATGTCCTCTATTCCACTCAGGCTAGTTTCCTAACTAGACCAGTGTGGGTTGAATTGTGTCCCACAGGAAGATTTGTTGAAGTTGAAACCATTGGTACCTGTGAATATGACCTTGCTTGGAAATAGGGTCTTTGTGGATGTATAGATAAGGTCATACTGGGTTAGGGCCTGAAATACAATGACTGGTACCCTTGTAAGGAGAAAGATACTTGGACAGACATAGACACACAGAGGGAAGACAGCCATGTGAAGACAGAGGTAGAAATTGTAGTGATGTAGCTGTCAATCAAGGCACACCAAGAATTGCCAATCAGCACAAGCTAGGAAGAGGCAAGGAATGATTCTTCCCTAAAGTCTTTAGAGGGAACATATCCCTGACGACATCTTGCTTTCAGACTCCTAGTCTCCAGAACTGTGGGAGAATAAATATCTATTATTTTAAGCCACCCAGTTTGTGGTAATTTGGTATAGCAGCTTAGGAAACTATATCAGCCATGATCATTTCAGCCTGCATAATTTTGCTGTGCTATTTTCCTCACATGAAATGCCTTCTCCTTTCCTCAATTCTTCATGTGTATTTACACACATTAATTAAAATTATATATTGTAAGTATTTATAGATCATTTATAAATTATCTGTTTCCAAAATTGAGATCCATAATGAAGCAGAGAAGGAAAAGCAAGCTATGGCAAGTTGAAAATAAAAGAATCTACAGTATCAAAATAATTAAAGGAGTTCACCCCAAGCAAATTGAATGTATGGCCTCAGAAAATCCAACAAAATTTTAGAAATTCCCTTAGGAATAAACCAATTATAGATGGCAGTCATTATCCTCATTTCCAGGCTATGGTCCTTCCTAAAGAAATCTCCATTTATGGCTCCTGCATGGCCATAGAAAATCATAATTACTCCAATAAACCTGATCCACTAGCAGGAGATGATCGAACCAAAATGAATGAATCCGATTCTTTCATTTGAGAACTGTAAAACGAGCAGTAAATGACTAAGTCAGTTGTGGAAGAAGAGCTTCAGTGTCTGTAAAGACAGATAAAAGTCAGTTCATGCCAAGTCAAAGCCATGTGCCATTTTGTGGAAGCAGAAAGACCATGGGCAAAGAAAGAAAGTTAGTTTGTAGAGGACAGTAGGCGAACAAATCAGATAAACTGCAAGAAGCAGAGATCCAATAGCAGGAACATCCCTTAAATCCAGGTGAATAGCCCTGTCCTGACCTTTTAGGCCCCACTGCATGAATCCTTGTGTTATTGGTTCCCATCTTGAATTCTTGTGAGATTGTCTACTAACCCTTAAACCAAACTTCTCTGTTGATCTCCCTTCAAATCAAACACCTATATGTTCTTGCAGAGAATAGTCTGCCATGCTGTATTTTACGATGGAGGTGTTATTGGAAGTACACATGGAACTGAATTAGGACTATAGTGGGGTAAAGATGTATTCCCAGCCTTGAGTAATAATGGTACCCCTTCCTCTCTCTTAAAATTTTTAGGAAACATTATATTTTTATGTTCATTATTTCTTTTAGCCACCATTTCATACAATTGTTGGTCAGTGTTACTAGGTTGCTATGCTACTGGGTTGCCATAATCTTATATATGGTTCCTTTCCTAATAACAAGGATATTGTGAATTTCAGTTAGTAGTATGCTGGCTGCTTTCTAATTTCTACCATCCTTTATGGATTGCATTTGGTAGTCCTGGACCACTAGTAAGGTGACTTAAACGACTGTAAAATTTGCATTTTAAAATCTAGCATTATTTGTTTCCTTCGTTTATTTGGGATAGATTCAATTCTCTCTCGTGCACCACTTTAGTTAGGCATTATATGTCAAAATTGTTCCTCAGAACAGAAACTAAATGGTGGAAAAAGGGGACATTGTGGGATAAGAACAGCATGATTTGAAGGTAGGACCTTGGACCTTGGAGGAAGGTAGAGGTCAGTAAATCCTATTCTCAAAAACCAACTATAAAACTGTACAAAACTGTCAAAGCAAATCTCCCACGCATTTCAAGGCTCTAGAAATCAACCTAAAGCAAACAACAAAGAGATAACTATTATTTTATGAAAAGCTGCTAGGATTTCAGCTAAAAACAGTGGGAAGCAGTGGCCTTCTTGCCTGGGGCTACTTCCGTGTCTTCTCTACACCAGCTCAATTGGCACAGTATTTAGACCAGAATAGGGTTGTTTGTGAAAACCAGCATCTTTGCTGCCAAAGGGAGAAGAATTGGTTTGGAGCTGAGAGCAAAAGCCCATGCCTGGCAGGTGTTTTCAGTACAAGCAGAAAACTTGGTAAGAAATAAATGAGGCAAATCTGCAGCTTTGCTAGCCTGAGGTTGTAGTCCTCGTTGATGACTGGCAGGCTTAGAGAGCAGCCAGAAACTTAACAAAGAGACCATAGAAGTGAGAGAGCTGTAGTGGGGCTGGATATGTTCTCCACACATCCCTGACTGACTGGGGACTGTGTGCACACACACACAGAGACCCAAGAGGGCTGAGAGGAAAATAAAATCTGGGACAGATGAAAACGGTCTGAATTTTGAATGTCCTCTTCATATCACACACAGATCCATTGGCAGAAGCTAAGATTTATGGGTTCAAGGTGTTTGACAACAATCTCTGACCAGTTACTGGCTGACCACTAAGCTATGCAGGGGGATCCCTAGGAAGCCAGGCTAACAAAAATAAGAATTTAAAACATCTTAGTAGAGACCTTAGCAGTGGCACATTGCAGAGGAGATAACTTGTGCAGAGTAAGCCCAACCAAGTTAGAAAAAAAAAAAAAAAGAGAAGAAGAAAGGAAGGGAGAGAGAGAAAGAAGGAGGGAGGGAGGAAGGGAAGGAAGAAGGAGGGAGAGGGAAAGAGGGAAAAAAAGCCAGGGGAAATTCTAGAAATGAAAAGCAAAATAACCAAAATAAAAAAAAAATTCACTAAAGGAGTTCAACAGCAGATATCAGATGATAAAAGAAAAAATTGGAGAACATGGAGCTAGATGAACAGAAAAGTCAAATAAACAAAATGTTTTGAAAGAAGCAAGGGCAAAATGATTCATTATACATAGGGGGAACATATAGTTAATAACTATTTCTCATCAGAAACAACAGTGCCAGAAAATAATGAAATAGCATAATCAAAGTACACGAAGAGATGGAAAACTATTGTCAACCAAGAATTCTATATCCAAAAATATTCTTTTTTTAATTTAATTTTTTTAAATTTACATTCAAATTAGTTAGCATATAGTGCAACAATAATTTCAGGAGTAGATTCCTTACTTCCCCTTACTCATTTAGCCCATCCTCCCTGCCACAACTCCTGCAGTAACCCTCTGTTCTCCATATTTATGAGTCTCTTATGTTTTGTCCCCCTCCTTGTTTTTATACTATTTTTTCCCTTCCCTTATGTTCATCTGTTTTGTCTCTTAAAGTCCTCATATGAGTGAAGTCATGTATTTGTCTTTCTCTGACTAATTTCATTTAGCATTATACCCTCCAGTTCCATCCATGTAGTTGCAAATGTCAAGATTTCATTCTTTTTGATTGCCAAGTAATACTCCATTATATATATATATATATATCCATATATATATCCATATATATATACCACATTTTCTTTATCCATTCATCCATCGATGGACATTTGGGCGCTTTCCATACTTTGGCTATTGTTGATAGTGCTGCTATAAACATGGGGGTGCATGTGTCTCTTCGAAACAGCACACCTGTATCCCGTGGATAAATACCTAGTAGTGCAATTTCTGGGTTGTAGGGTAGATCTATTTTTAGTTTTTTGAGGAACCTCCATACTGTTTTCCAGAGTGGCTGTACCAGCTTGCATCCCCACCAACAATGCAAAAGAGATCCTTTTTCTCTGCATCCTGGCCAACATCTGTTGTTGCCTGAGTTGTGAATGTTAGCCATTCTGACAAGTGTAAGGTGGTATTTCATTGTGGTTTTGATTTGTATTTCCCTGATGATGAGTGAAGTTGAGCATTTTTTCATGTGTCAGTGTCATATCCAAAAATATTCTAAAGTTGATTGTGGTGATGGTTGAACAGCTCTATGACTGTACTAAAAATCATTGAAATGTACACTTTAAATGGAAGAATCATATGATATATAAGTTATATCAATAAATCTGTTAAAAGGGGCACCTGAGTGGCTCAGTTTGTTAAGCTTCTAACTTTTGATTTTAGCTTAGGTCATGATCCCAAGGTTCATGAGATCAAGTCCCACTTTGGGCTCTTATGCTGACAGTGAGGAGTCTGCTTGAGATCCTCTCTTTTCCTCTCTCTCTGCACATGTGCTCTCTCTCTCTCTCAAAATAAACATTTAAAAAATAAATAAATCTGTCAAAAATAAGCCAAAAAAATCCTATATACAGCAAAGTTATTCTTCAAAAGTGAAGACAAAACATATTTCGCAATAAATGAATCCTGGAAGAATTCATTGCTAGCAAATCTTCCTTGAGAGCCAAAGCATAAGAGACTCTTAAAAACTGAGAACAAACTGAGGGTTGATGGGGGGTAGGAGGGAGGGGAGGGTAGGTGATGGGCATTAAAGAGGGCATCTTTTGGGATGAGCAGTGGGTGTTGTATGGAAACCAATTTGACAATAAATTTCATATATTAAAAGAAAAGAAAAGAAAGAAATACTAAAAGTAGTTCCTCAGGCTGAAAGGAAATGACACCAGATAGTAACAGGGGTCTGTAGGAAGAAATAAATAGCATCAAAAGTAGTTCATATGTGGATAAAACTAGAAGAATATACAAACATTTTTTTCTTCAATTATTTTCTTAAAAAGATATAGTATTATATGCAAACAAGAGAAAATGACGCCAAATGCACTAAATTTAAAAGAGCACAATAGAGGGGCACCTGGGTGGCTCAGTTGGTTGATCATCTGACTTTGGCTCAGGTCCTGGTCTTGCTGTCCGTGAGTTCAAGTTCTGTGTCAGGCTCTGTGGTGATGGCTCAGAGCCTGGAGCCTGCTTAAGAATCTGTGTCTCCTCTCTCTTTGCCCCTCCCTACCTTGTACTCTGTCTCTCTCAAAAATAAATAAACATTAAAGAAAATTTAAAAGAAAGAGCACAATGGAGCCCTCATTGACAAAAGCGATGGATGCAGGGTATGCTGTACCCATTGCTCAAAGCTTCCATTGCAGTTTGCCTTAAAAGTGCTCATCAACTGAGAGAAAACAACACTTGGTGTATATATACATACATATATATATATGTATACATATATACATATATATATGTATATATGTGTATATATATGTATTTGTTATGTATATAATTGTTTTTTAAACAATTGTGGTTATTTATTTATTTATTTAAAAAAATTTTTTTAACGTTTATTTATTTTGAGACAGAGAGAGACAGAGCATGAACAGGGGAGGGGCATAGAGAGAGGGAGACACAGAATCTGAAACAGGCTCCGGGCTCTGAGCTGTCAGCACAGAGCCCGACGTGGGGCTTGAACTCACGGACCGTGAGATCATGACCTGAGCTGAAGTCGGACACTTAACCGACCGAGCCACCCAGGCACCCCAATTGTGTTTTTTGTAAACAAGGAGCAGAGAGAGAGGGAGACACAGAATCCAAAGCAGACTCCAGGCTCTGAGCTGTCAGTACAGAGCCCGATGCAGGGCTTGAACTCAGGAACCATAAGATCATGACCTGAGCCGAAGTCAGACGCTTAACCAACTGAGGCACCCAGGCACCCCTGTATATAATTGTTTTATATGTGTGTCACATATAATATTTTACACATATATGTTTTGGAAAATATTTCAGAGATAGATAGATTTAAAATAAACCATCTTCACTTGTCTAATATGCATCATTAAACAAATTAAACAAATTTAATTTGCATTAAACAAATGCAATCATAATTGCATTCACATTCATTTTCACCTAGAATTTGGTAGGGATAATGAAAAACTGCAAAGGTGGTTAAGTTTCGCCTGTAAGTTCTTGGCGGTGGTGTGGACATTAGTTAATTTTGCTACTGATGGCCCTTCTCACACCTCTAGGACTTGAATCACTATGGTGCATACATGGTCAACTGAGTTTGGTGGTTCCCTAGAAATCAAGCCAAATGGGTACTTTTGCCACAGTTATCTATGTTAGTCTCCACTTAAAGACAGAAGCCTGTCTCAACTACTTTCAGCCCATTTTTACACCAGCACACAACAATATTTTTCATCAGTTCTAAAGCTTTCATTTGGTTCCTCATGGAACTTTTGTAGTCCATCAGGCTCTCAGTGGTCTGAATTTAACCATGTTTTTCACTCTTGTTTCCAAAATACTTACAATACTATTCATAGTGGGACATTTTAACCAAGAAAATTTTTGTCAAATATAGAGGTGAAAAACAGACAAGAGAGGCAAAGACATAAAAATGGTTGAAATAGGAAAAAAAAAACTACCCTTACCTCAAAAATGAGGAAGACACAGAAAGGAACATAGAGTTGATGAAAAGATGAAGTAACAAGGTGTCACTTGTATACTTTGTAACCTTTTATGAGAGAAAGTCAAAGGCTCCAACCAAAATAAACAGAACCTTAATGTTGTGAACTGAACACCTCCACCAACAATATCTCTACTACTGCCCTAACTTGTAGTTTAGAAATGCATCTTAAACCAGTTAAAAGATCATATCACTTTAGACTATATCATCCAAACATTTGGTGTTTGGATATGTTTAGTTAGAGAAAATGAGATATAATTAATTGGGCTCTCCTGAATTCCTAATTTACATTAGGATCTAAGGGACATAATTAGTCCTTTCCCTGAAGGACATGGTCAGAGGAGGGTGTATTTACCTTTCCATTGATTGATCCTTCCCACTGTTTTCTATGGAATTACAAGGGATTAAGAAGGGAAAAGAGTCTACTCCTTTCATTAGAACCCTTAAGAGGAAGACTTTTTTCTGGATTATCTTCACCCCTTTGATCTTTTGGCTTTAGGGACTTACTCGCTGCTAAATCAGTAGGAAAATTTTTACCTTGTGGACTCACCTCATCACAAAATCATGGATGAACCTTGCTTTATTTTTACTTTCAAAAATTGACCGTTAACGCCACTATGTTTTCTTTAACACCATTCCTAGTAGGAAACTGGATAGCTGTGTTATTGTTTGTTGTCTTTTAATCCAGACCTTACTTTAGGGGCATTTATTTTAAAGATTCTTTGTCCGAAATCTTAGTTCTCATCCTGAAAGCACAAGGGAACTATCCAGTTTACTTATAGAAAAGTAGGCAGCCAACCCATCTTCAGGAATTAGCCTCTTTGATTAATTTATCATCAGCCTTTTTTCTCATAGCAGTGTTCTGAGGGAATGGGACACAGGAGAGGAAAATGTTGATGGGCGAAAGTGGGTCGGAAAGACTAGGAAGATGAGTTACAGCAAAAGTCCTCGAAAGCCCTTATGTCTGGTGCCAGCAATATGGAAGATGGTGATGGTGGTGATGGTGGTGGTGGCCGGGGTGCCACAGCATAAAATGAGGTGGGAACCCTAAAAAGCTATAGGAGTCTTCCAAAAGAAGGGACAGCCAAAGAAAAACTGCCCATATTTTATAGTTTTGCCATGGGATGACCTTATCAATAAAGTTTGATGACAATAATGGTAGTAGGCAGGTGAGTAAACAGTATTTGTAAGCTCAAGTGGGGAGTTACAACACCTCTTAGCCCTCATGAAAGGCTTCTTGTGCTTTTTTCCCTCTATGAAGTCAGTAAAATTGACCTATTCAGGGCTTTTCTAACTTTAACAAGTGTGATTTAGTCACACTGTTCTGAATTCTTATTCCTTTCCATACATCATCCTTCATCTTGGGGAGAAGAAAAGAATGGAACAGTTAAATAGGAAAAGGTTTATCCTTAACTACTCCTTCTATTCTCTTCTTATCATCAAAGAACTATACATCTCCCTGCCAAACCACAGGAACAAAATAAAGCAGATGTGTGCCTCTGAGCCTTTCTGGATATTAAGGGATGGATTGAGCAAAGATTATTTTTGTGGCAGTTACTTGCCTTTGTTTCTGAGTGTATGTGTTTGGTTCCATCCAAGTTTTGTTTTTCTTTGTGCTGCTAAAGTGTCCTAACAGTAGTCATTAAAAATGTCAACATGCTAAATAAATACCTAACAGGTAGTTAATATGTATTTTTATTATTAAAAATATGCCCTTTGCTTTGTGTCACATTTTAATTTCCTTCCTTAAGGTGGATATGCAGTGACACACCAAAGGGGAGGCAAGTAGGCGAGGCCTAGAGGCCTGCTCTGCTGAAGAGCACTACTGTATCACCAATGTGATGTAGAACTGCATGGTAGTCAGCAAAAGTAATCAGATTTTCAGTTGGCTTTATTGTTTGTCACCTCTCTATGGACAGGGTGCGTCCTTCCAACCGACACCTGGGGCAAACCACACCACTGCACTTTGTTCTGCCATTGGCATGTAGGAGAATACATAAGACATGCATGTGGAGCCCCTAGAAATTAGACACATCATGTGCACCTGTTTACATGTGAACACATAGGCAAACATGAAAAGATAGTTATATTAATATAGGATCTAGAGCTGTGTGTCTAAATATGAATTCTTTTTTAAAAAATTTCTTTTTGTGCTTATTTATTTTTGAGAGAGAGAGGGACAGTGTGCGAGCAGGGGAGGAGAAGAGAGAAAGGGAGACACAGAATCCCAAGCAGGGACCAGGCTTTGAGCTGTCGGCACAGAGCCCACATGGGGCTTAAACCCATGAACTGTGAGATCATGACCTGAGCTGAAGTCCAGCACTTAACCTACTGACCCACCCAGGCGTCCCTAAATATGAATTCCTTAGTGGTAACCTTCTGGTTCTGCTGCTGAGAAAATACTGTTGGACAAATATATATCTTCTATTTGCAACCATGCACACACTCGTGGCTTAGTCCATAGTTAGCCATTCTTATTCCTATACATATATATGAGAGGGAGAAAGAGAGAGACGAGAGAAAGCAGTTGGATAAACTATCCCCAGCTCCTCATATGTAAGGTGTACCCTCTTCATCTCCTAGCACCTCATTTTCCTCAGCAGTAAACTGAAGGTAACAGTAGTGCCTACCTTCCAGAGTGACTGTAGGATTCTGTGAAATGAGGCACACAAAGTGCTCGCTCCAGCCTAAGTACATGTCCAGTAGTCACTAGCTATTATTATTATGTGGAATATCCTTTTATTTCAGTGAATTGCTTATGTTTCCATATGCTCCATTTGTCTTTTGCCAATTTCCTCACACTTGCATATTCATCAGGCAGAGGAGGAAAAATGTATAAACGTCCTTCGTGCTATTGAACTTAAGCATCTCTGTGCCTGCTGACTCCACCAGATACTTTTATGGTACCGTATGCCACTGCAGCTAATACAAGACATTTTCTGTGGGCCACACATCAGTGTCAACTAGTTGAGTCCCCCCAACAACCTCAGGAGGATGAGGAAACAGATGAGGAAACTTAAACCTAGGCACAGGCATTTTGCTGGAAAGCATGCTGATGTGAGACAGAAGCAGGAAGGAAACACTGACAGCTTGGCAAAGCTCTGGTGGTTTTGGTCAGTGCTCTGCACCGCCTCCTACAGTCCCGCACAGATACATAACACAGGGACCTGGCCGCTGGGACTGTGGGTGCTCAGACCTCAGTAAGACCCATTAGCGAGGTCAGGTTAAATAGTTTTGAAGACAAGTTGGTTTCATAAAGTGAGCACCTCTGTCTTTTTGCCACCTGTTACAGGTTTCTCCTTCTGGTTGTGAGAAGGACTGGCAGACGCTTCCCTGCTAGACAGGGGCGGGGGAGGAGGGTGGGAAGCCCACCTCACATCTCACCATTCCAGGTGTAAGAAGCACCATTACTGTATATGAAATACGAGACATTACTTCATTGACTGGGTTCTCTCCTCTTTGTCTTAAAACAGCTGTCATTTTTTCTAGTCATCAGTGTGCCTTTTTCTGAGCCTTTCTTTGGTGAGAATTCCTCCAGATTATATTCCTCTCCTTCACTCCCCTAGAGAGAAAAACAAAATAAGAGCAAAACCCTCTTTAGTATTATAAACTAAACTTCAAAAGGAAACCCATCCCCAGAGAGTAGAGTAATACAGTAACATCTTACTTTGGGGATCTATTTGCCTTCTCTAGGCTAGCGCTCTCCTAACATTTCAGTTCAGAGTACGTTGTTCCTTTTTATGTTACCACCCGCATGGCTCTATGCACCTTTAGTGCCAAGAAGCATGAGAAGATTTTATAACAAGAGTAATTGTAATAGGATTTAATCATGTTGTTGGCAGCAAAGGACCAGCAATCTTAATGATAATGTTACAATAGAGAGCCCTGGAAATGGTATAAGTAGGTAAAATACTGTAAATTGAAGGTGCCTTATGCCTGTAATATACACTTTAATAGCCATTCAAAGCCAGGCACCATAAAAATATGTCCAGTGTCTATGAGGCATTAAACATTAAGCAAACCTCTGACAAAAAGTCCAAAATCCCAAAGGATGCCATTGTGTTAAAACCCTGTCTGTTAGAGAACTGAATTACAGTGCATCAAGAAACTAACAATGAAACAAAGGGGAAAATTACAATTTACAAATACTAGACTTTGAAAATTTTGAATGAAACTTCATGACACATTACTTCACCTTTCTAGATGGTATGAGTTGACTAGAACTCTGTCTTTAGATGGCAAACTAGATACATGTGTATAATCTTTTGCAAATGCTTTAGGCAATTAAGAGTATGGTATGACTCTAATATCAGGTTGATCAGGAAGCTGTCATTTGTAGGTTTTCTACATGTTCTTTAAGAGAAAATCGGTGCATTAAATGATGCTGCTTATTCTAACCCTTTCTGAAGAGTATTGCAAATGTTAATTCATCAGTCTCAACAATACCCTTTTAGAATAAGATGAAAAATAATATTAATAACACTTTGTGCTTATATAATGCTTTTTATCTGAAAATCCCTGAAGGCATCATAAACATTAACAACATGAACAAAAGTCCTAATAATACTAGCTGAGTCTCATACAGAAAAGATTCCTAACCTCATTTTGCAGATGCTGAGATTTAGTCACAAATAGGCTAGGAAAATTGCCTCAGACTACAGAAGCAGTCACCAGCTGAGCCAGCAGTAGAAATCAATGCTTTTGATTTTTATGTCCCTATTTCAGACACTGTACTTTTTCCTATAGAAACAAGAGGCATTCCATCTTTACTCTTGGATGTAACATTTTGTGTTCACAAAACTGTCTAAACCAATCTAGAACTCTCCTCCTTGCCTGCATCAGTTATCCCCAGCATCAGGAACTGTTTGAAGGTTCACCTTTAGATGTCTATTTTATGTGTAGACACAAGTATTGTAATGGCTGACTTTTCATGTTCCTAATCATACCTATCTGTACTAGATCTTGTACACGCTTTAACTTTAACAAGATTGTGAATGATTTCATTCTTTTCTATGACAGCTAGACTTGGAGGCTTTATTGAATTTGAAACATGCAGACCAAAAAAAAAAAAAAAAACCTCGAATTCATTAGATGATGTCACTAAATAAGATTTTTTTTTCCTGCTAACTGTTGGTAAATATTTACCTTAGACTTGGTTTGTGTTAAATCCAACTTGTACTTTGAGTGTCTAATCTTTTTTAAAGCAGATACAAATCTACTCAAAGCCAACTAACTAGTTTCTTCTCCCATTATAGATCTTGACAACTTTTAATATTTCTCCCTTAGAGCTGCTTTCGTGAAATGCTGTGGAGCTTTTCAGCTTTACTTTTGAAGGAAGGTGATGCTTTGCTTCCCTTTCATATTTGTCTGAAAGCACCTTTGCCAGCCAGCCAGCATCTGTGCTGCATGTGAACTTTCCTACAGAATCTCCCAAACAAGGTGAAAAAAATCATTAGTAGTCCAGATTTCAATCTTCTGCACAGCTCAGGTAACAATAAATGAGTAATTTGCCGCCCTTCGCTTTGGCAAGCTGATGCCTAATGATTACCCAGGGACAGGATAATGGTACCATAGTGATTACACTGTTTTTCTAACCACTTTCAAGGCCTTTGCTTTCAGACCTGCCCTAATGAAAAGAAAGCCCTGAAATTGGGCCAGGTCTTTATTAAAAATGTTCTGACAGGCTCTGCTTAGGGAAAATGTATTCACTTCTCAGATTTGAACCTTCTTCAGAGGATTTGGAAGGCATGGGCTCCAGAGTAGATGTGATTGCCTGAACACTTTCACAATGAAGAAATGAGGTGTTGGTTAATTCCATGAGCCACTGGAAAGATTTATTTAAAGAAGAGATGATGATAACCCGTCTCCAGACAATGAAATGGCTCGGGGAGAACTATATAAGACAAGGAGACAGAAAATCATAAAAATCTGATCTTTGCTTATGTTACTGAGTTACTGTGTGACTTTATAAAAGTTAATATTTCTCAGTTTCTTGGTCATTGTAGGCAGCCAGCACAGCTGTCAGTAATCTATTTTATAGCTACAAGAGATTGGTGGGTGACAATGGTAAAAATATAAGAATACAGATAGACTCACTATTGACAGGGACCACTATCTGTACAGGCAGTCGTGGCTATAACTGGTGCCTTTTAAATTTTTATATGGGAGATTAAGAGTAGGAAGAGAAGAAAAAATTGATGGAATGAGGTTGTCAAGGAGATAAGAAGAGTAGGGATTCAGAGCACAGGTGTACATTGGATCATCAAAATAATAGAAATATCCCTTCCTCTGAAGCTTAAGGTAGGATGGCAGTGCAGATGGAATCTTTATCTCAGGGACTTTGGTAAGAATGAATGGAGAAAGGTTGATCAGGGCTTTGAGAATAGCAGTGAAATTTGGAACAGCTTCTCCACAAGTTGAGAAAACAAGGTCATGAGGTTCATCCCCTTGCACGTAGAGACTATAAAAATATAACACCACAAATCTCATCCAGTCTGTGGTTTTTCTCCTATAGTTCTCAGCAAGATAGAAACAATAGAGTCAGAGTTGGATTCTGCCCCCGCCCCCGCCCCAGAAAGGACATGGCAGAACAATAAGATGGAAGTAGAAGGATGGTAAGAAGGTGGAAGGTTGGGATTATGATTCTGAACTTAGACTGAAAGTGTAAGCCATACTGAAGGAGAACAGAGTTGCAAATCCTAGGAGTTTATGTATTAAAGGAATTGAGAGGTGAGAAGTGAGATGGTGTGGCTCAAATTAAGGCTCAATATTATGCTCTGCACTGACATCTGGTAAAATAACAACAGCCTCACATGGCCTAATCACAAGCTCCCTTCACCACTCTGCTCTCAGAGGTGGGATCCCCTAGCCACACAACCCTCCTTATCATGGGGACTAGGTACAGTTCCTGCTTATCCCTGAGTAGTAGGTTTTGGTCCCTGCCGTCCCATAGAATTATTCAAATAAGACAATCATCCTATCATGGGAACCAGAGCACACACCCTGTTGTTATTAAAAAGGTTTCCTCCCACCACCCCTGATTGTTCACTCTGTTCCTAAGTGCAACCTCGTGTGCCTTTGCATGGCTTATGGTGTCCTCTTCTCTTGAGCTGTGAGTATCATGAGTATCATGTGAGCTTTGGGTATCACATATTTGGCCATTCTCATAATTCTAGGGTGGGTAACCCTCTCCCCCCTGCTCACCAACAGGGTAAATAGGAGATGATCAAAACAGCTGAGTGTGTCATTCAGCTGGGCCTTGAAATTGGCCAGCATGATCTTAGGACTTGGGTAAGAGGGAGGTTGAGTCAAGGGCCAAAGTTTTAATAAATGCTGGGAAGCAGTTTTGAGGCAGGTACAGCCTTAAAGATAAGAGAAGACAGAGAGAGAATATCCAGAAAACATGAGCCATGTGCTTGGGGTTTAAGATTATTGCAAAGATGTGGGAGAGTTGTAGGAGGTAGGAAAAAAAAGGACCCATGTCTGGAGAGACAGATCTTTGCCAGATGCTATACTAGACACTGGTCATGATACTTCATTTAATTCTTCCCTAAACCAAATAAGATTAGGTATTATTATCCCTTTTTTCAGAGGTGGGATCCAGGGCCCATAAAGGTAGGGAAACCTGGCCAAGTTCTCACGGAGGGTTGAAGGCTAGATGAGAACACCCATTTCTGAAGTCCCACTATTGTACCAGCATGACTCCTTCAATTCCTATCATTAGACATTTTATTTTGAGATTCTCTTATGTTCAGAACTCTATTTTATGCACTGAAGATGCAGGACATCAGTGGATATATAAGAGCTCCTTGCTCTCAAAGAGCCTACAATATAATGGGAAATATCATAGCCATTACTCTAGAAGAAGCAATGAACTTATGCCAAAAGACTTTTTAAAAATTGGTAATGTGAGGTCTGTCCTTACTGCATACTGGATTATAAGTTATTTTCAAACCTAGTACAAACCTTTTGCCAAACATAAGAAGAGGAACCACTTCTACCAGTGAATATAGAAACATCTATATTTAGTCACCCTTTTGTTTTTGGATCTTACACCAGCCCATACAACTTAAAGCTGTTTCTGTTTCTCTTATAAGCAGCCTAGCTACAGGCATTGTATGTGGTTCTTTAAGAGCCTTATGATTTTTTATTACCCCTTTGTGACAGTTTTCTCGGAGTTATGCAAATGGTATGCCAAGTGTAGTAGACTGAAATTTCTTCCATTTTATCTTTGTCCAAATAGAAGTTGCCTCATCTGCATATAACAGTTCCCTTTGCAACTCAGTTGTAGTAGAAAATTGGAAGTCATTTATATTTGCATTTCCTGGGGATACAGACAAGAGCAGATGCCAATAATGGATGTCATAATTTGCTGCCTTCTCTTTGCTGCCTATAAATCTTTGAATATTTTTCCTACAATAGCAAGTAAAGAGATTCAGCAAGCATAATGGGGAGAGAGGAGACGTAAATCTCAGCAGTGGTGGTGGATTCCAGCTATGAATATTTCAGAAACAAGACACTCTATTTAAATGAAACACTAATGGTTTTTAAGATGCTGATAGGCCTGATGTGCTTTTGATTTCATTTAATAACCCAAAACCCCTGACTGTACAACACTAGATCCTGGTTGGTAGATTCTAAAGAAAGCCTTTCTCCTCTTCTAATTTCAAATGCCGGCCTTATTGTGGCAGTGTCAGTTCTTGATTACCTACAATACTACACCAGAGATACGCATGTAGCACAATCCAGAATCCAAATAATTTATATTTGGTTTTGAAATGACACTCAGATGCAAAAAGTCTCTGTCTCATAAACATACACAAATATACACACTCACGCAAACTCACCTCCAAATACCTAGCCTTGCATCTTTCATTCTCTGAATCCGTTTTCATTAGGGTGTGACTCAACTGAGTGATGATCAGTATCTAAACATCACTATGGAAGACAACATTTTTTAGCCTGAGTCTCAAATGTAGAGATTTCAACATGTTATATTATTGATCAAAGGTCAATTTTGTATATTTTCTCACTTCTTATATCCTACATGTAATAAATTAGGATAACCTAAAATTATCCAAACTCCCCTTTTCTAATTCACTTTGGCCATTTTTCTACCCATTTTTCTTCAAACACAAACCTTTATATGCTACATTGTTTCAGAAATTATGGAGCCCATAGCAAGACTACCTTGCTCACACAGATTTTTTTTTTAACATATGCCAAAGTATATAGCCTTTCTATAAGGTGTCTATTACTACTCTAGTGAGGTGTTTAAATATTTTAATTAGTGAAAATATTGTAGACCAACTGCAGTATACCTCATTAACTAACTGTTTTCAATAATACTACTGCCAGAAATAATTGGCAGGCTAATAGCTTAAAGAAAATAATCTAGAAAAAAGAAAAGAAAAGAAAAGAAGAGGAATAAAGAAAGAGGGAAAGAAAGAAAGAAAGAAAGAAAGAAAGAAAGAAAGAAAGAAAAGAAAAGAAAAGAAAAGAAAAGAAAAGAAGGAAGGAGAAAAGAAAAAAGAAACACCTGGTTTAAATAAAAATTAACACCTAGGACTTTAAGATACAAAACATATGAACATAAGGGAAGGGAAGCAAAAATAATATAAAAACAGGGAGGGGGACAAAACATGAGACTCTTAAACATGGAGAACAAACAGAGGGTTTCTGGAAGGGTTGTGGGAGGGGGGATGGGCTAAATGGATAAGGGGCAGTAAGGAATCTACTCCTGAAATCACTGTTGCACTATATGCTAACTAACCTGGATGTAAATTAAAAAAATAAGTTAAAAACAATAAGTTAAAAACAATTGGTATTGCAAAAAAAAAAAGTTAACACCTAGTAGATGAGCTTTCGTTGAATTCAGAAGAACGATAAAATCAGGAATAGTATTTAATTCAGATCACAAATCTCCTCCAAATTTGAACTCCATGAACTTGTTGCCTTGGCTACTCCATTCTAAGTCCAGTTACCTCTTTTTCTTATAAGCCAATTGTCATCTTCATGATAAAAATTTTTCTGATTCCTCAGCAGAGAGTTTCTCATTATTACTATAGTAGAGCTGTTGGTGCCCAGCCCTGATCCTCTTTAGCAGGCAGCATACCCAACTCTCAGCTGCTATGAGTGTTGGCTGCTAACAGCTCGCATATAGCTCGCATACAACTATACTTTCTACCTGTGGATTGCCCCCCACCAACAGGTACCTTCTCACTCAGAACGTCTGATATGTTGTTCTCTGTCCTGGAAACTAGCTAATATGGGGAGACTAAAGGCCAGTCTCTCGCTGCAAGGTGGGACAACTCAGTATGCCATTCATGCTCTAGAGATCATCACAGGATCACTGAGGCTAATACATCCGAGTGCATGTATCTATCTAGGTTTTCTGCTGTATCTCTGGCCTACCTTCATCCCCTGCCCCATTATGCTTTCCTCACTAACTTAAGGTTTCTGCTGAGACAACTCCCACGTTAAATCATTTGCACAAGAAATCCCTATCTCTGGTTCTACTTTTAGAAAACCCACCCTAAGATAGTTGGTACCAGGAATGACCCTATAAAGTAGTCTGTAAGAATGGGAGACTGGAGTTAAATCATGCAACAGCTGGCAACAAAGACTCCATTACTGTTGATTGGTATAGTATTGTTCATCCCTGACCTGCTATAACGATGCAAATGGCAAGACTTTCACTTCTGGTGATCTTGGATGTCACAGTTTATGTAATGTTCCTGATGCTTAAGAGTTTCAGGGTAGGGGCGCCTGGGTGGCTCAGTCGGTTAAGCGTCTGGCTCTTGGTTTTGGCTAAGGTCATGATCTCACGGTTTGTGGGTTCGAGCCTCATATCGGGCTCCGTGCTGACAGCGCAGAGCCTGCTTGGGATTCTCTCTCTTTCTCTCTCTGCCCCTCCCCTGCTCACTCTCTCTGTCTCTTTCTCAAAAATAAATAAATAAACTTAAAAAATTTTAAAGAGTTTCAAGGTAAATAATAACTATAAGGATTGTGGTATTTGGTAGCTGTTGTTAAGTGCCATTAACGCCTTAAAGAGATAAATGACAGGCTCAGATTCAGCAGATTCAGTCTCCATTTAAAAAAAATTTTTTTTAATGTTTATTTATTTTTGAGACAGAGAGAGACAGAGCATGAACGGGGGAGGGGCAGAGAGAGAGGGAGACACAGAATCGGAAGCAGGCTCCAGGCTCTGAGCCATCAGCCCAGAGCCCGACGCGGGGCTCGAACTCGCGGACCGCGAGATCGTGACCTGAGCTGAAGTCGGACGCTTAACCGACTGAGCCACCCAGGCGCCCCAATTCAGTCTCCATTTTAAAGCAAACCCATGCTTCTATGACTGCAATGAAGGATATCTGTATCCCTTGTTGCCAAAGTGTAGGCAGAACTGACAACCAGGCACAGGACTTAACTGTAAGAATGGCAGAAATTCAAAGAAGCCTGAATTCATAGCCTTTGCCAGTCTGGTCTACCAGTCAGCACCCTCATAGGGATGGGCCCAACCAAATGGGCTACCACTCAGTAGGGTTCATCTGGCTACTCCCATGGCTGACTGACCTGTCAACTGCAAAGATGAGCCCTGAGCTCCCAGTATAGGACTATTCCCCAGACTAATCAATCACTTGGTAGCAAATTGATTAGATGGACCCCTTTTACCCTGGAAAGAGAAACCATTTAATCTGATTGTGATTAACCTGTATCCTGGCTATGAGTTTGCATTTCCTAATCACAGTGCTTCAGCCAGTACCACAGTTCAAGGGGTTTCAGCATGAAATCCCTACAGTGGTGTTGTGAACCAAGACCCACTTTATGGCAAATGAAGTGTATTACTCCTACCACATACTACACCATTCAGAAGCTGCCAGCTTGAGAGTATTGGAATGGCCTCTTGAAGGTACACCTGAGGCTTAAAGATGACACCTGGTGAGAATATGATGATTACCTGGTATTGTGTGCCCAACAGGCAGAATATACATATCTGGTAATCAAGGAATGGAAATGAGGATTGCTACATTCCCATAACTAACAGTAACCCTCTTGGAGAATTTGTGGTTCCCAATGTATTTATTTAGGTTTTGTGTGTCTAGAGATCTCAATGAGGAGGAATACTCATTAGGTTTACCACTGAAATTAAAGATAGAGCTGCCACTGGTCATTTGGGCTCCAGCAGGGGGAAAAAAAGAGAGAGAAATTATCATACTGGACGGGGTAATTGATAACCAAGAGGAATCTAAGACTTGTTGCATAAGTGTTGCATAATAGGGTAGGAAGAAATATTTTTGGCACCTGAATGACCCCATGAGCCTCTCTTGGTATTCCCATGCTCCATTTTAGAATAGTAAGTGAATAAATAGTAAGATAAATGGGCAAACATAGCAACCATGACCGAGTATAGTCAAGATAACCAGGGATTTTGATCTGTCAGGGATGAAAATCTATCTGGGTCACGTCACCAGGCAGTCCACCTGGATCAAAAAAAAAAAAAATGCTAGCCAAAGCAGAGAGGAATCTAGAATGGGTGGGTAGAAAGGAACATGATGAGTATTAGTGCAGTGGGAACTGTAGTTTGTCTCAATACCACTCCTATTATAAGTTTTTCCAGAAATTCTGATCCACCAGAATCCTGGAGAAGTTGTGTCATGAGGATAATGAACTTAATGTGAGAAGCAAATGGGTCTGAGCAGTGTATAAGGTGGAAGGTAGTAGACACAGATCCTATTTACTGGGCTAGTGCATCTATCCCCCAGCAGCTCTGATGACAGTTTACAGCCCCAGCAATATTCCTGAGAATTGCCCCTGGCCAACAGAAGCTACCCCATTTGGAAATGCACAGGAGCTTATGCCCTCTCCCCAGGACCACCTGAAAACTATGACTTTTTTTTTTTTTTAAGTAGGCTGTATACCCAACGTGGGGATTGAACTCATGACCCTGAGGTCAAGAGTTGTATGCTCTACTGACTGAGCCAACCAAGCTCCCCTGAAAACTGTGACTTATTGATACTAGATCTGGAACTTGATCTCATGGTGGGACAACTTTATGATGCCATTCATGACCCAGAGCTTCTTGAAGAATCAGACTAAAGCCGAACTTCTGTTGAACTTACATCTTCATAGCTTCTTGCTTCCCTCACTATATTTCAGGTTTTGCTTGAACACACTCCTTCACTAAAATTTGCACAAGAATCTTTGTCTCTTAGGCTCTGCCTTTAAGAAACCTGCCCACAGAAACTCTCTTTGCATTCCCGTAGCTCCTTTTATCATTTTGTATCAAATATCTCTTATGTCATTGAATACTTAGTATTTGTCTTCATTACTAACAATGAGCTCCAGGAGGAATTTGTCTCTGGTTCTCTATTGTCTAAAACATTTCCTAACATAGACTACATAAAAGCATATTAAATAAACCGAGCAAACAACTGAACAAGAGAGTAAATAGTCATCACTGTTGTATGGTTTGCCAAATCTGGCCTAGTCTATGCTTTGATTCTTCTAATCTTAATTGAAAAAAAAATTCCAGATACTTGGTATGACTGATCAACAGTTTCAATGCATGTAATTCTCAATCAAATGTAATTTCCAAGTAATATTTAGGTATTTCTCTTTGTTTTTAGTTCGATACCTGGAGGTGGTAAAATTCAATTGATCAAATTATGCCAGTCTCAAGAACTACTATTGCTCTCTATGATGAGAGGAATATACCATATACTGCTGTAGCATAGAGGAATCCCTCAAGAGTAAATAAACTGATTTTTAAAATTTCTTTTGATGGTAAAATCCCCGTAGGCTTTTTCCCAAGGGGAAATCCTATCAGATTTTCTTTTGCTTTATTTAGGAAACGATGGTTCCTATGTCTTCCACAGTAGTTTAGGCATACATATCAAAATGAGTAAACAGCTCTAAACAAAGATTTCTAAGTTGTCTTCATTTTTTCTCTGTGCACATTTATGGGTGTTTTATTGGAAAAATCTCAGAGACTTTGGTTAGCAAAG
Source organism: Lynx rufus (assembly GCF_022079265.1). NCBI lineage: Eukaryota > Metazoa > Chordata > Mammalia > Carnivora > Felidae > Lynx > Lynx rufus. Next base: position 51,461,865 of record NW_025814827.1, on the reverse strand, counting down.
CTTGCAGTGTGGAATACTTGCCATTTGCTCCTTGAGATCCGTTCCTCATTTTTCACTCTTCTCTGTGATATAGGAGTCTGACCCCTATGAGCCACATGAATGGTAGAATTTTTTTATCATTAGTGAGGCTAAATATTTCTTCACATACTTATTGGATATATGTATTTCTTGATAATCTGTTCATGATCATATACCACAGGGATGTTTACCTTTTTATTAATGATCTATAAGAGTTATTTTAAATAATTATATGTATTAATATAAATTATAATATATATGACATATATAATGTAGTATATATTATTTTTAATAGTTATTTTGAATAGATGATTTAATCACCTGTTTTACATGTAGGTTACAATATTATTTCTAGTTTTCTGTTTATCTTTCACTCTTTTCAAACTGTGCATGAATATTTATTTAGTTTTTGAGAGAGAGATAGAGAGAGTGAGAGAGAGAGAGAGAGAGAGAATCTTAAGCAGGTTCCACACTCAGTGTGGAGCCCAATGAGAGGCTTGATCTCACAACCATGAGATCATGACCAGAGCTGAAATCAAGAGTTGGGTGCTCAACTGACTGAGCCACCCAGGTGTCCCATGAATCTGTGTTTTGTATTATTTAATGGTTTTTGTGTTTTGTATCTGATTTAGAAATGTCTTATCCATGGGAAATTCTGGCTATGAGTCAAATAAATGGAGGATGCCAAATAATCATTGGCTGCTACAAGTAATATCTGTTGTCTTTTGGAGTTACTGAATACAGCCACTAGCTTGGACACTAGGAGACTAAAGAACATCAGATTTCTTTATCTATTGTAGTACAGATCATATTCATGGATTTTCTTTTGAAAATTCTATTTTATTTGGAGTTATCTAGTTTCAGAGCTTCCCAGTTATTTTGTGGTGGCTAAAAGCAAGTGTACCCATGGAATTACTTCATTCCCTGGTTTAAGGATTACTAGTAGCTTTTCAGGTCACTTGGTAAATGGGTCAAAGTAACACCCAAACATAGAATATGTTGCCTTAAAAATCTTCAGAGTTGACTAGGTGTTATGCCTTTTTGTTGTGGAAGAGACCAGTTGCAATAACTTATCCTTCATCTTACAAGGCATATCTTTATATGTCCTGCAGTAATGGACTCCTAGAAATTTCACTGAGAGAGAAGATCCCTGAGTTTTTGTCAGATTTATCTCCCACCTTCTGACACACAAATGTGTTACCAGTAAGTCTAGAGTAGTTGTCACTTCTTGCTCACTAATGTCATCAATATAATGGACCAGTGTGTTATCCTGTGTAAGGGTGAGGCAGTAAAGATCCCTGCAAACTAAATTATGACATAGGACTAGAGATTTATATGCTCCTGGGGTAGGACAGTGAAATTACATTGTAGGCCATGCCAGATGAAAGTAAACTGCTTCTGGTGGTCTTTATTGACAGATATGCAGAAAAAAAGCATTTGCTAGATCAATAGCTGCATATCAGGTACCAGAAAATGTATTAATTTGCTCAAACAATTAAAGACTATCTGGTACAACAGTTGCAATTGTAGTAACTGCCTGCTTAAACTTAAAATAATTTACTGTCGGGGTGCCTGGGTGGCTCAGTCGGTTAAGAGTCCAACTTCAGCTCAGGTCATGATCTAATGGTCCGTGAGTTTGAGCCCCGCATCAGGCTCTGTGCTGACAGCTCAGAGCCTACAGCCTGCTTCAGATTCTGTGTCTCTCTCTGCCCTTCCCCTGCTCATGCTCTCTCTGTCTCAAAAAGAAATAAAACATTAAAAAATTTTTTTTAAATAATTCACTTTCATTTTCTAAGATCCATATGTCATCTTCACAGACCGAAAATGCAGGTAGAATGGGGATACGGTGGGAATCACCATTCCTGCATGTTTGAAGTCCTTGATATCTGTACTAATCTCTGCAAACCTTTAGGGATGTAGTATTGCTTTTAGTTCACTCCTTAGGTTGAAACAGTTCTAGTGGCTTCCACTTGACTCTCCTTCCCACAATAATAGCCTTCATTCCATAGCTCAAGGAACCAATGTAGGAAGTCTGCTGGCTGCTGAGCATGCTTATTCCAGTTATGCATTACAGAACTGAATAAATAACCACAGGATGGATTTGCAGACCCACTGGCCCCACTGTGAGCTAGAACTCTGTTGATCACCTGGCCTCAATAAGCTCCTACTCTATCTGGTAGACCACAGCAATTCTTTGGTCTCCTGGAATCAGTGTCAGTTCAGAAACAGTGGTAGTCTGGACAGATCTGATTATTTCCTTTTCCCAAAGTCAGTTACCCTGGTTAAAAAAAAAAAAAGTCATAATTCCCTTTGGTGAAGGCTGGGGTAAAGATTAACAGTATTTCTGTCAGCATACAGAGGTTCTCTCCTCATGAAGTCCTTCCTCAAGAGGGCCTTCCTTGCATTAAAAGGCTCAGGATGTGTAAATTGGCTCAAGTCTGGGAATTGAATGAGGGGCGGTGACTCTGTTTTTGTGATTCAAGTTAGACTTTTAGTCACTTAACCTAGAATTTTTTCTGTTTATAAAGATCAAATAAGAATTTAGTAAACTTTCTGTCCATTTCATTTCTGGGAATACCATGATCACCTAGCCAATACCATAGATCTGCTTGAGTCAGACTATTCTGAATGCTGCTTTTCCTCTGCTATCCATTACAATAATCACACTCACCTTTCTTTTGTCAGTTGTGCACCACCACTTTGCCCCTGCCACTCTGAGATCCAATTACTCCCACTGCATTTAGGTTTCCCAATTCAGTGACTCCAGATCCTAAAGTAAGGTCTGGCCTATAGAGATGAGCAATCATAGAGCTCTTCAAGGATGATGGGGCTCCCCTCACAAATGTATTCCTCATAGTTGTGGTAAAAGGTATATCTTCTGGACTCTCCTAGGGTGATGAGTAGGTCTGAAGTGTCAGATCCACTCTAACATTCCAGTGTCTCTAAACCTCTGAATCCCTTCCTCTATATCAAACCAAAGTGGGTCCAGCATTTTCAACTCATTCACAGTGGGCCACCTTTTGGTCCATATTTCAGCCAACCAACCAAAGTAGTTTTTTGGGAGAATATTGTACCTCTTTAGGGATCATACTTTATACCTTAGTCTTAGGGGCCTACTGGGACTTGAGTCTAGTTATCGATCTAGAAGCAAAGAGAGGTTGTAAGGGTCCTAAAAAGAATCAGCATTGTCTTCCTTGTCAACTGCATCAGGGAAGGCCATTATAGTTTCATCAGTCAATATAGGGTCAATCCCTTCAAATGGGGACAGAGAGGCCGCTTCTACTGGAGATGAAGAAGCTGTTTCCACTGGGGTTGGATAGGCCTCTTCCATTGGGGGTGGAGAGACTACTTCCACTGACAAAGATGATTCATCAGAATTTAGGGTGCCAGTGTCTCAGCTTCATCAAGGTCTTCTCACACATCTCCATTCTACTCTTTAGGATCCCATTCCTGCCCAGTCAATGCCTTTCCTTTAATAGTAGACACCCTACAAGGCTGGGAGTTCAACTTGCATTGTAATTCAGTCAGTTGTAGGTTAAGATTCTGCATTTGAGGGACATCTGGGTGACTTTACTGAGAGCTCAGAGCCTGGAGCCTGTTTTGGATTCTGTGTCTCCCTCTCTCTCTGCCCCTCCCCTGCTTACACTGTCTCTTTCTCTCTCAAAAATAAATATACATTAAAAAAATTAAAAAAAGAAGATTCTGCGTTTGGTTTTCAGCAATTTGAGCCCTGAAGCTACAGGGGATATGAGTGCTCTTTAGAGCATACACAGAAGCTTTCAGGTCATTTAAGTGGCACTTAAATTGGAATTTGAATACTTGAGCTCATATGTTTCTTTCCCCCACTCTGTCTAGCAGTGGGAATAACCAGCCAATCTCTTTATACTTGTTAGTTTTACAAAAATGTTTAAAAGTATCATATACATAGTCACTCAGACCCTTGCTTCTTATAAGTGGTTATTTAGGAGTCTCTAGCAGTGATAGTTTGCTTATCTCTATTGCCTGTTCATGCAATGGACTATCAGTGCATTAGAGTCATTAGAATCTTTAAATCTAAACAGATTAGAAAGAGAGTTCCAGAAACCCCAGAACCAATTCAGGAAACTCATCCTTCTAATTCTTTTTCTATGAAATTGCTCAGTACCAAAATCTGTTTTAGTCAGCATTCCCTAGAGAAACAAAACCAGTAGGATACAGATCAAGATCAAGATAGAGATGGGGGGCAGATTGGGGGAGAGAGAGAAATGGAGAGAGAGATTTATTATAAGGAATTGGCTCACAAGTTTGTGGAGGTTAGTAAATCTCAGATCAGCAGGGTGAATCAGCAAGCTAGAGACTCAGGAGAGCCAAAGATTTAGTTCCAGTCTAAGTCTGAAGGTCTACCAATCTGGAGAGCTGATTGTGTGGTTCTACTCCAAAGGCCAATGCTTGAGAACTAGGAAGAGATGTCTGAGTTTGAATTCAAAGGCAGAAAAAAACCCCAATATCTCAGTCCTTAGGATGTCAAGAACTCCCTTACTCATGAGAGAGTCAGTATTTTTGTTCTATTTAGGCTTTCAATGGAAGGAGGCCCCTCCAATTTAGGGAAGGCAGTATGCTTCATTCAGTCTACTGATTTAAATGTTAATCTCATCTAGAAACACCCTCTCAGAAACATCCAGAACAATGTTGACCAAATATCTGGGCACCCCATGGCCCAGTCCAGTTATCACATAAAATTAATGATGACATCAGGTTTTCCGAACTAAAAGGTGTTACCACTCCAACTTATATGTTAGTTTTGTTGGGTACTAAAGTCTCAACTTGTTTTTTCTTCTTCCCAAATCAGTCATTATTATCCTTGCTATTTAATGCAGTCAGTGCTTTTTTTGGATTTATCTACTTTTACCAATTTACTTGCTCACCTTTCCTTCTTTCATCTCAATCCTTCTTTATTGATTCAATATCCTTTTTCTTGAATATTCATTAGAAATTCCTTCAGTGATGGTCTTTCAATAATAAATACAATAATTTTTATTTGTGAAATGCTTATTTTGATCGCATTCTTAAATGATGTTAGATGACTTCAAAATACTCCTTTTTATGAAAACTTAATTTTTTCTCAGCTTATTGAAGAGACTAATTCACTGTCTTCCCTTTTTTGTTATTGCTGACAAAACAGCAAGGTCTAATTGTTGATTATGACCCATCTCTTCTCTTGGCTTGGTTTTAAAATCATTTATTTGCCTTTGATGATTTAAAAACTGCTTGAGGTTTATAAGATTTCTTAAATCTGAGGACTGGAGTGTTTTATCACTTCTGGAAAATTCTCAGCCATTCTCTAAATAGATGGACTCTCCACCATTATCTTTCTATTCCTCTCTGAAATTTCTTTTGAAATTTTATGGAACTTTCTAATTTTACCTTCATGTCTTTTAGCCTCTCTAACTTTTCCATTTCTTGGTTTCTCTGTGTTTCTGTGAATAATATCTTCAAATTTATCTTTCTATTCACTAACTCTATCTCTAGCCATAACTAATCTTTTTTTGCTATGTCAGTGACTTAAGTTGTTATTTCTGCAAGTTATTTTTCATTCTTTTTTTCAAATTTGGTACATTGTTATTAGTATTAGTTTTGTACTATGTTCAATAGAATTATAGGAACAAAGCAATTAACTGGAACCAGATATAAAGAAAATGAATATCCTTAAAGCATACATATAAGTGCCTTTTAAATTCTTAAAAAATCTATTTATACTATATGATACTTTTGTAAGTAAACTTTCTATAATAGTAATTTTGGAAATCTTTACACATCAGCATATATGAACCTACTTAATCTTTTTTTTTATTGTGACAAAGTATTCTATTATATGCTTTTTAAAATAATATTACATTACTTTCTTAGACTTTGGATTCTTTCCTTTATTTATTTAAATCAGTTTAAACATACTTCTTTTTTAGTGTGTTTTAATCTTATAACCTAAAGTTCCTGGGGTCTTACTCTGTTTGCTTTTCCAGTGGGTGCAACTTTTTGGTGTAGACTGTTTTTTTCCTACCCAGATCCCAGGTCACCTTAACAAGGTTCCTTTCAATTCACTGTTGCCAGTAGATCCATTTTTCCCTAGCTACAATTTCCCTGAGGACATAGCCCTTTACAGGTCCTGGCTTTATAAAACTGTGAAGGGATGGTTTGCTAGTCCAATTCTCCAACTGAAGCAGTTCTAATGTCTTATTTTTTGGTCCATAGTGTTTATTAAATTCATTTGAGTAACAAGACTGGCTAGTATCTCTTACTCCGTTAAGCTGCCAAAGTGTTAGCCTCAGTTTACTAATCTAGTTTTCAATTTTCTCCTTGCTTTTAGCCCCCTGGGGATTTTACAACTTCTTTGTGAGTTTGGCTATGCACTTTAAACAATGCTAGTGATGTTATTGACCCATTCATAGGTATTTACAGTTGAAGATTTTTGAGGATCTAATAATCTATAACATTGTTCAACATTGAAGTCCTGCTGTTTCCTCACTTAGCTTAGAAATGCCTGGATGCCACCTACCTGTCTGTTCAACTCTGGACACCTCTATCTTCATTTGTGTGTTCTCTATGATATGTTTACGTAAAAGGGGAGCTTACTTAAGTCTGAAGCTTTTTTAAAAATAATTTTTTTTTTATTATTTATCTTTGAGAGACAGTGACAGAGTGCAAATGGGGAGGAGCAGAGAAAGAAGGAGACACAGAATCCAAAGCAGGCTTCAGGCTCTGAGCAAGATGTCAGCACAGAGCCCGTTGTGGGGGCGGGAACCCACTAACTGTGAGCCTATGACCTGAGTGGAAGTCGGATGCTAAACCGACTGAGCCACCCAGGCACCCCTTAAATCTGAAGCTTTGATGTGAGGTGTGATCTTGTTTGAATTTCAAAGTGAAAGTGAGTATACGTAATATACAATGGCAAGAACATATCTGGCAAATATCTTTTTTCTTTTTTTTCTACATTCCCTTCTCTCCCATGACAACTGCTCAAGGGCACACCTGTTTCAATTTTGAGTCCAATATATATTTTACAATTGCATTTGAGGCAGTACATGTTATAGATATAATAGTGACTAGAGAGAAACAACCTGAATTATAGTTTAGCCGTACTACTAAATTGTATGACCTTCAGCTAAATTATTCTATCTCTAGTGACACTGTTAATCTGTATGAAACCTTCAAGCTTTGTCTTGGATAATGTAATTCTAGAGCTTGTTACTTCTAAGAATTCCTTCTAGCCACCAAAAGTACAGAATGATTAAAAGCTGGAAGGTTTTCTATTTTTAAGTATTTAAAATCACGCTTTTTAAAGTCATTCATAAAAATGGAATTAAAGGGTAACTCTTAGTGTCTGTTTTTTCCCCCATAATTCAGGAAAAAGGAGTGACTAGATACATTATATTAAAATTATTTAGGGTAAGAAAACAGATTGCTGTGATTTGAATAGGAAAAGTCTAGGCACCTGGACGTGTAGGTGTGTCTAGGTTACATGAAAGGCTGGAGATAAGTGTTCTGACCCTGAGCATATGGAATTAAATGTAGTCACAAAGCATACAATTAAACAACTAACTATTGTGTTTCATTCTTTACAGTAATTTGACATCTCAGCTATAGCCTGTGCTTATCCTGTCTTCTCTCGCACTTACTCTTACTCCTAGTCACAGGATCTACTTAAGCCCAGAAATAAACAGAAGTCACTAGAGAAGGTCTCTGAATCCTGGGCGCCCTGGATCCTAAGAGCTCCTTGTAGTAGTTAAGAACGACATATTCGTATTTCTATGACCAGAATACTCCCTTTAATAAAAATGCTGGGAAGGACATTTGTAGATCTTTTTGCTGGTGGCCTTTTAGTAATTTTTAATGTTTCAGAGGTGAATCACCCTTTCCATTTTGCCTACTCAAATGTATATGGGCTCATTCTGTACTTTTACCAGTGATTAATGCGATTATTTTATCTTTTCTTTAACAGTAGTAAAGAACCTCAAAACCTGGGATATAATTTTCTCAAATAGTAGTGATAGCATTTTCTAGACTCACTCTCTGCAGGCCTTGAGTTGCTAGTAGGGAAATGTACCTCCCATAGACTTCCAGTAGATGGCAGGTACAGTACTTCAAACCTCTCATAACATGAAAAAATCCAACAGCTCAATACATAAATATAGATTGTTACTGTGCTTTAAATCTCAAGAGCAATAAAAAAGAAGGAGTGAAACTTTTGTTTATGGATCTCGTATCATATTACCATATAAGTATCTTCTTATTTTTGTCTTCTACTAAAAATACAAATGCAACGAATGAAAATATGTCTTTATCAGGGAATGCCTGCAATTCCAGATTGCAAATTAAGCATTTAAATGTTGAATAATATAATCACCATGTTATAGATGTTAATTAAAGTGCTTAGTGAACAAAGACACATTTAGCAATTTTTAAATATAAATTTTGGAGGATGAGAAACTATTGTTTTATAGCAATTATAGTTTAATAGGCTTCCATTTACATTTTATTTATTCATTTTTTGTAGATTCATAGATGGCAGAAGTATAAATATAGATAGATAAGTGTGTACATATGTATATACATACATACAAATATAAATTTCTCATTCCATCACTTTGCTTTCTTTGAATAATCAGTCCCATAGTGTTTTCTCCAAGTTACTGTAGAAATGAATTCCTACAGTGTATTTGGAAAGAAATTCATCTCTGTGACGTATGGTAAGAAACAAAGAGGAACGTTTGGGTCAGACCCTTAGAGAAGAAAAATGAGCACTCAGCCAGACCATACATCACCTGATTAGTCAGACAGACGTTTGTTTTGAGATGAATGAGTGTGAAATCTGCAAAATACTCCATCACACATTCATATACACACTTTCATTGAAAATATGTCCAGGTGTGACAAATCTAAGGTACCCAGGACTTCCAGTAGTTTTTTTTTTAACTTCATAAAATACTTTCAAAGTATTTAAAAATCATTTTAACTTCAATGTATATTTTGAAGTCCTTATAAATTTATCATATTTGTGTTATACAGAAGATGTTTAATGTGACTTATTTGAGTGAAACTCAACCAAAATTATAGTTGTGTGAGTTTGGACTCTTTGCTTGTTTTTTTCCACTTTAAATGATGTACATTTACTTATTTTATTTATTTTCTCTCCTTCCCCTTAAATTGTAAGCTGAGTTATTTTATAGTTTTATTGATTACTGAATCTACAACATTTAGAACAAGGCCTGGAACTTAGTGGATGCTTAATACATAAGTGTTGACTAAGTGAACAAAGGGGTTTACTTTATATGGTAAGGTCACAGAATAAAAGAAAATAAAAGGGGTCACTCAGTAAATGTTGGATTGGCTCAATTCCCTCTTTTTCTTTCTCTTTTTTACTCTAGCTCACTAAAAACCTTGGAATCATCTTTGATTCTTTTATTTTCCTTCATCGCATTTGATTAGATCATCACTTTTTTCAAAATCTTGGCTCCTCAAAGTGTGGTCCACAGACTAGCAGCATTGGTGTTATTTGGGAGATTGTTAGAAATTGAGAATTCTGGGCCTCAGCCCAGAATTTGTTAAATATGAATATGCATCTTATGAAGGTCCTCAGGTGTTTCACGAACACAATAAAGTTTGAGAAGCACTGATTTAAGTCATTGTTTCTACTTCCACCTGTCCTAGATTTTTTCACCTTTCCCTAATCAGAGAGATTTATCTTCCAAGTTGGTTCACTTGCTTCTAAACTACATAGCATAGCATAACTAGATTCAACTTTTAAATATTTTGTCACATTGCAACTCTGCTTAAGGGTCTACAATTTCTGTTTTTACTGAGTCAGTTACAGGAAATCCAAATAGGTCCTCCTTCTGGAATTCAAGCCTCTTCATCATTTGACTCCATCCTCCCAACCCAATCTCATTTCTTATCACTCTTTATTCATCCTTTAGTTGGATTTCTGCAAGTTCTTGGTGATTTTGTCTCTTAATCTCGAACACACATCACTTTTTACTTAGCCAAATGCTATTCATCATTCAGTGTTTAGCACAAAGAATTACTCCTCTGAGGTCTTCCCTCATTGCTAGAATCCACTTGGATTTCTCCATTTTCTTTTTTTTTTTAAATATGAAATTTGTTGTCAAATTGGTTTCTATTCAATACCCAGTGCTCATCCCAACAGGTGCCCTCCTCAATACCCACTTTCTATGACACATGATTATGCCACATAATGCTCATTGTAGAGTAAGCTGCATTGTTTTGGAGAGTTTTGTTGTAAGTGAACTTCTTGTTTCCCTGTAAGATTTTAAGGTCATCAAAAGCAGAAATTTTATATTTTTGTGTCTTTGGTATCATTCATAAGTGATTCAGAAACTTAAATAAATATTTAGGTTCTATTTTAAACTAGCCTACTTTTCGGACCCTGGGTTTCTAGCAACACAAAGGAAAACTAGCTAGCTTAAGCAAAGAAAATGTCTCACAGAATCAAAGCACAGAAGTTCAGTAGAACATTGAAAGTTTCAAAAACTAGAGTGTGGAAAGCTGTTTGGAATTCCTTCACTACTAAGATCCCTTTCTCCTTGATCTGCTTATTTGCTCTCATCTACTTCTCTCTCTCTCTCTCTCTCTCTCTCTCTCTCTCTCTCCATATTAGCCATCTCTGCTTCTCTGCTTCTCTGGTCAGTGTGGCAGGAAGATCACATTCACCAGTAGGCTCTACCTTTGAGCCTGCATATTTCAGAAATTAAGCCAGACTCTTCTAACCCTGTTCTTAGATTTCTCAGCAGTTGAGCTTAGAGTCATCCAGTCAACTGGTGTCAGAAAGAGAAATCATCACTGCCAAGGCTTCAGTATTTTTTGTGATTAACAGGTAAGAGTGGAGAGAGGGGAATCATCACTTAGGAAATTTTATTTCCAACTATGTACATTATAACCAACTAAGGTAGAATCTTAGCCCATGTCTAATCAGGTTGGAAGAGAATAAAGCTTTTTCCTCTCGAGCAATACAGAAAGTATAATTAATTCAACAGTCTAGCTTTTTCTTTTCTCAAAATCTTCAGTTATAGCTTTTCTTTAGTCATATGAGCAGTAAAAGATATTTCACTCTACTTCATCATGGCCAGAGCCAAAGAGATTTCCAGAAGTTATCTTGTCATCTTGCTTTCATTCAGGAAAGGCTGCATTTTTAAAAAGCTGTCTAGGAATGAAAATCCTTCAGTTCCAGTTAAGAACCTATTATACAATTCCAGTAACCCTAAATATAATATTTTTGGTACCTAAAAAGGAAGGGAGGCAAAAATAGTTCTGTTCACAAAAAATGCTGCAGGATGATTTTTATAACAATTAGAACTTTACAATAGATGAAGTCTGTTCTTTCTGACTCTTAACACACACACACACACACACACACACACACATGCATGAGGACTAAGGCCACTGAATCTGTGTGAAAAAGAAATAAGAGTAGAGTTAAACCCTAAAATGTGGAGCTCCATATTAATTAAAAATATAATTATGATTTAAAGCTCTTGTCAAAAGAAATAATATTTTAGAATGATGAAATGTTCTAAAATTAGGTTGTGGTAATGGTCACACAACTCTTCAAATATAAAAAAAAAAAACAAAACACCGAATTGTATGCGTTAAATGGGTGAACTTTACAGTGTGAAATTATATCTCAAGAATGTTACTAAAAAATAAATGATGTAAGAGTTAAAACCAAGTTTAAAGAAACCAAAAAGCACAGATAAAATGTTGTTTGGATCAGTATTTGGACACTAGAATGTCACTTTGGATGTACAACTTATGATTTTGATAATGTTATGAATTATAAACAAAATTGTTGAGTTTGTTTTAGGTTGTTGAATATTTGAGTAAGATAAATTATTAAATAAAGGCCAGTGCCATAGGAAAATTACAGATATGCCATTGTAATGGAGAATATAAATGAAGTATTTAATTTTTAGCAAATGACTACCAGTTTTTATTAAAGGGATAGATGCATGAAGCTACCTATGATCTTGAGGAGCAGTAGGCTCTTATTATTTGGATACTCACTTAAAAGTCTAATATCAAGGAACATTGAACTAATTATAAAAACAAGCTCTTCAAGAAGAATCCTATGTAGATTTTTGTGTATGAATTATCTGGAAAGAATGAGCTACCGTAAATATGGTTGGTTATTCAATTCTTCATTTCATTTCGCTCACAGAATTTCAACTTGGTCTTAATAATCAGCACTCATAGACTAAGGTAAAAAGAACTTAACTTTGGTACATGCTTAATGCTTCAGTGTAGCTTTCCTAAGACTGTTATAATGGGTTTCTCTCTGGCTCATAAACAACCTCTAATTCTAGTTATCTGCATAGGCAAATGAAAAACCTAGCAGAGAAATGTAAGAGGAAAAAAAATGTCATTCACTGTCCTGCAAAAGGTCTTCTAGGCTTTTTGTTGTACGTTGTTCTCTTCAACTCTTGAAACCAGTTTTCAATTTCTTATTGCTCATTAGAGATAGTTCTGGGTGTAGTGATTTCCTGTGCCTTCTGATAGTGTAGCTCCTAATTGTCACCCACTACTGCTTTCTCACCAATTCATCTACACTTTCCTTCCTTCCCCTATCACTTTGTAGAGCATGCCACATCTACTTGTATGCCAGAGCCTATATTTCATAAGTGTTTATTTCATCACTAATACCTATGGCTCATGCTATCAGTCTTTATTTGTTCCTTTAATGGCCAACTCCCTAAACCTGCTGAGTATAACAGCAAAATTCCTTTGTCTTTAGGGGAAAATGTGATGCCTATAAATATTTATTAAAATACTGTGTTTATTGAGATTTTTAAGTCATATCCATATTTTTAATTGTTCAAAACTAGAACAAAAACAAAGAGCCAAGTAAAACAAGTAAATAAATTATTATATTCATATAGTAGAATACGACACAGTAGAATACTATACAGTAATGAGAAAGTTGTATGACTTTAACATATAAGGTTGTTAAATTTGTAGATATAATATTAAGTGAAAGAATTATTCTATTTATATGAAGTTTTAAAAGAGACAAAACCATGAAAATAGAAGTAAACCAGTTGTGTTCTTTTTCCGTAGGATTATAATGGTAAATGGACATAAGGGAAGTTTCCGAGTTGCTGTTATACTATGTCTTGATCTGGGTGGTGGTTTCACAGATGTATTTACTTTGCAAAATTCATTGAGCTGCACACTTAGTGTTTGTGTACATTGAGTGTATTGCATTTCTTTTTTTCCTCATCTTTTTTATTTAAAGTTATTTCATATAAACAATAATGTTATTTTATATCCATTAAGATGGGCCACAGAGCTGTGGTTTCAAATAACTGTTTACTATTAGATTCCCTTATTTCTTTTTACCTTTTGAGTGTCTTCACCCATTTCTCCCTCTCCCCACTTCCTGACTCTGGAAACTACCAATCTGTTGTATCTATAAGCTTGGTTTATTTATTTTAGATTCCACATATAAGAGATCATATGATGTTTGTCTTACTATGTGCCTGGACTAGTGCTTGGGATACAAAGGTAATTGCATATCCCTATCCCATTAAGCTCACAGTTTAATTGGAGGAGGCAGATGCAACCAACTAATATGAAAATATGTGCAAAGCATTATGGGACTATAAAAAAAGGGGAGATAGCCTAAATTATCCTAGAGCTAGAGATTAAGAGTCAGGAGAGATACACTGAAGGGACTAATGCCCAAATTGAATTTTTCACCTAACATTTTATTGCAAAAAATTTCAAACATATGGTAAAGTTTAAAAAAATTAGAAACGTTAAACGAAAGCTTCTATCATTACAATTTCACTATATACTATTATATCTATCCATGTGTCTATTCCTGTATCCATCAGTTCATGTCATTTTTTATTCATTTCAAAGTAAATCTCATAAGTACAATTTTTACAAGTGTTTCAGCGTACATATCATTATCTAGAGTTCAGCATTTGTGTCCAATACTTTTTTCCTTTTGATGTAAAATGCATATACAGTAAAATACACAAACTGTAACATTTGCTTCATTTTTTATAAATGCTGACTTTTGACAACTGTGTAATCAAACCTCTTTCAAGATGTAGAGAATAACCATCACTTTTGAAAGATCCATCATGCCACATCAGTCCCCACACATATCCACTGACACCAGACGCAACCACTGCGATGATTTCTCCACCCAAGATTAGTTTTTGCCTGTTTTGGATATTTGTACAAATGAAATAGTACAATATATTCTGTTTTGTGAAGGATATCTTGTCTTAAAAGATGAAAAAGGTCAAGTCAGGGAATTCTGTGAGAGAGGAGAAGGGAAAGTTTGGTCAGATTATATAACTCACCACAGCAAATTTTTGGACCACCTTGGTAAATTTCAGACTCTAGACTCTGCTTTCCTATGAAATCCTGACTTTGACTGCTTTGACTACTTACATATGAAGAATCAGTAGTCAGAATCTTTTGGCCTGTGATTTTTTATTCTCCCTTCTCAGACTTCCTGAAACTATTGCTTCTAGAGTCTTGATGTGATAGTATAGAATCAAATTGCTTTAGTACAACTCTTTTTATTTATTTTTTAGATCAAAGATATTAATTTAATTTTTAGGTTTGTAGTTACCCTTATTTTATTTTTAACATTTTTTTATTTGAGCAAAATATCTGTAACAAGTAATACTCTACCCAGCAAGGCTATATAATTCAGATTAGAAGGAGAAATAAAGAGTTTCCCAGACAAACAAAAATTAGAGAAATTCATCACCATTAAAGCATCCTTACCAAAAAGATTAATGGGAATTCTTTGAGGGAAGAAAAAGAAGGCCATAATGAGTAGTAAGAAAATTAGGAGTGGAAAAAATTTCACATAAATACAAACATAATAAAAGTAGTAATCAATTATAAAACCTGTGCAGAGGTGAAAACACTAAAGCAGTAAAATCAATTATATCTATAAAAATCAGTCAAGGATTTTACAAAATAAAGGATATAAAATATTATATCATATACATAAAACTTGGGTGTGGGGGGAGTAACAATTTAGTGCTTTTAGAGTGGGTTCAAAGGTAAGTGACCATCATTCTAATATAGACTGCCATACGAATAGATTATATATAAGCCTAATGGTAACTACAAATCAAAAACCTGTAATAGATATGCAAAAACTAAAGAGAAAGGAATCTAAGCATATCACTAAAGGAAGCCATTAAAACCACAAGAGAGCAAGAGAAGAAAACAACAAAGAAATTACAAAAACAACCATAAAACAAATATCAAAATGGCAATAAGTACATATCTATCAATAGTTACTTTGAATGTAAATGTACTCAATGCTTCAATTAAAAAACATAGGGTGAATGAGGGGGAAAAAAAAGCAAGACCCATCTATAGCCTGTTACAAAAGACTCATTTCAAACCTAAAGACACATGGCAGAAAGTGAAGTAATAGAAAAATAATTTTTCATGCAAATAGAAGTGAAAAGAACACTGGAGTGGCAATGCTTATATCAGACAAAATAGACTTTAAGACAAAGACAAGAGACAAAGAAGGATACTACATAATTATAAAGAGAACAATCAAAGAAGAAGATATAACAATTGTAAATATTTATGCATCCAACTTGGGGGGCACCCAAATACATAAAGCAACTATTAACAGACATAAAAGAAGAAATTTATAGTAATACCATAATAGTAGGGGACTTTAACACCCATGGACATCAATGAATAGATCATTCACACAGAAAATCAACAACAAAAACAACAAAAAACAGTGGCCTTGAATGATACATTGGCCCAGATGGATCTAACAGATATTTTCAGAATAGTTCAATCCCAAAACACATTCTTTTCTCTTGGTCATGGAGCATTCTCCAGAATAGATCACATGCTAGGCCACAAAAATTCCCAACAAATTTAAAAAGATTGAAATCATGTCATGCATCTCCTCTGACCACAACAGTGTGAAACTAGAAATCAATCACAAGAAGAAGTATGAAAAGAACACAAATACATGGAGGTTAGATAACATGCTACTAAACATGAATTGGTCAAGCAAGAAACCAAAAAAAAAAAAAAAAATGCATGGAGACAAATGATAATCAAAACACAATGGTCCAAAATCTTTGTGGATGCAGAAAAACTTTTTCTAAGAGGGAGGTTTATAACAGACTTACCTCAAGAAGCAAGAAAAATATCAAGTAATCTAAATTTACACCTGAAGGAGCTAGAAACAGAGCAAATAAATTCCAAAGCCAGTAGAAGGAAGGAAATAATAAAGATTAGAACAGAAATAAATGAAATAGAGACAAAACAAAACAGATCAATGAAGGCAGGAGCTGTTCTTTGAAAAGATAACATTGATAAACCTTTAGCCAGATTCATTCAAAAGACAGAGAGAGGGAACTCAAATAAATAAAATCAGAATTGAAAGAAGAGAAATGACATTATAATCAAAAAAATACAAAGGAATATAAAAGAATATTATGAAAACCTATATGCCAACAAATTGCACAACCTAGAAAAAATAGATAAATTCCTAAAAAACATATAACCTACCAAAACTAAATTAAGAAGAAATAAAAAAATTGAGGGCGACTGGGTGGCACAGTCAGTTAAGCATCTGACTCTTGTTCTTGGCTCAGGTCATGACCTCACAGGTTTTGAGTTTGAGATCCACATTGGGGCTTGGAATTTTGTCTCCTTCTCTCTTCCCTTCCCTGGCTTGTGCTCTCTCTCTCTCAAAATAAATAAATAAACTTAAAAAATTTTATTTATTTATTTATTTATTTATTTATTTATTTATTTATAATATGAAATTTATTGTCAAATTGGTTTCCATACAGTACCCAGTGCTCATCCCAACAGGTGCCCTCCTCAATACCCCTCACCCACCCTCCCCTCCCTCCCACCCCCCATCAACCTTCAGTTTGTTCTCAGTTTTTAAGAGTCTCTTATGTCTTGGCTCCCTCCTTCTCTAACTTTTTTTTCCCCTTCCCCTCCCCCATGGTCTTCTGTTATGTTTCTCAGGATCCACATAAGAGTGAAAACATATGGTATCTGTCTTTCTCTGTATGGCTTATTTCACTTAGCATAACACTCTCTAATTCCATCCATGTTGCTACAAAAGGCCATATTTCATTCTTTCTCATTGCCACATATTATTCCAAAAATTTTTTTAAAAAAGAAGAAATAGAAAATTTGAACAGACCAATAACTAGCAATGAAATTGAATCAGTATTCAAAAAACTCACAGCACACAAAAGTCCAGAACCAGATAACTTCAGAGGTGAATTCAAACATTTTATGTTTAAATGTTTAAAAACATTTAAAGAAGAGTTAATACCTATTCTTCTCAAACTATTCCAAAATATAAGAGAGGAAGGAAATCTTCCATTTTCATTCCATGAAGCCAGCATTACCTGGCTAAGGATAACAAAACTGGATAAGATACTACAAAAAAGAAAACTACAGGGCAATATCTCTGATGAAAATAGATGCAAAAATCCCCTACAAAATATTATCAAACCAAACCTAACAATACATTAAAAAATCAAAACTGGATAAGATACTACAAAAAAGAAAACTACAGGGCAATATCTCTGATGAAAATAGATGCAAAAATCCCCTACAAAATATTATCAAACCAAACCTAACAATACATTAAAAAATCATTCACCATGATCAAGTGGGATTTGCTCCAGGGATGCACACGTGGTTCAATATTTATAAATCATGTCAACATGATACATCGCATTAATAAGAGAAAGAATACAACCATATTATCATTTCAATAGATGCAGAAAAAGTACCTGACAAAGTATAACATCCATTCATGATAAAATCTTGCAAAGTAGGTTTAGAGGGAAAATATCTCACCATAATAAAGGCCATATATAAAAATATCACAGCTAACATCATGGTCAATGGTGAAAAACTGAGATCTTTTCCTCTACCATCAGGAACAAGACAAGGATGTCCACACTGACCACTTTTATTCAACATAGTACTAGAAGTCCTGGCCACAGCAATCAGACAAGAAAAAGAAATAAAAGGCATCCAAATTGGTAAGAAAGGGGTAAAACTTTCACTATTTGCAGATGACATGATACTGTATATACAAAACCCTCAAGACTCCAGCAAAAAATTACTAGAACTGATAAATGGATTCAGTAAAGTTGAGGATACAAAATTAATACACAAAAATCTGTTGAAATTTGAAATACAATGAAATAGTGGGAGGAAAAATTATAGAAACAATCTCATTTACAGTTGCATCAAAAAGAATAAAACACCTAAGAATAAACTTCACCATGGAGGTGAAAGACTTATACTCTCAAAACCATAAAACGTTGATGAAAGAGATTAAAGGTGACACAAAGAAATGGAAAGGCATTCCATGCTTTTAGATTGGGAGAAACAATACTGTTAAAATGCCCATATTACCCAAAGCAATCTACAGTTTTAATACAATTCCTATCAAAATGCCAACAACATTTGTCACGGAACTAGAACAAATAATCATAAAATTTGTATGGAAACACAAAAGACTGACAATAGCCAAAGCAATCTTGAAAAAGAAGAACAAAACTGGAGATATCACAATCCCAGATTTCAAGATATACTACAAAGCTGTAGTAATCAAGACAGAATGGTACTGGCACAAAAACAGACACACAGATCAATAAAACAGAATAGAGAACCCAGAAATAAACCTGTGATTTTATGGTCAATTGATCTATGAAAAAGGAGGCAAGAATATACAATAGGAAAAAGACAGTCTCATCAACAAATAATGCTGGGAAAACAGGACAGCTACATGCGAAAGAATGAAACTAGACCACTTTCTTACACCATAACACTAAAATGAACTCAAAATTGATTAAAAAATATAAATATGAGACCTGAAACCATAAAATTCCTGAAAGAAAACATAGTTAGTAATCTCTTTGAGATCAGCTGTAGAAACATTTTTCTAGATGTCTTCTTTGGCAAGAGAAACAAAAGCAACATTAAACTATTGGCACTACACCAAGATAAAAAGCTTTTCCACGGTGAAGGAAACCAACAACAACACAAATGGACAGTCTACTGAGTGGGAAAAGATATTTGCAAATGATATATCTAATAAGGGGTTAATATCCAAAATATATAAAGAACTTATACAGCTCAACACCAAAAAGCAAATCAAAAATGGGTAGAGGGCATGAATAGACATTTTTCTAAAGAAGACCTACTGATGGCCAACAGACACATGAAAAGATGCTCAACATCACTCATCATCAGGAAATTCAAATAAAAGCCACAATGAGATATCGCTTCATACCTGTAATAATGTTTAGAATCAGAAACACAGGAAATAATGTGTCCGTGAGGATGTGAAGAAAAGGGAACTCTCATTCATAGTTTGTGGGAATACAAACAGGTGCAGCCACTTTGGAAAAGAGTATGGAGGTCCCTCAAAAAATTAACAATAAAATTACCGTATGATCTTATAATTCTACTACTGGGTACTTAGGCAAAGAATATTAAAATACTAATTTGAAAAGATACACGCACCCGTATGTTTATTGCAGCATTATTTACAATAGCCAAATTATGGAAGCAGACCAAAATGTCCGACCATAGATGAATGGATGAAGAACATGTGGTATATATATGCAAGAGAATATTAGCCATAAAAAAAGAATGAAATCTTGCCATTTGTAACAACATGGATGAATCTAGAAGGTATAATACTAAGTGAAATAAGTTAGACAGAGAAAGACAAATACCATACAATTTTATTCATATGTGAAATTTAAAGAAATTATTTAAAAAACAAATGTATAGGGGCGCCTGGGTGGCGCAGTCGGTTAAGCGTCCGACTTCAGCCAGGTCACGATCTCGCCGTCCGTGAGTTCGAGCCCCGCGTCGGGCTCTGGGCTGACGGCTCAGAGCCTGGAGCCTGTTTCCGTTTCTGTGTCTCCCTCTCTCTCTGCCCCTCCCCCGTTCATGCTCTGTCTCTCTCTCTGTCCCAAAAATAAATAAACTTTGAAAAAAAAAATTTAAAAAACAAATGTATAAAGACAAAAAAACCCAACTGAAATATAGAGAACAAACTGATGGTTAGCAGAGTGGAGGAGGGTGGGGGAAGGGCGAAATAGGTGAAGGGAATTTAAGAGTACATTTGTGGTGATGAGCACTGACTAATGTATAGTGTTGGATCATTATATTGTACACCCAAAACTAATATGTTAAGGACGGTTAAATTATTAAAAAATGTTAAAAAAAGAGTTCTCCAAAAATATTAAAAATTTTTTTGAGTATAGTTGACATACAATGGTACGTTAGTTTCAGGTATACAACGTAGTGATTCAGTATCTCTTTGTTATGGTATGCTCACCACAAGTGTAACTACCATCTGTCACCATACAATGATACTACGATATCCTTGACTACATTCTCAATGCTATACCTTTTAATCCTGTGACTTACTCATTTCATAACTGTAAGCCTGTATCTCCCACTTCCCTCACCCATTTTGCCCATCCCCCCACCCCTCTGGCAGCCATTAGTTTGTTCTCTGTATTTATAGGTCTGATTCTTTTTTTTTATTTGCTTTATTTTTTAGCCTCCACATATGAGTGAAATCATATAGTACTTGTCTTTCTCTGTCCTATTTCACATAACATAACATACCCTCTAGGTCTATCCATGTTGTCACAAATGCTAAGATCTCATCCTTGTTATAACTGCATAATATTCCATTATAGTCTTTTTAAATGTCAGTTGTTAAATGTATTGATATTATATTCCAGACCAGGAGTCCCAAGTTCATCTAGGTTCAACTCTACACCCATAGCACTACTCTCATCATGGCTCCTGGCTCCCAAGTCTGTGATTCTCTATATTCTCCTTATGCCTTTAGGTGTGAAAGCACAACCAAATAATTCTTGCCTTTAAGCACTGTTAGTAAAAAAACATAAAATCCCAGATTTATGGTGAGAACGTTACCACATGAGAAAATTCTTTAATCAGCTAAAAGAGCTTAGCTTTCATAGCTATTCAAAGCAACTAATCAGGCATTTTATCCTAAGAAAAAGCAAGTGGTAAAGATAGTCATAAAACACTACTTCCAAGAACTGTGTCAAATTAAAATAAATATTCCCCCAAATTTAGAATAAATTGTTACTTTACTATAGTGAAAATACATACCAATGTTCTAAGTAATAGTAAAACAACTTTTAATTCAATTGCATGAGTTTTAAAGGTAAATTTAGGGCACAAAGATCACATAGATGTAGTGTTTAAAGGCGTTTAAGTAATCTCTTTTATCTGTTCTCATTACCATTGTTTGCAAACACATTGCTTGTCCTTAGTGGAGATTTTACTAACCATCACAATATTCAACATTCTTCTAAAATATGAGCATGATATCCAGATAACTTGAGAGAATTCTCCTTTTTTTATTCAGTAAACTATTCTAAGCCTCCAACTTGGTGGCAAGGTTCCCTTCATCCTCTGACTATGCATCATTTGATCAGACATTTTATCTGACATTATCATTTACAATTCAGTAGGCAAGATGGCCTCCGACAGATCCACTCTATTGCCATGAAGAGGAAAATGTCCAAGTCTTCAGGAATCATTGCAAGAATAGGAATCATAAAAAAATCTACTTGTTTTCTGCTGTTACAGGCTGTGTGATCTTGGGTAACCCAATATATTTCTTTGGGCCTATGGTTTCCTACTTGTACAATAAAAAACAGTGTGGTTCTACCATAAATAAAAATGTCAACTTAACAAGGTATGTAAAAACAAAAGTTATTCTTAAATGTGATTTTAACATCCTTGTTTCATACAGGTTGTACAAGTTCATATCATTTTGTGTCACTGGATTTGTTGGAGATTAAATGATTGGTGATCACAAGTTCTTTTTTCCAGAATCCTTGGGAAGGTAAGGTTTAGTGTTTTCTTTTAATTTTTTTTTTGTGTGTGAACTCATTAATTAATTCAATTATACATTACTTGATTTCCTGTTATGAGCTTCATATAATTTCTACACAATTTAACTTGTGCGTAGTAGGCAACCAGGAACTAGGAAATAAATGAAATGATTGAATAGAAAACGCTATATCCTCATTTTCAAGAAATTGGCACAAAGGTGAAAGTCCTTCTATTCCCATTCCCTGTGTACTAGTACCCTGACCCTTCTGTTCTCCATGACCGGGCTCTGCCAACCCACACAGGACCATTTTGGGAATTAGAGAAATACACTTCTTCCTCAAGGAAAAAGCACTTATATTAGTATATTTTCTCAGTAGTCAATAGCAAGAGTTAAAACAAACTGAATTGCTACCCCAATTGGATTTTGTTACAACAAATGGATAAGCATTATTAAATATTAGTTATTAGATATAATTACATGTAAATCATACCTTAGTGAAAGTACTTGTAGATTTAAACTGGGAATTCAGCAAACATTCTGATGGAGTAAATGTAGATAATATTAACTACAAAATGAAACATTAGAATTATCTAGATTAAACCATAAGGCAACTTAAAAAAATTTTTTTTAATATTTATTTTTTTTGAGAGACAGAGTGCAAGCAGGGGAAGAGCAGAGAGAGAGGGAGACACAGAATCCGAAGCAGGGTCCAGGCTCTGAGCTGTCAGCACAGAGCTCGACACGGGGCTCGACCTCACTAACCCGAACTCATAAACCATTAGATCATGACCTGAGCTGAAGTTGAACACTCAACCAGCTGAGCCACCCAGGTGCCCCAAGGCAACTTTTTAAAAATGTAAATATATGTCCCTTAAAGTAGTAGGGATTAGAAAAGAAACTCGTGGATTCAGTGGTTCTAATGAACACATTCAAAACTGAAAAATAATAAAGATGTGCATTAAAACCCCTTAGACACAGTGCTTTTACCCAGTGCGAAACCCCAACTGTGTGATGCAGGCATGTCCCTGATATACGACTCTTTCATATCTCAGATTTTCACATACAACCATTGTCTGTTGGAATGCCATGGCCACCTTTATAATTCTGACAAACTTCTATCCACTTTCTGGCAGACAGGTCAAAATGAACCTATCTAGTGGAATATCCTGTAACTTTCTTCTCCTGGTTTGTTGAGCCTTCTCTGTGTGCCCGCGACAGATGGTTCACTTTGAATCATAAGATATTTATCAAGTTGTTTTATGATACAATTAGTACTATGCTAGTAAATAAGCTCCTTGGAAGGTGTGGGGGGCCACTGATTAGCAGCATTTGTTGGTTTCAATGGTGTAAATACTCTCACCTCAGCCAATTTTAAGCTATCAATGGTTTAACAACTGGTTGGCAAAAATTCCTAAATGCTCGACAATTGTCTCTCATGAACTGTTATCTGCCAGCTCCAGCACGCCAATGGATTTCATTGTTTTATATATCAGTCTCCTCTGTTGGATTGTGAATCTCTCAAAGCCAGGAATCCTATATCCCTGTATCCCTGCATCTCTGTATCCCTACAAGTAACCACAGTGCTTGGTACAAGATAAGTGTTTAATAAATATTTTGAAATCCTAGCTTAAAATTGTTTTCTATGTAGGATTTTCTATTCCACAACTCAAGCAATTGGTTTTGAGCTCACTAATGCAGAGGATATGCTGTAGGGTAGAAAAAAGAAATAAATGCCTATGTCCAGTTTTGGTAAACCGAAATGTTGACCCCCAGAGAGGGGAAAGGATTTAGAGTACAGATAAAATGTTAAGACATTGTATCTGGTTACATTTCATAAACATTTCTGTGTGCTCCAATTGTTGGGTAAGGTTAATTGCATTGTCAAAATTTTCCGTATTGTCAACATTTTTTTCCCACTTGGTCTATCAATTATTGGTAGAGGTATCTTAAAGTCTGTCATAGAGAATGGATTTGCCACTTTTTCCTGAAGGTTTTATCATTAAAAAAAAAAAACTCCTTTTCAGTTGTATAATGTACATACATAAAAGTACACTTATTATTCATATCAAGTCATAGTTTTTAGCCTGATGAATCATGACAAAGTGCATACACCCTAGTTAAGAACTCCAGAAGTCCTCCTTATGCCACTTTTTAAATCCTTCCCAAAGGTAACTACTATCCAGACTTCTAACATCACAAGTTAGTTCTGCCCATTTCTGAGATTTATACAAGTGGAATCATACAGCATATACTGTTTTATATATTTGGATTTTTCAATCAATGTTATGTTTGCAAGACTCACTGATGCTGTTTATTTTGTTAATTTTCATTGTGGTATAATATTTTCTTGTATCAATATACCATTATTTATTCATTCTACCATTAAAGAACATTACGGTTGTTTCTAGTTTGAGACAATTAAGAAAAATGTCTGTCTTTTGGAGCACATTTGTAAACATTTCTGTGGAATATAAATCTAAAAGTGAAATTGCTGGCCATATGGTACATATATGTTCAACTTTAGTAGGTAATGCCAAGCACTTGCCCCCATTAGCAAGTGGCCTGGGTGCCTGTAGCCTTTTTGCCCTTTAACACAATTTTTTGCAAAGAAAAAGTGTTAAATTTTGATGGAGTTTAAATTTATCAATTCTTCCTTCTACAGATTGCACATTTTCAATCAGATCTAGGAATTCTTTGGCTAGTCCTAGATCCCAAAGATTTTCTTGTATTTCTTGTATCTTGTATTTCTTGTTATTTTCCTGTAACTAGTTCTTGTAATCTTGTATTCTTGTAATATTTTCTTGTAACTAATTCTTGTAATTAGTTAATTAATTAATTATTCTCCTAGTTATTTTTGTAAAGGTTTTATAGTAAGTCCATCATCAATTATGAGTTAATTTTTATATAAGGTATAATATTTAGATAGAAGGTTTTTTTTTTTTAATCTGAGAAAGGATCTCCAATTGCTTCATCACTGTTTGCTAAAAGGTTCCTTTTCTCCATTGAAATGCTTTTTCACCTTTATCAAAAATCAGTCAGACAAATAGGTAGGATTCAATTTCTGGGTTCTTCATTCTGTTCTATTGATCTATATGTCTATTTCTGCCAATATTTTTTTAAATATATACTGATTTATTCCTTTTATCTGTAGATTTATTTTGAAAATTTTAACTCTAGTATAGTTAACATACAGTGTTATATTAGTTTCATGTGTACAGTATAGTAAGTCAGCAATTCTATACATTACTCAGTGCTCACCATGGCAAGTCCACTCTTAATTGTCCACATCACCCATTCCCCCTCCCACTTTCCCTCTGGCAACCGTCAGTTTGTTCTCTATAGCTGAGACTCTGTTTCTTGTTTTGTCTTTTTTGTTTCTTTGTTCTTAAATTCCACATATGAGTGAAATCATATGGTATTTATCTTTCTCTGACTGACTTATTTCACTTAGCATTATACCCTCTAGATTCACCCATGTTGTTACATATGGCAAGATTTTATTCTTTTTTATGGCTGAGTAATATTCTGTTGCATATATACTTAGATGTATATATGCACATCTTCCTTATCCATACAATTATGGATAGACACTTGGGTTGCTTCCATAATTTAGGTATTGTAAATAATGCTGCAATAGACATGGTGTGCATATATCTGTTTGAAATGGTGTTTTCATATTCTTTTGGGTAAATACCCAGTAGTGGAATTATGGGATCATATGCTAATTCTATTTTTAATTTTTTGAGGAAACTTCATACTGTTTTTCACAGTGGCTGCACCAGTTTATGTACCCACCAATAGTGTAAAATGGTTCCTTTTTCTCCACATCCTTTCCAACACTTGTTGTTTCTTGTGTTTTTTTACTTAACCATTCTTTTATTTATGTTTTATTTTATATTTGAGAGAGAGAGTGTGTGTGTGTGTGTGTGAACAGGGGAGGGGCAGAGAGTTGGAGACAGAATCTGAAACAGACTATAGGCTCTGAGCTGTCAGCACAGAGCCCAATGTAAGGCTCGAACTCATGGGCAGTGAGATCATGACCTAAGCCGAAGTCGGATGCCTAACGGACTGAGACACCCAGGCACCTCCGATTTTAGCCATTCTAACAGTTGTGAGTTGATATCTCATTGTGGTTTTGATTTTCATTTTCCTGATTATGAGTGATGTTGCGCATCTTTTCATGTGTCTGTTGGCAGCTGTACACTATTACACATTTTTGACTATTATAACTACGTAATAAATCTTGAAATTGGATAGACTCATTGCTCCCACAATATTCTTAGTTTTCATAATTGTTTCAACTACTCTAGCTCCTTTGCCTTTCCATATTTTTAGAATAATTTTTTAAATAAAAAATATAGAGATTTTGATAGCAATTTGTGTTAAACCTGTATATAAATTTGGAAAGAATTATATCTTTACTATATTGAGTCTCCTAATCCATGAAAAAGATATATCTCTTCATTAATTTGGATTGTCTTTGGTTTCTTTCATCAGCATTATGTAGTTTTTAGCATATAAACCCTCTACTTCTTTATATTTATATCTAAGTATTTCCTTTTTTTAGTGATTGTAAATGGCATTACATTTTTAATTTTGGTATTCACATGTTCATAGCCGGTGTGTGGAAATACAGCTGGTTTTTACATGATTGTTTTGTGATCCTTTAATCTTGATGAACTCACTTATTAGTTCCAGGAAAGTTTTTGTAGATTCCTTGAGACTTTTCTGTGTAGACAATCATGTCATCTGCAAAAGGGAACTTTTATATCTTTCTTTTTAATCTATATACATTTACTTTCCTTTTCTTGACTTAGTGCATGGGCTAAATCTCCCAGTACTGTTTTGAGTAAGAACAGTGAGGCATGCGTTTTTGCCTTGTTCCCAGTCATAAGGTGAAAGTATTCAGTTTTTTGGTCTTGCTTCAATAACTGTAATTTTTTCTGTGGGGTATTTGTAGACAATCTTTATAAAGTTGAGGAAGTACCTAGACCAGTATTTAGGATACACAGGTGAATTGCATAGTGTCCATCCATAAAAAAGCTCGAAGTTTAATGGAGAAGACAAATACAAAAGTTAACCAAAATGCAATGATGAAAATATGTATAATAACATTTATACTAGAGTGGAGATAAGCATGAAGGTCAGGAAAGAAGTCAAAGGGCTTGTGTCTGAGTTATGTCTTTTCCCTCTCAACATTTTATTATGAACATTTTTTCTTTTTTTTTTAACGTTTATTTTTGAGAGAGAGTTAGAGACAGAGCATGGGTAGGGGCGGGGGGAGGGACAGAAAGAGAGGGAGACACAGAGTCCGAAGCAGGCTCCAGGCTCTGAGCTGTCAGCACAGTGTCAGACACAGGGCTCGATGCAGGGCTTGAACTCATGAACCATGAGATCATGACCTCAGCTGAGGTCGGATGCTTAACTGACTGAGCCACTCAGGCACCCCCCAAAATTTTCAAATGTATAGTTAAGTTTAAAGAATTTTAGAGCTCTCATCTCAAGAACCCAGAAAAAGTAGAGTAAAATAAACCCAAAGTAATCAGAAAGAAGAAAATAATAAAGATAAGAACAGAAATCAGTAACATTTAAAACAGAAACGTAGAATAAGTCAATGGAACAAAGACCTGGTTCTTTGACAATAACAGTGAAAGTGACAAATCCCTAGCAATACTGACAAAGAGAGAAGACACAAATCACCAATATGTGGAATGAAACGGGATATCACTACATATCCTGAAGACACCGAAAGGATTATAAAGGCTTACTAAGTAAAACCCTACACACATAAATTTGACAACGTAGATAAAATGGAACACTGAACTGAAAAACACAAACTACCACAAGTCACCTAATATGAAATAGATAATTTGAATAGATCTATAACTATTAAGGAGATTAAATTACTAATTTAAAAACTACCAAAAAAGAAATCTCCAGGCCCATATAGTATCACTGGAGAGTGCTGCCAAATGCTTAATGAGTTAACATCAGTTCTACATGAAATCTTACAGAAATTAGAAAGGGATTTTATTTAATGAAATTTATTTATTTAATGAAAAGTATTGCCATGATATCAAAACTGGAGAAAGACAGTTCCAAGAAAGAGAAAAATACAGACCAATATCTCTCATCAATGTAAACATAAAAATCCTTACCACGATATTAGCAAATAAAATCTAGCATTATATAATTTATTTATGAAATTTATTTATTTATTTATTGAAATTTATTTAATGAAATTTATTTAATGAAATTTATTTATTGAAATTTATTTAATGAAAAGTATTGCCATGATATCAAAACTGGAGAAAGACAGTTCCAAGAAAGAGAAAAATACAGACCAATATCTCTCATCAATGTAAACATAAAAATCCTTACCACGATATTAGCAAATAAAATCTAGCATTATATAAAAAGTATTACACACAAAGACCAAGTACAGTTTACCTCACTAAGATTTTAATATGTATTTTCCCGAAGACTAAGGTTTGAGGACCTTCTTAGATATTTATATGACTGTCTTTTCTGGTCAAATATCAAACTTCTTGCCCATTTTTTATTGTATTGTCTGCCATTTGCTTACTGATTTATGGGAGTTCCTTATATATTCTGGATACAAGGTCTTTACCAGTTAAAGGTGTTGCAAATATTTTCTACCTTGTGACCTGTCATATCCTTCTCTTAATGGTTTTGTTTATAGGAGGGCTTAATTTTAGTGTAAAATAGTTTGATAATATTTCCTTTCTGTTTAATACTTAGTGTGCTCCACTTAAGATTTTTTTCCTGTTATGAAGAAATATTCCTTTATTATCTTCTAGAAATGTTATTATTTTTTCTTTCATATTTAACTTGTAGTCCCTGATCTTTGTATATGATTTGAGGTAGATTTTATTTCACATTTTTTTCTAAATTAATAGTTATTTGATTCAGTATAATTTATTGGAAAAGTTACTCTATACCCATTGCTTTTCAGGGCTTCTTTTGTTCTCATATGTATTGGTCTATTTCTGGATTCTCTACTCTGTTCTACTAGTCTATTAGCCTACCCTTGTAACAATGTCACAATGTTCTCTAATTTTTTTTTTTTCTGCTTCTTAAAGGTGGACCCACTATCCTTAGTCTTTTACATTGCTATGTGAATTTAGGATTATCTTCTTGACTTCCACAAAAAACAAAATGTGCTGTTACTTAGCTTGGAATTTCATTTATAGACACTTAGAGACTAATTTTTAAATAAAATGTATGAACATTGTGTATCACCTCATTTATTTAGTTATTCCATTTCTCTCAATAGTGCTTTATAATTTTATGCATATGGAGGTCTTATGTGTCATTAGATTTATTGCTAGGTATTTGATTTTTAATGTTATTATAAATGTATCAGTGACTTAAATTCTTAGTGTCTTATTTTTCTTACTTTCACCTTATGGGTATAGCTGCTTTAGATTAAAAAAAATAAAGCTTAAATTAAAAAGAAGTAATTGGGGAATTTAATTTTCCTGTAAAAGATCACACTTCTAATAATTGGCAGAGCCGAGATTCAAATTCAATCAGTTTGACTCCGGAGCTTATGCCCTCTACCACCACGTTATTTGATCTTATCAGTCATTGCTGATTCCGGAAATGTCAGTGGACCGTGATGAGACTGGCCACAGAGAGCACTGCAAAATGCCCTGTAACTCTGGACACACGCAGGATGACAGGCATAGAAAAAGAAGAAAGGAAAATAGAGCCTTATAAATTTGCCATCAAATTAAATTCTCAGATTCCCAAGAAAATATTTAAAAAGGAAAGCATTAATGATGATTTTTAAAGCCTAATTTTCAAGTCTGAATATATTTTTTTTAATGTTTATTTTATTTTTGAGACAGAGGGAGAGAGAGCACGAACAGGGGAGGGTCAGAGAAAGAGGGAGACACAGAATCTGAAACAGGCTCCAGACTCTGAGCTGTCAGCACAGAGCCCAACGCGGGGCTCGAACCCACAGACCGCAAGATCGTGACCTGAGCCGAAGTCGGACGCTTAACCGACTGAGCCACCCAGGCGCCCCAAATCTGCATATTTTAAAAAATGAGAAGAACATGATTCCAGAGGTTTTAGTTCAGGCTCTACCACTTACTTAGATGGGCTCCTACCTAGTTAAAAGCCTGGACTGGCATTTTTCTGGCTTTATGGGAAGCCAGCCACAGACCCTCCAAAACTGGTCCAGGGCAAAGAGACCCATGAGTGTCCCCAAATGGGCAAACACTAAAGTTGCTTCCTTCGTCGTGTCCTGGGCTCAAATGGAGACACTAGGACCAAGGGGAGAGTTCCTAGTAAAAATACTGCTCGTCCTAATAGGATGGTGATTTTAGGATTTAGGAAAGTGCAAGTACTCCTCTTTTGTCCTGGTTATGGAGTAAATAGACTTTTTTAATGGTAAACAGCCTTCTTCAAAAGATTGCAGAGCTGATATTTTATCTAGAGGACTACAATGGCCATGTAGGGGGTGTTGGTTGGTGGATAGACTCCAATAGCTACAATTTCTAATCTGCTGATACAAGTGGCTTTTGGGGGCCCACAGAAACCAGAGTAGAATTAGAGAGTGGAGCCCCATTAATTCCACAAAGTCCAGGCTGACCTGGATCTCTTCGCTTTTTTATATCAGGTGTCTGATGTAGAGGATGACAAGGTCATGGGTGGGGTCAGGTTGAAGAACTGCACATTGGTTCTCCCCTCCCATGCCCCTCCCCTACCAATTATGTGAGGCCTAATGGAGGCTTATCCCAGACAAGGAACATTTTACTCCAACCTCTAGCTGAGCTTCCTGGAGAACAGGACTGAGACCCTCCTGAGGGAACATGTAAAGACCCACAAATAAGGGAGATGAGTTATTTGTTCTATAATAACGTTCCCCTACTCCATACAAAGGGAAAGGTCACCACACAGCCAGCCAGTGCTATCAGAGTAGGAGTTACAGCTCTCAAAACCCCATTTTGGACAAAGACGTAAGTCACACACTCTTGAGATAGAGATGGAAGTGATATCTAGATGAAATGTAAAATTTCTTTTCAGAGAAGATAAGCATTTCTAGAAAAACATTTCAGGACGATATTTTTTCTGACATTTACTTATATTTCCTATCCTAGTAGTTCCTCCTTTCCACTACCCGCCTTAAGACAGATAAAATATAATCTTTATAGCCCCTGGGAAGGGATGTGAGAGGTTTTAGGGAGTAGATTAATTAGCTAGGACAGAAACATGGGAGGAAAAAAAAAAGGGCTTAGAAAAAAATTACCTTGGATCAAAGCGGTGGGAGGACTTTGACTGGCTTTCTGAGAGTGTGTCTGTAGACAGACAGGACCCAGGGCAACCTCCCATAAGGAGTTTCAGCTCCCATGAGTGTCACAGAAGCTGAAGGGGTTTCCTGGACCCCAAGGCCTTAGTGACTGGATCAGCGAACATCTTAGCAGTCACCTGTGTGTTCTTCTCCTCTGTCTTATTACCACATCACCTCTCCGGGTCATAACGCAATCCTGGAGAGGGTTGATGAGACTGATACCAAGATTTCCAGAAACAGTCCAGTATGGCAGTGCTTTGAAAGAGAAGTTTTATTTTTTGGACTTCTGACTTTGTGGTCTAAGGTGCAGTAACTATTGCATTCTTTTCTACCAAACCTAAGAAGACTAATGCAATAGTTTCTAAAGTGTGTTTTTAGGGTACAATTGGGAGTTCTTCTGATAAACAATTCTGTGGAATGTTGTCCAAACAGTGGTTATTTCTATTGTTCATGAAGCAAAGGAATCATTAGTTGATCAGTGCTCGAATTGGTCCGGGGTTCACAGCAGAGAGACAAAGGCACCAAAAGATTACAGTCTAGGGGTGCCTGGATGCCTCAGTTGGTTAAGTGTCAACTTCAGGTCAGGTCATGATCTCATGGTTCATGAGTTCGAGCCCTGTGTCAGGCTCTGCTGTGACAACTCAGAGCCTGGAGCCTACTTCGGATTCTGTGTCTCCCTCTCTCTCTGCCCATCCCCTGTTCATGTTCTGTCTGTCTCTCTCTCTCAAAAATAAGTAAATATTAAAAAAAAAAGGCCACAGTCTAAGTTCAGAGAAAGCTGGATAGGGGACACAGCCATCTTCCCAAAGGCACACCCAGAGGTAACATTGAGCAGAATCAGGTGAAATGGGCCAGGACACCCCTTCTCCAAGTTGCCGGCTTCCATGGAAGATTGAAACTCTGGAGTTGGCCTCGGTACATAAGTGAGATTGGGGCTTTACTTTGCAGGGGGCTGTCACAACATAGCACAGAGAAGCATATGCTTCAGAGGAATACAATAAGGTGTTGCACCAGTCAGCACGAAGGTATAGCTGAGTCTCACATGGGCCACCAACACCAGGGGCTGCTGGAAGAGTTCCTCAACGGAGGGACCTACTGGAGCCATCACCTCTTTTATATCAAGATGATCAGAACACTCTGGAATAGAAGTTACAGCCATTTTCTAAGACAGCTTATTAAGCAGATATTAGTATTTTCCTTTTATTTTCTGCCCCATCAGAAAAAGAACAAACACTGTTATGAGGAAGAAAAGTAGAAAGTTGTATGAAGACAGAATATGTCTTTAAAAAAAAATTCATGGTCAAAGACATTTGGGAGACATCATATTAAACAAACCATGAGGTTTTTTTTTACTGTACTGCTTCTTGAAATGAAAAGCTGAGAAAGAGAATATAATGCACGTTTAACCACCTAATCTTTTTTTCCCTCCACAGCATGGTGTAGAGGACTGGTGTATTGCTGAACAACTTTGGAGAAATGGCTGATTGTTTGTACACAGTCAGCAGCAGGGGTGGGGGGTTTACAGAATACAGGGAAAATATGCAAGTTCATTCTAACCCAGTGGTTAAGTAACATTCATATTTCTTGAAAAAAATTAATTAGGCAAGTATTTTTCTCTTCACAGCTGAAATGGTAGTAAATATCAAAAGGTTGAAAGTCCTTTCATCTGAATATAGGCTACAAATGTTTTAAGTCTTCAGTGGGTTATCAAGTGTTTAAATGACCCTGTTTTCCAGAACAAAACATAATGGAAAAAATATTTCTTTCTGAGCCATTGGCTGCTGTAGAACTAGAACAAGATAAACAGGTTTTATTGAAAAAAAAAAGAGGTAACTTTTATTTCCAGAAGTAAATATGTTATTAAAAAAATAAGTATATCTGTCATCAAAAATGTCTATTTGATTGTATTCTGAACTTCAATTTTACAAACTTACTCACATTTCTGTTTACTTCCCATTAGTTTTTTGACCCTTCTGTGAAACACACTAATTTTTAAAGATTAAAATATTTTTCTTGTATAGTCAGTCTTTCCCAACACACACACACACACACACACACACACACACACACACCTTTTCATATCTATTTTTCTATAAAAATACATACGAGATCACTTCTTACCATCAAATACTCTCTTATTAAGAATCAATTGTGGTCTAGCCTGGGTATACATGGAATTAAAAGTGATTATTTATTAATGATTGAATTCCTGAAAGGGGAGAGTTCATCAGTATAAAGTCTCCCTTTAATTTGTCTTTGTTTAATTTACCTAAACTGGAGTTAAGGCATCTGAAGTGCAAGTTGGTAGGAAAAACTTTAAGTCAACAATTAATTTGTTTTCATTTCCTGAACCTCTGGGGTCAAATGGAAGTAAAATTTTGTAGAAAAAACACACTTTCAATCACTTGCCCTTTACTCCTTGTCCTCATCAAAATGCACAAAACTCTTCTCAGGGAAAGGAGTTCTTGTTCGGAGGACCAATCTGATGGCACCTAAGGTCAAATTAGTTTTTATCTGTGAGTGCCATGTAACTCTGCGACATATCAGTGTAATTTTAGTAAGTAGGATTAGGACACCTAATAGTTGCCAGGAACGATAAACAGACCATAACGTACATGTTGCAGGCGTGTTCACATCTGGCTTTAGGATACAAATATCACACGATGATGTGGGAGAATATGCAGTGCAGTGTATGAGATGATCGGCAGGTGTCACGTTTTGCCTTGGGGGATCTTTCAGCGTCTCCCCTACTTAACACCTCTCTCTCTTCAAAGAGTCTCAGCTTCTAAGCCATTTAATAAATTAAGATGTATTCAACACACAGGAAAGGGCGGGATTTCAGACACGGTCAGGGGAGTAGAGGGGGGCATCTTTACACTGTTTCTCAGTCATCACAAATAACCACAAGGCCTGATCTAGTGATATAAATAAAGAAGGAAATATGTTACACATTTTGTTTATCAATTGTTATTGTGCTTTTTCCTGTTTGTTTTCTAAGTTTTCTAATTTGCTGTAGCAACTTCTCAAGCTACTTAATAGTCAAAAAGTAAAACACCACTGGAAACATAAAGCACTAAAAAGATCATTACTATCCAGATTGACTTCTTATCCCAGTAAGGATGGATTTGTCATGTCAATTTTAAAGACAAGTAATGAAAAAAGCAAATGGCCTGTAACAAACTGACACATGAAAAAAGTCTCATAATGCTAGATGACCTTATGAAATTGTTGGGGATTACACCATTTTTGACATACAAAAATGACTGCTTCATGGGTTTTGATGTAATAACAGAGCCCACAGACCTTGTCTAAACTGGCTTGCTGTTGCCTTTCCAGACCCCATAGCTGAAGATTCCACACGTAAACTGAAGAAATCCTCTAACTGCTGATAGATACTATGTGATGCTGAACTATGGTGACAATGTAATAATGGTAGTTACTACTTACTGATCATCTACTGTGTGCTAAGAATCTTATATTATTTATCATATTTTTTTTTTAATTTTTTTTCAACGTTTATTCATTTTTGGGACAGAGAGAGACAGAGCATGAACGGGGGAGGGGCAGAGAGAGAGGGAGACACAGAATCGGAAACAGGCTCCAGGCTCTGAGCCATCAGCCCAGAGCCCGACGCGGGGCTGGAACTCACGGACCGCGAGATCGTGACCTGGCTGAAGTCGGACGCTTAACCTACTGCGCCACCCAGGCGCCCCTTATTTATCATATTTAATCATTACAAACAAAACGTTGGCATATCTATTTTGCCAAAATATCTATTTTGCTCAAGGAGGTTAAATATTTTGCCAAATTCACACAGCAAGGAGGTTGTGTTGGTGTTCTTTGGAGTTCGCCTAACTCCAATGTGTGCATCCCCTCCCACTAATCATATAGGTTCATTTTTATTTAATTCATTTTTTTTCTGAAAGGCAATCTGTTTCACTATGTTTTCAAGGTGTCAGTTGGAGTTAAAAATAACTACTTTCCATTCACTGCTATAAAAACAAACAAAAAACCCCCCACAAACTATAGTTGAAATACATGAGTTCAAAATGAAACTAATAGTTGCAAAACAACTAGCCCAACTGAAAAGTAATAGAAAATGAGAACAGTTTAAATTTCTACTTTACTGCCGGGTTTCCTCTAACCCTGGTTAAACTGTCAACCTGAAATTCTTCAAATGCAATTCTTCTTTATATTTTGTTTTTAAGGTACTCTTTAGTACAGACTCTAATAAGCTTAATGGTTTGTAAGAAACAAAAGTTCTTTAGGTGTCAAGCGTAGTCAGGTGAATGAACCTTTGAGATTTGCTGTTTTCTTGTGATTCAGTACTTTACAGAAGCAGCTGGGGGTGTTTCCGTGGGTTCTGCTGCCTGACCCAAGTGAGATCTGTCCGAGAAAGTACACATCACAATCCCTGGGAAAGTACCTAAGGAAGGAAACACAGAGAGCCTCCGTACACATTTCAGTCAAAAGTACACACACTTAATTACTATTATATTTACCCAGGAGTCTTACTAAAATATTTTAGCCTGTAGTTAAAGGAAGCATATGTTCAAAATGTCCCCCATCGCTCATTTGTCTATAATTTTCTGAGAGTTATGCATGACATTTGTGTTTCTAGTGAGATTACAATAAAATTTAATTTAATTTAATTTAGATCTTTATCACCCTTGTGCTGCCTATCTTACTCAATGTCATCATTCCCATATTTCATCAATGCTGAAGTACACTTTCTGCCCTCATTTTAACATCTCTGAAATCAGGATGTTTCTCATAATTGATGACTTCATCTAATTATTGTTGACCCAGGACACAGTTGTAATATAATTTTTATTGCTCATGCATGCATGATTGTCTTAATTATTCTTGTTTATATAGCTGGACAATGGCAATTCTCTGACCTTTTATTCAAGAAAAATTTTAAGGATCACTTGAAGGCATATAAATCCTAGACACTGTCTGAAAGCCTTCCTTTGACATGTTCTTGTAAAATCAACAAATGCCAGCATCAAAGCTTATAACTTCAAAGACAATCTCTCAAACAATAGTGGAGAGAACTCTTGTTGGCACAGAGGGACAATACTGTATGGAAAAAAATGGATTTTGATAATCCAGTTTTGAGTGGAAAAATGACTTGTAAGAATTAGATTCCGAATGTAAAAGTGTTTTAGGAATGCTTTAGCCAATTTATTTTTTTTTCCTTGTCAGAAGAATGGAATATGACTTAAAATTTTTCCATCTAAATTCAAAATAGCCTTTCCAGTTTGTCCCAAATAAAAATGCTAAGGGATAAGAAAGCATGCCATAGTTTAATAGAGTTTTTTTTTTCTTTCTTAGTAATAGGTATAGTCATAGTGCATTCTATAACCAAAGTTGACATAGATCAGTGATAATCTAAGCTAAATATGATCTAAGGCTTCCAAAACATCTTCACTCCCTGTACCCAATTAATTACTAGACCTTGTCAGTTTTTCTTCTGGAGTATAATTTCAGTCAGGCCATCCTCCCCCATTCCCACTGTTTTTTTTTCTTAATTATGATTCTCACAATTTCATCCAAGATTGTTACAGTAGTCCTTTATAGTTTTCTTTGTCTTGGGTCTCTTTCCAGACCAATTCATCCTTTATAACAACTGAGTGATCCTCATGAAATGTAGTTACATTCAGATCACTGCTCAGCTTGAAACCCTCAATAGCTCCCTATTTCCTGAATCATGGTTAATAAATATACTATAAGCCTATCCTCTCCCTATATGCCCATGGCTAATCAATCAAGGTTCTTTTTTTCCTTTAGTTTATATATTCAACGAGGTCAGGGTTTGTGTCTTCCTTGCCAACCATGAAATTCCAAATCCGTACCGTACCATGGTCACATATGGTCTCCATAAATTTTTGATGAATGAATACATGAGCCAAATATGCTTTATAACCCATCTAAACATCAAATTCTAGTTAGCAACTATCTATCTCTTGGAGTTGGCACTTAAAGTTAACCAACTGAAACCTACAGGACAAAATCCTAAACTTTTTAAAATAGTAATCAAAAATCATTAAAAGTCAATGTCTTTGGTCTTTTACAGTCTCGTGTCTTTTCTGTCTCCATTGTGCAGTCTTACACTGCAGCCTCAGCAGATCACTTGACATTTCCTGAATAGTCTTGCCAAGATTTATGATTTGTCCCTCTGTGTTCCTATCATCCTGCTAACTCAATATTATACCACTGACTTAATTGTATATGTGTCTCTTTGCCCCCTATAAGTGAGCTCTGAAAAGAATTATTCCATAATCATTTTTTTATAACTCTGAATACTAATGTCATTTTCATCAGAAAACTATGCTGCAGTAAAATGTTAATGGGTAACTATATTATTTTCTTTGGGCTGCCATAACAAATCCCCACAGACTTGGTGGCCTAAAACAACAAAATGTATTCTTTCACATCTCGGCAGCCAAAAATCTGGAATCAAGGTATTGGCAAGGCCATACTCTTTTCAATGTGTCTAGGAGAGAATCCTTTCTCACTGATTCTAGCTTCTTGTGGCTCCAGACACTCCTTGGCTTCTATTGTCACATGGCTTTCTCCTCTTTTCTGTGTCTTTTCTCCATCAACATGATGAAGTTGCTTTTCGTTGGATTCAGGGCCCAAATGGATAATCTTCAGATTCTCAGGTTATTTACATTTGCACAAACGTCTTTTCCAAATAAGATTATCTTCACAGGTTCTGGGGTGTGGACATATCTTTTTGAGGGCCACCATTTAACCCACTAAATGACTTTCTAGCATATGTACTTGTTCTCACAAATAGTTCTAAGCGTGTGAAATCAATAAAATGTAAAGGTGTCTCTTCAAGGGACCACATACCAAAAAACAAACCAACAAACAAAAAAACCTCACAGTTTTGAATAATACTAATATATACTCATGTTGCTTAAATCTCAGGCTAATGTTGCCATTTTGCATTACTGTATTGTATTTTTACTGATGTTAGAATTATGGCTATTCTATGGCATATCCCTAAACTACAAATAAGTTATTCAATTATAGGCTATGAAACATAATCGCATCTGTCCACATTCAAAGTAAGCATGCTTTTTTTCATATACTTTCCAAAGACAAGTAAATTGTACCAAAAGTTATAAAACTATATGTGTATAGCTTCCTGCTATTGCTAGCCCAAGGGAACATTTCCATCTCTTATTGGTGTCCCTTAACCCTGCCCACAAATTTTAAATAGTCCCTTCATTAATTTCTTCTTTTGAGAATGACATCTGTTTCCTTCTAGGATCCTAAAAAAAGAAACTGACATTAGTGACCATTTTCCATTTGAAAATCAACCTTTGGCTTACTTTAGTGGAGACTGAAGACCTGACCATGGGAGACTGAGTGCCTGTGCAATCTGAACTACCCATGTTATGATTTACTGAATCATAAAATTGTACATGTGCAGTAGTATTTCGATGTTAAATGAATATGGTCTGTATGAGATTGAGATTTAGCAGATCTAGAAGGTTCTACAGAATGAATGAGTAGGTAGCTCAGAATCCCATGGTATCTGCTTCTACTGCCTTGCCACTTCTTTCTTAACTCTCATCCTTGGTTTAGCACTGTATGCTAACACAGAAAGTAGATAGTGACACATTACCGCATCCCCCAGAGGTGGCCCTAAAAGACAGTGCCTAAGCAAAATCCTCAAAAAGAAAAGAATATCTAGTTGTCTACCTATCAGGGAAGGAGCGTTGCCCTGAGATAACAGGTCTACATTGATTTATGAGTAGCTAGCAAGTTTATTAGTTGGGCAGGGACCTGGGAAGAACAACATCAGGAGAATGGTAACAAGGAAGAAGGGGAAGACACATCTGGATGAGCTCTTTTTTTTTTTTTATGTTTTATTTTTGAAAGAGAGAGAGAGACAGAGCATGAACAGGGAGGGGCAGAGAGAGAGGGAGACACAGAATCTGAAACAGGTTCAGGTTCTGAGCTGTCATCAGAAGCGCCTCGTGTGGGGCCCGAACTCAGGGAGCATAAGACCATGACCTGAGCCAAAGTCCATGCTCAACTGACTGAGCCACCCAGGTGCCCCTAGATGAACTCTTTTTTTTTTTTAATGTTTATTTATTTTTGAGAGGCAATGAGAGAGAGAGAGAGAGAGCACACACACAAGTGGGGGAGGGGCAGAGAAAGAGGGAGACACAGAATCCCCAGCAGGCTCCAGGTTCTGAGTTGTCAGCACAGAGTCCAGTGCAGAGCTTGAGCCCACAAATTATGAAATCATGACCTGAGCCAAAGTCAGATGCGTAACCGACTGAACCACCCAGGCGCCCCTAGATGAGCTCTTAATGCATGGATAAATAAAGCTTTTAATAAGTCAGTTAGTAAGAAGACATGATCCATAGATAACAAGTCAGTTTTTAATCCCAGCCAATCTTAATGCTTGTTAAATGAGCCTATGAAAAAGCACCAAGTGGGTAGGAATGGAGGCCTTGCTTATACTCAACAATATGGACTTTACCCTCATTAGGGCTGAACACTAGCTGCTCCATTCCTGATGCCATGGTCTCTCAATCCATTCCCAAACCTCTTCTAGTCCTTGGGAAAAAGGCCCACCACTGCAGATAAGAAAAGTTGAAGCATCAGAGAGACTGGTGTGGAAAGAAAGACATTACCAACTTTACATGTGTGCCCAGAATCTTACCCGTCCTTCAAGTGATATTTTATAGTGTACAGATTATGGCTCTATGGGATTGGTTTCCTACTTATTTCACACTTTACTTGAAGACGAGAATTTAGATATTTTTAGAAGAAGGCTTTTACAGGAAACTACAACTCTCTGTGGAGTTGTCATTTTTAAAATTCATTTGACTTGCTTCTGTAAATATCTGAAAAATTCAGCAGGTTGCAGAATACAGATTTCTCTGATGACCTGGACCTTGAACGTGTTGTAAATGTCCCTCTTAACTTTCTAAAGCCCATGTACTGACCCTGAATTTGTGTAAATTGGAATGCATAATTTAGAAAACTTTAGATTTGGAAACACAACTTACAAGTAATCTAGGTGATTGGTTCATTTACAAATAGGAAACCTGGAGCTCAGTCAGATATACTGACTTCATGAAGGTCACACAAACCTTAGAGTTAGGGCTTTGTCCACTGTTCATCTTCAGGCTACTCAGGGTAATGTAGGCAGGGATGTTTACTTGGCCTCTGAGGAGCGCACTACATTATTTTCATGAACGAACCAACAAATCCAATTAGTGAACAACAAAAATTAACAATGAAAGAAAGAACTACTCTTTATTGGGGATGTGAGCATCCAGTTTTGTATGGTCACTAAACACACTGGAGTATCTTTGTTCCTTCTCTTAGCATGTAGTGTGTGTTGATGTCAGAGACTGATGTGACATCTGCCAGCATCCATGCTTCTTCAGAATTCAGTTTTTCTCACATGAACAGAACTATCCATGAAACCTCCTGATAGATGTGCACAGTTCATTTGTTTACCAAGACATTAGAAAATTAGAGTTCGACAGAAGGTGGATGGGGGATGTTATGCAATCATGCTCACTTTTGTCTGTTGAGTTCAAAATACATTGTGATGTTAACATTGCATAACGATACGTTTGATTCTTTTGTTAAAATTCAAAGTCTTGTAAACTAACAAAAAAAGGAAAATTATCTAGTGTGTATATATATACATACATATATATATATATATATTTTTTTTTTTTAATTCAGCAGCAGAAATTTCAGGCCAGTTTTCTCTCCTTGAGACATAATTTATTTGTCCCATAACTTTTAAAGTTTCAATTTCCTTATTTATTTAGGTTTCCACAAGTTAGTCATCACTTAGACCCCACATTTTCACTTTGTAAGAAGGCCCTGTGATCCCTTTAAATTTAGGTTGTTTGAGCTGTGAAAATGCTTACAAAAATAAACATGTTTTGTTTAATCTGTTCTAGTTGTCGGAAAACTGCACCCTATTCATGCTTTGTTTTGTTCATTGTCTTTGCCTTGCTTTATTTTTCTGATGGAGTAAAACCTATTATTTCTTGTTTACATTTTTTTATAACAAACTTGTGATTATGTTACCTCCTTTCCATTATAATCTGTGCCTACCTTATTTAGTTTGCAAAATATCTTTTGGGATATTTAGGGGTTAAAAACAAAAGATTAAGTAGGGAATTTAATCTTATTTCTTAAATTTATGGAAAAATATAATAGCTAGATTATTCTTTATTTCTCTGTGTCCCAGTCAAATAATCAGAAAATTTAAGTTGTCCACTGTGTCCACTTAATATAAATATAAACTTTGTTTTGTATGAATCTCTTCATGTGCCAATCCATGATTAAAGTAAATATATTAAATGAATTGCTTAATTCACTTTTACTTCCATTTTTTAAACTTAGCATCAGCAATACAACCCCATTTCTAGAGGGAATAGCTTGGTTACTGCTTGGTGTCAGATAACCTCTTAAAATGCAAATGGAAAGTACACATGATTTAGTCAGAAGATTTGCTTCTAAGGACTTTATGTCCATTTAAATTGAAAACCTGACTATTAATGTTTCTGAAAGTACCTGAGCATGATTTGATTCTAAAACCAAATGGCTTCAATTTTATCTACTTTTTCAAATACACTAGACTTAATG
Organism: Lynx rufus; assembly: GCF_022079265.1. Taxonomy (NCBI): domain Eukaryota; kingdom Metazoa; phylum Chordata; class Mammalia; order Carnivora; family Felidae; genus Lynx; species Lynx rufus. The sequence goes on along the minus strand of NW_025814827.1, from coordinate 51,419,935 downwards.
TTTATTTAAAATAATTGTTACAATAGTAATGTCTTTTAACTTAGCTTTCTAATCAATTACTAAAAAATGCATAACGATGCAGATATTAGCATATACAAATTTGGAAAATGTGGCACTATGTAATAAGCCATTTAGTCCAACATTTGGGGAGTATTGCATATAAGACTCATGCTGATTTTAATTTCTACTAACATATGGCTCGTCAGTCTATGCATTCCATTTTCATTGTTGACAAGTATAAACCACGAGTGCTATGCCTATACACAACTAATAATTGTTTTTTTTCATTACACTATTACTTTCATTCAAGGAGAAGAGTTGTATCCATTTGCATAAACACATATATACACACTAAGAGTTATGGAAAGTGATTTTAAACCAACTAAAATACAAAGACCAAAAAATAATAACAGGGTCTGAGATAAAAGGGACATATTAAAAGAAAAGTCTTCTGCTGCTTACCATTTGCACCATTGCTCATTGAATTTTTAAAAAATGTACAGCAAGAATAAAAACAGTAATTTTAGTCTCTGTCAATATATGGTTATTTTCTTTAATTATCTGTACAGCTCAGAAGCCGAACTATTGCAGAAACTATGTAAGGATCATCTCCAGAGACAGGTTTCTCATGCTTATGGATAAAAATCAGAGGTAAGAGTAAAGTTCTCAAACTACACCAGAAATCAGCAGGTGAACAGAATTAATATGGCATCATTTATTCTTTAAAAATTTTTAATGTTTATTTTTGAGAGAGATAGAGAGCGAGTGAGTGGGGAAGGTGCAGAGAGAGAGAGGGAGACAAAGAATCCCAAGCTGACTCCATGCTGTCAGCACAGAGTCAGATGTGAGGCTTGAACTCAGGAGTTATGAGATCATGACCTGAGCCAAAACCAAAAGTCAGATGCTTAACTAACTGAGCAACTCAGGTGCCCCTGGCATTATTTATTCTTATAAGATTGTAGGCTTTTTAAGAATACCTTTGAAAAAGTCTGACTAAAAATGGTACCCAGAGGGGAGATGGGTGGGTTCAAAATAGACGAAGGGGATTTAGAGGTACAGACTTCCAGTTATAAAATAAATAAGTCAGATGAACAATGAAAAAGGAAATGAAAGTATGGCATAAGGAATATAATCAATAATACTGTAATAATGGACGGTGATACATGATTGCTACATTTATCATATCATATCATTGAGTAATATATAGAATTGTCAAATCAATATGTTGTACACCTGAAAACAACGTTGCACGATGATTAATCTTCACTTTTTAAAAAGTTGATCCCATTTAAAATTTAGAAATCCTGAGGAGTGGCGATTGCTAATTGACTCTAGAGATTTACAAAGAGACAGACTTTTGTGAAAAATATACATCCTCAGCATCTTAAAGCCAATATCTAGGAATTGGTATATTGACCCTAACTTCTTTGGTGCTCTCTGGGCTATTGCCTCAAACATGGGTCCCCATTCTTGGGCATTTTCAACCTATTTTGCTCTATAACCCTCTTTTTCTCTTTCTCTGGGCAGGCAAAAGTCTCCCTCATTCTGGAAATACCTTTCCTCAACCAGTCTCCTCCTCTAGTTACTCCTGCTCCTCTTTCGTTTCCTTCACCAACAAGCCTTGTTGAAAGAATAGTCTATATTGGTTTGGGTTCCCTTCCTCATCATTTATTTTCTCCTGGTCCTCTTACGATCTTGGTTCTGCTTCTAGCACTTTACTGGAAACTGTTGTCACTAAGGTCACGGAGAAGATTCTTCAAGGGTGGTTGAAAGGATCACTATGTTAAAGACTGTTGAAACATCAGGTAGGATGGTAATTGAATGTAGGCCTCTAATACTTACCTGGAAGGCAAGATATCATGATCTACCATGATCGTGAATCTAGAACTCCAAATGGGGCAATTAGAAGAAAGGAAACCTAGGCTTTCAATTGTAACATGTCTAGATATCATGAAACAGTCTGTACTCCCAAAAGTAAGGAGACACTTTTTGGCCCTTTGAAATGTATGCCCTCTGATTCAAAGAAAGGTTAATCTAAAGTTAAGGCAGCAGAGAAACATTCTGAGATAATCAATACATTTGAAAATAGAAATTCCACATATTTTTAGGAAAAAATGTTACCCTGAAATGTACTTAATTCAACTGAAATGAAGCAAAATTAGTAGCTCAAGAAGAGGGAACTTGGGAGAATTTACATGACAAGTAATGAAACAAGGCAAAAAATAGAACAAAGTATAAATGATTCAAAATTTCATTACAAAACTGTATCAAAAATGAATATTGCAAAAGAAGCTATATTATATAAAGATTGTGTTTTAATAGAAATATCTGGGTCAAGAAGTAATAGATTATACTAACAAGGAGCAGTATGTGGGTAGGGCACCTAAAAGGAGGAAATTTGTAAAATTGACCAAAGAGATATGTAAGTAATTCATAAGTAAAAATATATGAGTTTAAACTCTCCCAATAAAGAAAAAATATTTTTATGTGAAATAAAACATTAAAATAAATGCAACTGTATGTTTTTTCCTATAGCTACCTCTGTAAATATACAATTTACATATTTTGGCCTTTTGACCAAGATGGTTTCAATTAGTAGATATGCAACAATAGATAACTCCGTGTTATAGAAACCAAGAGCTTGACTGTTTTTTAAAAGTCAGAAAAATATATCAAACAATACAAACTTTTAAAAAAGTAGCTTTTGTAGAATTCCAGCCCCCCCCCCAAAAATTCACAACAATGCCAGATATACAGTCCACAATGAACATGTTAGTTATGGACCTTTAAGTACAGAGAGTGTAAAAATATATAAAGAAAATGTTTTAGGGATACAAGGATTCATTGAAACATACAATAGAAGTAGGAGACCATACCATTCTATCAATCTTTGACAACTTAAGGCAACACATGAATAAGGTACAGATGTGAATAATATAATTAGAAAGTCTGATTTGAGAAATTGCAAATGCATCATTTTTTTGGTCCCATAATTGAGAACACCCACTTTTCAGAATCCATGGAACATTCACAATACTTAATCTTAGAGTAAGCCATAAAACACTCAATATAATTCACATATTCTGACCCCACTGCAATAAATAATGAACATTAATGTTTTAAAGTTTAACCATAGGTAACTTGGGAACAAAAAAGTTGCTCTAGTACTTAAATTGTCAAGTATTTAAAATAGGAAATCACCATAGAGGGAGAGCTTATATTTCATTCATTTTGGAACTCAGATAAAATTTGTAAGCATAAGATTTTTTTATATTTGTTAAAGAGATATTGCTTTAAATTTTGAGAAACACTATGTAGAATATAATTAAAATATACTATGTATGAAACTCAGAGGCACACGGTCAAACTTGAAGCAATGCTTAAATGTTTCTGTTATTAACCAATATAAATTAAAGATACCCATTCTACTTATAAAAGTAGAAAGAGAGCACAATGAAATTCGGAAAAAATAATTAATAAATTCATTTATGGATACCAATTCAGAAGTCCTAAGTAGAATGAAATGTTGAACAAATATGAAAATATACTTCAAACTGATTGATGAAGGAAAGAAAGTAGATTAGTAAGAGGAAAATCTACTACCTTTGTCTTAATAAACCAAAGAAGAAAAAGTTGCCCTATCCAGAACAATGTTGAAAAAAAATTTACTGAACTGGAAAGATAATTAACAGGATCATGAATTTCTATTTCCAACTAACTGCTGGTCTTATGTTTAATGGAACATTTATATTTAAGTTAAATTTAGGAATGACATGGCCTGGCATCACCATCTGTATTTATTTTTTTCCCTGGAATTCAAGATAATACTATGAAACAAACCAAAACAGAGGAAGGGAAAGAAGAAAGGAAAAAGGAACCAGGAAGAGGAAAGAAGAGGAAATGCACAAGAAAGAGAAAATGAGGAGTAGAAATATTGGAAAAGATAAAAATTTACTTGGACGTAGCAGGATTGTCGTATCAGTGCCTCAAGGAAAAGTCAGCTATTAACAGCAACAACAAAAAGCACACAATTCTTATGAAAACAAAAGCAAACTAGAAAATATTACAAAGAAAAATACTTAAATGAATGGACATTTCTTTTCTACTGGGCGTTTTGGTAAGATTCAACATAGTATAAATACATCAATTCCCCCAAATTAATTTATGTGCTAAATTCAGTTCAAATAAAAATCTTAACAGAATTTGCAAACAATCTTAAAGTACTTGTATAGTGCTCCTGGAAGCACACATGAGCAAATATTGCATGAGGAAATATAAATAGAGTAGAGAGAGGGAAATTGCCTTACTAATATTAAAACATATTTGTGAAGCTATAGTCATTAAAACATGGAAGTATATTAATAGCAAATTAAAAATCATGCAACAGATGTTTGTATTTTTAATCATCTGTGATTCATCAGAAAAGACATTGGTGCTTCATCTCTGGGAACTTGCAATGAGGTGAACAGATGTATCTGAAACATGAGGCAAATCTAAACAAGGACCATCTAAACAAGCACACATATCAAAATAATCTTATGTTTATGTGCAAGTGAAGGAATGAAGTTGCTTAATGAGACTGAGTGAAGAATGAACAAAGTGTATGGAGAAAACTTCAAAAGCTGAATATATAAAAAAGAACACACAGAATCCTCTACTTCTTCTAGTAGATAATGAGTAAAAGAAAATGTCCAAGTAAAAGTTAGTGGTAAAATATTTAAAGTAATCAGATGTCTTTTAAATTTTTATTTTTCAAATATTTGTGTTTCAAGGGCAAGTAGAAGTGATAAAATATCATCTTGTAAGTGACTTGACCATTTATAAACAAATGTGCCTCTCTTTTATTACTTGCTTTATTCCAGATAGCAGCTTCTAAAACAGTTGCATAATTATGTGTTCTCAAAGATTTTGTTTTAGTCTTTTGTAAGCTCTTTAAAGTGGAAACAAAGCTGACCTTGGAGTGTGGTAATTTATCATGAAGGGCTCTCTGCAAAATAAACTTTGGAAGTCACAAATGAAGAGTGATCATCCAAAAATTTGTCACAAGATTAAGTTTTCTGCTTAAGGACTTCATAGGAGAAAGCAGTGACCTTCTAGATGGTGTTTCATTTATAGACAGAATAAATGAAATATGATGCTTGTCATATCAAAGTTTACTTTGCAACCTTAAATACTGCAGGTGGAGCATGGATTAAAAAAAATTTTTTTTTTTGCAAGATTAAATCATGACAGTTGTGCCTCCTTCCTATCATTCCAGAGGCTGTTCGGTCAGAAAAATTATTCTAATCAGAACCCTCATTCACAGAATCGTTTTTTCCTCATTGTTTTTCTTTGCGGGAGACAACAATCTTTCAAATCAGTCCTTTGACTCACCTCCCAAGTCGCCTTTCAAAGACTTCCCCGGAAGCAGAACAGAGGCCTGGTGGGAGGAAAAGGAAACTGATTTTAATAATAGCTTTGTAGACGTTTACTTCTTTATATTTAAGGGAAGATGACACGTTTTTTGTCCAACAGCCCAATATGCTGGCTCTTGACTTTTTTCATTTAACACTTACCTACATAATGCCCCCATAACATTAATTATTTCAATGTGTTAAGAACAAGGAACAATGACATGTATTTATTTTATATTACCCACAGTTCTGTCATGGAGCTAAGAATTATGATATGGTATTTAATACTTCTATGGAGTATCGCAAATTTTGAGTTGAATGAGAATTGTTATTCCATATGACCATATTGAAACACTTTAAAAGTTGAAATGATAAACAAATACAAGATTTTATTACTATATTTCAGAAGTTGGAAGTCTTAAGTTTCTTTCCTATCTTTTGCTTATTTTATTAAGCTCCTAAGTATTAGAACCCAAATTCTATTACAGTAAACTCTTAGGGGGTTATCTAAGTTAGATTGTTGGCTTATTTTTTGTTGTATTTAGTAACACTTCAAAGTTAACTGGATTTTAGAAATAATTATTATATATAATTTTAATTTTTTTGTTAGAAATAATTGTAGATTTTGTTTCAGGATAATTATCAGTCAAAAATGATAATCTTCAGTTTATCTTCAAAATGATCAAACATATTTTTTGTTAACTTAGACCTTAAGTACAATGTTTTTTTTTTCCATGTGAAAGTATATTTTCTTATAGTCATCATATATATTTAGCCACAACCAGTCTATTACAGGTTAACAATCTTTTGTCCACATTTATAAAATTCAAAAAGCTCTGAAAACTGAAAACTTTTTGTGACTCATTGAGCGCCAGTATCAAATTAAACTGCACTCATAGGTGGCAAAAGTTGACCAGACTGACATGAAACTATTTATGACTTTATCTGTTTTTGTATATTTTGTTACAAAATACAAAAATATTAATGCATTTGATTACAGAGTGTGGCCCTAGACCTGGATGGGGTTAACAAATATACAGCAAATATATTGCATTGCTTTCTAAATGGTGAGAACAATTTAAATTCCCATACCTATCTGGGATGGTCGACCTACTTTTTTATTTCCCTTCAAAAAAAGATTTTGATCAGGTCAAGAAATATCACAGCACTTATTTTTAGGGTTGGTCTTTTCAGGTAATGCCTCATTCCATTGCTATTTGATTGTTTGCTCTCGCTTTCCTGGTTATGAACATGATTCTTTCTACCTTTACTATAATCCTCTACTCAGTGCTCCTTTATGTGTCCTGGACCAAAAGTTACTCTTACAATACCTCTTCATTGTCACTGGCACACCTCCTTGTTTGTCTCTACAAATCACTAAAACAGCCTCCTGATTTGTTCTTCTCACTTTCCCTCCTCTAAACTCCAAATCTGTCCTTGTTTACCTTTTTCCATCATTAACTGCAAGGATCAACTTCTGTGGCTTTTGAAACTTTTTGTTCTTCATAAAATGGGAACTACAGCCCAGTGTGAGAGAAATTTATTCCAATGTACTTGGAGCTCAGAGATGGGTATACTGCATATTAGTTAGCATATGCAAATTACTAAAGAAATAAATGAGGATATTATGGTATCCTGGTTGCCTGTTGCTGTATAATGAACTACTCCAAAACTTGGTGATTAAAAAAAACCCAGTTCATTTTTATTTTATTTTATGATTCTGTGGGTCAGGGTTTTGGACAAGCACAAAGTGGATGGCTTTTTTCTCCACCATGATGTCTAAGGCCTCACCTTGGATGACTTAGCCAGGGACTAGCCCAGGATTTCTCTCTCTCTCTTTCTCTCTTTCTCATCTCTCATTTCTCAATCCAATCTGGTATAGTATCACTTTCATCATACTTTATTGGTAAAAGCAATGAGAGAATTGTCAAAGAATTGTGGCCATCTTTAATCTGTCAAGGTGAGTCAATCAACTTCTATTCTTGGGAGTCCTTTTCTTTCCTAGACATGCTCTAGTCATGCCTTCTAAATGCAGTCTAAAAGTTATCTGGAAATATATGCAGTGGCCAAGAAAGACAAAGAATATTTACATCTTATATTTTCTTCAGAAAGGCTCATAGTGAGAAAGTTGTGGATATCTCTGAAATCTCATTGTTCTTCTCTGTAAGATTAGCAATTTGAGAAATGAATTTAGAGAATGCTACAAAAAGGATCAAAGAAAGGAGATGTTTAAAAAGCCTTTATTTTTCCCCTGTAATGCTACATATTCTTGAAGACTAGCTTCAAATGTATGTATTTTAGGGTACAATTAAAGTTCTTAATTGCAAACAGGAGAATTCATTCCAGCTACTTACAGAAAAGAGGTGAAAGAAGAAGTAAAGAAATCACACAAGCTTCTAGAAACAATGAACAGGAACACACCAGAGAACTCGCCTCACAAGAAATCCATCTCAAAAATGATAACACTATCTCAGTGGGGCGTGAGGGGGGTGGGGAATCACCATACAGAACCTTTTCACGCAGAGTTCACTTCTGAATCATGGTCTTCCATGAATGTTTCCGATTTATGGACCATGGCCATATGTCCCACCCTAGCTACTGCACTCTCTAGGACATGTAGAACTAAAAAATATATATATCAAGTTTGAGAAGATAGAACTTAGAGTGTGGCAGGATATCAAAATGCAAATTAGGTGTTTACAATTTATTTGATAGGCAGATATAAATGAGAAATATCTATCTCAGCTCATCTTTCAGTTGACAAAAATCAGCTCATCAATTTCTGTACCACATAAAACTTACAAACAACACAGCAACAATATTTGGCAGCCTAATATTCTATAAATATGCATTATACTTTAAAGGTTCTTACTCTTTTCCTGAAGGAAATACCCAGCTTCTCTTCAATTAATCTAGCTCTAAATCTAAGATTTAGGTGATGTCTTTTCCACCTCTGGTGTATTCACAATTCCTTCTTGGTATTTTCTAACCTAGGGACTAACATATAATACTGGAGAAGATGAGACATCGGAAAATGTTATTATATTAATAACATTGGAAAATTTATTATATGAATATCTACATGACCATCCAGAAATAAAATGTGAGTGTCTACAGGTATCCTCCTTTTTTGAAACTAATTATAAATCTAAAGTTGGTATTTACAACTTTGTATATTCCCTACACATCCCGAGTTTCCTTTGTCCTCTGTCAAAATCTTGGTTTTGATTCTTTACCTTGTATGGGATACCTTTAGTCCTGAGGGAGCTGAAACTTTTGTAGACTTGCTTGTGTGAAGTTATTATACTCTTCCATTCACTTTATTCCTGGAAAAGGCTTTATGAAGCCTCTTTAGGCTTCTGTAAATTCTGGATATAATTCTCCCTGTCCTCTGTGAATAAACTACCTGCTTTCATTCCAGTTATAAGGATTGATTAACCATAGCCAACATGGTATATTTTTTTAATGTCTTATTGACACAAAGAGTAGGGACGCCTGGGTGGCTCAGTCAGTTAAGCATCCAACTCTTGGTTTTAGCTCAGGTCATGATCTCAGCATTGTGAGATCGAGCCCTGCATTGGGCTCTGCACTGGCAGCACAGAGCCTGCTTGGGATCCTCTCTCCCCCTCTCTCTCTGCCTCTCCCTGTTCTCTCTCTCTCTCTCTCTCTCTCTCTCTCTCTCAAAATAAATAAATAAACTTAAAAAAAGTTTTAAAAAGTTAAAAACTGCTCACATCAACTTCCAATTTAATGGAACCACTTTTGTGTGTTCATGTAAAAGTATTTATTCATTGGATCTAAGACCCTGAAACAGAAGAATCTCCATTGCAGGGACAGGAGTAAACCTTTTGTAAGTGCATGGTGGAGTATAACCCATGTATCCTGGCTTTAGGAGAAACAGAATTGTTTCTTGGTTGCTGATTCCAAGCTTATAACATCCTACAGGACAGCATTTCAACCTAGCAAGCTGTTGACACCCAACTAAAACTGTAAATAAATCTTTAGTAAGCTAGTCAACCATTCTAAGCCCCATAGATTCTAAGTAATAGGGTACAGGATAACACTAGCACCACCCATAGACAGGTTCTTTTGTCAGAAGTAATCTAGTAGGGCTTAAAATCTAAATGTGGAATTCTGTGAGAGTGAACAAGGCATTTGGTGAGTTCACAGATGGTGTTGCTGGCAGAAACATGGTGGGAAAGGAAGGGAGGGCAAATCCAGTGCAGAATAAGTCTCTTTCAGTGAGCATAAATTACTGCTTCCTATACAATTAAACTAGTCTGGGTAGCTATCCTCCCCACCCAATTTTGTTAATTTAGGAGGAGCTCAGTGTTGGTTGTTTTGGAAAGTTGGGTACACAGAAGTGGCATTAGCCAGGTCAGCGTTGGTAAAAAGACTGCATTGCCGAGAGTGTGTAACCTCCATAACTTTCAGCATTGGTTTTGAGGAAAATGGCTGATTGATTCCAAAGAAGGTCAATTTGGCCACTTGATTATGGAAAGGCTCTTTCTTAGCCAGAGAATCTTAATGAGTGTTCAAATGAGACACACTCCTCCCCCCACCCCCAATCTGTGCACATTCTGAGAGGTCCATCTACAAACTATTCCCCAAGTTTCTTTGCCATCTATTTTCCAATATTGTTCCCTGTAAGTCCCTTTAAATCTAAATATCTAGCCACGAATCAGTGTACATCCATAATACAGGCCATCGTTTCTTTCAGGGAAAGTGGATCATGAGATTCACCATTTGAAATTGTGTCCATTTTTAACATCTCCTTTCTCTATTGTTCTTCAGTTCGCCCTGAAGTAGCTACAGACTACACTCCTGCCTGACACCAATGCTTACTACAAAACCAAAGTATACTAGACTCAATGTTTACCCTCCTCAGTGAACTGACAAAAGAGAATTCCTCATGAAGGCAGAGTTGTAGATTGAGAGACAAAGTGCTGTGCAGGAGGAGTAAGCACTACATGTACAGGAAACTTAACTTGTGCCTGTAGGGCCTGTTAAACCCATTGAGGAATCTATCACTTCCATTTGAAGCAGGAATGCTACTATGTTTACCTAATTAATGTAATGAGTTGTTGTTTCCCAAGACACCCATGGGCATCTTAGTTGGAATGGTCAAGAGGCAACTACAAGAAAAAGTAGATATAGAACAGCAGACATAGAACTAGATATAGAATAGCAGCTGTTACTGGATTTGTCTTAAAATAAACTTCTGTAATTCACCAAGAATTATCCATAAAGGCTAGAGGAGGGATATATAGGAATGTGATAGAAATCACTGTTCTGAATTTTTCCAGCCTTTGCTGGAGGTACTAATTTCTGGTCTTCTTTTTCAAAAAAATGCAACATTGCTTTTGTTTTATTATTTTTATGGGGAGTACAATCTCCCACAGCTTTCACTTGGCTGTTTCTACCTTATTAGCCCTCACTCTGTAGGTTAAGTAGCTAATATGGAGATTCTACTGGTTGCTGAGGATATCTATTCTAATAATAAATTAAGAAATTGAGGGAATACCCACAGGATATGTTACAAACCCTGATCCTATCATGGTATGTATTCAAGCCCAAACTCTATCACTGACCCTTCTTTCCTCCCATAAACATCTCCTCTGTCCAGAGGAACACTATCATATTCTGGGCCCCAGGGATTAGCATTAGTTCAGATCACCTGACCACAAAATCCTCAGTGCACAGTTATTTGTTTGTTTGTTTGTTTGTTTGTTTTGAGAAAGAGTGGGGGCAGAGAGAGAAGGAGAGGCAGAATCCCAAGCAGGCTCTACTCTCAGCACAGAGCCCCGTGCAGGCCTCAATCTCATGAACTGAACCATGAGATCATGACCTGAGCCAAAATCAAGAGTGGGACGCTTAACTGACTGGGCCACCCTAGTGCCCCAGAAGCACTTTTTAAATATACCACTTGCACAAGAGTCTTCCCTTCAGAGTCTGCTTCTAAGCAACCCAGTCCAAGACTGTATCATCACAAGGTTCATGCTCAAGAATTCCCAGACTCCTCTTCATTCAAAAAGTTCTGTGCTGTGAATTGACTCAAGGGGTCATGACATTAAGGCTCAACCCTGGACTCTTGTTTTCTAGGTGGAGTTGTTGCTGTTGTTGGTTTATTTGTTTTGTTTTGCTTACACAGATAAAGTGGGGCCTTAGTGGGTGTATAACTTTTTCAAACCCAGGGATCCCCTAATCAATTGGCAAGACAAAGTGGTGTGTGGCAATTGACTCTGATTATTACTATGTGGGTTAAGTGCTGCTAATGAAGCACATACCAATAGCAGCATCTCCCACCATTGTTTTCAGCCTGCAGAGAATAGACACTGAATGCTTTTAAAGATGGTTGTGTCCCTTTGTCTGTTTTTATCCCAAATTTCCCTTTTTCTAAACCTGTATCTAAAACTTTGCCTCAATATATAAATATATTCCATTTGTTCTGATTCAGAACCTCGGAATCCATTCCTACATATATTCCTGCAGTTACTTTCCAATATAACTTGGCAAAATATTGCATTCTTTTTGGTGTATAAGTTTGTTATATCTGGATTTAATTTTGCAGTGGCTTCTTGGAGCATGCTGGACTCTGACATGAGTTATGGGTCTAAAGCATTGAAGCATATTGGGAATAGGTTATGAAGAAATGTATACTACCTTGTAAGGTAACGGCTCCAAGCAAGGTGTTTACATAATTTTCAAGGAAGGCAGGAACAGGTCACCAAACGCTGGGGAAAAAGCTATTTCTTCTAGCAGGGGAGTTTAGTAACTTAGAGTACTCAAAGTACTCAGAGTTTTCAGGGTTTTCCCGTTTGCCCCAATTATGACTGAGACTCTAAAGTCTTAACTTTCAATAAAAGACATTGTACCAACTGACGTAATTCAGAAACCACAGGATTAGACTGTGCATTTAATTTTCAGTTTCATCAACCCTGCAGAGATGAGAGCTAATTTTAGGGTAATCATTTTATCGCCCTGGCTTTTTGACTCTCTTGAACCGAGAATTTTAAACTTTAAGCTTATCATTTCCTTTCTCTCTATGCTCAGCACACGTAGTAGTTGACTCATCCTAAAGGTTTTGTATTCTTCATGCCCATTATACTGTTTTTAAAGCAGCAACCATTCACTCCTCCAACTCCTTGCCTTAAATAGTCACCTTATTCCAGGTGACCAAGGGCAGAGATGATAAAATAAGCAACTGTTTCATTACAGTATGCCTTGGGTACCAATATTCTTTTCTCTATGACTAACTGGATCCAACTTACCAGATAATGACACCCAGATATCCATTTCCTCGAGGGTTCCTTGAACTTCTGATACAAATTATTCTCTTGTTAAGAATCTTAGTTGCAAACAACATTCATTCTGCTTAGTTTAAACAGAAAGGGCATCTATTAAAGATACTAGACAATGTGTATAGTCTTGAGAGGGCTATGGGACGAAACACCTGGAGCATTGTCCATAGTCTGGTGCCAACTTCTGAACTGCTTTGAAAGCAGTCCCAAGGGAGAAGCTGCCTTTGACACTACAAACTGCACAACCACCAGAAAAAAAAAAAAAAGGATGTTTTTTGGAGCCTATCCTTAGTTAATCACTTCACAATTGAAGACTCATGTGGGTGCAAATGATTGATAGAAACTGGTCCCTCTTCTTTTGGGATGAGCACTGGGTGTTGTATGGAAACCAATTTGTCAATAAATTTCATATATATAAAAAAAAAAAGAAAAAAAAAAAAAGAAACTGGTCCCTCTTGGTTGCAATCCTAGGCACAAGGGAAGTTAGAAAATGCAGATTTAAAACTGTATTTTGGGAAAGGCAGAATTCAAAAATATCAGAAGGCAGGTGGGTGTTCAAAGTATTTTCTGCAACCAAAATTGACAAATGTACATTGTATATGGCTACTGTCTTTAAGTTACTTTAATAAAAATTGTGAAAATATTTCCATAATTATACCTCATTTTGTCTCATATATATTTCTGCAAAAACAATTCTTATAATAGTTTCAGCAAAGTAATGGTAGCTACAGTTTTACTCAGAATATCTAGGTTCAAGATGCATTATTAAAAACAATATCCCCACGTTATAAATTCTGCAAATGTTATTGAAGTTCAGGTGTATCCTTCTAGTTATTCAAATTCTTAGGTGACAGTCCACCAAATTTACCATTATTTTTTATCTGTTCATATGAGTTGTCCATGTAAGATGTATACATCTTCATTAAGATATGAGAGGATATACATATTTTCTGAGCATGGCTTATTTGATTATGTTTATAGGGAAATAAACATGATTAGAAAATTTGTACATTGTATTTGCATATATATATGCATATGTTATATATATATGCATATATTATATATTATATATATATATATATATATAGTCTCCATAAATGGAAAAACCCGAAGTAGCAGTTTTGTATTTGGTAAAACATAATAGTTAATACTGAACAATCCTACCAAACATCTCAAGATTTCAATTAAAAACTAACGTGCTGAGGACTCAGTACCAGACCTTTTCTCCATTTTTTCTCCCTAGGTAATCTTTTACATGCCTAGTCACTTGCATGCCATATTCACACGGATCCCTTCCAGATTTATATCTGCCCTCCGGAATTCTGAGCTTCAAGACAATATGCCAAATCAGATGTGTTTAAAACTACAAGTTCAACATGCTTAAACTCACATTCTTTCCCTCTAATCTTTGTCTTTCTGTGTTTGCTACCTCAAATAGGTATTGCAACTTCTGCTCTTGCCATCTTGGAACCCTGAGACCATGATGGTATGAAACTCTCTGGGATGAAAAACCACGTGCAAAGAGTCTTAGCCTTCCCAGCCGTGCCAGCTATCCTAGCTGAGACTCAAGAGGTGTGAAAAGGCCATCTTAGACCATTCCATCCCAACAAAAGCAATAAACAAATACTTGTCTCAAGATTCACTTCCGGGAGAACTTACATTAAGATATGTAATTAAGATCTCCCCCTCCATCACACTCCAACTCCATTTTAATCTCAAAGTCTTCCAATTTTACACTCAAGTATCTCTTGGATCCTTTTACATTTCTTTTATTTTCAACCTATCTATGTTGTATTTGAAGCATATTGTTGGATTATGTTATTTCTTGTCATTGCTTTTGTTCTAGTCTTGCAATGTCTAGTTTTTAATTTTTGATATGTTAGGGATTAAGTTTTCTTCTTTATTTGCTGTATGCTCCTTTTTGTAAATTCCTCTGTTTTCCTTTATTATCATCTTGTGAGTTACCTAAACATCTCTGAGAATTCCATCTTGATTTACTTATAGTCTTCATTAGCATATTTGTTTGTACAATTTATTAGTTATTACTTTAGATAATATATACATACATGACTTATCATAGTCTACTGTGATTGACATTTAGCACTTTGAGTAAAGTGTAGATTTACTGCCACTTATATCCCTTTACCCTCCCCACTTTTAAAATATAATTATCTGGGGTGCCTGGATGGCTTCTCTTTCTCTTTCCCTCTCTCTCTACCTCCCCTGCTCATGCTGTCTCTGTCTTTCTCAAAATAAATAAATGAACTTCAAAAAATTTAAATATAATTATCTTAAATATTTCCTCTGTAGTCACTTAATACCACATCAAATAGTGTTATAATTTTTGCTTTAACCATCAAATATGATTTAGGAAGCTCATGAGAAATGATATAATCTATTACATTGACCCTTATTTTTACCCATTCTGGTATTCTTTTTGTTCTGAAGTTTCAAGTTTTCTTCTGTTATAATGTCCTTTCTTTTTAGAAAACTTCCTTTAGCTGTTTTTTAAGGGTAGATTTCTGGGAAACAAATTCTATTCTCCTTCTTTTTCTTTCTTGTCTGAGAATGTTCCTTTCTCCCTTCATTCCTAATATTTTGAACACATATTCTCTTTTTGTTAACTTGCCCTTTTATTAGCTTTACTCAGGTATAATTGACAAGGAAAAAATGGGATATATTTAAAGCAAACAACATAATGATTGGATAGATGTATACACTGTGAAAGAACATCTGCAATCTATAATTCTCAATTGAAGGAAAACTTTCAGTACTTAAAAAAAATGTACCACTTCCTTCTGGCCTCTCTGGTTTCTGATGAAAAAAATCAACTGTCATTTGAAGTTTCTCTCTTAAAGTGTAGTTTCTCTCTAGATGCTTTCAAGATATTTTCTTCATCCTTGTTTTTCAGAAGTTTAATTATATTATGTCTTGGTATGAAATTCTTTGGTTTTATCTAACTTGGGTTTTACTCAGCTTCGTGAATCTGTAGGTTTATGTCTTTTGCCAAATTTTAGAAATTTTCAGTCATTATTTCTTTGCATACTTTTTCAGTCTTACTGTCTCTCTTGTGCTTTTGAACTCTGGTGATACAAATAGTGGCTCCTATATATTGCCCCATCAGTCTCTGAAAGTTTATTTATTTGTTTGTTTATTTTGCCTATTTATTTATTTATTTATTTAATCTATTACTTTATTATTTATTTATTTGCTTGCAGTCTATCTTCTCTTTGTTGTTCAGATCATATAAATTCTATTGCTCTATGCTCATCCACTGATCCTATCTTCTGTTATCTCTACTGTTGAGGTCATCAAGCATGTTTTTATTTTTGGGTACTGTTTTTTTTTTTCAGTTTGACAATCTCCATTTGGTTACTTTTTTCTTTTTTTTTAAGTTTTTTTTTTTATTTATTTTGAGAGAGAGAGAAACAGGGCAGAGGAGGGGCAGAGAGAGAGGGAGAGAGAGAAACTCAAATAGGCTCCACATCGTCAGCAGAGAGCCCAACACAGGGCTTAGACTCACTAACTGTGAGATCATGACCTGAAATGAAATCAAGAGTCAGACTTTTAAGTGACTGAGCCACCCAGGCACCCCTGGTTACTATTTTCTTTTCTTTTTTTTTTTAATTAAAAAATTTTTTAATGTTTATTTATTTTTGAGAGAGAGAGAGAGACCATGAATAGAGGAGGGGCAGAGAGAAAGGGAGACACAGAATCCGAAGCAGGCTCCAGGCTCTGAGCTGTCAGCACAGAGCCCAACCTGGGGCTTGAACCCACAAGCTGTGAGATCATGACCTGAGCTGAAGTCGGATGCTCAACCGACTGAGCCACCCAGGCACCCCAATGATTTTCAATCGTTTCATTTGTTCAAAGAAAATTGATAATGACATTGTGAAACATTTTTATAATAGTTTCTTTAAAATTCTTGTGAGATAATTCTAACATCTGATTCTTCTCTGTACTCTGTTTATTATTTTTTTTTCATTCATATGATTTTCCTAGTATGGTGAGTGATTTTCTATTGTATCCTGCCCACTTTGGATATGCTGAGACTCTTAATCTTCTTTTAGAAGGCAATCTCCCATAGAGGTATAGTCCAAGGTGGGTATATATGTTCAGCTTCTTGAAATGTGGAGCACTGACTGACTGCCTCATCTATCAAGCCACAATTCTATATCTAATGAAAATATCCTTCAGAAATTAAAGGAAAATAAAGATAGTTTCAGATGGGGCACCTGGGTGGCTCAGCTGGTTAAGCATCCAGCTCTTGGTTTCAGCTCAGGTCACGATCTCACAGTTTATGAGTTCAAGCCCTGCATCCGGCTCTGTGCTGACAGCAGGAGCCTGCATGGGATTCTCTCTCTCCTTTCTCTCTCTGCCCTTCCCCCACTTGTGCTGTCTCTCTCAACAAAAATAAATAAACATGTTTTTTAAAAAAAGATAGTCCCAGATGAAGGAAGACTAAGAGAATTCAAATGTAGCCAACAGACCTGCTCTAAAAGAAGGGCTAAAGGAGGCTCTTCATATAGAGGCAAAACGCTACTAGAAGGAAGTGTTAAATATTTGGAATGAAGAAAGAGTAACTAAATCCATGAAAGAGTTACACAGTAGTTGGGGTATGAGACAACAAGAGAGAGTTGAGCTACTGGAAGCACAGGCCAGTGATCCAAAAGGTAAGGATGTGGAACTATGAGAAAGGGGAATAGATTTAGGGTATAGACCATTAGGCTTCCCAGCTAAGAATGCAGGCCATGATCAGGGTGGAGAGCTTCACAGAGATTCAGGCCAGCAGGCTTTGTGGTCAAGGACACAAAATGGCAGTGGGGGCACTGTGGAGGTGGAGGGTAAGCCAGTGTTGTTGAGATATTGCATTGAAAAAACAAGTAAACTAATTAAGCAAATAAATAAATATATTGAGGGTGATGGGAACCAATTTCTCATGTTTAAGAACATATTAACAAACTCAGAAGAGAAGAAAGCTACAAATCCCTGAAGTACTGGATTACAATTGGGGGTGTCAATATGAATTCATTGTTTTTATAATACATTTATGCAAATGAACATATAGTAGTTATGGAAGTATGAATGTGTGTATGTTTATGTATGTGTACATATATTTCCTAGCTCTGTCTACTAAGACAGGCTAGAAGATATGAGCCAGAAATAACAAAGGGCTCTGGAAAGGTTCTGATCTTGGTTTCTGGTAACTATCTTCCATTGCAAAGAACTAGAACTTTTTGGGGGAAATGATCGACTCTAGGGGTGAGGATGGAGGACAATGTGAGCCTGGAATATGTTTTTGTGCCAAAAAAATGATAGTGTCAAAAAGACCCAGGTATCAGCTGGGAGGGGCTCACTGACTAAGTATAGAAAAATTTGAGCATCAGAATAAATAATAATACAAGATTTCAGCACTTCAGTTAAACAGGAATCCATCACCCCACAATCATAAATTTTACAAATGAATACATAAATAGGATATCTTCAAAAAAAAAAAAGGAGAACATAATAGCTAACAGTGAACTTTCTTACCTTGTAGAGGAAATGTCCATTAGAGCACAGAGGTTCACAAAAACTTATAGAAAAGGTCTGAGGTTTCCAGATCTGAGATGAAATTCTTTTACTTGAAGTTGGCAAAATGTGGCAAATATATTTAATTTTTCACTCTTTAGTATACACTAGTTCTTAAATTTTTAATTTTTGTTTAATTTTTGTTTAAATTTTGTTAATTTTTGAGAGAGAGACAGAGCATGAGCCAGAGGGGAGGGCAGAGAGAGAGAGAGAGAGGGAGACACAGAATTTGAAGCAGGCTCCAAGCTCAGGCTCCAAGCTCTGTCAGCACAGAGCCTGATGCGGGGCTTGAACTCACAAACCATGAGATCATGACCTGAGCCAAAGTCAGAGGCTTAACTGACTGAGTCACTCAGGTACCCCAGTTCTTATAGTTTAGATCAAAAGTTTCAAAAGTAAACTTCAGGGCTTCTCTTAGATACTTGACTTTAGCCAGACTTAACTGCCTTAATTAACTTATGACCTGTCCTTTGTCCATCTCCTGTCCTTTGTCCATCACAACCAAACATTAGTACTATCAGTTAAATATCCAGATATTTTCTGCTCTTTCTAGATTCCTGAAGAACTATCACTGGTATTTCCCTATACCAAGGATTTGGGACAAAAGCTGGCCACCTTCAGAAATGGACCCATTCACCTTGTTTTATTTAGATAGCATGCCCTCTTACATTGGAAACTACTTCTACTCATAAGTTCTGGACAAATGTTATCAGTCTTATGATTACAGCCAAATAATAAGATACAATTTAAAGTTATAAACTTATTTCACTTTTTGTAAAACTGATTTGTTCTATCAGGAAGGAAAGAAATGGTGGAAAATCTATTGAGACCATTAAAAACCTTTTTGTGCAAGACCTCTCTTGTGTCCTAGTCCTATACAGCTATGATTCTAGAGGGTCTTGTCTTGTCTTGTCCTGTCCTTCCCTTCCCTTCCCTTCCCTTCTCTTCCCTTCCCTTCCCTTCCCTTCCCTTCCCTTCCCTTCCCTTCCCTTCCCTTCCCCTCCCTTCTCTTTTCTTTATTTTCTCTTTTCTTTTCTCTTACTCTCTGATCAACTACAAAGGAGCCAGATCTCTACTTCCCTGCATTTCTAGCTTCCAATAAATAGTTTTGAACCGTAAATGCATCTCTGCCATTGTAATCAGCAGTTTTGGCAACTATTATGAAGGGCAGTCTTAGAAAATTATAGTCAATCTTTTTAGCATTTCTTGTAGTCCTAAAGATTCACACAAAACATAAACATTTGACACTTGAAAAATTCAAGGGTTAGGGATGCTGTCACCCCTCACCCCACAGTTGAAAATCCACATATAATTTTTGATTCCTCCAAAACTTAATAGTCTTCTGTTGACCAGAAGCCTTAGTGATGACATAAATACCAGTTAAGACATATATTGTATGTTACATGTATTATATACTGTATTCTTATAATAAAGCAGCCTAGAGAATAGAAAATGTTATTAAGAAAATCATAACAAGGAGTGCCTGGGTGGTTCAGTCAGTTAAGTGTCTGACTTTTGATCACAGCTCACGTCATAAGCCCAGTGTCATGGGATCGAGCCTTGAGTTGGTCTCTGCACTGAGCATGGATCCTGCTTAGGATTCTTCTCTCTCTCTCTCTCTCTCTCTCTCTCTCTCTCTCCATCTCCCTCTCCCTCCCTTTATTCCTAAAGGATATTTTTATTGGATATAGAATTCTGTGTTGATAGGTCTTTTCCTTCAATACTTAAACAACATTATGGCTCTTCCTTCTAGCCTCCATGGTTTCTGAGGAGAAATCTACTGTTATTTGAACTGTTATTCTTCTAGAGATGAGGTGGTAACTGTTGATTTTCTTTTCTTATTGAAGTTTGGATTTCCTGGTTCTTGTTTTGACAGTGATTTTTAATTGTAATCTGGACATTTTGGATACTCTGTAATGAAACTTTGATCTCATTTAAATCCCTTGTTTCAGTAGGTTTCTCTAACACTGTGCAAGAATTGAAAAGGAGGTGCCATCTAAATACTGTCAGGTAGAGATGGAAGTCCAATTCCCATCAGTCTCTGTTGTCACTTCAGTGAGGAGAGTCACCTCATTGCTGGGAGGGTGTGGAATTTCAGGTTCCCCAGTAGGCCTCTGCTGACACCATCTAGCAGTAGGGGAAGGGATGCCTCATTATCACTCAGAGGAGTAGAAGTCTAGGTTTATCGTGTTCTGTCTACTGATAGGAGACTGTTGACACCTGGAAGGATAGAAAGTCCAGGCTCCCTACTTGGCCTTCTCTGATATCATCCCAGGGCAGAGTGGTGTGTGTGTGTGTGTGTGTGTGTGTGTGTGTGTGTGTGGTGTGTGAGGGGGGTTGCCAATTATAATGGGGTAATAAGAAGTAAATTCTAGCCTTCCCTTGTAGCCTTTGATGATGTGTGTAGGTCCAGCTTTTCCCATGGCGTCAGGCTGGAGCAGGGCAGTTATTGTCTCAAAGTTTTCTGCCTTCCCCTCTCCTGGCCCTTTGGCTGAAGAAAGCAGATTTTTTTAGGGCTTTTTGTTTACATTTATTAGTGTTTCTAGGTTGTAGGGTTCTCTAGCACCCAGTGTAGGCATGTGAAACAAAAAGAAAATGTAGAGAACTTACTTCTGTGTTATTCCTTGGGTCTCAAAGTCTTCAGCTAATTTCTCTTCTTCTCTTTACTTTTCAGTGTCTCCGCATGTTTCTTTAACATATAATATCCAGAGTTTTTAGTTATACTTAGCAGTAGGAATAGGGACAAGTGTGTCTACTACATGTTATCCAGAACTGGAAGCCGTATAAATGCCCTTTTAAATTTCTGTTTTTGTATATATTTTATACCAGTCATATAACAATAATATAATAATACATATATTAAGTTACAAATAAATATACAAACATATATATCACATGCTCAATTTTTTTTTTTAATGGGTGCATAGCCAAATGCAGATCACAGACCACTGGTGTAATCAAAACAGTATGGACTCTGGCTTGGCACTTCTACTAACTTGTGTGATTTGGAGCATTTCTTTTTTCACCTCTAACATGAAGCAATTTAGTAATATCTTTAATACCACATCTACCTCTAATATTTGACAAACAATAACAGGTGGTATTCCTTCCAAAAGATATAAAATACTACATGAAAATTGTTTTCCTTACTTATGGTTCCTTTAAAGCATTTTCTAAATCCTGAAAAATTTTCATTCCCTCAAGGATAAAATTTTATCCAATTTGTATTATAATAACTTAATCAAGATTGATCTCATAAATGTAATTGTTACTCCAAAACAGCAAAATAGATTTGATTAAAAAGAGTCTATTCTTCTAATTTTCTGTGAATTGTTAAGTTCAGGGTTGCATTATCTTATTAAGTAACTTAGTATTTTTCCTTGACATTTTTCAGTAATATACTCCTCTCCCACACTTTTTGGATGGAACTAAAAGGTCAAAAATTGGTAAGAGAGGCTATTGTACTCTGTGCCTAGTGGTCTAAAAAAATAGACCATTGTCTTTTGTACTTTGTATGTATATGTAAAATATATTCACTCTGCCCTAGCACATTATATGCTACTATCTTGGTTTGCTAGTGCTGCCATAACAAAATACCACAGACTAGATGGCTTAAGCAACAGAAATTTATTTTCTCACTGTTCCAGAGGCTGGAAGCCCACCACAGTCATGCTAGCAGGACTGGTTTCTCTTAAGGTCTCTTTGGCTTGCAGATGCCTGTGTCCTTGCTGCCTTTTCCCATGATCATCCCTCTGGGCATGCATGCCTCTAGTGGCTCTCCATGTTCTTTTAATTTCCTCTTATTAGGTCACAGTGAGATTGGATTAGGGCCCACCCTAACAGCCTCTTTTTAACTTAATGGCCCCATCTCCAAATACAGTCATCTGGTTAGGGCTTCAACATATGATTTTTTTTAAGTTTATTTATTTTGGGGGGTGGCAAAGAGGGAAGGAGAGAGAGAGAGAGAGAGAGAGAGAGAGAAAGAACAAGTGTGGCATGGGCAGAGAATGAGGGAGAGAGAGAATCCCAGTCAGGATCCACACCCGATACAGGGCTTGATCTCACAAACCATGAGATCATGACCTGTGCTGAAATCAAGAGTACAGCGTTTAACTGACTGAACCACCCAGGTGCCCAAACATATGAATTTTGGTAGGGGCATAATTAAATCCCTAATAGCCACATTTACCATTCTGTTTTAAAAAAATGAATTCTACAAGTTAAGATTTTGAGATGAGTCTGAGAAGAACTGTTTTACGATGACCATAGTTTAAGTTTGGCTAACACAGTGAAGTGCTGTGTGTGTGTGTGTGTGTGTGTGTGTGTGATATTTGTTCAAAAGCAGCTAGCCATTCCCAGGTTGTTTCAAGGCTGTGCTTCACAGTTATGCAGTTTAACAGTATCTAAGAATACAGATCAGTTAGAAATATTATACTGACATAATTTGGGGATGAACCAAACAAATTTTCTAGGCAAAATAGAATAGTGTTGTTTAATTAAGTTTTAAACTGAAGACTGGATTATTTAATCAACTGTGTCCTTACTCCATGATCTATGACTTAGTAGTTATCAGTTCATTATGTTGTATACCTGAAACTAATGTAACATTATGTGTCAACTATACTTTAATTAAAAAAATACAAAAAATAAAAGTAAAAGTAACCTATAACTTTGAATATTGGGATCAGTTTTTTTGTTTGTTTATTTGTTTATTTATTTATTTATTTATAAATGTTTTTTAAATTTATTTTTGAGAGAGAGACACACACAGAGTGCAAGAGGAGGAGGGATAGAGAGAGGGAGATAGAATCCAAAGCAGGCTCCAGGCTCCGAGCTGTCAGCACAGAACCCGATGTGGGGCTCAAACCCACGGACCGCGAGATCATGACCTGAGCTGAAGTTGGATGCTCAACTGACCAAGCCACCCTGGTGCCCCTGGGATCGGTTTTTTTTTTTTTTTAACGTTTATTTATTTTTGGGACAGAGAGAGACAGAGCGTGAACGGGGGAGGGGCAGAGAGAGAGGGAGACACAGAATCGGAAACAGGCTCCAGGCTCTGAGCCATCAGCCCAGAGCCCGACGCGGGGCTCGAACTCACAGACTGCGAGATCGTGACCTGGCTGAAGTCGGACGCTTAACCGACTGCGCCACCCAGGCGCCCCTGGGATCGGTTTTTAAAATAGAAAGTTTTCATTTGGGGCTCAGTTGATTAAGTGTCTGACTTCAGCTCAGGTCATGATCTCCTGGTTC
Source organism: Lynx rufus (assembly GCF_022079265.1). Classification (NCBI taxonomy): domain Eukaryota; kingdom Metazoa; phylum Chordata; class Mammalia; order Carnivora; family Felidae; genus Lynx; species Lynx rufus. Next base: position 51,396,420 of record NW_025814827.1, on the reverse strand, counting down.
ATGGGTTTGAGCCGTGTATCCAGCTCTGTGCTGACAGCTCAGAGCCTGATCCCTGCTTGGGATTCTGTGTCTCCCACTCTCTCTCTGCCCCTCCCCAACTCGTGCTCTGTCTCAAAAGTAAAAAAAAAATTAAAAATTTTTAAAAATTAAAAAAACTTCTTAAAAAAAAGAGTTTTCATTTAACATAACTTAGTAGGTTTTAAACATTTTAAATGTCCCTTTTCCATCTGCTTTTGAACCATGTGCTTATCATTTTTAAAGTACTATACTTTAACATTAAGAAAATTAGATTGGCACCTAGATTCCCAACCAATTAACAAAAAGTATGGTTCGAAAGTAGCAAAGCAAATACTTTACAATTTTATTTGTCAGTGATATTTCATGAAGTTAATTAATTTCTGTCATAATAAAATACAGTAAAAATATATGTATATATTTATATTCTATTACTTACTTTCCAAATATAGCATACATCACTGTTTTGATTTCTGACAGCAGAGCTGATGTTCTCCTGAGGTGTCAAATTTGATTTGAATATTCAATTAAAAAAACCTGTAAAATGTCTTGCTACTTTAAAAAATGGGTTTTTAGATTTTATGTCAGCTAAATGTGTTTCACCATCATGAATTCTTTGAAATTTTGTGCATCTTTAAATTATTCTATTTTAATACCCGCTAGATATAATCCTTGTTAGCAGAGTAAATCCCTCCTACAATTTATTAGTCTTATTCATATTTTTCTTATAACTTATACATTTCTAAATCTTTATTTCAATTTATGAATATATTTTCTGCCCAAGTAATAGTGCTATTATTCACATTAAAAAAATGTGTCAGCCAAAAGAAAGAAAGAAAGAAAGAAAGAAAGAAAAAATATTCAACTATGTGGAGTCACAAACCATATTGTAGAATATTCTGCAGCCATCACAAATGTTTCTGAAAAATATTTAATGACTTCAGACTAATACTTGGTGTATTAAATTTAAAAATCAGATAAACAACAATATTTTAATATGATTCCACTTAATGTTGATTCTGAGGAGATTTATAAATATTTTTTTAATTTACATTTTTGTTTTCTCCTAATTTTTAAAATTAACATGTATTACTTTTATAGTCAGGAAAATAACAATACATGTTATTCCATGCTGAGGTGGTTGATTTTTGGGAAGCTAGGCCATTAGATTATGCTAACCATTTATTTTTTGGAGGCATTTTAAACTCAAGTCATTGATTCATTCAGTAAACAGTTATTGAACTATTACCAAGTATCAGCATCTATTCTATGTCAGGTATGGTTCTGGAGACACTTGAGGAGGGGTATGTGGACATGGTTATAAAATGGTTCCCACAGGTAAAGGATGTAAGCAAAATCAATACTATGTGATGGGTGCTAGGGTAATAGCCCAAAGAAAGTCCTATAAGCATATCTGTGCACAGTGCTAACTGACTATGCCAATCTGCGTGGGTCTGACTAGATCACAAGAATAGAATTTGTCTGAACCTCATTAACCGAGTCCCACAAGGAAATGTCTGTCTGGGGGTGCCTGGGTGACTCAGTCGGTTAAGCATCTGACTTGAGCTCAGGTCATGATCTCGTAGTTCGTGGGTTCGACTCCTGTGTTGGATTCTGTGCTGACAGCTCAGAGCCTGGAGCCTGCTTGGGATTCTGTGTCTTCCTCTCTCTCTGTCCCTCCCCTGCTCCTACTCTGTCTCTCTCTCTCTCAAAAATAAACATTAAAAAAATAAAAAAGAAAGGAAATGTCTGTCTGATTCAGAGTTGGTTTCTGTGACTTGGGCTTTTAAATAAATAGGGTAGATATAAAAGACTATTACCTTGCAAAAAGTGTTTGTAAATTTTTAATCTTCAAAGTGTAGTTTAACAATTTATTCCAAAAGCACATTAATAAGTATTTATTCTGTATTTATAAGTATTATATAAATATTATATAAATAAGTATTTATTCTGGTACTAAGGGATAGAAGGTAAATAAAACAGAGTCCTGCTCTTAGGAAATTTAGAGTGTATGTAAATCAAGAGTTTTTCCATATCTTGTATAATATGGACACCTGTGATAATTTCATCTAAAATTTTTGTTTAAAATACGATAATATGGAAATCATTATTTTTTAAAAAAATTTTAATGTTTATTTTTGAGGGAGAGAGAGAGAGAGAGTAGGAGCAGGTGCCCCTGAAATCATTATTATACTATGTATTAACTAACTTGGGTTTAAATAAAATAAAATAAATAATAATAATTAAATAAAAAAAATAAAATCAGACAATAAGAAAGAGGAATGCATTGTTTTCTTTCTTTTGTTTTGCCTGTGAAGAAAGTTAAGGCTAAATGTTACAGTAGAAATTCTGGATATTAGCTAAAATGTTTGTGCTACTTATTTATTTTGATTTTTCCATTCATTAAAACAGTTTGTTTTTTGAAAGGACACAGATGACAAATCATTAATTAAAATCATGTAAATACTTTTTATCACCTAATTATGAAGTATTTAATATTCTATATAAAAATAAAGAAAATATATTTGGTAAAGGAAATAAAGGTTAAGATGACTCTTCCTCATTGATGATTTAAATTGTTTATTTCTCCAAAGCAAGCAAAATTTATTTCAGTAACTAAATTTTTAAAAAGTTCAACTTGTGGGGTGCCTGGGGTGGCTCAGTGGTTAAGCATCTGACTTCAGCTCAGGTTATGATCTCACAGCTTGGCTCATGAGTTTGAGCCTGGCATCAGCATCTGGCTCTGCTGTCTGTGCAGAGCCCGCATTGGATCCTCTGTCCCCAGGCTCTCTCTGCGCCCCACCCCATGCATTCTCTGAAAAAAAAAAAAAAAAAGTTCAACTTGTAAGGTCAGATATAGATGACTATATATTGAAATAAAGAAAAGACAAAGATATATTGGACAGTCATAGGATAGCTGTTGCATGGACAAACTAACAAGCATTTAAATCCCATTATCTACACTTGTCCACTTTGGCATTCAACCAGAGAAGCAAAGTGCAAAGGTTAAGGAATTCTAGAATGCTCTTCCTTCATACATGAGTATGTACATAATTTTTTTCTTAAGTACATTCTCAAACAAATCGAAAATGTAATGATTTTTTATTTTTCAGTTTATGAGGACTTCACTTTTCCTAGGCAGTCTGGTTGACAGAACAAAACAAAATATATTTATGAAAAGGACATATGATATTACATAAATATAAATAATTTATATATTTAAAATAAATAAGTTAATATTTAATCAAGAAGTAAATATTCTACTTAATGCTGTCTGAGACAGAGATTTTTAGTTTTGAATACATGTGAGATTAAGTGTGTAAATAATTCAATTTAAAGATAGTAAAGTATGGGAAAGGAGGTTTACCGTGGTTGCAACAATATGGCTTTTCAGGTTTGTATGTTTGAGGATAAGAATTAATAAAGAAAATGCAGGATGATGATTAGATAAAATATGGATTCAATTCCATAAAAATGACCTCATTTTAATTATGCATCTTTTCATCCTAGTGCCATACAAATTTTACAGTAATATGTGAATTTTAGAAATAATTCCATTTAAAATTTTTCTAAGCCAAGAAAAGCAAATTATTTTTTCTTAAACTATTAAAACTATTTTTCCTGGTTGTGTCACTAAGAAGTAAATCTGCCAGATTCTTTCCCTTAAAAATTTCATTTTCCAAATCAAGCATCAGAAACCACACAGAAGAAATTTCAGCTCAAAAATTTTTTTTTCCAGGAAGGAACCCAAAAAGTAACTTTGGATTAATGGCACCTCATTTATTCTTTCGTATTAATTTTTAAAAATTTAGTCCGTGCTTTATAAAATGGACTGAATAAAATAATGTTGAATCTCACAAAATGACATGTATGAAGAATAAATTAGGTTATGGAATATTATCAACTAATGGAATGTATTTGATAGTCATAGCTGGAACATGTTAGGCTATGACAACACATAAAATCCAATAAGAAGGAAGGAAAAGTTTGTATCCCTGGAACCAATGGGGCTTGAAGCCAGGATTAGAAGAATTGCATCTTTATAAAAAGAAATGTGCTACTATTAATGTTTTCTGAATTTGAATGTTGGATTGACTTAATAAAAGCTGATGTGCACAATTAAAGTTGGCAATTGTAAGCAATAGCCTTTGAGTATATTTAAGTTCAAGGAAAGAGTGTTTTATTCTGTTTTCTGTGGGGAACCTGAGTAAATTTTATACCTTGGAGCCAGCAGATTTTAGTTCTTATTAGAACAGCAGAGTCAAAGTAATTATTGTCCAGGAAGGAATGATGTTCCGGGAATCAAGTCTAGCAACAACAAAAAAATGGTATAACAAAAATGTAAACATAGGTATCTTGCATGTGTGCAAAGTAAAAGCTTCAATATTCGCACAATAAATTTTATTTTTTTTTTAATTTTATTTATGTATTTTGAGAGAGAGAGAGAGCACGTGTGAGGGAGGGGCAGAGAGAGAGAGAGAATCCCAAGTGGGCTCTGCACTGGCAGCACAGAGCCTGATGTGGGGCTTGAACTCATGAACCTGTGAGATCATGACTTGAGCTGACACCAAGAGTCAGACGCTTAACCGACTGAGCCACACAGGCGTCCCAGGAATGACATTCTTTGTGTATGACAATCTCTCATTTATTAACGTGTAGAGAAGGAAAATATTCAGAAAGAAAACATACAAGTGACCAATAAGCACATTAAAATGTTTAATCTCTCATAAGTAAAAATTAAAGTGAAAAATTCAATTTTTGCCTGTAAATTAATTATTAAGGGGGTGGGAGAGTGTTTAAAAACCTAACACTTTTTTTTTCAAGTAAGCTCTATGCCAAAGATGGCGCTTGAACTCACTGCCCCAACCCAAGATTAAGAGTCACAGGCTCTACTGACTAAGCCAGCCAGGTGTGTCCAAAACAGCATTCTTATGTACAACAAGTACTTGCTTTTAGGTTAAAATAATCTTTATTTATTTGTATTCTTGTTCTTATAACTTGTATCTATTTTTGTTCATTCTCTTTGCAGATCTATATTCATCTAGAAGTTAACATGTGATCACATTGGTGTCTGAGTTTATTCCTCACCTGGATCATTATGATTTTATAGTTGAAAGCTTGTCTTCAAAGGCCTCCTGTCTTTTTTGGGGTCTGTAACTCTACAATCCCACCTGTTTTTTCTCTGAATTTTTAAAATCTGCTTTCTTAAAGAACAGATAAATTTTATTTTTTTCTTGATGAACTAAACATGTCCCCCCCTTTTTTATTTCCCATGAAAATATTAGCAAGATAGGCAAGATTTTATCAAATGCTCAGGTTTTAGAAGATTTTTGGCAGATGTCTATATGTTTGATGTCTCCAACAGGAACTTGTTTTTCTGTTGTGCCAGTTTTGTCACATTATCCTTATTTAACCTGATCTTACAGACTGTAATTTGTGAACACTATTAAGCAATATAAAATGTTTTTATCATATATATTAATCATCTATCATCTATCCATCCATTATCTTTATCCTCATGCTTACAACTTCCAGTGTTCAATTATATAAAAAGGAGAACAGCATGGTACCATACTTTCTCTTTCCAATTTCTCATTTCCACATTGGTATATAATTTCTCTGTTCCTCAGTTTCTTAGGCTGTAAAATGGTTGTTCCAGAGGATAAGACCCTTTCAGGTATATAACTGCATGTCTTTTCTGCTCACTTTTCTTTCTCTGTTGTCCGTATCTTCTGGACAAAGCATATAGTGCTTCCAGACTGACTTCCCTTCAAGTCAGATTATTCTTGATCCTCTTCCTGATTATTAATTGTGAATTAGTGGACACTCCCAATATTATGCATCTGTTTTTGACATGCATGCTCTTCTTCAAAGTATCTGCTTTTAATTATCAGAGAAATGTTCTTTACCTTCAACTTATAACCTAATTTCTTTTACATTTGTTATATAGCACTCTGTTTCCCAAAGGGTGTTCTGTGGAACACTAGCTATATGAAATGTTAAGATATGCTACATGATAAAAAACTACAATAACAGTAACAAACGAGGTGGGATTCTGAGGTCAAAAATATCTAGAAAGTATTGGGTTAAATGAAATAAAATTTTTGTAGGAGTTCTCAGTGCCTTTAAATGCTAATTTGTATTGGGAATTTAAATTCTAATTTAATTTATAAGCTATAACAAAAAATGAAATTTGTGCAGTTATTTTCAAAATTATTTCGGGGCGCCTGGGTGGCGCAGTCGGTTAAGCGTCCGACTTCAGCCAGGTCACGATCTCGCGGTCCGTGAGTTCGAGCCCCGCGTCAGGCTCTGGGCTGATGGCTCAGAGCCTGGAGCCTGTTTCCGATTCTGTGTCTCCCTCTCTCTCTGCCCCTCGCCCGTTCATGCTCTGTCTTTCTCTGTCCCAAAAATAAATAAACGTTGGAAAAAAAAATTAAAAAAAAAATTATTTCAATATGCATCCCTCTTTTAGAGAATATCCTACAGAATTAGCATTTATCTCTGGAAATTGTTGTAAGTACCTCCATATACTTCTCCATACCCAAATCACTTTTACATGGAGGCCTAGTTAGGGTATTGAACCTTCTTTTCTAAGATAGTATTCCCAACACTGCTGGAAGTCCCATTGTTCCAGGAATGTTACCCACAATTCAAACAATGAAATCACTTCATGTATATAATGTGTATAAACAGTTATTCATTTTCTATATCCTCTATTCTTTTCCAAAGTCCAAACATCCAGAAGGGATTAAAAGCACTGAATTCTCTAAAAACCCTTCAAGTTTTCTATGTATTATTTTGAAGTCATGGAGATACATATCAGGTTTCTTGCAGACATTATCTATTGCTCATTCTCTGCATTCAGCAAGAGTGGGTAGCAGTTGGCAAACTGTCAGATCTCCGGTGTCTGCCACAGAAATTGCAATTACCAAGTCCATGTGAATTTTCTGCTTCTTATGGGGAGCTCCAGTTGTTTAATTTTTTTTCTTGTTTCTCTTTATTCATTCTTTTCCATTCAGTAATTTATTAACTTCTTAAAACTAATTTTAATTATTCAAGGCTTCTTTAGAATTTTATCTCCTGCCCTGCCTCCTTCTCAATAATGTCCAACACCCCATGAGAATCTTTCATACTACTGAGAAACCAGAGTATAAGTAACAGTTATTTACCTAGTTTACTTTCTTCCTAAGTAGGACATCTAAGTGCCTTTAAGTATCATGTAACTGATGAATGCCCTAAGCCCTTTCTCTCTAGAGATCTCATTTAATATCTTCTCCATACTGCTGATTTCCCAATGTGTTTCTGGCCCTATTCTCTTTCCTGAACTCTGGGATCAACTATTCAGCTGTAGTTGTTATTTCCAGGTTGAATATCCGGTGATATCTCAAAGTCAACATGGCCAAAGCAGAAATCTTATTTCTCCCAAAGCTTGCTTCTTCTGTATCTTCTCTGTTTCCATCATCGGCACCACCAATAGGCTAATTGCTAAGAAACTGAGGAATCTTTCATAACTCTCCTGGTCTCTCCCTATAACCCTGATTCATCAGCAAGACCTTCAGTTTTGCCTCCAAAATAGAGCCTGCATCTTTCTGTTTCTTAATGTCTGTACTATGTAACCATCCAAGCCAGTAGTATTTCTAGACTGCACAAGAGCAAGTCCTGGTGTCTCTGCTTGGATTCTTTTCTCTTATATATAGTAGCCAGAGTGTGGTCATTTATTTATGTATTTATTTATTTATGTATGGAAGTTTTACTTATTTAGTTTTAGAGAGAGAGAGAGAGAGAGAGCAAGGGCACACAAGTGGGGGAGGGGCAGAGAGAGGAGAAAGAGAATCCCATGTGGGCTCTGTGCTAACAATGCAGACCAGGGCTCAAACTCACAAACCCTGAGATCATGACCTGAACCGAAATCAAGAGTCAGCTGCTTAACCGAATGAGCCACCCAGGCACCCCCAGAGTGTGATCTTTTAAAAAATGCTAATTATATCGTACTCCTTGGTTTAACACCTTCCAGTGGGTTGTCAGTACACCAGAATAAAATCTCTTTACTTTCAAGACTCTTTGTGATCTGGCTTCTACCAGCCATCTGACCTCATCCCATACACTTATCCTTCTTCTGGGCCTTGAAAACACCAAGTACATTCCCATATTATATTCTTTATGCTAACTCTTCCTTATACCTAGAGTGTGATTAACCCAGATATTCTTAAGACTGGCCTCTTTCCATCACTAGGTTGTGGCTCAAATGTAAACTCATTGAAACCTCTTATGCCTAGTTCAAAGTCGTGTTTCTTGGTCTGCTATCCCTTCACAAGTCACTCTCATTACTATTGCATTATTTATAATCATTGCAACTAATGATTATCAGAAATAATCTAATTTATTGTTTTCCTTTTTTTTCTTTCCTTTTAAAATGTGGTCTGATATAGCAGGGACCTCGTCTGTCTTCACCGTTGTATACCTGTGCCGGTATAGTGCCTGACACAGAGAAGGCTTAATACTTTGTTGTGTTATCTATAAAACATGAATGTCTTCAGTTCTCCTGAATCTCAAGCTAAACTATATTTTGGTAAGTACCTTGTAAACTGACCAGCAAACTTTTTTCTGGTAGTAGAAAATTGTGGGAATACTTAATTCAAACTTTAAAAGAAAATGAAACATGCTGACATTAAAAAAAAACTTCCTTGAGAAATCAGAACAGCATTGTATCAAGAATAATCCCACCATTCTCCTACTTTAGCTGAATATTAGCTAAATGTAATATGTAATTAGCTGAATATTAGCTAAATGTAATATGCCTAATCTGGCATATTAGGAAAATTACACTCTACCATGGATGAAGAGAACCAGTTCATAAGTAAGGAAGCAGGGAAAATGTCAGTGCACACAGGTAGACCTTATCACACCATCAAATCCAGAGAGAATAAATTCAAATTTCTTCTAGAGCAGTGAATGAGATACAGCGTCACTGGGGACATTCAAGGCTCCCTTGCTAACCCTGGGAACAAGGATCTAACAGGAAACCAACTTTCGATGTTCTGTCCTGGCCAGAAACAGAGATCAAGACAGACAGACTGACAGACATAGAACCAAATAGAAAAAAATGCAACTGACTACAGTTGAAAACATGCATACTGGTTTGCTTGGGTATGTGGTATGCCCACTTGTGCAGTGTAAGGGGAATACTGGAGAAGTGGGCTACATAATTTGCCCGGCCCACTGCAAAATGAAAAAAATTATGAATAATTCAAAGATACTGACAGGCAGCAAACCATTGTGGCTGAGCATTACACCTAGCAGAGCCCTTCTGAGGTCAGGGCCCTGTGCATCTGCACAGTCACACAACCGAAGCCCGTCCTGGTTGGGGGAGAAGATTAGAATTCATCCCCAAAGATTGGGAAGCACCTATCTTCCCACCTACCCCCCCCCCCCCCCCCCCCCGTCAAAACAACAACAACAACCACCACCACCACCAACAACAACTACCGAAATTAGAGCAGAGGGTGCCCAACCTTGACGGTGTTGCTAGTCATGGTGGTGGCGCTGGGTGAGGCTGGGAGCACCACTCCTACAAAGCAGACTTCAGAATGATGGGGGAAGAAAGAAACCAGGGTTTCTGAGGCTCCAGAAATAAAAGTGCCAGACACAGAGAATAAGGTGAAGAGAAAGAGGCCACATCAGACGTTTCTCCCGCCTTTATGTAGACAATGCCTGCTCTTTCAGAAGAGTCTGTCTCTTCTGAAATTCAGCCACTTGTGTATATCTGGGAGCTGCGGTGGAGTAGGTGGGGTCGGGTACCGGGGTGTGTCAGAGCCAAAAAACGTATTGACAGGTTTAAATACATTTCCGTGGACGGGCTTCCTACCCTCTTTGGCAAGAAACCCAAGGGGTCCTAGAAGGAGGCGGGATGCAAGTGGGTTTCTGGGGACCCTCTGTTTTCTTTTTCCCTGACGCTTAGAACGTACGACCCACGGGAAGCCGCAGGGCTGGCATTCTTCGGTCCATCACAGGTCACTCCACTGGCAGAAGTGCGCTGTATTGGGGTATTTGGAACTGGTGGCGGGGACGGGGGAAGCCGGCGGCGCGGGGAAGCGGGTCGGAGGAGATGCACTCCGTCCCCTCCGTCTGAGCCCCGGGGCAGCCGGACCAGCGGAGACCGGAGTCCGGGCGGGGAAGTACGGACCACGGCCGCGGAGGCGGCCCCGAGCCCCGCCGCTCAGTCCTGCCCCGGCTCGGGGAGGCTCAGGCCCGGCGAACCTAGGGCGGAGGGGGCGGCGACCGGGCACCCTGCGGCTACTGCGGCCGCGCGGCCGCTGCTCCTGCGGCTCCGGCGCCCGCCGGGTGGTGTCTCCGCAGTGCCCGCCTCCAGCTCCCCTTCCCCGCCCCTCGCGCCCCCTTCCCCGCCTCCGCCTGGCGCCCGGCGCCCGGGCCGCGCTGACCCGCCGCCCCGTCCCCGCGAGCGCGCGGCGGCTGCTCCAAGGCGGCGGCGGCGGCGGCGCCTCCCCCGTGCGGCGCCCGCGCTCCCGGCGGCGCAGCCCTCCCGCCTCAGCCATTTTCCCTCCCCCGCTCCCCTCCCGCTCCTCATCCTCTCGCCCTCCCCCCGCGCGGGGACTTTTCCGGAAAGTTTTTATTTTCCGCCTCGGCTCTCGGAGAAAGAAGCTCCCGACTCCGCGGCGGCAAAACTTTTCGGCTGCCGCTCCGCCGGCCCCCGCCCTCGGCTGCTCGGCCCCGCGACCCTCGGCGCGCCCCGCCGCGCGATGAGCGCCCCTCCGGTCCTGCGGCCGCCCAGCCCGCTGCTGCCCGTGGCGGCGGCGGCAGCGGCGGCCGCCGCGGCGCTGGTGCCGGGGTCCGGCCCGGCGCCAGCCCCGTTCCTGGCTCCCGTCGCGGCCCCGGCCGGGGGCATCTCCTTCCATCTGCAGATTGGCCTGAGCCGGGAGCCGGTGCTGCTGCTGCAGGACTCGTCCGGGGACTACAGCCTGGCGCACGTCCGCGAGATGGCTTGCTCCATCGTCGACCAGAAGGTAAGGCGCCGTACAGGGGGCGCTGCCCGTCCGGTCGCCCCTCGCCGCGCCAACTTTCCGGCTCCGGGGGCTCGGCCGGGAGCCAGCCTCGCCGGCGCTCGGGAAGGGTCTGGCACCGGCCAGGGCTGGACGCCGGCAGCCGAAGCACTGCATTCCCCGTTGTCCGGTTCTCCCTTTGCCCCGTCTTCTTGCATTCCCGGTATCTCTGCAGTCCGCATCCTCCTCACCCATTTCCAGTCCTCTCGGGACATTTCCAGGTAGGTTGCTTGCCCATGTCTCCCAGCGCCTCTCCCTCCTCTTAAGACTTCCCTGCTCCCCCTCCTCCGCCGCCCCCCCCCCCCCCCCCGCTTCCCTCTGGACCCTGGACCAGCACGTTCCTGGCGCCAGAATCCTCCTTCCCGTACCAGAGTTTTCCCCCGGGACACGCTCAACACGATTTCAGCACCACTCCCTTCCTCTTCAGGCCCCTCTCCCAGCTCGGACCGATGCTGAGGAGTTCCTGGAATGATCTAGAGATGAGGAATTTCTCACCTGTCAAATAAGCTTTTAAGAGGGAATGATTGACTCGGCCAGCTGTGAAAACAACTGACCAGATCACAACGACTCACCTCCCTGTGGTGTTTTTTAGTCCTACCTTTGTGTGAACGTGAAAGCAAAATTTTCAACGATAAAATCTGGAAGTTGCAGCCTTTTTGATCGGCATCCCTGAGGCACTGATAGTAGGGCATTGAAGCAGAGGCACAGACCTTTAAGTGGTGGGGGTGCGCCTAGGGGCGCTCCGAGGCTGGCCGTCCCTGTGGGACTCTGGACAGCGGTCACAAAAGGCAGGTTGGAAAAGGGGCCATTATCCTGGGCCAGGCCACCCGGGGAAGGGACCCACCCTGCCCACAACTGTTTGTAGTGCAATTTTGAATTTCAGGTTTCTGTAGCCATCCAGAGTGATGTTGCATGGAAAAGGGTGATTAAGAGTGTGAAGGAGAAGGGGCATGGCGCCAGTCTTAGTATAAACAGGCAGGGTTTAGGGGGTGGGAACAGAAGTCTATAAAGGTGCTAAATTTCCACCCTGGAGGACTGGCTAATCCTTGCCCTATAAAAGTCACTTGAATAATCACTGAATGCTTTCTTTAAAGTATGTGGAGGACAGATTGCTAAACTTGAGTGTTGTTAATTGTGGCAAGTAGCACAAGGAGATGAGGAAAAGCCCTGGGGAAAAATCAGTAATCTAGGAAGTTTGTAAAAGTTCTGGAGGTGCGCTAAGGCAACAATGAGTGTGAAGCATTTTTGGTTATTGAATGTAGTGACACTTTCTATTACATACAACTCTCAGTCTTTTTCAACTTCCATGTAAATGACAAATTCTAATTCAGGTACGTGTCCTGTCATGTGTCTCCTCATCAATATTACAGGGTATTTGTTGCAGGTGAACAGGAGCACTGTCCTAGGCATTGTAAGACTTCCCTTAGTGCGACAATCTCCATTAGGGTGCAAACCAGTTAACTAAAGAGCATTACCGGATAAGCATAAAAACCAAGTATAATAAAATTTCTCAAAAAAGCAAATGCAATTGTATAGAATTTTAATTTACCTAAATTCTAAAGCAAGTGATAGAGTGTTAGGGAATATTCACATCGAGTCAGATTAATATGGGCAAACTATTTTTGACCAGCTTTAAAACACCCACCCTACCCCCTCGATGGAGTTTAGAATGGAGAGAAACATGTATGGTTCAAGAGGTTTGGGATTGGGATTTTGAATGGAGAGTAAATTCCATTTGTCTCAGGAGCTACCACATCTCAGGATGTTATATGGAGGGAATGATATGAGTGCAGAGGGACAGAGGCTACAGGTACCTATGGAATGCAGCAGGCCCTCTGGCCCCAGGGTAGGGACTAGGGTATTTAGAGAAAGTACAACTATGAAGAGGCCTTGAAATTAAAATGAACTCAAATTAGTAGAAGCCTCAGTAATCTTCCACATAGAGATCTCAAACCAAAGAAAGATGGATTTGCTGCGTGGAAGATGTTTTAGAATGCCAAAAATGTTATGGTAGAAAGAAAACTGGAGTTCAGTCATGAACTACTTGAGACCTGAGCCAACACTGGGGGAGAGACCTGGAATAGTACCAGAAAGGGAAAAATCATCAGCCTTGGTGGCTGATATATAAGGGGAATCCCTTCCTTTTGTATTTACTCTTGTAATTCTTCTTTTTCTAAAACAAGAGTTTGAGAAGCTTAATGGCTTGGGATAACCAAGGTAAAGTTCTCCCTTGTAGTTTTCTTTTTTCTTTCTTTCTTTCTTTCTTTCTTTCTTTCTTTCTTTCTTTCTTTCTTTCTTAAAGTTTATGGCAAAGAATTCAGTTTAGAGATGTGGATTTGAGGGCTATTTATATACAGAATGCTGTAAATACTTGATGGTAAATACTGGATGGTAAATACTGGATGGTGGGTCTCTACTGGAAAATTCCCATTTATCTGTCTTCCATCATCTGTCTTGAGGTACATTATCACCCAAGGCAGAAACGTGATTAAGAGGCCTGAATATCCATCACAGGATAGCAGGGATCTCTTTGCCTTGTGACAGTAGAAATGGCAGACAGGTCAGTGTTGAGTTAAGGAAATGAGAGGAGGTCCTTTGTCCCTTGTTTCAGGTTCTCTTAAGTACTTGCTGGAAATATCAACCATGAGGAAGGATGACAGGAGGAAAAAAGAAAGGGAGGGAGGGAAATGAATGTTTTAGGAGAGAGCTGAGAGTTTGAAGTGATTTACAGTTTATAATGTAGACTGGAGCCATGTGGAGCTTACAATAGAAGGTTCTCCTGAGTTTTTGAGCCCTCCACATTCATTGTTTCATAAACTTTTCGAGAAGGGTTTTTATACAGTTTGTTTGAGAGTTCTCTAAGTACTAATACTAACAGAGATCAGGCTAGCTTAAATCTTTGGAAGTATTAGCTGACAATTCAATTTATTTAAGCAACATTCATCGACATTTCTTGTGGGGTGTGCATCTGAGGTTTTTAGGGCTGACTAAGAGAGATTGTGTCCCTGAGAAACTCCTCTTTAAAGTTATTTTTGTTATTGTTTAGAGTTTAGAGTATAGTTTTTCTTTGATTATGTAGGTTTGGAAATTGGCAAACATTTGATTGCACTTGAAAATTTTGATGGTAATTTAGCATTTAAGATGAAAGTACCCAAGTATATACTGAATTGTATAGCTAAGGAATTATTTCTTTTATCTTTTAGTTTAGGTCAAAAATCTAGTCTTGCTCTTCTGTATGTAACAATGTTTAAATATATAAGATGTTATTCCTTCCTTTGGAAGTATTAGCCTAAGGTTTTACTTACATTATGCTTGTTTCATTACTTTGCAAGCATGTAACCTTGAAGGCTGGTTGTATATAAAGACATGCATTCTGTTAGTGTACATGATTATTGTTTCCTGGAAGGTAAAAAAAAAAACAAAAAACAAAAAACACCAGTAATTGACTTCTCTTTGAAACACTGTTACTCTCTACCAACAAAGGAATCTTGACTGTATAGACTAAGAAGGAATTGTTTTGAGGCAAGAACAGTATTCTAAAGGAAGAATTAGTGTGGTTTCATAGTGTATTATCTCTCTGTTTATCTGTCTACACACACACTTGCACACACACATACTCTTTTCTTAAACAAGCAGTATTAATTTCGGGATATGAGATCTAATTAATATGACTATCCATTCATTTTGGTTATTATCTTATTAGAAAGATGACTCATATTTCCTTTTTGAATTTGCTAAAATGGGGTAATACCTTCAATAAGACTCTTGGCATATAGTTCCAGTTTATATACAGACATTTATCTGACAAGAGAAACTAAACAGGGAGATTTTATAGGAGGTAGCTCACTAAAGGAATAACCAAGACTAGTGTTTTGGTTTGAGAGCAGATTTGCTATACTTGTAATTGTGTCACTTTCTTAATTGCAAATTGTTCTCTTAACAGTGTCGTTTTTATCTTTATTGTGATTTTAGCTATTGTACTACACAGATTAAGTTGGAAATAATTAACTGCTTGACCAGCTCAACATATGTGGAACAACAAAATCCTTTTAAGCTAATGATGGTGTTTGGGTCTTAGGTGTACACTTTTTATCCAGATTTCATATTTGTCATTATTGTATGTATTCTATGATTTCCAATTTAATGATGAAGTATAGAAGTGGTCATTTCATTGAGTGATTCTTAATGTAACTTTAAATACTATATATTTAAAATTATAATTTCTTTCCAAGTTTAGTAGTTTAATAGGATTATATTTTGGTATATATGTAATACTTATGTACTGCATATATATATGTAATATTTACATATATACATATCAGTTTATTATCTAAGTTTATAAGTGTTTTATATAATACTTTTAAAAGTGTACTTTTCCATGTATAGCCTTCCGATGCTGAAATACTGTTTTCTCTGTGTATTATAGGCTGCAAAAAGTGAGGCCTCATTACATAGCTCATAATCCAAAGAGAAACTCTGCTTTATATTTTATATCAATGTGCAGAAGTGAAAACCTTTTCTTATAGGGGTATGCTATTTAACAGTTTTCACAAGAATATATATAATTTTTAAATTTTATTTATTTAAGTAATCTCTATGCCCAGTATGGGGCTCGAATTCACAACCCTGAGATCAAAAGTTATATACTCTTCTGATTGAGCCAGCCAGGCACCCCACAAGCGGAATATTCTATAATATTTTATATAATACAAGATATTTTAGAATATTCTAAGAATTGGATGATTGGTTATTTTGACAATATATGAAGTAATGTGGGCCTTTAGATCCAGGATTGAGATAAATCTGAAAGAATTTTCTGTGAAATCTATAGTGTGTGTGGGAGTGGGAGTTGGCGGTAGGTATGGGGCTGGAAAATTATTAGTAAGGTTTGAAAATTTGCCCCATACTTAATAACTGTGTTGGTCCATATCAAGAGACTCCTATCACAGCTATTAAGGGAGATCTAAACCTTTATTTGGTAATTATTATTACTTTTTTTTTTTGTGAGGTGATTGTATATAGGTCTTCAGTTTATGCATGAATGACTTAATGACATTACTGGACAGTACAAACAAATTTGTACCTTTGAATGTATGGTTACAATTTATCTAAGATTACTTTGAAGATTAAGGATAATATATATAAAGAATTAAATATACTGCCTGGCAAATAAGTGTATAATAAATTAAATAGTATTATTGGTATTCTAAGACTTTACAGACAGCATACTGTCTTGATAGCAAAAGAAATATGTACTTTATTATTTTATTCTTACGTTAACATATAAATAAAATTATAGTGTTAAAAAATAGTATAAATGTAAGGCTTTGATAACATTTTTCCTCTGCCCTGTATAATAGGGCAGATCTTAGAGTACCTGCATTTTGTAACTGCTTCTGAAATTTCAATCTCTCAGAATTCCTCAAGGAGTAATTTGATTATTGCTAAATGTAAAAGCACACGCTGATAAAAGTATAGCACATCTTCGTTGCTTTTTATTATTTTTGATAAGAAGTTGATTTAATTCCTTTTCAATTGCAAGTGTAATTCCAATGATATTTCATTTGGGAAAAAAAGGGAAATAAAATAGGTAAGGGTATAGTATTTGGCAACATAATGATTCTTAATTCTGGTCCTCAAGACTGAAATGGAAAATTCCTTTGCAAGTCTACCCTTGATAGGAGGAAGAAGGGACTTGGAAATGACTCTGGGGGATTGCATTTTGCTATCACACTAGCATCCAGGGATTATTTTCTAAGTTGTTACATCTGATGATGTAGAGGGGATGAGAGGCAGGTTTACTAGGAAAAAACTGAGTTAGCAGTTTGGCTGAGCCAATCCCAAGTGTTTTTAAAATCGTTTCACTAACTACCACTTACCTCTCATGGAATTCCATGCTCCATTATAAAACCTTTAGACAACCACAATCAGTAAGTATCCATCCATCTTTTAAAGAAGAGTAGAAGAGATAATTATATGAAATGTGTATGTGATTTAGACTGGAAACATTGAATAAGTTCTCAAGCTACACCAAGAAACTGGTATGATCAAGATAGCAAGGCTGGACCCAAATTCGATTAGAGGTGGATAAAATGAAGTTCATGGGAGTTGATCATAGCATGAGAGTTCTTTGTTTTATTTTTATATTTGTTTGCTTCGTTTTTCTGTGTTGGGCGTAACTAATATTTTTGACTTCTGACCCTTTATAGTCACCTTGATTTATCTTAAAGACCTAAGTCCAAATATGGAAATAGAGGTGAAAGAAAGGAGTGGTTTTTTTTTAAAGTTTATTTATTTATTTTGATAGAGAGACAGAGCAAGCGGGGGAAGGGGCAGAGAGAAGGGAAGAGAGACAGTCTCAAGCAGACTCTGCAATGTAGGACTTAAACTCATGAACCCATGAGTTCATGACCTGAGCTGAAGCCAAGAGTTGGATGTTTAATCAGGTGAGCCACCCAAGTGCCACCCCTCCCTCCCTGCAAAGGAGTGTTTTTAAAGATTGTGCACACCTTTTAATTTCCTCAGCATTATTCTAGGGAGGTTTTGAAAATGAGATTTCAGTTTCTTAAAACCTTTTTTAATGTTGAAATATGGTAGAACACAAAACAAAACATGTGCATCAATTTTTTGGAATTGATAGAAATTAGATACAGAGAAAGTGGTTATTTTGCTCCCATATATTCAGTTTTTTTCCATCTAAAAGAATATGTGAAATTTCCCCCAGGAATTTCTCTGATATTGTCAACCAAATATTTTTCTACCATTAAAAACCAATAATGACAGCACCACTTGAAGTAACTTTGCAGCAGAGGAACCCACATTATGTTGGCTCTTACTCTCTAGTCTCACACAGAAAAGAGATAATTAAGTAAACAAAACCTTTGATTATATTACACCTATAGCCATTATGAAATAGCATGTATTTTAGATAGTCATAGAGTATAAGAAATTGGTGTAAAAACACCACATATTAAGACACAGTTTTGCCTGTCAAAATTTACAGTTTCCTGTGTAGAAGTTTCTTCCAAAGTTGCACAAAGGTTTTATTTGGCTAAAGCTAGTCAGTTGATACAGCAGCTTAGCAGTGTTGGCAAATATGAAGATTAGATTTTCAAATATGTGATCATGTAGGAATTTTGTTCAACTTTTTGGTGAAAGGGGAAAAAAATATGTACCCTTCCCTGGTTCTTTGGCTTTTAGTCTCAGGCACTGACTGATGAGGAATTTGTTGAATTTGCTTGTATTTAGGCATAATTTCAAAAAATTCTGATTTCCACCTTCCCTAATTGTCAGCAGTCACTTTTTTTGTACGTATGTATCATCAAATGGATGAAAAGTATGAATGTGATAATGAAAATATTGAGCAAAAGGTATAAATGTGCCTAATAAATGGTATTGATAATCTAAAGCTCTATACACAAGTACATTGTTATGTTAATAAAAGAGACATAGTTTTTATTAGCAGGAAACTTGTCTAACTTATTTGGGTAAAAAAAATTATAGGTATCTTTTGTTTGTTCAGATTGTTGGAGAAAAGCCATACCTTAAGCATTTGAAGCTTGTTTCAGCATACAAGGTTCGTCACAAAAATAATACAGTTAAGATCCAGTGAAAAGAGTATTAAATATGTTAAATAAAGATTTGAGTCTCTTTACTTTTTCATAAACAATGAAATAAAAAGAATCTGAATATAATAAAAACCTGATTTGATAAGATATGTTGTAGACAAAAACATATTTGCACGTCAAATAAGACAACAATGTATTCAAATATGAAATCCATGTACCATTAATTCAGTTTGCTTTTCATGTATGTTTTGTAAATGTTTTAAGTTGACTTAAGTAAAAATTTTGGGGGTGCCTGGGTCGCTCAGTTGGTTGGGTGTCTGACTTCAGCTCAGGTCATGATCTCATGGTTCGTGAGTTCTAGGCCTGCATCAGGCCTGGAGCCTTCTTCGGATTCTGTGTCTCCTTCTCTCTCTGCCCCTCCCCCACTCATGCTCTGTCTGTCTCTCTCTCTAAAATAAATAGAAATTAAAAAAATTGAAAGAAAAAAACATTAAACCAATAGGTTAAAGCGTTATTAAAGATTTTTAAACTGTCAGTTTTGAAAATACCAAAAAATCTAAACCTTTTCCTAGCTTGTCTGAATAAGTCATACTTAATGATATAGTAACTAGTGAATAATTATGGAAGTATCATTAGGTCTTGAATGGATAACTATTGCCAGAATAGAGACCAGGGTTTCAATTCTAGTTCAGGTGCTTGAATTATGTTCCAGAGACCTTAAAAATGGATTGAATTAGGCCAGGTCAAATATTTATTCATGACATTGTGTCTCAATGTTTTTATCAATTAAACATGAACATTTTTTCCCCCATATTTTAACTCCTTAGATTTTGAGAAATGGCATTAGGCTTGCTCATGGTCTGGCAAGGCATCTTGGGAGGGACCAGGAGTTCTTATAATACCTCCAACTGGCTACATCCTTCTCAAAGTGCTGGGATATCATGGCCAGCCTTCAGGGAGGAACATACATAAGGACTCCAGGGCATCTGGAATAGGTTATAGGAGGAATTGAAGACATCTAAGGGTGATTTGTTTGTTAAAGAAAATAGATTATTAGGGTGGGACAGGAGAATGTTTCTCATTTTACAGAAAAGTGAAGTCTACTGACCACGAGGAACCATCTGTATAGTCTTTGCACTCAGTGCCTTTGAAAGGTTTGGTTTGCACCCTGGATATGGAAAGCTGCCGCTAAGAACATGTGTGACTTACGGAGTTGTATTTGTTTAGAGATTGGTTAGTCCAGTTAGACCCTCAGAACAGTGATGCTGGGGCTCAAGGCCCCTTGACCAAAATCAGTGGTCTAGGGCAAACAACTGTAGCTTTTGCTATTGTCAAAAGCAGGAAAGAGTAGGGGGAAATGGTGGGGTTGGAGGAGTGGTAGTTAAGCTTGGGTGATGACTTCTAATCCGTGGTGATGAATAGACCTGAGCAGGCTATAGTAGGCAGGGCCTGTGGGATTAGGAGACTAGTGGACCAGAGATCAGAAGAGGACAGTGACAGTGAAACTCTGACCACCTGCAGTTGGAGTTAGCAGGAATGGTCCTACTCTATAGCTCGCGTATAGCAGTGGGGAGAGGTCTAGGAGGTGGCTTTTTATAAGTTGAGTAGTTCTCACTGGAAGTTTTCACAGTCACAGATGAGAGGTTCAAGGAGCAAGTCCAGGATGACTTGATGTGAGAGTTTTAGGAAGAGCTTGTCCCAGGAGCATTGGGTCATGCTCTGTAAGGTTCTGGGCCTCATGGTAACAATGGCTGGCAAAGCGGAGCCTCCAGGAACAAAACCTTCCTGGCATGTACTCTGTGTGCCTGCCTGTATCTTGGCTTTTTTTTTTTTTTTTTCATTTGTCATCTCTGATTTTCATAGTAGCCCTTTGTGATAGACATTTTATTTCCACTTTAAGGATGAGGAAACTAGGGAGGCTAAATCATTCGCTCCAAGTCTCATAACTACTAAGTAGAAAGCAAATCCCTCAATATATTATTCCCTTCACTATAGCTAATCCTGGGAACAGAGAGGGCTGGGATGGCTGTAGGTTTGTACAGAGAATTTGGAATTGGGGGAGGGGGAAATGTTAAGATTCCTATTATGTTCACTGAAATTTACTTAAAGACACTTCAGCTCTGACTGTGTGATGTTATTTATGTGTGTGTTTAAATTATTCCTTAGTCTGGAAGACTTCCTTCATCTGGAATTCACATCCCAGGTAGTGGTCAGCTAGAAATCTAGTCATTCTGGAGACCACCACTACAATGCTTCTCTTATTAGTGGCAAGATACCCACTCCTATACTGATAATTACTGTAAGCAACATTAAAGATGGACTCTTATTGGGGATATTAGGGCCATTACAGATACCCGAATGGCCAAAATATTTTAAGACAAACCTCACCCTTGTACTAATATGTCTTCTTTTTTAATTTCAAAAAATTTTTCAGTTTATTTATTTTGTGTGTGTGTGTGTGTGTGTGTGTGTATGTGTATGAGAGAGAGAGAGAGAGAGAGAGAGAGAGACAGAGAGAGAGAGAGAGAGAGAGAGAGAGAGAGAGAGAGAAAGAGAGAGGCAGAGAGAAGCAGAGAGACAGAATCCCTAGCCCTGACAGTGCAGAGCCTGACGCAGGGCTGCAACTCACAAACCTTGAGATCGCGCCTGAGCCAAAACCAAGAGTCGGCTTAACCGACTTGAGCCACCCAGACACCCCACCTCTTTTTTTTTTTTTAAGTAAATATCTGTGTAGCAGAATTAGGTTAGGAATTTGCTTTTATTATACTCTGGTAAGAGGATATGGGAATAGTTATTCCTTACCCATCTTTAAATTTTCAGACACCACTGTTACTTTTCCAAAAAGTTAATTATTAATTAACTTGTTTGATTAAATTGGCCTACCTTGGTTCACAATACTTTTTTCCAGGGAGATATGGGCACTGAGGTGTTTTGGAAGAAATAATTATGTTAAGACCATGTATTGATCAGTGTGGCTCAAGACTAGTGGATATAAAGAATATTAGCCACCAGTGTCAATCAGTGAATCATTTCTTCTTGAATACTATATTGATTCTGAGGAGATTCTGAGAAAATAACTCAAGATTCTTAAGAAAGTGCCTTTCAGTGGTTGTTTTTCATTTGAGAAGTATTTGGATTGCCCTATGCTAAGGATTATGCTTTGCAGATATATTTTCTCTTTCTATAAATTTTATGTGTTTGTTTGCTTATTTTTTGATCAATTGTGAATGAACACACCCAGAGGTAAACTCATTCCCGCTGGTTGAGCATGAGTAATCACAGGCCACGTGGAGGTTTTCTTTCATGTAAGTCCTGGCTATGACAGATTATGACTTGCCTTGCACTCTTTTGCATTGCTTGTGTTCAGGACTAAGGCCAACACTTCTCTTGTAGACTGTTTTACTATCTTTAGGCTTTGCAAAAGTGTAGTTGTCTATATAGACAGACATGGTTTAATCTAAAGTGTATTGATAATTCAGTTACACTCCAAGAGTTTCTGACCCGCATGACTGTTAGGAAGTGTATAGTAGTTATTCATTCCTAATGGATGAGAAGGGTGCCTGAAATATTGCCTCTTTTTGATAGATTTAGAACTTTTGCAGCTTTAATACAATGGATGAATTACAAAGAGAATTCTCTTGTGATATGACTTCCCAGTAGTCCCTTGGCTGACCAAAAGGCAGCAGACCTGTCCAGCCACAGTAGAAGTCTGAATTTATTACATATCTGTTAGTCAAGTACTGTCCTTTATAAGCCTTATCTTGAGATAATTCATCTTTAACTAGTAGGACTCCCATCAGTTGTTGTTTCAGGAGTAGTAAGGTGAGTTGTTCATGCCTAGCTCTTCTCTACCAAATAACCAGTGCTAAGAAGTAATTGACTAGCTTCAGAGTAGTTCCTATACAAGAAGGCTTTTACCCCTTCTCTGTGACAGACCTTAATTTTATTTATTGATGTAGAATGAACTGTTGTCACCCTGGGATGGAGATCTTTAGAATAATTAAGTATAGCCAATAGCTTGAATAGATTTTCAAAGAATAAAAGACCAAATCTTGCATGATCTCTGCTTTTATTCAATTCTTTGGTAAGAATAGGGATCAAAAGTAAACATGCAGTGAAAATGGACTGGTAGAGTGGATCTGAGTTAATACACTACGTTAAATGGAATGATCATATATGCCCACTTATCCAGGACCCTCCTATTGATGTTTTTGTTCTAGAATTCCTTTTGAGTGGATGTTTACCAATAAAAACTATGGAGTTTTAAGTTAAAAATAAACAACAAACAAAAACAGAAAGAAAAACCTTTCTTTGCTGGGGCGCCTGGGTGGCGCAGTCGGTTAAGCGTCCGACTTCAGCCAGGTCACGATCTCGCGGTCCGTGAGTTCGAGCCCCGCGTCAGGCTCTGGGCTGATGGCTCAGAGCCTGGAGCCTGTTTCCGATTCTGTGTCTCCCTCTCTCTCTGCCCCTCCCCCGTTCATGCTCTCTCTCTGTCCCAAAAATAAATAAACGTTGAAAAACCTTTCTTTGGGCAAACATTTTATTGTCTTTTGGCCAAAAATCCTTGTACATTTAAAGATAAAAGCAAAACTTACATCTAGAATTTATTTCATGGAAAGAGTCATCCGATTATATATATTGGCCATGTCACTGAGCAACTTTTCTAAATGGAGTCTTGAGCTAAAAACAGAAACAAATATAAAGCTTACTTTGGTTTGAATGTTATCCTCTGTGATCAAAAGTTTTTGTATAACTTAAAGATGAACACACAACCAACATTTAGAATTGATTTTATTTAACTAATTCATTAGATCTCACTTTGAATGTAATATCTAAAGTAATTTAAAGTCTACATTCTCCAACCAATGTAAATCAAGATACTGTGATAGATAAGTACATGTTTATTGTGTCAAACAGCAAGTAATTTTGCTTATTTTGGTACTTCATAATACCTTTATTAATCCAAATAGGTAAACAGGAAAGGCCTTCCTTGAAGCTTCAGCGCCCATGGCAACCATTACAGAGGCAAAATACACTGACTTACATGCAGAAGGATAGCATTATCATTGTTTCGAGTTGTACTTTATTATATTCTGGGTGCTGGAGAAAATAACGTGGTTAGAAAAAAAAAGAGAGAAATATTGTGCACAAATGCTCTTGATTACTTAGAAAACTTTTCTTTCTTTCTTTCTTTCTTTTTTTCTTTTTTTTTGAAGTTGATTTTTGAGAGAGAGCATGCACACAAATGGGAGAGGGACAAAGAGAGAGGGAGAGACAGAGAATCCCAAGCAGGCTCCACAATGTCAGAGCAGAGCCTGACGCAGATCTGGAACTCTGGAACCATGAAATGATGACCTGAGCCAAAGCTGGACACTTAACTGAATGAGTCACCCAGGTGCCCTGAAAACTTGCTTTCTATTTAAAAAACAGGTAGGCAAATAAGGGAGATAAAATTTGGAAATTGTAGTGTCCCAAGATAACAGTGTAGGCTATAGCTCCTATTTTCTTAGGATGAAAATATCCAGGCATAGACTGGATGAAGCAAATGCATATTATACCTATTACTCTTCACTTGGTTTCTGTTGATAAATATGTTGCTGAAGTAATATTAAGAATTATAGGTTCAGAAATTATAATGTTGAATATCCTGGCTTCTGAAAAATAATGCAAGTCAATGGGTCTAAAGCCACTTGAAAAGGAACTTGATTTTGTATAATCATTTGTGTTTAGAATTTTCCCCACATGGAAAATTATAACTTTATAATTCAATTACTTAATTGTTTTTCTTTTATTTTGAAAACTACAAAATTACCATGTTTGATAGGCTGAATAATGACCTTCAGAGATGTCCACACTCTAATCCCTGGAATTTGCATATGTTATGGCAAAAGTTATTTTGTAGATGTGATTAAGTTAAGGATTTTGAGACAGGGAGACTATCCTGGATTAACTGGGTGAGCCCAATCCAATCACATGGGTCCTTAAAAGTGGTGAATCTCCCAGGTTAGGTCAGACAGATGAGACTTAAGCAGGAAAATTCTAACCACGAGAGGGACTCTATACCCTATCATTGACTTTGAAGTTGGAGGAAATGGGTCAAGAGGTAAGGAATGCTGGGGTCCATACGCAAGAGAATTAAGGGTTGTAGTGGTAGGAGATGTGACCACAGAAACAAAAGGTTGGACTGATGCAAGGAAGGGGTCAGGAACCAAGTAATACAGTCAACACTGAAAGCTCAAAGCTCAAAAAGTGAGAAAAATGATCCTCCTCTAGGAGCTCAGAAGGAACCGCACCTTGACTTTAGCCCAAGGAAAGTGACTTTGGACTTCTAATTTCCAGAAATGGAAGAGAATAAATTTATGTTTTTAAAAACTGCTAATTTTGTGGTAGTTTGTTATAGCAGTGACAGGAAATTAATATGCCAGGTTCACTGGAGGAAAGGTGAGAAATTCAGATAAGCCTCTAAATGGATCATACTACTCAGATTTAAAGTATTTTAGTATCAGACTTTTTTTCTACAAGAGAAGATGCTCATCATAACTTCTGTGTGATTTATTTGCTCTTTTCTTCTGATACTATGTTTTTTTCTGGTTTATTTTTCCCTCCCAACTTTATAGAGACATAACTGACACATAACATTGTGTAAGTTTGAGGTATACAATGTAATGACTTGATTCCTGTATACATTTCAAAATGATTGCCACAATAAGATTACTTAATACATCCATCACCTCACATAATTGCAATCTATTTTATAGTGAGGATATTTAAGATCTACTTTGTAGCAACTTTGAAGTATATAGTACATGATTGTTAACTATAATCACCATGTTTTACATTGCATTCCCAGAACTTACTCATCTCATAACTGGAAGTTTGCACCTTTTGACCCACATCTCCCCATTTCAAACCACCCCACAGCCCTTGGCAACTACCACTGTGTTCTCTGTTTCTATGAAGTTAAACTTTTTTAGATTCTGCCTGTGAGTGAAATCATAGAGTATTTGTCTTCCTTGGACTTACTTCACTTAGCATAATGTTCTCAAGGACCATCCATGTGTTGCAACCGGTAGGCTTTCCTTCTTTTTTATGGTGGAAAAATATTCCTGTGTGTGTGTGTGTGCATGTATGTGCACTCGTGTGTGTATCCATCCTATTTTCTTTATTCATTTTTCCACTGATGGGCACTTAGGTTGTTTCTGTGTCTTGGCTATTGTGTGAATAATGCTGCAGTGAACATAGGAATGCAGCATCTCTTTGGATGACTCTTGGATGTCTCTTCCTAATCAATTTTTATAGAGATAGAACAGAGAAAGTGTCTAAACTCACATTTTTTACTCTATATTTACTATAACTATCACAACCACATAGTTTATTTTTTTCTTTTAATTAATTTATTGTGATAAAATTAGTATGTAACATACTAGTTTCAGGTGTCCATCATAATGATTCAATATTATCATACATTACAAAATGATCACCACAGTAAGTCTAGGTACCATTTGTCACCATAGAATTGATCCCTTTTACCCATTTTATTCATCCTCCAACCCCTTCCCCTCTGATAATCACCCCCCATCTGTTCTCTGTATTGATGAGTTTGTTTGACTGGTTGTTTGGATTCCACATGTAAATGAAATCATATGGTATTTGTCTTTTTCTGTTTGATTTACTTCACTTAGCTTAATATTCTAAAGGTCATGCATGTTTGTGCATATGGCAAGATTTCCTTCGTTTTTGGCTGAGTAATCCGTTTTGTATATATTCCACATCTTCTTTATCCATTCATCCATTGATGGACACTTAGGTGTTTCCTTATCTTGGCAATTTGATTGTATGTCTTTCTATGTCAGTTTTTAAATATAAAATGCCTTTGGGGGTAGTTTTTGTGTGGAGAAAAGACTTTTCAGATCTTTATTTTGTTTTAGAATTTAATATTCAAGTTGTTAAAGTTACAGGTTAAGATATTAATCTTTCTAGTGTATCTAGTGTAATTTATACTTTTTTTTAAGTTGAGCAGATTTTATTTAAATTTTAGTTAACATTCAGTGCAACATTGGTTTTGGGAGAGGAATTTAGTGATTCATCATTTACGTACAACACCCATTGCTCATCACAAGTGCCCTCCTTAATATCCATCACCCATTTAGCCCGTACCCCACCCACCTCCGTCCATCAACCCTCAGTTTGTTCTCTATCTTTAAGAGTCTCTTGCAGTTTGTTTCCCTCTTTTCTCTTTATCCCCCCTTCCCATGTACTCATTTGTTTTGCTTCTTAAATTCCATGTATGAGTGAAATCATATGGTATTTGTCCTTCTTTGAGTTATTTTGCTTAGCATAATACATTCTAGCTCCATCCATGTCATTACAAATGGTGGGTTACATTCTTTTTGATGTCTGAGTAATATTCCATAGTATATGTATACACCACATCTTCTTTATCCATTCATCAGTTGATGGACATTTGGGCTCTCTCCATAGTTTGGCCATTGTTGATAATGCTGCTGTAAACATTGGGGTGCATATGCCCCTTTGAATCTGTATTTTTGTATCCTTTGGGTAAATACCTAATAGTACAATTGCTAGATTGTAAGGTAGTTCTGTTTTTAGTTTAGTTTTTTTTTTTTAATTTTTAAGTGTTTATATTAGAGAGAGAGATAGAGAACAAGCAGGGGAGGGGCAGAGAGAGAGGGAGACACAGAATCCGAAGTAGGCACCAGGCTCTTAGCTGTCAGCACAGAGCCTGATGTGGGGCTCAATCTCATGAACTGTGAGATCATGACCTGAGTCATAGTTGGAAGCTTAACCAACTGGGACACCCAGGTGCCCCTGTTTTCAGTTTTTTGGGAAACCTCCATACTGTTCTCCAGAATGGCTCCACAAGTTTGCATTCCTGGCAGCAGTGCAAGAGGGTTCTCCTTTATCCACATCCTTGCTAACACCTGTTGTTTCTTGTGTTGTTAATTTTAGCCATTCCGACAGGTGTGAGGTGGTATCTCATCATGGTTTTGATTTGTATTTCCCTGATGATGAGTGATGTTGAGCATCTTTTCATGGCTAACAGACGTTAGCCTTTGGATGTCTTTTTTGGAAAAGTGTCTTTTCACATCTTTGCCCATTTCTTAACTGGGTTGTTTATTTCTTGGGTGTTGAGTTTGATAAGTTCTTTATATAGATTTTGGATACTAACCCTCTATCCAGTATGTCATTTGCAAATATCTTCTCCCATTCCATAGGCTGCCTTATAGTTTTGTTCGTTGTTTCCTTTGCTGTGAAGAAGCTTTTTATCCTGATCAAGTCCCGATAGTTCATGTCTTCTTTTGTTTCCCTTGCCAACAAACAATCCTAAAATTTGTATAGAACCAGAGAAGATGCCGCATAGCCAAGCAATCCTGACACAGAAAAACAGAACTGGAGGCATCACGATTCCAGATTTTAAGCTTTATTACAAAGCTGTAGTCATCAAGACAATATGGTACTGGCACAAAAACATACACACAGATCAGTGGAACAGAATAGAGAACCCAGAAATGGACCCACAACATATGGCCAACTAATCTTTGACAAAGCAGGATGGAATATCCAATGGAAAAAAGACAGTCTCTTTAACACGGTGTTAGGAAAACTGTATGGTGACATGCAGAAGAATGAAACTGGACCACATTCTTACATCATACACAATATGGATGAAAGACAGGATGAAAGATGTGAGACAGGAAACCATCAAAATTCTAGAGGAGAACACAGGCAGCAACCTCTTTGGCCCTGGCCGTAGCAAGCATGTCTTCTTACTAGACACATTGCCGAAGGCAAGGGAAACTTCGCAGATTTTAATAGTCACACTTAAGAACCTTTGAAGAATTATTAGTATCTTTTACAAACCCAATTATTTAGATTCTTTCAGACATTTTAAATTGCATTTCTAAATTTAATACATTTGATTTTCTTTAAATACTGCAATCACCTGCTTGATAAATCTTTATATGCCTTTAAGTAATTCTTATATATCAAGTGAATGAAACTTGTAAATATGGTGAAGTTTAAGTTCCTGTTTGTTCCAATGTTATACACATACACCAAAATTAATTGCTTAATTATATGTATATAATATGCACAAAAATATTGATATTATAGTTTTGATTCTCAAAGTCTTCAATATTTAATTTCAAATACTCTCATGTTTAAAAGATACTTTTTCACTTCTGAAATAATTATTTGATCCACACAGTTTGTGGAATTCCCTTCTCATATACATTTTTTTCCATTATCTTTCTGGCTTGATTAAGGTTGCATAAACCCCACTGCTTTTTTTTGGGTTGGATTCTTGGGGGTTTTGTTAATCATTACTACAGAACTCTATTTCTGTCAGTGATGCCATAACTTTAGGGAAGGGGTGGTGGGTGGTCTTGTATCTTATACCCCTAGATAAAATTTATCTGTTACTTCTGTATGCTGGAAAGTCTTAGATTCCTACCGAGATTGATCATTTGATTGGATTTTGAATTTCTTTAGCTCCTAAGATAAGTGAATCCCTTTTGTATCTATACTAAAGACAAGTGCATTTTTTATGTTCTTTCTTTCTCATAAGGCTGCAGATTCTTACAAATACTAAATATATGTGACTGAGTGTTAGCAGCCTCTTGGAGTTTTACCTGACCATCTTGTAGTCACAACTCATACGATCATTCTTTTAATTCAGTATCTTCCTCTATAAATATAAGAAAGAATGCTTAGGACACCACTTTTTAATGTCTGACTAGATCTGGTATATGGGTTTATTACAGTATATTTCACCTGGCCCCTACTCCTGGCTATGTAGGAGTCAGTCAATTTTTGTTTTTGTTTTTCACATTTTTATGCGTATAACTTGGCAGATTTTTCCCACTTACATATATAATATATTTATTGGAATTTGTCAATATTCCTAAGATTAATATTGTCTTTTAATATTTTGATATTGTCTATAATATTCTTAATATTAGATTATAGTTTTTATAGGGATTCTTTGCTTTTTTTCAAATTGAAAAATATAAATGCTTAGGTTTTGGGGTATTTTTGCTCTGTATTTAAAGAGAAAAATGAGGGGCCCCTGGGTGGCTCTGTCGGTTGAGCGTCCGGCTTCGGCTTAGGTCATGATCTCATGGTCTGTGAGTTCAAGCCCTGCATCGGGCTCTGTGCTGACAGCTCGGAGCCTGGAGCCTGTTTCAGATTCTGTGTCTTCCTCTCTCCTCTGCTCCTCCCCTGTTCATGCTCGGTCTCTGTCTCTCAGAAATAAATAAATAAACATTTAAAAAAAAATAAAGAGAAAAATGAATTGAAGCAAACAAGGTGCAGAATGAACTGTTATACTTGATAACCAATACTGAAATTCATTATTGGGTAGACTGCATATGAAATATATCTAGCAAGTACACAGTGAACAAATAATAAAATTGAAAAACAATTAACAATTTCCACTTTCCTGCTTTTTTTCAATAAGCACTGGCCTGATAGTTTCTCTGTATAACCACATTCATTTTCATCTTTTATTTTTATTTATTTATTTTTTAATATTTATTTTTTTGGTTGAGAGAGAGAGAAAGAGAGAGCACACATGGGTGTGGAAGGGGTAGAGAGAGGGAGACCCAGAATCTGAAGCAGGCTCCAGGCTCTGAGCTGTCACCACAGAGCCTGATGTGGCGCTCGAACCCATGAACTGTGAGATCATGACCTGAGCCGAAGCTGGATGCTTAACCAACTGAGCCACCCAGATACCCCATTTTCGTCTTTTAAAAAGCAGTATGAGAAACATACAATACTATAAATCTATAAGAAAATTCCATAGAATAATTTCTTAAAAGTAAAATTTCACTCTACTTTGTTCTTGTTCAGTTCTCAATAGTGTTCTTTAGAAACCTGAAATATTAAAAAACTGAGTGTTTTAAATGTGTGGATGTCATCTTGATAAGTCTGTTTTTCACTGAAAGCCCTTTCTTTTCTGAAAGAAGACTTTGCATTTATTAAATACTGTAGAGTTGTCTTTATTAATTTAAAATATGTTTTGATTGAGAAAATGTTATTTACACACAAAGTTTACTTCATTAGATAAAGTAAGTAAGTTCCAGTAAATCACCTAAGAGTATAAACACCATTTGGGCAGTGATTGCTTGTCTTCCCCACCCCTACTCTTATATGTCATGTGTCTAGAACAGTGCCTGGCACTGAATGATGTGAAAGAATGATCTGTCCCATTATTTACTGTTAAGTTCCTAGAAGCAGAACTCTGTGGTCAGTCTGCATGCAAATGAAGTGTGTGTGTGTGTGTGTGTGTGTGTGTGTGTGTGTGTGTGTGTGTATGTTGTATCTGGGCTTTCTAGGAAGTGCTGTTTTTACCTTTGATCTGTAATTAATATTCAAATCAGTGTTTTTAAAAAGTGAATTAGAGGTGTTTTGGGAGATAAGAGATACTGAGGGAAAATGTTGGACTTGTATTTAGGAACCACACAAACAGGAAGCCCTTGGGTTTGAGACTCTTCAGAGGGATTGGTATTCTTCTCATCTAATTGGGCCAAGGATTTAAAGCCAATGGAAGCCTTCCTTCCTGAAAGCATTTTATGGTAGAGCCTGAATAAATATTTGTTGAATTGAATTGAGTCTTTGGAACAGGGGTCTTTTGTGGTTGTTAGTGTATACCTCATTGAAATATTATGAACGACACTTCAATGTTTTACTTGTCAAACCGCAGCCTACTTTACCTGTAGATTTTAAGAACAGAATTATGGAAATCATAAAAAGCCTCACATATGAAATACAGTGGTAGAAGAGATGGTGATGGAGAGATGGTGATAGTGTCTTTGGGGAAAAAAAAATCAGGAAGTGACAGACTCAACCAATGTTAGCTGGAAGTTTCTTTGCTGAGTTTTTGCTTCCTCCCCGGCTTGTGAAGTGAATTTGAGAAACTCAGATGGGCTGACAGGGAACATTCTACAGAGTGGCCCCCAGTGAGGAACTTTTTAATGGTTAATAGTTACCATTTTGGCTGCTCTTATGTGAGTCAGTAGGATTACAGTTTAAAACCATTTACCTTCTCTTTGTTTCCTGACAATTCTTAACCTTAGTTACTTTAATTTTTTACTTTTTACGTATCAGTTTCTGTGTTTGGTATTTCTTAAGTCAAACTTCAGTTTTTTAAATGACTTAAAATTGTGCTTGTTTTGAAAATCATTTTATTCACACTTTCTTGTTGTATACTAGATGACCAGTGTCAAATTATGTTTATATCCATCTATCTGTGCATGTTTGTTTGCATTGCTTATTTTCTGGGATTTTTAGAAGTCTTTTCCTAATTTTTTAACTTTCTCTTCTTGGTAATTCTAGCTCTTGACAACCCACATTTACACCTCATATGTTTTAAATTTTCTGCCCTGCTGTTTTGGGTTTTTTTTTTCCCCTTCATAATTTACTTTCTCATGCAGTTTTAAACCTCATAGGACATTCTTAAATGTCTGATAGATCCTCATAAGTTGATTTTCTCCAGAGTCATAAACCCCACTGGGTGGATATCATATTTGATTTTCTGGAACTCTGATGCTTTTTAACATAACATCCAGCCCTTAGATGAGGCATCTGTCACTCCCAACTACATAACCACTGTATTTTGGGCAGTTGTATGCTATAAGCCAGAAGTATGTATAACCTCAACAGTCACTTCTGGGGAGGGCTTCTCCCAGACCTTGGTGCTAAGCCAGGGGAGGTGATACCCCCATGTTGTTTAATATAGAGGTGGAACAGTGGCAATTTTGCAGTCATTTTTAAAAAATTTTAAACTATCCTGCTTTCTAGGCTGCTTTATTCCTAGGATGGTCCCCGCCTTTCCTGTTAAGAGTTTACAAAGAACTAAGCAGCTGGTGAGAAAAGGAGTTATCTCAGCTTGGATTTTCATAATACAGTGTGTTTTTTCCACTGGCAAATAGCTGTTTACAGTCATCAAGTGTACCTTTTATCCAGGCATTTTAAGAGTAATCCTCTTGATAGACAAATGATATGTTGATATATCATTGACATCCTCTTGATATATATCCTCTTGTTTATTTTTTATTGACTGTAACCTCGCCAAATTCCTTGGGGGTGTAAGGACATGGAAGACTAGAGTCCCTAGAGGGGACAAATGGTCACATTTTGGGAATTAGGCCAAATTACAACACTCTTGCTGGTGTAGTGTGACCTTCCTGCCTTTCCCTTCCGAGGATTTTTCTGACTCCTATGAAGGTGGGCTCTTTCATCTTTAGGGGTCCATCTCACACAGTCGTTGTGGTTGTGCACCTGAAAATCAGCTTAGGAAGTGATGTCACTCACCTGGCAGACCCATAGTACAACTGAACTGTCTTAAAAAAAAGTGACCATGTGTTTTCCACAAATTATCGATTTATTGACCTTTTGTCCAAACTGATTCACAACTAAAAATCTAAATGTGGGTATTTTAGGCCAGTGATTTTACACTAGGAGCAGTCAGGATTTGGATACTCATTATTGCCACCTTCTTAAACCAGGAGTTGCTTTCAGGTTTTATTAATCTCACCTTGGCCTTTGAACCCATGAACAAAAACCAGTTGTGAGCTAATCTAATTGAACTCAGCATATAGCCCTGATAATTTAAGGTCTCTCATAACCTGCCCAGTAAGGAACCACTGGCGTAAACATCAGTAGGAATCAACTTCTGATAGACTAGTTAAAATAAATATTAATAGCAATCATTATGATGGTGATGATTATCCTTAATATAGCTAACTTTATCAGCTATACCATTCTTTATTACTATACCATTCTTTTAAGGATCTACCTAGATTCACTCATTTACCCAACAGGTAGATAACTACTTCTACCCTTATTTTTAGAGGGGAGGAAATTGGGGCACAGAAAGAATATCCAGGATTACACAGGCAGTGACAGAGTTGGGATTTAAATTTAGGCATCAAAGCTCCAAAATTTATGGACTTAACTACCAGACTATTTATATAGAATGTCTTAAATATTTCCAGATGGATTAATAAATCTGAAAAAAAATTTAGATTGACCTCTTTTCCCTTTACCTTGTTTCTTAATCATTTGATAATACTTTTCAATGAGCTGAATGCCTATTTTAGAGAACACTAAGATACTATTCTTTTATAAATAGGTACATTTTATTATTTGCAATTACAAGGAGCCCAGACTAGAGACTGACCCTGTTAATTAATTATTGCAATGAAGACAGGTACCTGTAAACTTTTAAAAGTCTAACTTTATGTGTGCCAGTGTTTCCAAGCTTATAATTGGTTTAAAAGAAGGATTCATATTATGTATGTGTGTATATATTTGTATTTGTGAAAATATATATATGATATATGTATTTATAAAATATATAATTATGTATAAAATCTATATGCATATTTATTTTAAGTTCCTTCGTATCCTCATAAATA
Source organism: Lynx rufus (assembly GCF_022079265.1). Classification (NCBI taxonomy): domain Eukaryota; kingdom Metazoa; phylum Chordata; class Mammalia; order Carnivora; family Felidae; genus Lynx; species Lynx rufus. The sequence goes on along the minus strand of NW_025814827.1, from coordinate 51,362,340 downwards.
GTTTATCATAAAGAGTATGTTAAGACCAATCCTGTACAATGTTAGGCTTTAATTGGATACTCTATTAGATTTTTATCTTTACTTTTAAATTATGAACTCTCTATACCCATCAATTAGCTTCAATAATTATCAAAATTGTAGGCAGTCTTATTTCATTAATAATTAATTTTTTGTTCCCTAGTCATTTCCCCTTTAACCTCTTTTCTCTGGATTGTTTTGAAGCTAACATTAGGATTTATTTTAATCCAGATTCTGGAGACTCTTCAGAATAAGCTTTGGAGAGAATCCTGGTGTTCTAGTAGTACTCTTTCTGGGGCTGGGTGCCTTGCATTTAGGTGCTTCGCTTTGTAAGTGTCCTGACATTTAAATTTCATTTTCTAGTAGGACATGTGTTCTCTGTTCAACTGGCAACAAAGAAAAACTGTACTCCAGGCATTGTAATGATGCTTGCTACTTAGTATCTCATGTGAGAGTTGGCTTTCAATAGAAATGGCTTGAAGGACATACATGTGCTTATCTATTCTAGATATTTTGAAGTACATTCCTGACTCCAGTTATATTAAAAAGTTGTGTGTCAGAAGGCCTTGCATTAGTGAAATGCAGAATTACTTGAGGTGATGCATTAATCCATTTCTAGGTTTGTCAGGCAGGATGATCCTATGAAACTCAGGTCTGGGGTAAGGCCCAATATGTTGTTCATTATAGTGTTCAGTAGTCTTTATGAGGAACCTGTGGGAAAATTCCTGTTAAATTTTAAGTCCAAGAATACTTGTTTACCTCCTGAGCCATTCCTATGCTTTTAATCTCACCAACAGTGTGAAGTGTGAAATTAACATTTATTTTGCCTTGTGTTGACTGTCCTAAGGGTTAGAGCCAAAATATGGGGCCCAAAGACCAGGTATTTAGGACATCATGCATCGGTTTTAAATTTGTTCCTACTTTCCTTTTGTCCTCACCTTTGTTTGTCTTTTTTTTCCTTTTTCAGGTAAGATAGAATATAAACAAAATAACAAAAGTCCTAATAGTGGTTATCTCTGGTTTGGGATAAGACAGCTTATTTTATTTTCTTTTTATTTTTCTAAATTCCTTATAATATGCATGATAATAACAGTCATAAGGAAAAGATGTAAACACTTTTAAAAACTGAATAATGAACCACTTTTATAATAATAAAAGAATTATGGTTGCAGAGCCAAGGTCCTGCAAGATTAAAGATCTGTTGATATAGTTTTTATTTTGTCGTTTTGAATTAGACTTATTTGAATTTACCAAATAAACCTTTATGGACCAGGGCTGTATGCCCAGCACTTTCTGAACAGTACCCATTCCATCGTTGGAGCATCCCTATAGGAGATACATTTTCAACCCTCCTCTGTGGACTAGTGCAAAAGATGTAATGATCCATTCTCAAAAAAAATATCTTCTAAAGGGAGTGACAGCTTCAGCTAAACAACCATTAATTTGATGCTTTAGCTTTACTGTATTGGCCTCACTTTTGGGAGGCATTGTATTCTTTTGACAAACCATATTGTTGATAAAAATATCTTCACGCATTTCTTCCAGTAAGCATAATGTGTTTTGAATGAATTTCTTGCCATGAAAATGAATAAATGACAGTCCCAATGCACCTTGCTCCAGGTCATGCCTTGAGCCCTGTACGCCCTGAGGAGGGTGACAGGGCGACAACGTGAAAAGAGAAATACTGGCTTATGAGTAGTAGACCTAGGTCATGGTTGTATATGGATGTAAATCCAGTATTTACTGTGTGCTAAACTCTGTTGTAAGCCCTGGAGATAAAAATCTCACACAGCTTTGGGATTCTCCATAGTCTTCTAACTTGTGAATCCTCAGCTTCCACATCTTTACAAGTGTCTCATCTACCAGGGACAGTAGTAATACCTGTTGTTGGTCCACCAGGCGTTGTTGTTGTAAGGATCAGAAGAAAAATGGCCTGAGGGAGTATTTTTGTTTTTTTTTTTTTTATTTTTATTTTTTTTTATTTTTATTTTTTTTTTCAACGTTTATTTATTTTTGGGACAGAGAGAGACAGAGCATGAACAGGGGAGGGGCAGAGAGAGAGGGAGACACAGAATTGGAAACAGGCTCCAGGCTCCGAGCCATCAGCCCAGAGCCTGACGCGGGGCTCGAACTCACAGACTGTGAGATCGTGACCTGGCTGAAGTCGGACGCTTAACCGACTGCGCCACCCAGGCGCCCCCTGAGGGAGTATTTTTGAAAAGGGCCGAGCAATGTTAATTATAAGGTAGCATTATCCAGTGAAATAGTTTGACATTTTCACGTTACTGTGGATCAGATGCAAATATAAGTTGATTAAATGATAAACGTGGAGTTGAACATGCATAGAATAAATGGACCTTTTATGCTTTACCTTTCATTTATCTTTTTAAAATTAACTTTTTACTTCTTTTTTCCTTTTAAATTTTTATTTAAATTCTAGCTAGTTAACATACAGTGCAATATTGGTTTCAGGAGTAAAATTCAGTGATTTATCACTTACATACAGTACCCAGTGCTCATCGTAATAAGTGCCCTCCTAATCACCCATCTAGCCCATCTCCCACGCACCTCCCTCCACCAACCTTCAGTTTGTTCTCTCTTTTTTATTAAAATTTTTTATGTTTATTTTTGAGAGAGAGAGAGAGAGAGAGAGCGAGCAAGCATGAATAGGGGAAAGGCTAAGACAGAGGAGACACAGAATCCGAAGCAGGCTCCAGTGTCCGAGCTATCAGCAGAGAGCCTGATGCGGGACTTGAACCAACAAATGGTGAAATCATGACCTGAGCCAAAGTCGGACATTTAACTTACTGAGCCACCCAGGTGCCCCTGTTCTCTATTTTTAAGAGTTTTTTATGGTTTGTTTCTCTCTCTCTTTTTTCTTTCTTCCCCCTCCCATATGTCCATCTGTTTTATTTTTAAATTCAACATATGATTGAAATCATATGGCATTTGTTTTTCTCTGTCTGACTTACTTCACTTAGCATAATACACTGTAGCTCCATCCATGTCATTGCAAATGACAAGATTTCATTCTTTTTGGTGGCTGAGTAGTATTCCACAGTGTGTGTGTGTGTGTGTGTGTGTGTGTGTGTGTGTGTACACACCACATCTTTATCCATTCATTAGTTGGTGGACATTTGGATTCTTTCCATAATTTGGCTGTTGTAGATAATGCTTCTTTAAACATCAGAATGCATGTAATCCTTCAAATCTGTATTTCCGTATCCTTTGGGTAAATACCTAGTAATGCAATTGCTCAATAATAGGGTAATTCTATTTTTAACTTTTTGAGGAACCTCCAAACTGTTTTCCAGAGTGGCTGTACCATTGCCTTCCCACCAACAGTGCAAGAGGGTTCCCCCTTTACCACATCTTCGCCAAAACCTATTGTTTTTCGTGTTGTTAATTTTAGCCATTCTGACAGGTGTGAGGTGGTATCTCATTGTGGCTTTGATTTGTATTTCCCTGATGATGAGTGATTTGAGCATCTTTTCGTGTGTCTGTTAGCCATCTAGATGTTTTCTTTGGAAAAATGTCTATTCATGTCTTCTGCCCATTTCTTAACTGGGTTGTTTGTTTTTTGGGTGTAGAGTTTGATGAGTTCTTTATAGATTTTGGATACTAACCCTTTATTGTCTATGTCATTTGCAAATATCTCCTCCCATTCCATAGATCGCCTTTTAGTTTTGTTGACTGTTTCCCTGGCTGTGCAGCAGCTTTTTCTCCTGATGAAGTCCCAGTAGTTCATTTTCGCTTTTGTTTCCCTTGCCTCCATTGACATGTCTAGCGAGAAGTTGCTGTGGTTGAGATCAAAGAGGTTGCCACCAGTGTTCTCTAGGATTTTGATGGTTTCCTGTCTCATGTATTTACACTTACATAAATCCATGTTGAATTATTTTTGTGTATGTTTTAAGAAAGTGGTCTACTTCATTCTTCTGCATGTTGCTGTCCTGTCTTCCCAACAACATTTGTTGAAGAGACTATCTTTTTTTCCTTTGGATATTTTTTCATGTTTTGTCGAAGATGAGTTGACATTATAGTTGTGGTGTATTTCTGGGTTTTCTGTTCTGCTACATTGATCTATGTGTCTGTTTTTGTGCCAGTACCATACATACTGTCTTGATGACCACAACTTTGTAATATATCTTGAAGTCTGGAGTTGTGATGTCTCCAGCTTTTCTTTTCTTTTTCAGTATTCTGCTTTCTTAACCTTTTAACTGCTTTATGGTAAGGCTATTATAAAGATTTTTCTTTTTCTCCTTCCAAAGCCAAGGGTTTTTTATTAGCACTGGCTTTTGCTGTGAACTCTATCAGGGAATGGTTGAGAGGAGAAGCCTGCATTGAATCCTGTTTCTGTTACTTGCTTTCTGAAGTAACTTTTGGCAGTTTATTTAAGATCTTAATTGCCTTTTCCATAAGATTGGGATAATAAGTGCCTGTGCATCATCATAATAATTTTATAAGATTAGTATGTGGGTTGATAACATCCGTAGAACACACAATGCTAGGCAGTCAATCCATGCTTGCTCCGACATCCTCACGTACAGCATTATTAAGGTCATAATTTCAGGACTGTATGGGCAAAATACTGAATGGTAAATTCCTATTTTTATGTAAACAACCTCTCTATGTTAAATGTATATTGTATAAAAGAATTGATTCTACAATTTTCTGACAATGGAAAACTGGCAAAATAATTTATATAATAGTAACTCTTAAGAAGAGAGGTTTAAATTTTATTTACAAATATATCTAAATTCAGTGTTATGAAAATACTTTATTTATTTGATGTAAACTGCATTCTACTGGTGTGTGTTTGTGCTGATATTTAGTGAATTGTAGATTGAATTAAAAATAGCAAGTGCTAACCTTGATATAAATATTTTCATATTTGCATCACAAGTATGAGAATTTGCACTTTGAACATTTCATAAATATTAATCGATTAAACTTCAGAACACTCCAGCGATCAAGATATTGTAAATCAACCTTCTGGATGAGTATTAAAATTTACCAGCCCACAACGATAAACTCTGCTTTCTGCCCTCTAAACTAACATACAGATTAGAGTTTGTAACATTGATTTGTTCTTTAAAATGTATCTCACTTCCTTTTTGTTTTAAAAGAAATATTTAAAAATGTGCTAAATAGCAAAGGAGGGCTTACATATTTTGTAGACACAACTGATGTAATCATTTGGACATTAGAGCCTACTTAGTCAAAATCTCAGCCAGCTCAATTAAAAACAAAACTCACATGAATGGTCATTACGGTGGCTCCTAATTTGGTCAGAATTATCAATCTTTGTTGAAGATATAGTGATATGGATGAACTGATGGTGTGCTTTGCCTTAAATTAAGAAATCTAATAGCCAAGTGAAGTGATGAAATGTGATATATTTTCCACTTATCCATCAGCAGCATCAGTATTTGAGTAATCTGGGATTCATTTATTCATTATCCATTTTGTAATGTTCTTTATTGCCCTAGGCACACATAAACTTGGTATTCTCAAATGTCGAGAAAAAGACCATGCCCCTCCCTGAGGAGCTCAAAGAGCATGTCATGGCTTACTTAGGCATATTAGCTAAAAAATAGTGAAATCTTTGAATCTCTTAAAGAAATAGGTTTTCTTTTTTTTTCTTTCTTTCTTTTTTTTTTTTGCTGTTTCAAGTTTAGATTACATTAAGTTACATTATTATATGTTACATATATTTCATTAATTATATATTGTATATATTAAATAAATGTTATACAGAGAGTCCCTCATTTTCTTGCCTTAATGTGCAAAAATGCATATAAATGTAGATCTGCAAAATCCAGAATTGGAATATTGGATATACTACTAACTTTGGAAATACAGTGAGTAACTAAAAACTTAATTTTTAAATTTGTGAAATTAAGGAACTAGTAGTGGTTTTAGGATAAATTCATTTCAGTTTTTAACTTGTCTTAACTTTAAAGGGGTAACATAATGTATGACATACATTATATTTTCCTTTACATTTCAAGAAGCATAGTATATTAGTATACTATATTAGTATACAAAATTATTTTGAGAAGCCATCTTAATATATAAGAAATACAAACTACCATTTCTTGAAAATTAGTTTTCAGAACTTATCTTTTTGCCAGAAAACACTGATTACTGCTGAGGAAAAGAACTTATCAAATTATTTCAAAAACTTTTAATTTTTCCCCCAACTTTAAAAATTATATGTTTGACTTTAGTGATATAGCATATGTGACAATATGTGTTCCATTCCTTAATTTTTTTTAAATTGAGGAATAATTGATATTTAACATTATTTTAGTTTCAGATGTATAACATGATTCAATATTTGTATATGCAATATTTGTATACAATGCAAAATGATAACCACAGTAAATCTAGTGACCATCTATTACCATACAAAGTCACAAAAGTTTTTCTTGGGATGAGAACTTTTAAGATTCACTCTTGGCATTTTCAAATATGTACTACAGTATTATTGACTGTATTATATTGACTCTATTATATTATTAACTTTATTGACCATGCATCACATCCCCATGCTTATTTTATAAGTTTGTACCTCTTTACTCTCTTTAACCATTTAACTCATCTCCCAGCCTCCCTGCCCCCTGGCAACTACCATTCTGTTTTCTGTATCTATGAGTTCTGTTTTGTTTGGTTTGATCATTTGTTTTTTGTTTTTTTAGATTCCACATATAAATGATATCATATGGTATTTTTCTTTTTTCTTATTTCACTTAGCATAATACCCTCAAGGTCCATTCATGTTGTCACAAATGGCAAGATCTCATTCTTTTTTATGACCAGGTGGTATTCCCTTGTGTATATATGCTACATCTTTCTTAGCTCATTCATTGACGGACACTTAGATTGTTTCCGTATCTTGATTAATATAGATGCTGTTTCAGTGAACATGGTGGGGGGAGTGCATATATATTTTCAAATTAATGTTTTTGTTTTAATACCCAAGTAAATGCCCTGAAGTGGAATTGCTGAATCATGTATTAGTTCTATTTTTAATTTTTTGCAGAACCTCAATACTGTTTTCCTTAGTGGTTGCACCAATTTCTTCAATTTCTTTCATCAGTGTCTTGGAGTTTTCAGTGTTATAGTCTTCTTCTTGGTTAAATTTACGACTGGGTATTTTATTCTTTTAATGAAAATTTACTGAATTCATTTATTATTACTACCTATAGTGCCTAAAAGTTCCTTTTTCTCCACATCTCTGCCAACACTTGTTATTTCTAATCTTTTTGATAATAGCTATTCTAACAGGTGTGAGAGATTTCTCATTGTGTTGATTTACATTTACCTGATCATTAGTGATATTGAACATCTTTTTTAGGTGCCTGTTGTCCATCTTTATGTCTTCTTTGGAAAGTTGTCTATTCAGATCCTCCACCCATTTTTTAATCAGATTGATTTTTTGCTACTGAGTTATATGAGTTCTTTATGTATTTTGGATCTTAGCCCCTTATAGCATATATGATTTGCAAATATTTTCTTCATTTAGCAGGTTGCCTTTTCATTTTATTGATGGTTTCCTTTGCTGTGAAGAGATTTTTATCTCTTCAAACACGTTTCACTTGTTTATTTCTGCTTTTGTTGCCTTGCTTTTGGAGTTACATCCAAAAAATCATCGTCAAGGTAGATGTCAGGCAGCTTACTGCCTACATTTTATTCTAGGAGTTTTATGGCTTCAGGTCTTATGTTCAAGTCTTGTTCAACAATTTTCAGTTAATTGTTTTGTGTATGATGTAAGGTAGTAGTCTAGTTCTTTAGCCTGTTTTCGCAGCACCATGTATTAAAGAGACTGTCATTTCCCTATTGTGTATTCTTGCCTCCTTTGTTGTAAATTAATTGACCATGTATACATGGGTTTATTTCTGGACTCTATTTCATTGATCTTTGTTTTTGTTTTTATGACAGTACCATACTGTTTTGATTATTATAGCTTTGTAATATAGTTTGAAATCAGGGAGCATGATGTCTGCAGCTTTGTTCTTCCCAAGATTGCTTTGGATATTTGTGGTCTTGGCTATTGGCTTTGTCTATGTTGTAGTTCCATACAAATTTTAGAATTGTTTGTTCTGTTTCATTGAAATGTCAATGGAATTTGATAGGAATTGCATTGAATCTGTGGATTGTTTCAGTCAATATGGACATTTTACCAGTATTGTTTCTTCCAATCTGTGAGTAAGGAGCATTTTCCCATTTATTTGTGTCTTCTTCAGTTTCTTTCATCAGTGTTTTGTTGTTTTCAGCGTACAGTCCTTTCATCTTCTTGGTTAAATTTCCTACTAGGTATTTTATTCTTTTTGATGCAGTTTTACTGAATTCATTTATTAGTTATAACAGGTTTTTAACAGAGTCTTTAGGGTTTTCTGTAACATAAAGAAAGTCATGTCATCCGCAGATGTCAAATAGTGAAGGTTTTACATCTTCCTTTCCAGTTTGGATGCTTTTTGTTTCCATATCTTGCCTAATTGTTGTGGCTAAGACTTCCAATACTGTGTTGAATGAACGTGGTGAAAGTGGGTATCCTTGTATTGTTTCCGATCATAGAGAAAAATCTTTCAGCTTTTCACCATTGACTATGATTTGAACTGTGGGTTTTCATATATGGCCTTTATTATATTGATGTGTGTTTCTCTATACCTACTTTGTTGAGGGTTTTCCCAAAAATGGATGTTGAATTTTGTCAAATGCTTTTTCAGCCATTATTTCTTCAAATAAACCTTCTGTCTCTGTATTTATAATACAAATTTATTCTTCTTGATGTTGTCCTGTAGGTCAACTTTTAAAAATTCTTTTTTTGTTCTTCTGCTCTGTTTGGGTGAATTTCACCACTCTGTCTTCAAGCTTAGTGATCCTCTCTTCTGCTTCATCTATCTGGTCTGTTGTTGAACCTCTCTGTCATATTTTTCAGTTCAGTTATTGTGTTGTTTAGTGTGTGACTTCTGTTTCGTACTTTCTTATGTTCCCTGTTTCTTTCTCATGGTGTCATCTTTTCTTTCTGTGTTCATATGTTCTTCTCCCAACTTTAGTGAGCATCTTTATGACAATTACTTTGAACTCTTTATCAGGTAAATATTTCCGTTTCAATAAGTTTTTTTCTTAAGGTTTTTATTTTCTTTTTTGGAAACATAATGCTCTGTTTCTTCATTTTATTTGACATTCTGTGTTTGTTATTGTGTATCCAGGTGAAACAGCTACCTTGCCTAGTCTTGGAAGAGATAGACCTATTTCCAAACTTGCCCTAGCCCTTCTTTGTCTTTCAAATTTTTGTGATTGTCTATGCACCCTGACTTATTCTTGATAGATTCCAGTCATTGATGGTGTCTTAAGACCTACCCAAGTTCCAAAAGGAGGGATCTCCATCAGCACCTGGTGACAGACTGATTAGAAACTAGACCCTCAGGCAGTAGCTTTTAAAGCATGCAAATATATACTTTTCTGTGGGACTGCATTCATATACCCTCATGACCTACAGACCAGGAGATCTGGAGGTGTCCCCTGGGTGACAATTGCAAAAACTGGGCTTCAGACGACTATATAGGCTTCTCTCTGGGAGAGAAGAGAGAGAGGCAGAGAAGAGGGGAACAGAGGATCCGAAGCATGTGAGCTATAGTGAAGCTGAGGGAGAGCATAAAAATGGCACCCCAGCTTATGTTCCCTTTAGAGCAGCTTAGTAGCTTTAAGATATATGGTAAACCTGAAGTCTGCCCTTCAGGGTGAAACTGAAAGACTGCTTGTGGGGAGGATGTGTTTTAGTCTACTGTCTCTATAGTGCCCTGGAGGTGGCAATCTGCCAGGAACTTTCTCTTTAATGTTGCAGTCCCATGAGACCCACCAACACAAGCCTCTGGCCACCAGATGACCAAGGGGTGTCCTCTTGTGTAGTACACAGGCACACTGACTGTAGCAAGGCATTGGGGCACTGTTGGGCCAGGGCATGCCTGCCAGCTTTTGTGGGCTTGTGGGAGAGCACAGGTACTTTTGTGCTGGTCCTTGGGGTGAGTCTACATGCAAGTCCTATAAGAGAAGTATCTAGTTCCATATAGTCCTTTGGGTCTTCTGCGTATGAGCTCCTTTGATTTTCAGAGCCAGATGTTTGGCATGGGTCATGTCTCCATTGCAGGTCCCAAGGGTTGGGGTACCTGATGTGATACCCCGTGCTCAGGGAGATGCTCTGGTTTTGTGAGATCCCTCTTGATGATTGGTTGTGGCACTTGGGGTGGTAGTTTGTGGCAAGACCATGTCTCTGCCTCACTTACCAACCTTGATGTGGCCTTGTTACTGGTTGTTGTGAAGGAGCTATTCTGCTAGTTTTCAGGACTTTTTCAGAGGGAATTGTTCCATCTGTAGCTGTAGATTTGGTGTGTCCATAGTCAGAGTACAGGATCTTCCTATGTGTCCATCTTGGGTTGCCCCCCTTACTTTAATATTTCAACTCATCTCAAGAAAAGAAAACATTATTAGTTTTCTGTTTTTATGTAAAATGCCCTCCAAATCGAACTTCATGTGCAGATAATGTTTTGAGTATTGCAGAGATCTATTTTTCTGATAACTATGCATCGCTATCTCTTTAGCAATAACCAAGCTTTTCTTGGATGGCTTAATAGGCTTTTGGTGAGTCCTATGTTACTTGATAGCTTACTACAGCTATTGTTCACTGAGCAGGTAGTTAAGCTGTCAAAATACTATGAGATCATACGGAAGCAGTCAGTTTCTGCCAAGTTAGTAATTCAGTCTTTCAGAACTCTAATTCTTTTTTTTTTTTTTTTATGAAATTTATTGTCAAATTGGTTTCCATACACCACCCAGTGCTCATCCCAACAGGTGCCCTCCTCAATACCCATCACCCACCCTCCCCTCCCACCCCCATCAACCCTCAGTTTGTTCTCAGTTTTTAAGAGTCTCTATTGCTTTGGCACTCTCTCTCTCTAACCTCTTTTTTTTTTCTTCCCCTCCCCCATGGACTTCTGTTAAGTTTCTTAGGATCCACATAAGAGTGAAAATATATGGTATCTGTCTTTCTCTGTATGGCTTATTTCACTTAGCATAGCACTCTCCAGTTCCATCAATGTTGCTACAAAGGGCCATATTTCATTCTTTCTCATTGCCATGTAGTATTCCATTGTGTACATAAACCACAATTTGTTTATCCATTCATCAATTGATGGACATTTAGCTCTTTCCATAATTTGGCTCTTGTTAAAAGTACTGCTATAAACATTGGGGTACAAGTGCCCCTATGCATCAGTACTCCTGTATCCCTTGGATAAATTCCTAGCAGTGCTATTGCTGGGTCATAGGGTAGGTCTATTTTTAATTTTCTGAGGAACCTCCACACTTTTCCAGAGGAGCTGCACCAGTTTGCATTCCCACCAACAGTGCAAGAGGGTTCCCATTTCTCCACATCCTCGCCAGCATCTGTAGTCTCCTGATTTGTTCATTTTAGCCACTCTGACTGGCATGAGGTGATATCTGAGTGTGGTTTTGATTTGTATTTCCCTGATGGGGAGCGACGTTGAGCATCTTTTCATGTGCCTGTTGGCCATCTGGATGTCTTCTTTAGAGAAGTGTCTATTCATGTTTTCTGCCCATTTCTTCACTGGATTATTTGTTTTTTGGGTGTGGAGTTTGGTGAGCTCTTTATAGATTTTGGATACTAGCCCTTTGTCCGATATGTCATTTGCAAATATCTTTTCCTATTCTGTTGGTTGCCTTTTAGTTTTGTTATTTTTTTCCTTTGCTGTGCAGAAGTTTTTTATCTTCATGAGGTCCCAATAGTTCATTTTTGCTTTTAATTCCCTTGCCTTTGGGGATGTGTCAAGTAAGAATTTGCTGCGGCTGAGGTCAAAGAGGTTTTTTCCTGCTTTCTCCTCTAGGGTTTTGATGGTTTCCTGTCTCACATTCAGGTCCTTTATCCATTTTGAGTTTGTTTTTGTGAATGGTGTGAGGAAGTGGTCTAGTTTCATCCTTCTGCATGTTGCTGTCCAGCTCTCCCAGCACCATTTATTAAAGAGGCTGTCTTTTTTCCATTGGATATTCTTTCCTCCTTTGTCAAAGATTAGTTGGCCATACTTTTGTGGGTCTAGTTCTGGGGTTTCTGTTCTATTCCATTGGCCTATGTGTCTGTTTTTGTGCCAATACCATGCTGTCTTGATGATTACAGCTTTGCAGTAGAGGCTAAAGTCTGGGATTGTGATGTCTCCTGCTTTGGTCTTCTTCTTCAAAATTGCTTTGGCTATTTGGGGCCTTTTGTGGTTCCATACAAATTTTAGGATTGCTTGTTCTAGTTTCGAGAAGAATGCTGGTGCAATTTTGATTGGGATTGCATTGAATGTGTAGATAGCTTTGGGTGGTATTGACATTTTAACAATATTTATTCTTCCAATCCTTGAGCATGGAATGTTTTTCCATTTCTTTATATCTTCTTCAATTTCCTTCATAAGCTTTCTATAGTTTTCAGCATACAGATCTTTTTTTGTTGTTGTTGTTGTTTACGTTTATTTATTCTTGAGACAGAGAGAGACAGAGCATGAACGGGGGAGGGTCAGAGAGAGGGAGACACAGAATCTGAAACAGGCTCCAGGCTCTAAGCTGTCAGCACAGAGCCCGACGCGGGGCTCGAACTCACAGACCACGAGATCATGACCTGAGCCAAAGTCGGCCGCTCAACCAACTGAGCCACCCAGGCGCCCCTCAGCATACAGATCTTTTACAACTTTGGTTAAGTTTATTCCTAGGTATGTTATGCTTCCTGGTGCAATTGTGAATGGGATCAGTTTCTTTATTTATCTTTCTGTTGCTTCATTATTAGTGTATAAGAATGCAACTGATATCTGTACATTGATTTTGAATCCTGCGACTTTGCTGAATTCATGCTGAATTCACCAAAAGCAGACTTTTGGTGGAGCCTGTTGGGTTTTCCGTGTATGATATCATGTCATCTGGAAAAAGTGAAAGCTTAACTTCATCTTTGCCAATTTTGATGCCTTTGGTTTCCTTTTGTTGTCTGATTGCTGATGCTAGAACTTCCAACACTATGTTAAACGACAGCCGTGAGAGTGGACATCCCTGTCGTGTTCCTGATCTCAGGGGGAAAGCTCTCAGTTTTTCCCCATTGAGGATGATGTTAGCTGTGGGCTTTTCATAAATGGCTTTTATGATGTTTAAGTATGTTCCTTCTATTCCGACTTTCTCGAGGGCTTTTATTAAGAAAGAATGCTGAATTTTGTCAAATGCTTTTTCTGCATCGATTGACAGGATCATATGGTTCTTATCTTTTCTTTTATTAATGTGATGTATCACGTTGATTGATTTGCGAATGTTGAACCAGCCCTGCATCCCAGGAATGAATCCCACTTGATCATGATGAATTAATTCTTTTTATATGCTGTTGAATTCGATTTGCTAGTATCTTATTGAGAATTTTTGCATCCATATTCATCAGGGATATTGGCCTGTAGTTCTCTTTTTCTACTGGGTCTCTCTCTGGTTTAGGAATCAAAGTAATACTGGCTTCATAGAATGAGTCTGGAAGTTTTCCTTCCCTTTCTATTTTTTGGAATAGCTTGAGAAAGATAGGTATTATCTCTGCTTTAAATGTCTGGTAGAATTCCCCTGGGGAGCCATCTGGTCCTGGACTCTTATTTGTTGGGAGATTTTTGATAACTGATTCAATGTCTTCGCTGGTTATGGGTCTGTTCAAGCTTTCTATTTCCTCCTGATTGAGTTTTGGAAGCGTGTGGGTGCTTAGGAATTTGTCCATTTCTTCCAGGTTGTCCAGTTTGTTGGCATATAATTTTTCATAGTATTCCCTGATAATTGTTTGTATCTCTGAGGGATTGGTTGTAATAATTCCATTTTCATTCATGATTTTATCTATTTGGGTCATCTCCATTTTCTTTTTGAGAAGCCTGGCTAGGGGTTTATCAATTTTGTTTATTTTTTCAAAAAACCAACTCTTGGTTTCATTGATCTGCTCTACAGTTTTTTTTTAGATTCTATATTGTTTATTTCTGCTCTGATCTTTATTATTTCTCTTCTTCTGCTGGATTTGGGGTCTCTTTGCTGTTCTGCTTCTTTTCCTTTAGGTGTGCCGTTAGATTTTGTATTTGGGATCTTTCTTCTTTCTTGAGATAGGCCTGGATTGCAATGTATTTTCCTCTCAGGACTGCCTTCGCTGCATCCCAAAGCGTTTGGATTGTTGTATTTTCATTTTCATTTGTTTCCATATATTTTTTAATTTCTTCTCTAATTGCTTGGTTGACCCATTCATTCTTTAGTAGGGTATTCTTTAACCTCCATGCTTTTGGAGGTTTTCCAGACTTTTTCCTGTGGTTGATTTCAAGCTTCATAGCATTGTGGTCTGAAAGTATGCATGGTATGATCTCAATCCTTGTATACTTATGAAGGGCTGTTTTGTGACCCAGTAGGTGATCTGTCTTGGAGAATGATCCATGTGCACTCGAGAAGAAAGTATATTCTGTTGCTTTGGGATGCAGCGTTCTAAATGTATCTGTCAAGTCCATCTGATCCAATGTATCATTCAGGGCCCTTGTTTCTTTATTGATCCTGTGTCTAGATGATCTATGCATTGTTGTAAGTGGAGTATTAAAGTCCCCTGCAATTACCACATTCTTATCAATAAGGTTGCTTATGTTTGTGATTAATTGTTTTATATATTTGGGGGCTCTCGTATTCGGCGCATAGACATTTATAATTGTTAGCTCTTCCTGACGGATAGACCCTGTAATTATTATATAATACCCTTCTTCATCCCTTGTTACAACTTTAATTTAAAGTCTAGTTTGTCTGATATAAGTATGGCTACTCCAGCTTTCTTTTGAGTTCCAGTAGCATGATAGATAGTTCTCCATCCCCTCATGTTCAATCTGAAGGTGTCCTCAGGTCTAAAATGAGTCTCTTGTAGACAGCAAATAGATGGGTCTTATTTTTTTTATCCATTCTGATACCCTGGACTTTTGGTTGGAGCATTTAATCCATTTACATTCAGTGTTATTATAGAAAGATACGGGTTTAGAAGTCATTGTGATGTCTGTAGGTTTCATGCTTGTAGTGATGTCTCTGTTACTTTGTCTCACAGGATCCCCCTTAGGTTCTCTTGTAGGGCTGGTTTCGTCATGATGAATTCCTTCAGTTTTTCTTTGTTTGGGAAGACCTTTATCTTTTCTTCTATTCTAAATGACAGACTTGCTGGATAAAGGATTCTCAGCTGCATATTTTTTCTGTTCATCACATTGAAGATTTCTTGCCATTCCTTTCTGGCCTGCCAAGTTTCAGTTGATAGATCCGTCACTAGTCTTATCAGTCTCCCTTTATATGTTAGAGAATGTTTATCCCTAGCTGCTTTCAGAATTTTCTCTTTATCCTTGTATTTTGCCAGTTTAACTATGATGTGTCGTGCAGAAGATCGATTCAAGTTACGTCTGCAGGGAGTTCTCTGTGCCTCTTGGATTTCAGTGCTTTTTTCCTTCTCCAGATCAGGGACGTTCTCAGCTATGATTTGTTCAAGTATACCTTCAGCCCCTTTCTCTCTCTCTTCCTCCTCTGGAATCCCTATTATACGGATATTGTTGTGTTTCATTGCATCACTTAGTTCTCTAATTCTCCCCTCATACTCCTGGATTTTTTTAATCTTTTTCTCAGCTTTTCTTTTTCCATAATTTTATCTTCTAATTCACCTATTCTCTCCTCTGCCTCTTCAGTCTGAGCTGTGGTCGCCTCCATTTTATTTTGCACCTCATTTATAGCATTTTTGAGCTCCTCCTGTTTCTTAGTCCCTAGATCTCTATAGCAATAGATTCTCTGCTGTCCTCTATACTTTTTTTCAAGCCCAGTGATTAATTTTATGACTATTATTTTAAATTCATTTTCTGTTACATTGCTTAAATTGTTTTTGTTCAGTTCATTAGCTGTCGCTACTTCCTGGAGTTTCTTTTGAGGCGAATTCTTCCGTTTTGTCATTTTGGATAGTCGCGGAACTGCAGGGCTCTTCCCCTGTGGCGCGGAACTGCAGGGCTCTTCCCCTGTGCTGTGTGGAGTAGCTTGTGTTGGTGGGCGGGGCCACAGTCAGACCTAATGTCTGCCCCCAGTGCACCGCTGGGGCCACAGTCAGACTGGTGTGTACGGTATCTTCCCCTCTCTCAGGGGCAGGACTCACTCTGTAGTGGTGTGGCCCCTGTATGGGCTATTTGCACACTGCCAGGCTTGTGGTGCTGCTTCTGTGGGATCTGGCGTATTAGCCGGGGTGAATCCGCAAGGTGCATGGGGGCGGGAGGGGCAGGCTCAGCTTGCTTTGCCTTTGGTGGTCCTGGGAGGGGCCCTGTGGCACCCGGAGGGAGGCCCACCTGTCCGAGGTGATGGATCCACAGAAACATAGTGTTGGGTGTTTGCATGGTGTAAGCAAGTTCCGTGAGGGGAACTGGTTCCCTTTGTGGTTTTGGCTGGGGGATGGGCGAGGGAGATGGCGCTTCCCAGCACCTTTGTTCCCCGCTGAGCTGAGCTCTGTCTTCCAGGGTTCAACAACTCTCCCTCCCGTTGTCCTCTAGCCCTCCCGCTCTCTGAGCAGAGCTGTTGACTTATAACATTCCAGATGTTAAGTCCCACTGGCTGTCAGAACTCACTCTCTCAGGCCCCTCTACTTTTGCAAGTCAGACTTGGGGGCTCTGCCTTGCCTGGCGGGCCGCCCCTGCACCACCCCGGCTCCCTCCCGCCAGTCCGTGTATTGAGCACTGCCTCTCCGCCCTTCCTACCCTCTTCCGCGGGCCTCTTGTCTATGCTTGGCTCCGGAGAGTCCGTTCTGCTAGTCTTCTGGTGGCTTTCTGGGTTTTTTAGGCAAATGTGGGTAGAATCTAAGTGATCAGCAGGATGCAGTGAGCCCAGTGTCCTCCTACGCCGCCATCTTCAAGAGACCAGAACTCTAATTCTTAATCATATCTTCAGGAAAAAACAAAATAAGTGGGCACCTACCAGATACACAGCACTTTATCTTTTTATCTTCATAGGAAATACTGTGAGATTGGAATTGTTCTCATTTTACAGATTAGGAAGCTGCGACACAAAGAATTTAATAACAAGGCTGCATAGTTAGTAAATGGCAAAGGTCTGTTTGCTTCAAAATACTTGTTTTCCCACTATGTGGATCCACACCAGGAATCTTTACGGTGCAATGCACAGGCTTGCCTTAAGTATGGCATTTGTCACCTTGCCATGGAAAACACTCCTCTTTTTAAAGTGAATTGGAAACATTACAGCTGTTTGTGTGGTTCCATCAGGGTAGAGAATTAGTGGGGGCTTTGGAGCACACTTGCCTCCCCAATACACATTTCCTCTTTGTTTCTTTCATAAGAGTGTTTGTTTTTAATTCCTTTCTAAAATGTCCTTTTGAAACATAAAAATGTTATATAATGATCCCTATCTAGTGACTTTTAACCCTAAGGTTAAATGTGAGTTGCCTGAATCACACCTTTTACTACCAAATATTCTACAACTCAGTAGACATTTTCAAGATTTCTGAAAGCTGTTCAGCTCTAGAAACATTTCACATTATGAGCTAGTGGTTCTCAGATTTGAGTGTTTGTGAGAATCATCTGCTGAGTACATGAGTGCTGAGTACAGAGTCCTGGGATTTGTTCCCAGTGATTCTACTTCTGTGGATTTGGTGACTATGAACAGGCCACTGTAAAAAGAATAAAAGAAGTAGTAGCAGTGGAAGTAGACATAGACTTGTGCCAGTAAGCATATGAAATTTGCTAATAAAAACACATAAAATATCTCTTCAGAGACTGATTTTCATCTCTTAAATCCATAAAGACGTAAACACTAGAACTTGGTGTGGGGAAATGACTATTCTTGTATGTTGTTGATGTGAGTATAAACTTGGAATCACCTTTCTGGAGAATAGTCAGGAAATATGTATTAGAAGACATAGAAATATCTGTGTCCTTTAATTTAGCAATTCCATTTCTTTAATTTTTAAAAATGAAATCCCATGTGTATATAGTCATATGTGTGGGAATATCCAGTGCATAGTTGCTTATGAAAGGAAACAAATCATAGACAGCTCAAATATCTCACAGTAAGGGGTTAGGTAAATGAATTATGTTATTTCCACATAATGAAGAACTAGGCAGACATTAAAATATGGGTGTAGACCAATGTTTTTATTTATTTGAAAGGTGTATGTGGTAGAGAAAGATATTCTGATCATTTAAAATGGTAAATGGTTTTTTTTGGCTGATGGGATTATAGATGTTATCAGTTTTAATAAAATTTGAAAAATGTGTGAATTATTATAATCAGAAAAATACAAGAAAACATTGTTTTGCTTTTGAAAGGAAGAATATTTAGGGAACTTTCATTATCGATAATGTCATTCTTTTCTTTTATACTTGGTATCTGTAGCCCTTTTCATATCCCCCATTCTAGTTACTTGGTTTGTTTTCTTCTAATGCACGTACAAGAAGACTCATTTGCATGTTATTTGTGGTAATAGAAGCCAAGGAGGTCCTTGTCCCTTCCCTGATTTCTGTATCTTTAATTCTCATGATAAATTGGAATGTCTTAAAGCTCAGGCCTTTTAGACGATTTTGTGTAACTAAAGCGTAGCCACCATAACGTAATGAACTTTAACTTGGTTGCCCCATTATCTTGTTTTCTGTTGTGTTTTCCCAGCTTTATAACCATATCTGAAGATTTTGCTGATGGCGGGAGAAATACATTCTCTTTTTATTTTACTGATAGCTTACTGATTTTCAGGGAGAGAAAACCACTGATATCTACTTCCTCTTCTGTCACTTAAATACTACTTACAGGAGGGAAAAGCAAACCTAAGTTAGGCTAAAAGTCTGGATGGGGAATGTTTGTGTGTGTGTGTGTGTGTGTGTGTGTGTGTGTGTGTATGTGTGTGCATGCGTGCGCATGTACACATGCATGTAGAAGCTTTAATTCTGATGTTTGGGAATGGCTAAAATAAAAAAGGTAAGTAAGAAATGTTGTTGAGGATGTGGAAAAAAAGAAACTACTGTGCACTGTTGGTGAGAATGTAAATTGGCACAGCTTCTGTGGAAAACAGTGTGGAGGTTCCTCAAAAAATTAAACATAGAAACAGCATATGATCCACTTGTTCCACTACTGATTATTCACACAAAGAAAATGAAAGTACTAATTTGAAAAGATATGTGTACCCATATTTTTATTGCGGCATTATTTACAGTAACCAAGATATGGAAGCAATCTAAGTGTTGATCCACAGATGAATGGATAAAGTAGATGTGGTGTATATACATGTAATGGAATACTATGCAGCCATTAAAAGAGTAAACTGGTGGTTGCCAGAGAGAAGAGAGTTAAGGGGTGGGCAAAATGGGAGAAGGGGAGTGGGAGATACAGGCTTATAGTTATGGAATGAATAAATATTGGGAATAAAAGACACAGCAGAGAGAATATAGTCAGTGATCTTGTAATAGTGTTGTATGGAGATAGATGGTACTACGCTTAACGGCGAGCACGGTTGAACATATAGAGATGTTGAACCACTATGTTGTACACCTGAAACGAATGTAATATTGTGTGTCAATTATGCTCAAATAAAAAATATTTAAAAATCTGGTGACTGGGAAGCATTAATGATAAATCAATTAACTGAACTTAAGAGTCAAGAAATCTGGATTTAAGCTCTGGCTTATTGTATTAACTATATAGGAAAATTATGTAAATTCTTACAGTTTCTGTTTCGTCGTCTATGAAATAGAGATAATTGTTCCCCTATTACTTTACAGGGTCTGAGACATGATTCAGTCCTTTCTTCATTCATTTGTTCTCCAATATATATTGAGCACATACTGTATACTAGGCATTATTCTAAGCACATGATCTATTAGTGCACAAAACAGACAAAATCCCTACTTCCTTTGAGCTTACATTCTAGTGGGTAGAGATAAACAATGAAACATAAGCAATAAATAGTGTATATAAAACATGATGGGTTCTGTGGGTAAAAGTAAAAGATGTGGATAAGGAGACCTGGGAGTACTCCCAGGTGGAGCAGAGTAGGGTGGTGGGTGGGCAGATTGCAGTGTTTAATAGGGGGTCAAGGTGGGCCTCCTTGAGAAGGTGACGTGTGAGTAAAGACGGAAGTCAGATGGGAGAGTCTCCATGTGGACATGTGGGAAAAGAATGTACCAGGCTGAGATGACAGCCAAGGCGAAAATCCTGTGGTGTTTGAGGGAAAGCATTGAGACCACTTAGGCTGGAGTGGACTGAGTAAGATGAGGGGGGCTAGGTACAGTCAGATCGCAACAGCTCGTGGGCTCTTTAAAGACTCTGGCTTTCCCCCTGAAGGAGACAAGAACCATTGCAGGTTTGGAGGGAAGTTATGTGACCTGATTTAAGTTTTGAAAGGATCACCTCTGGCTGGTGATATGGAGACTAAACTGTGGGAGTAAGAGTGGGAAGAGAGAGCCTGTTCAGGACCTTTTACAGGAATTCAGGTGAGAGGTGATGGTGGCTTGGGTGAGTGAGCGGTCTGGGTGGGAAGCATCATCCAGGAAGCACATAGAAACAAAGGTGTCTTTTTTCTTACAAACATGGTGTTGAGCCAGAGGGTAGCCACTTCTCATATTTTTTCTTAAGGGCTTAGAATTTAAATATATACTATTATTTGAATGTATACTTTTTAATGTTAGATGTCTAGAGATTAAATGGTACCTCTTAGTTTCAGATTTCTTTTACTAAAACTCTTTTGGAGAAATCAAGTTCCAAGCTCAAGAAAGATTGCTTGTGTGCCTCCTCTGACAGTACATGTAGCATATGACCCAGGGGTCGTTCAGTATTACCCTTGCTTACTTTAGAAATTGAGACATGTTTCTCAGTACCACTCATTCTCTATCCCCCGTTTTATAATCACCAAGTCTTGTCCGTTGTGTTTTTGAGTGATATCTGAAATCTGATTACTTCTCTCCATCTCCACTGTTAACCCCATGGTCTCAGATGTCATCAGTTTTGCTTGTACTACAAGTATCTTCTTGCATTCTCTCCTTAGCAAACAGAATTTTTTACAAATTCAGGTGTCATCAAATCACACCCCTGTGTAGACCACTTCTTCGGTGACTTCTGTAGATTATTTTCCACAGGTCTCGGTTCGTTGTTTGCCTTACTGTGTCCTGCTGTGTATCCCAGGAGGTACAGACCACATCACCATAAATCCTTTGGCTTCTAGCTTCCCGTTGAAGATGATATGCTTCTTCTTGAGTGTAGGGTGAAGTCTGCAATGTATGGCATGGACAAAAATCTGTAAAGAAGGCCCTGCAGGGTCTGACAGATCTACCCAGGAGACTCAGCTTGCCCCTTTCCCCATCTCTGACTTTGACAGTTACCTTTCACTTCCTTAAAGACCCCGAGCTCCTCCTATCTCCCTGAGTTAGTATTTCTCATTGCTTCTGACTGGACCACTTTTCCTCTCCCTCCCTTCCTCTTCTCTTGTCTCACCCTTGCCCAATCTGAGTGTCTCAGCTTTAATGTTGCTTCCTCAGACAATCCTTTCTTGGTTATACACTCCCATTTTTCACTAAATGTTTCCTTTGTAGCAGGTGGCATGACTTTATATGAATATTCATGTATCTATTTGCATAATGTTTCTCTTCTCTGCTAGATTCCAGGCTTTGTGAGGTCAAATATAAGCAAGTTTTTGTTTATCTTTTAAATCTCTGTCTCGGAGATTGGACACACAGAGTACTCATTAACTCACTAACTGCCCAGAAAATGGGTTCTGAGAGTGAAAATAGCTTCATGGGTTGTTTTCAGGGATTATCAAGGAAATTTTAATGTGTTATAGTATATAATGAGACCTGGAAGCAGAACTAAAATTCAGAATTATGATGAGAACTCAAACTAGAATTAGAACCCAGGTGTCTGTATATTCTTTCCTGTGCCAAAACTGATCTTCATGAACCCAGCAGTACTGTGTAAGAGCCTAAGAGCCACATGCTAAAGAAAATTATGTCAACAAGGCATAATTTCTCATCCTTCAGTTTTGAAGTTGAAAGAGTGTATAATTTTTTCATTTCATATGTTTATTATAACATATGAAAATAATATACTTTTGTAACTGAAATTATTGACTTTTTTTGTAACTTTGAGAACAAAGTTATATTTAACAAATAAAGATGAGAGAGAGAGAGAGAGGGAAAGCTTTGGTACCAAATACATGGGCAAAGACAAAAAGAATGACATTAATAAGATTTGAAAAACAAAACTAAAACTAAAAAATAGTTATTTTAAAAAGAAAGAAATTCCAGTTAGTTTAAAACAGAATAAGTTTGGTCATTAACACCCTCAATAAAGTATAAGTTGAAACAGGAATATTTGGTTTTGCCAGTAATAAAATTACTCTGTTAAATGTATTAAAATCTGATCTTTTACATTTTTCTGTTATGCAACTTTATTTTCTACTATTTCTACTAGAAAATGGAATGTACTAATCTCTCAGAATATAGCTTAGTTTTATCTCATTGATTCATTTTAAAAAGTTTGAATGTATATTTTAAGGTTTATCATTAGCCATTTCAGAAGCAAATAAACATGTTATTGAAATACACATGGTATTCTAAGTATTTCAGATTCATAGAGCTGAATGGAATTTATTTTTAACTTTATGAAGAAATAGTCTTTTATGGACATTTTTAATGGTGCTTCTATTCCAAAATAACTTTTGTGGCTGTAACGTTCTAGAAATAGATGTATTTGATGGAAATGTTGACAGATTCTTATTTGTAAGCAATGAATGAAGCCACCTAGAATTTTAGTGACTTTCCTCCCAATGAATGGCCATTCATATTTATTATTATCAATTCTAATAATAATCCATTTTAGAATGCCAGCTGGGCACTGTGTAACATTTGATATGATCTCAGTCTAATGAATTCCCTTCTAAAGTACCATTGTTCAGCACATGAAAGCGAGTGCACACCTGAGAAGATTCAGCCTTGAGACTCTACCTTTTCCATGAATTAGTATGATAGGAGGTCAAGGCATATATGGAATAGACCTTTTTGCATTAAGTCATTCTTGGCACTGCAAAGGAGGGTAATTTGTGTAAGACTTGTATTATGAGTTCTGTCAGCATGGAAACTGAAAAACAAACTCTTGAAAGAGAGAATGCCTAATACTCTTTTTTTTTTTTTTTTGTATTGATGGCCAGAAATGATTCTACACTTAGTAGAGAAAGGCAAAGAAGTTTGTCCTTGACACAAAGAGAAACTTCCTTAATAGTTTGGCTGAGGTGTTTGGGGAATTTGAGTCCTTTAACTGAAAAGAGAAAATTCAATTACCAATTATTTAGTATCTCCTGTGCACTTATCAAGTATTACAGTCAATCCATTGGTGTGTTTTTAAATGAAAGAAAGATTATTAAAGGTTATATGTTGAAATGAAAGAAAGTAAGGTGCTGAAGAGCTGTGTGCAGAAAAAATACCTGGAGAAGTGTGACCTGTAAGAAGTGTGTGATGTAACATCCCCCATATATGAAGAGGACAGGAAGTTTGGTGAAATGAAGTAATTCTTAACTTATGCCAAATTGAAGTCCTTATGATTAATATCAAGACAATTAATTAAGTGACTTATTTGTCACCATCAGTGGGCCTTAAAAATTTTGACAATTTTTTTTTAGGAATTTTAAGAGATGAATAGAGAAATCCTTTAGAAGTTTTTATCAAAAATAAATTTAGATTATTTTGGTATGTTGATATATGTATCTATAAATAGCTCCCTACATGTAAACTCTGTTTATGGAATTTAATTCCATGAATATCTCTCTAGATATTTTTCAGCCAATGTATATTTTTTGTAAGGGTTAAAATAGAGCTATTTTTTTTTATCTGAAAAGGAGATCATAAAAACTAAAAATATACCATTCAGTAGTCAAAGCAGATTGTGAGAGATCGTGCCTTGGAGAGACAAAAGAGGGCAAGATTCTATTCAGTTAGAGGGATCTTTACAGAAGAAGTAAGCACTGGAGTAGATCTTCAAGAGGAGTGATTTATTTGTGTATATGAAGATGGAGAAAGGAGAGGCATCATGACTTTTTTTTAAAGTTTGTTTATTCTGAGAGAGAGACAGACAGACAGACAGACAGACATAGGACACGATCCCATGAAATATGACATCATGACCTGAGCTGAATTCAGGAGCTGAATGCTCAACCAACTGAGCCATCCAGGTGGCCCATCATGACTTTTGATTATGGACTGTAGTAGTAAATAGCCTATGCATGTGTCCAGGAGAGAGAGAGAGAGAGGGAGAGAGAGAGAGAGAGAGAGAGAGGAAAACTGGTATCTAAATATTTCACTTGTGGTTTTTGGTTTGCACTACTGAATTGGACAGAGGGTTTTGCCATCCATGGTGGCTCTGCTTTATATGATAAAATGCCACTCTATTTCTGATTGTTGCTCTAAGTAGGCTGCTGTTGTCATACCTTGAGTCTCTGAGAAGTCTATAGGTCTCCCACACCAATGATATTTATGTTCCTTTAAATAATTTTTTTTCTGCTCATTCATTTATCTTTGTAGCTTATTACATAGTTGTCTTTTGGGCATCCTGCTAGCATCCATCCGGTGATAAGAGATGTTGTGTGTTGATGCATTTCTTCCTTCATAAGTCTTGAGTGTCTAGAACAGTGCCTGGATAAAGCAGGCATTTGTTAAATATTTGGTTAATGTTTTTGGTAGAGATTCTTTGTTGCTATTTAATACCAGGTATATTTTATACGAAATGCAGATAAAACTTACCAGAAGAAACTGTGACCATGGTGGTAGATATAATTTTCAGTCATATGAAGCATCTAATTTCACAACAGTGGATTAGTTTTACCAAAAAGTTACATATCTTTCTTTATCAGAGTTTGGACTGTCAAACAGCAATCAGGCTTTTTTTGTATAATGGTTTCCATGTTTTCATTTTCATCTATTCGTATGCTAGTTAGGCAGTGTCTTCTCTTGGAAGAGTTATTGCATTATAGGATTTCATTACTTTGAAGATACTTGGGATATTTTTTCTTTAGCCATTTTACTGAAAAAAGGCAGGTCAAGGGATTGCTTTTAGTCCTGTGATAGTCCTTTAAGAGTATCTGAATTTTCTAAGGTTATTGCCTAACTCACCTTCATTCTTTATGTTGTCAGGAGTTTTCTCACCTGTCTGTCTAGCCATCCATCCATCTATCTATCCATCTATTATCTTTCTGTTTGTTTTTCTATATCTGCATATCTGTCATCTATCTATGTGTCTGTTCATCTATGTACCATCCTGCCTGTCTGTCTGTCTGTCTGTCTGTCTCTTTCTATCTCTCTATCATCTATCTGCCCATCTATGTATCTATTCATCTATTTATGCATCTATCAATCATCTACCCCCACCTACACACAACACAGAAACAAGGTATATATTTATTTTAGGATAGCATTTAATATGTCCGGTACTGGGCCGCATTTGTTATTCCTTCCAGTATATTTGCTTTATAAATGAAGAACTGAGAATTAGGGGGCTTAGCTCTCTTGTTCAATTAGTGAAGTATGAACAAGAATTGAATTTAGAGAGATTTTTCTTTGGTGGGGTTTCAGTTTTAAGAGACGCCATCCAGAGATTTATTCTTTTACTTATCACAGTTTGGGAGAATTAATAAAAATTTTCAACAGTGAGAAAAAAATGAAACATTTGAAATATCTGAGCATGTCAGAAACTAGCAGTTCTTGGCTTTATCTTAGAGCAAAATGGTGTCTAGCGAGAACTGTATTTGATAAAATATTGGCAAAAGTATTAAAGGACTACTGTAGTAGTATCAATACTACTACTTAAATCATTTAAGAAGTTCATATGCATAAAGAAAATGACACAAATCATTTGAGAGCCTTGTTAGAGAATTGCCAAGGAAATATTTTCAATTTAAGTGATTTCCTATGTTCCTCAGGGCTAACATTTGCCCAAAAGTTTCTCTTTTGGAGTCAAGGAGAATGGACAGGGTTGAAGTATATCTGTGAGCTTCTTCAGATCAGAATTCTCCAGTGACTGGAGTATTGCCAGCTATTATCACCAATATTCTCAGGTTGCAGCCTAGGGTATACTTCTGTGCCTCTCATAATTTGGGGGGTATGACTATATTATTTTAGCTCCAATGCAAGAAGTTTTTATTTTATGCTAGCATAGCATAGACCTTTGAATTTGTCCTTCTTTTTTTCTTTAGTAGTACTTCAGATATTATTATCTTACCACAGTGTAATTTCACATTTATTTGTGTGTTTCTCTAACTGCTGCTCCTCTGTTGGACTCCATGTTCCACAAGGACACTTTTCTGTTTCCTTCTGTATTTTTGTAGCCTAGGATATGCATGTGCCCATGTGTGCGTGCACACACATACATATACGCTCTGTAAATTCTTGTTGGATTAAGGAAAGGACCTCAGAGGTACTTTTAGACTAGTTGGCTAAGAACTCATTTTATAGCATCCCTGACTGCATTATTTTTTTAATGCTCAAAAGCATTTGTAAAGGATGGGATTGTCTTTGGCAGTTTATAGCTTTTAAATACTACCTCTTTGCATTTTGAAAGTCTTTCTTTGATTTAATTGAATTTATTAATAACTAAAAGCACTTGGATGTATTGACTTCTTGTCTATTTTCCCCAAAACTTTTTTTCCCTTGAATAACAATATATATGAGACACTTGCCTGTATTTACAGATGATAAAATTGGGGTGAAGTAATTTTTTATGATCACTTAGCTAATGGTGAAAAGAATGATTTAAAATGAAGATAGAAAGCATTGTATTCTTTTATCTCTCTCTCTTTCTTTTTTTTTTTCTTTTTTTTTTGCAAAGAAGAAAATAGCCACTTATGTAGTAGTTTTTCAGGTGCTTCTTTCTCTATTTAGATGTACACTTACACTGCAAATGATACTGTTACTTCATTTTCAATGCATAACTTTTTTATTCCCTTTTAATATATTTAATTTTTTTTTTCTTTTAGAGAGAGAGAGAGAGCAAGTGGGGGAGATGGGTAGAGAATTCCAAGCAGGCTGTATAGTCAGCATGGAGCCCAACACAGGTCTTGATCATGACCAGAGCTGAAATCAAGAATCATCTACTCAACCGACCGAGCCACTCATTCACCCCTCATTTATTCCCTTTTAAAATGTCCCTGAAAATCAGACACCTGAGGGGCTTAGTTGGTGAAGCATCTGACTATTGATTTCAGCTCATGTCATGATCTCACCATTCATGAGTTGTGGCCTCACATGGGGCTCTGTGCTGACAGTGTGGAGCCTGCTTGCAATTCTCTCTCTCCCTCTCTCTATGCCTCTACCCTGCTCGTGTGGTCTCTCTCTCTCTCTCTCTCTCTCTCTCTCTCTCTCTCTCTCTCTCTCCTTTTCTCTCTCTCTTTCAAAATAAATAAATAAACATTAAAAAGTAATGTCCATGGCGTTGGTCAGAACTTCAGAAAAAAAAGTTTAAAATGTGAACAACAGTATTTCTAGAAAAATACTCCTAGTGCTTCACTATTAAGTAATGATATTAATTGTTTCTTATAGTTTTTTTTCATGAAAATGGAATTTTTTTTATCCATAATCCTAATAGATGTTAGTATATTACCTAAAGAAACACTGGTAGAGATCATTGCAACTACAAATCTTAATCAAAATTTTGGTTTGGGAATAGTCTTTCTATTTCATATCCTAAACATAATTGCCTTTAAAATCACAATTTCAACCCTATGAGGCTAGCAGTAGTTATACTTTTAAATTGCATTAAAATTAAAATAAGCTTAAGAAAATAGTAGCAAGGACTAGAGGTCTAATGCCACTAATTTTAGTAATGTTAATCTGAGAAGAACCCAAACATGTAAATCTTATGGGGTGTTTGAACACATTAGGAATGCAGCAATCCAGGGGACAGAAGATACCTGTTTCAGAGCTTTAGGCCACTATCACTGCTGGAATAATAAAGGGCTAGTGCTGCCCGGCTTTATTCACCATGTTATTTTTAGCTTATTTCATCTTGCATGTTGTACGCTTTTTTGGTAAACTCTTTGTTAACCATTTTAGAAACAAGGTTGAGTATGTGTCAATAAATTCTGGGAATTTTTGAGCTGGGTGAACTATGAACAACTTAGGTTTGTGATAATAATAAATTATGGCTTACCTGGGAACTGAATCTCTGGTTTGTGTGGTGGTCTTTCTATCACTCCTCCACATTTTTCCTGTTTCATTGCTGTGTGGAGTTTCATGCCCATTACTCATGTTAACCCTTTTGGTCACTTTGGCTGTTGCAGATTCCCTCAAATACTGCAGTGGTTTATTGTCCTGTTAACCTTGGATTAAACCAGTTAGGTCTGATTTTTTTTTTCTTCTCTTGAATATATTTGATTGCTAATAGGTTACTAAAATATAACCTGTGTTTCAGGTCTCAAGTATCCCTTCATGAGATGCCTTTCTAGCCTACTTCATGTAAAAGTTGATATATCTTTCTGTAGGCCTTCCTGCATGATTATGTTGTTTGACTCATATGGCATTTATAGATTGCCTCATGTCCTATTCTTTTTTTTATTAAAATGCTTTTAATGTTTATTTTTGAGAGAGAAAGAGAGACAGAGAGAGAGAGGCAGAGTGTGAGTGGGGGAGGGACAGAGAGAGAAGGAGACACAGAATCTGAAGCAGGCTCCAGGCTCTGAGCTGTCAGTACAGAGCCTGATGCGGGGCTTGGACGCACGCACTGTGAGATCATGACCTGAGCCGAAGTTGGATGCTTAACTGACCAAGTCATCCAGGTGCCTCGCCTCAAGTCCTCAATGAGACTCATATCACTTATGACATATTACATTGTATATTAATAAATTATGCTTTTCTTCTTTGTGCAGTCTTTGAAAAAAAAGCTCTGTACCTTATATACTCCTGTATTTTTTAGCAGCTTAGTGCTATTCCTTGTATGGATTAAGTACTGAGTTTTTTCATGTATTCTCTTCAGAGAACAGCTTGCTTATTTAATGCTTATTTGAAAGAAATATTACTCCTACTGCCTCAGTAAAATGGACGCATTAAACATATACACATACAGCTATCATACAGATCAAATCTTCATGCACTGTTGAGCGCATGCATTTTGTTGACTCCACAGTCATGTACTAGTTGTACCCCTAGTGGGGTCTTGACCATCTTTGTGCAAGAGGACAGGAGAGCCATAGTGGCATTAGGCTGTGAGAAAAGTTAATTCATGTCTATCCCCAGGGCAGTCAGGGTTGCTTTTTTGTTTTTTGTTTTTTGTTTTTTTTTTCTTTTCCTGGAGTTTGACTTGAGAGTAAGCATTAAAACCATCTTTAGAAGATTTTATATTAACATTGGCAAGAAACAAACAATTGACATCAGGCATAAGTCTTAATTTGCGTTATGCTTTTGGCGCATCTTTGCTGGGAAAATTATGCTAATCCTCACCATCTGCAGCTACCAGATGTGCCATTGAGAGGTGCACAAGTTCCTTTCCAGAAAACTGCTCGATGTCGAATGTCAATCATTCCAGTTAAAATGACAGCACCTACCATCAGAGGAGGGAGAACAACTACAATTCATGTTTTTTCTTTACCATCACATACAAATCAGGATGATTAATACTGTGATAAATGTAGCTGACAGAGGAAGACTAACAAATGTAGTTGTTCAGTCCATCTTTTGTTCTGTTGCAAAATAGCTATAGAATCTGTTAAAGACTATCTCATTGAATATACATGTACAGTGGGTGTGGTCACATTCTGCTGACTGCATTACATTTCTTGGCTTGTATGGTTTATTATATTAAGAGAATTGGCTGGAAGGATGTCAGCAGATGGTGCTAGGCACAGAGTAAGTTTTATCATTGCATAGTTCAGTATGCTTCCAGGAACTCTCTCTCAAATATGATTTTTGAAAATAAAATTGTTCATTTGAACACACTGACAGGTTCTTCCTGAGATTCTTCTATCGTAAAAGACATTGCCATCGGTTTACTGGAACTATGATTTTGTTCCTTTTGGTTGGGAGAGAGAGAACAAGAGAGAGTGAGAAGTGGTTATAATCAACTTTTATCTGAAGTCTTTTCATGTTTTACCTGGGTCTGGATGTATCTACATTTAGACATAATAGAAATCCTTTATGTTTTAGTTTCATGCCTTTTTAATTTTGGCAGCTACTGCTAAACATTGCAAGAATGCTAAGGCACAGAAGTAAGTTGAACTGTTGAACGTACCAGGTACACCCTAAAATTCCATTGATTTCTAGAATATTAATGAATAGCAGTGTCTGCCAGCGGCTGGAACTTAACTGTGAGCTCTCCTTGCTCAGGAATGTGTCAGAGTAGGGAGCAAGTGTCTTCCTCTCCGCTCCCTCATTCTTCGCTCAAGTTCCTGCCAACCACACTGTGCTGTTGCCTAAAGAGGCTTTGTGTGGACCTAGGAGAGTATTTTCTCATAGCTCAGGTATTCTGTAAACTTGTTCCAACCATTGTATCAGAAAAAAAATGTATTTTGATTTAAATCCTTAGGGAATGGGGAATTCCCCCATAACTCTGCTAAGTGCTGTTCTTATTCTAGTTTTGTCAGGAAATGAGGCAGTTTTTAGTTGTTATTATGTCTACAAACTGCCTTTAGTAAATATCCAAAGCCCCCTATTTGTGCTATATTGGTATATGGTGGTGTTCTTAAGTCCTGAGTAAATGGTAATTTATAAAGGAATACGAAGGAAGAGCCAGCTTAGTCCAAAACATACAGGGTCCTCCGGATGAGGAGGAGATCATAAATGTTAACCGAATTATACTGCTTTGCCCTTTTTGAATAATAGTGCCCACCTACAGTTCGTCTCAGAGATAAATGAAACTATACGTTTTATTTTCTCAGGACTGAGGAATAGAGCCTACTAAGAAAAACATTTATGGCAATTTTCACTCATCTCTTTGCCTTTGCTCTCCTTGTTCCCACTGCCTAGACACTTGTCACTTGACTTACGCAAACTGGGCTCAACTCCAGGTGGATTTATACTCTTTCTTCAGGCTTAATTTACTCATATGCTTTGTGGAGTGCCATTTTTGACTTTTCAGGGAAGAATTCTATGCTTGCTTCATTCTGAACCCTAGCCTCCTTCTCTTCTACTCTGAGTGAACTCCTCCCATTGTTTAGTAATAAGCTAGCATCTGTCTTTGTCACCTGTTTGAATCCTGATGTGTTGAGATTGATTTTTTTTTCTTTTTTCTTTTTTTTTTTTTATTTGGTTAGATATACCTTTGAATCAGTCTCTGGAACATTTTAGCACCTATTAAATATTTGTTGAGTAAATGGATGAATAATGGTTATTATTCTTATATGGAGAATTTTCACATATGGAAAATCATCTTTGTTATCTTCATCTTTAAGGCTTATGAGTGTATAACATTTCAGACTATAAATTCAAACAAAATAATTTGTGTCTATTTTAATTTTGAAATAAGTAATGTGTTTTTTAAGTTATCATTGGCATTGCTAATGTTAGGCTTGAAATATTGATACAGTGTTGTATACATGTATGTTTTTATAGTCTTATTACTTCTCTGTGTTTCAGTCCAGTTTTACATTTGGAATATTATTTGTCATGCATGTTTCACATTAAAAAAGGAGTTAGCTCATTGAAAATCTTAACAGCGAAAGTTACTTTTAAATTTTATTTGGGGCGCCTGGGTGGCTCAGTCGGTTAAGCGTCCGACTTCAACTCAGGTCACGATCTCACGGTCCTTTGAGCCCTGCGTCGGGCTCTGGGCTGATGGCTCAGAGCCTGGAGCCTGCTTCGGATTCTGTGTCTCCCTCTCTCTCTGCCCCTCCCCTGTTCATGCTCTGTCTCTCTCTGTCTCAAAAATAAATAAACGTTAAAAAAATTTTTTTTTTAATAAATTTTATTCATATATGTATGGTACAGGCAGAACATGGCATACATTTTGAAAAAAATTTTTAATCCTAATGTCAGTAAATTATTCGTGACATTTTTATCTGTACCCCTGCATATCTTTTAAAACGTGTTTATGTACAAACTTTTAAGCAAAAACATTGCACTGTACATATTGTTCTTTAACTGAGCATCATTTTTGAGTTGACAAAATTACCCAAAACATTTTAGGGTAGAAGTTGCCATTTGATGAGCATCTCTGCAGATGATGCTCTCATTGAAACTAGAAGGTCAACCATATGGAGAGGTTAAAAATAAAATCTGCTGGCCTTCAAAATCCTCTTATCAGCCACCTAACGGGGTCAGATACTGACAATGATGCATCTGAGAGCAGTGAGTAAAGACAGATTGCAGAAGTTTCATAATTGTGAATTGTGTTCTCAGTTTATTCATTTTTGCTTATGTTTGTTCCCAGTCTTGAGGGTCTCTGGACTATGCACATTTAGGTGGCAAATCTCAGATGTAACCCTGAAGGGCTAGTAGTCATTTATATACTCATGCATGAAATAAAGTATTTTATGATATGTCAATCAAATATGCCCAGAAATCAGAATCAAGTTTTTTACCAAAGTAAGTTCCTTCTAAATGTAGCCAGAAAGAGCTACTTTGTCATTAAAATGAATGAATATTCATTTTTAGAACAGACATGTTGTTTGGATTGTGTTAAACATATGTCTGTTAGTGAAAGTGTGAGTCACAAAGAAAATTTCATCTAAAAATAATATCTATAGAAAAAAACAATAAATATACACACAGAAAAATATTTCTTTTTTCTGTTAACTGTTACTTCTTTATTTTTAATGCTTGTGATATCATTTATTTTCTGTTATTAGAAATAATGGGTGACCATGTTCAGAGGTGTAAGCAACCCATCTATCATGGGATAGATGGATAAACCATATATAATATAATATATCAGATGAAATATTATTCAGCCTTAAAAAAGGAAGAAATTATGGCACATGCTACAACATGGATGAATGATGAGGACGTTATGATAAATTTAAATAAGCCTGTCGCAAAAAGACAAATACCATCTGATTCCACTTAATATGAGGCATCTAAAGTTGTCAAATTCATAGGAACAGAAAGTAGAATGGTGGTTGCCAGGATCTGAGGAAAGGGAGAAACAGGGAGGTGTTTAATGGGTACAGAGTTTCAGTTTTGCAGGGTAAAAAAGGTTTGTAGGTTGGTTGCACATCAATGAATATACTCAACTCTTCTAAACTGTAGAGCTAAAAATGGTTAAGACAGTAAATTTTAAATTATGTGCATTTTACCACCTTAAAAAAAGAGAGAAACTGGAGAGAAAGTATAATTTTTAGACTGGAGCTTATTTATTTTTAGCTATAATTGTTTCTACAGAATATATACGTAGGACTCGTCTTAGGCCTCTGAAAAGGTTATGATATAATACATGTTACTGGTCAAATGCAGGTATATAAGAAAACCTAGTTAAGGTTCAGTGGCAGGTCACTTGTCCCTAAATTGTTTTATTTACTTTTGGTGGAAAACACTGGACATTGTAAATTGTTATTTGTGGAATAATTAAAAGCTAACTAAAATATTGAAATCACTTTTTTCAAATATGTATTTAACAGAGCTCCTTTGCTTTTTTAATGGCTAGTAATTTATAATCCAGAAACATTGATTTATTTACATATGTATTTACTGCTTAGTATTGTGTTGGAGAATGATTTGGGTTCAGTTATTTGATGATGAATAATTTAAGTCTTGTCCTCAAGGAATCTGAAGTCAACTGGAGTGGAGTTGGGGGGGGGAGAGTAACAAACAGAAAATTGTAATAAAGTACCATAAAGATTATGAAAGGGGTAAATTAAGAGTGTGATGGGAAAAGATAGGAAGTTTTGAGAGTTCAGGGTTTCTGTTTTGGGGCTTCAAGGAACAGTTTATGGAAGAACCAGTAGCTTTGTTCAATGAGAAATGTAAGTTAATTAGGTGAAATGGTTGGAGCAGAAAATGGAGGGAACAGTAAATGCAGAGGCCTATGGGCAGAAGATTTTGTGTTTCAGTTTTGCTAGCGTAGTCCTGTATGTCTGTTGTCCTGGAGTGTGTGGTTTCTCTTTCACTGTTCTAAGTCCAGGTTTGATGGCCTGCCTGTAGGGCTTAGAAAACATGGCTTAGTAACTTACAGTAGTTTACTGTGCTTGGAACATTGAGTTTGGGGTGGCGGAGTTAAGAGATGCCATAGGGAAGGAGAGGCTTTATTATGAAGATCTGTGCCACCTTGTAGCATGATTCTGGTAAAGAACCATGCCAGATTTTTGTAGAGGAGATTATATAGAAAGGTGTGTACTTTAACATTTTGATGCTGGATTCACTGAAGACAAGAGGTTGAAATAGAACAAGAGGCAGGGCCATCAATAAGGTAGCAGTATAGTGGGGGCAATAACTGACATTGGTTGTAGTGATAGAAAGAAGTGAGTGAATTCCAGAGTTATTAAAAAGCTAGACTTGCTCTGTGCCACATCTATTGCAAGAATGAAGACCGTTCTCAGAAATCAGACTGTGGACATTCCAGAAAATACCAACATTGCTCTGAAGGGATGAACTTTTATTGTGAACGGCCCCAGAGGAACCCTGCGAAGCAACTTTGATTGCATCAATGTGGAGCTCATGCTGCTTGGAAAGAAAAAGAAGAGTCTCTGAGTTGACAAATAGTGGGAGAATAGAAAAGAATTGGCTGCTCTTTGCATTGTCTGTGGTCACATACAGAACATGGTCCAGAGCTTCCGTTACATGATGAGGTGGATGTATCCTCCCTTCCCCATCATTGTTGTTACTTAGGAGAATGGTTCTCTTGTTGAACTCAGAAATTTCCTGGGTGAAAAATACTTCTGTGGGCTTCAGATGAGGCCAGGTGTTGCTTGTTCAGTATCTCAAGCCCAGAAAGGTGAGTTTATCTTTGACCTAAATGACATTGAACTTATATCAAACTCAGCTGCTTTGATTCAGCAAGCCACAGCAGTTAAAAACAAGGATATCAGAAAAAATTTGGGATGATATCTATGTTTCTGAAAAAGGAACAGTTCAGCAGGCTGATGAATAAGATCTAAGTTGTCCAGCTACAAAACCAGCAAGATGTTGCAGGAGTTTTCAGACTTACTTGTGATACTTTTAAGAATATTTATTTATTTATTTATTTATTTTTTGAGAGAGAGAGACAGAGACAGAGTGTGAGCAGGGGAGGGGCAGAGAGAGGGAGACACAGAATCTGAAGCAGGCTCCAGGCTCTGAGTTGTCAGCACAGAGCCTGAGGTGGGGCTCGAACTCACAAACTGTGAGGTCATGACCTGAGCCAAAGTCTGATGCTTAACCAACTGAGCCACCCAGGTGCCCATGTGATATTTTAAAGATGCAATAAAAACTGTGCTGATTTGGGCCTTTTTTTTTTTTTTTAAGACTTAAGATTTAAGATTATTGAGCGTGAGTTTGTGTGTATCTGTGTTTGTGGGGGAAGGAAAAGGATGACATTATGGCTTGGACTGTTGAGTGAGTGTTGGGGCAGCTCCCCATGGTAAGGACAGAAAAGGAAGGAGAGGGCTTGGGAAAACACAACCATCTTCACTGAAGATGGGGATGGATCCCCTTCACTTAGAAGGGGATGGATAAGCCTAGTGAGGGTCCATGAAATGGGACCAAAAGAAGTCAAAAATAAGGACCTGAGTGGGGGAAAATGAAGAATTAACAGAGGATGAACAGCTCACAACCAAACCTAGGCAAACTAACAAAAACAAAACAGCAAACCAAGCAAAATTGAGCAGGGGTGGGTTGGAGATGGGGGAGGAAAGCGCAGAGTGTCCTTTTAAGAAACGAAGGGAGCAGGGTGTTTTGGGAATGGAGCCTATCAGGGAAGGCTTTGGCAGCAAGGTCTGGGTGGTGTGCTTGGTGGAAGGCATTTTAGGAGTGCCGTGGGGCTCAGGGCAGGTTGAAACGGGTTGCTGAGTTACATGAGAAGTGGAGGCTAGGAGCCAAGACAACCATTTCAAGAATTTTTACTGTAAGGAGGAGGAGACAATAGAGTAGAAAGAATTATACTAGAGAGGATATGATAATATAATTTCATCTTTATTAAAAATTTTTATTGTGATAAAGTATACAGAACATAAATTTATCACTGTATTCATTTTATGTATACAGTTCAGTGGCATTAAGTAGATTCGTGATGTTGTGCTATCAACACCACTGTCTAATTCCAGAACTTTTTCAGTCTCCCGAACAGAAACTCTTTACCGGTTAGACAGTAACTTTCCATTCCTTCCTCCCTCTAACCCCTGGTAACTTCTAATCTCTTTCTGTGTCTCTTAACTTGCCCATTCTAGGTATTTCAAATAAGTGGAATTATCCAGTATTTGGGTCAGGTTCGTTTCACTTAACCTAATGTTTTAAAGGCTCATCTGTGAGGGGCGCCTGGGTGGCTCAGTTAGTTAAGCATCCAACTCTTGATTTCGGCTCATGTGATCTCACGGTTGTGAGCTGGAGCCCCGCATTAGGCTCTGCACTGACAGCACAAGCCTGCTTTGGATTCTCTCTGTCCTTCTCTTTCAGCCCCTCCTTTGCTGTCTCTCAAAATAAATAAAAGATAAACTTTATAAAAAGGCTCATCTGTGTTGTAGTATATGTCAAAACTTTACTCTTTTTTATGGTTGACTAGGATCACGTTATATGTGTATGCTACAGTTTGTTTACAGATTCATCTGTAAACGTGGATTGTTTCTGCCTTTGGGCTATTGTGAATAATACTGCTATGAACATGGGTGTAAAAGTATCCCTTTGAGTACCTGTTTCCCATTCTTTTGGGTATATACCTAGGAGTGGAATTGCTGAGTCATGTGGTGATTCTATGTTAACTGTTCTGAGGATCCACCAAACCTTTTCATAGCGGCTACAAGTTTTACATCCCTCACCAGCAGCATGTCAGGATTCCATTGTCTCCACGTTATTGCAAATACTTGTTTTCTGTTCTAGGTATGGTTTTTGGACCTTAATAATGATAATACTTCCTCCCTTCTGGGCTTTTGTGGATTCCCCTGCCTCTTACTCCACCTGCCAATTTTATCAATCTGTGAGCCATTATCTCCATTTTATAGGTGTAAAAACTGAGGCTTTGAAAAATTCAGACGTTTGCCTAAGATAATTGCATTGTATCTCTCAGGGCAAAATCTTCACAGCTGTGAAGGCTTAACATACACATATTCATCATTGGTCCTTATTTTTCCCCTCATTGAACTAAAACCAAAACTAAACTAAACTAAAGCTGAAACTAAAATTAAAACATGAGCTAAAACTTAAAGCTGAAATGTGTAAGATTTACAAAGCAACCTGCTTATTCAGGATACATGCAGCTTTTACATATATACTACCAAGCAGTGAAAATATATGCTAATACATGTGGCAGCTGCATTTGATCAAATTGTTAGAGAATAGATCTTAATAACATTTAAAATAACTGCATGAATTTGATCTGTGAATGAAGAATTTTCCATTTTGTGTAGTCTTTAAACTCTTTTGAACACCCACACCATCGGCGAAAGTAAATGATACTGTAGTAATACAACTTATAAGTTATAAAATAAAAATCTATTGTATAAAAGTAAGAATACAAAATGGAATAGTTTAATAGGAATAGAATCTCCATTTTCTTTCTCTGTACGTTGGGATTTCTTGCCCATTTCTGGGATGGGTACACCTCTACTTGTGTGCACTACTCATAAAAAAATGGCTAACAGCCATCTTGTGTGTTATGTTCAGGCACTTTTTAAAGCCAGTATTTAAAATATCCTTTGTGTTAAAGGGTATTTACTCAAATTAATTCACAACTGCATATTGAATATTTATGCACAAAGCGTTTTTGTGCATATCGTGATCTTGCTTTGCTCTCTGCAAAATATGCAATGACATTTAACTGAAACTATATCTAGCTGAAGTTCTCAAAGCTTGTCCTTGAGGAAGTACCTCTAATTGTAGGAGAAAAGGAGTATAAGCGACATTGAATTTACTTGTAAAGCAATGTTTGCAACCTTCTTCGAAAACTCATATTTAAATTGTCTTTGGAAAAGCGAATGAGATGATAATTTATCACGTGAAGTTGTTTGTGCTGATGTTTTGGCATTTTGTAGAAAAACATAAATACGTAAAACCTAATAGAATGTCAGGGGGAAATTGGCAAAGAACTGTATGTGATCTCAGGGGAACAATGTCTAAAATACATATATATTTTTTAATGACCTGAATTCACTTGAATATATCTGTTTTGACTGCTTTGGATATCTATTTGCTCCATAGCAACTACCACACAGAAATATTCAAGGGGGAAGAAAGAAAAGGAAGGTATTTGATATGGAGATTTTAAATGGCTTTTTGAGTCCAAGCAGTCAGCTGTTTTCCTTTTGACTGTAGTAATTATTTAAGAAGATTTGAAATATATTTTTGTGGTTACATTTTAAGTATATTAGTAAGTTTTCCCTCAATGGTGTGTTTTTGTTTTTTTGGGGGGGGGTAAGAAATAAATGAATTTCCTCTCCTGAAGCAACATCAAATTCAATTTTTCAAGGTCAGGATGTATGAATTTTATCCTCTGTGGCTCCAGAAAATCTAATGGCTCAGTGCAGGTGACTGTCTAGCTAAATTCCAGGATGACACCAATGGGTGAGAAGAGTGACATCATGGGAATAGCTTATCAATGAATACAGCCTCTGTTTTACTAGGTCTGAAATAAGGAAAAGATGACAATTTTCCATTTGTGCAGGAGAGTCAAGAACACTTTCTAAGTGTGTTTCACATTTTTTATATACCCTTTTCACTCTTATTTTAAGAAGATTAGTATATGGTAATTTGTCCAAGAGGCTTACCATTTCAGAACTGACTTGATTTCCAAACATGTTATCATCTCTTTTCGAAAATACGTTAATAAATGAGACTCACGAGGACCCAGACCTAGAAACAAACACCTGGCAGACAGTTCATGTAAAGCAGATAAGAGCACTTACTGTCACAATCAGAGAGATGGTCTAGATGTGCTCTTTCAGGCAATGATGATGATGGTGATGATGCTGGTAATAACAGTTAATGTTTGCTAAGAATTGTCTGGAACCTATTTTGCTAAGAATATTGTATGTATTACCTCATTTAATCCTCAGAACTTTGCATGTATTATCTCACTTATAATAATCCCCTTTTTATTTTTCTATTTTTATTTTTTTAATGTTTTTATTTATTTTTGAGACAGAGAGAGACAGAGCATGAGCAGAGGAAGGGCAGAGAGAGAGGAAGACACAGAATCCAAAGCAGGCTCCAGGCTGCTGGAGCTCACAGCTCAGAGCCCGACGCAGGGCTTGAACTCATGGACTGTGAGATCATGACCTGAGCTGAAGTCGGACGCTTAACCGACTGAGCCACCCAGGCACCCCAATAATCCCCTTTTTATAGATGAGGAAACTGAGACATAGGGCAAGTCACTTGTTCAAGATCACATATTTAATGGCCAGGTCAACTTAAGAACTCAGGCTTTTTGACCATAAAGACTGTGTCTACTATACTGCCTCTGATTTTGATAATAATGTTTTTGGCAGATGGTGATCACAGAAGTTGCTTTAAGTCACAAATTTCCAGTACTCTTTTTTTCTAAGGCCAAACCATGTAGCTTTTATCCTCCCCAAATGATAATATTTTCACTTTTATAGTTTTAAAGAGGAAGGTGTGAAAGTTTGAAATGTTATCTATTCTCATTTAATTTCCTACTTTACATCAAAAACGTATCATACCCAGATCTAAATGTCATTACCGTTTGTTTCTCACACTTAACGAAAGGGAAAGTTTCTGCTGAGTTTTGAGCAGAGAGACTCACTTACAGGAGTGTAACCATGCTCAGCAAAGTTTTGGCACTTGTGTTTGGCAAAACATCCCAGGCAGATGAATGATTCACATGGCAGGATCACTGCTGCTCAAAAAGGTGCATTAATATGAATATTAGCACCTCTAAGTGTTTGTGAAATAACCTAATGGAAGGACTAGAATATTGACAAAACATTTTCAAAAATTTTTTATATATTTAACAGATGAAGATACAAAGAGTAATTTATTGCAGAAATCCATGATGATTCAATTCCAAGTTGAATGTGATATCTAGAATTATGTTTTAGAAGAGCATTGAACAATATGGATGTGATATCTGGTTCTTAAATATCATCGTTACACTGAGTTCTAAATATAATCCATCTATAACCATACTTA
The DNA here is from genome assembly GCF_022079265.1 of Lynx rufus. Classification (NCBI taxonomy): domain Eukaryota; kingdom Metazoa; phylum Chordata; class Mammalia; order Carnivora; family Felidae; genus Lynx; species Lynx rufus. The sequence goes on along the minus strand of NW_025814827.1, from coordinate 51,322,042 downwards.
CAACAGATACTACTATGTGACAAGCAATACTTAGATGTAACAAGAAAAAAATGGAACATTCAAACTTATGTGATTTCGGAATAATTCTTAGCATTTCTCCAGGGTTATTAAGGCAAATGAAAGGGATTTTTACAAGGTATAGTTGTGTTGAAGTTTTCCTCCTCAGAATTCACATTATTGCCACAGCCTACGAATGACAAACATTTGTGGACTATGGCAGCAATCTGTTGGGTGTTTCAGTCTATTTTGAGCTGAAATTGATTAGCACTTTATGAAAAGTGTACAGAAAATTGCCATGCTTATCAAGGCAAATCAAGCCATAATTCTGCCTTTTTTTTTGTACACCTGCAGCTATGAATATTTTTTGGTGGATACATTGAGATGTGCTCAAGAATATACATATCGGGCTGCATATCGTGCAATTTATTCTGATCTTACTGACAGTTTGCAAACAAAAACTCAAAACAAGATGCAACTGTGTGTGGCTCCCACACTGTAGGTTCTGATTTTGGCACCCATGAATGCACAAGGAAAGGGGCTGCAGCTGAAGAGGTGTGCTTCTGCTCATCTTACTGTGAAATACAATCTGGGTGTTTGTTTGATGGATTGCATGAAATATGGAGGAAATCTGAACTAAGGGTAAGAGTTTCATCTGATTGCCTTTAGTTTTACCCCACCTTGGTAAAAATAAGGAGAAGGAATGAAAATAACCTGGAGTTGATGACTGTCATGATGGAAGTTAACTGTATTCCAGGGGAGTTGTTAAGAATGAGGAAAGGAAGAAGTGAGCCATGATGGTGAATTTCATATTTTGAGAGGAAGAACCCTCTCTGTGGCAACACCTTCAGAGAAAAACAAGTATTGTAAGCCAAAAGAAAGGGAGGAAGACCATGGACTACATGGAAGTCACTGTTATTTGATGGGCTTTCTAAAACAATAAAAACAACAAAAAAAAACTGTAGAAATAGGCTAGTTTTCTCTCATGTCACTCATGCAGAGTTGAGAATAAATATCATGAGATATTTATTGATATTGAAATATCAGTATGAGACAGTGAGAATTTACGGAGTAAGCTAGTCACCTGAAGCTCTTTTTAATCCCAGCAAATATTGTAAGTTGTTACTTAAAAACTGCGTGTTGTGTGCAATCCTTTTACTTTATGCCTGGCTCTATCTAGAAAAAGATCATGAATCATCTTGCTAAATTCTATATCTGCAGTAAGTCTGTTCTGATAAAGTTCTGTATTTTATACAAAAACACATTTCTAATAAATCCTATTTTAAAAATAAGTTTTTAGATGTTTGCTATGAAAAATAAGGAAAAGGGAAAAATTAAATCAATTATAATTCTATCACTTAGAGTATATCATTCCACTCTTTTTATTATAGATTTGACATGGTAAACCATTTTGGGATTTGCTTTGTGACACAATACATGATGAACCTATTTCTATGTCATTAAATATTCTATTATATTTAGAAAATATTCAGTTTTTTAAAATGTTTATTCATTTTTGAGAGAGAGAGAGAGAGAGAGAGAGAGAGAGAGAGAGAGATTGAAAGCGTGAGCAGGAGAGGGGCAGACACAAAACTCGAAGCAGGCTCCAGGCTCTGAGCTGTCAGCACAGAGCCTGACATGGGGCTCCAACTCACGAACCGTGAGATCATGACCTGAGCCAAAGTCGGCCGCTTAACTGACTGAGCCACCCAGGCGCCCTTCGGTTTTTTTTTTTTTCAATCAGATAGACTTTCCAGTGTTATTATATGGATTTCCAACATCCAGTCTCTGTGTGGTTGGATGTTTAGATATTTCCAATATTTTTCAATGAACAATAGTAATAATTTTCATCATCACCATGGACATTAAAAATTTTTATTGAGGTGAAATTCTAATAATGTAACAATTACAGTGTTGTACATCTACCACCTGTCTCTACTTCCAGAGCATTTGCCTCACTCCAAAGTAAAGTGCCTTCTCCAGTAAGGAGCATTTCTCTTTCTGTCCCCAGCCTACCTCTCCATCACTGTCCCTCGCCTCAAAGTTAAACCCTCAGGTGTTTTCATTGAGCAAACCAACCTTGTGAATTCTTGCTCTATCACCTTGGCTGGTTGCACTCACTTTTCCATTTCTCTTCATCCATTATTCAAACCTAAGTCAGTTCTCCTACCAACTTCTCCTACCAACTAAGCCTACATGACCTCTCCTGAAAACTATTAGTACATGTCTGTCCTGCTCATTGGGCCCATTTTCCATCCTATAATGCCATCCCAGTAGTATATGTTGTCCATACATTTTATCGCAAACAATTTCTATTTTGCTAGGGTGGCATCTTACCTAATTGATGTTCCCTGATGATTGTCTTTGTACATGACACAATAGAAATGCACAATAAATTCTCATAAAATGAATTAAAATTCATTTTTTCCCTCACAGACCTTAGCATGGTGCTTAGCATAGAGCCCCAACAAATATTTACTGATTGATTTAAACCTATTTATACATTTATCTACTTATCTCGAGGTGACAGGTTCTGCGTAACTAAACAGCTTTGTAAAAAAAGTACTGTATTTGCTCTCATTTATATGACCTTATTTAGGAGATTCATCTTTAAATACTGAGATGTAATGAACAAGGCATCATTCATATGTAAATCAGTCTGTCTTTTTTCTTTCTTTCTTTCTTTGAGTTTAGTCTTAGCCTTCATATTTCTATGTGTGGTGTTTGTTTGCATTGGGCAATTCCAATTGTGGGACCATAAAGTGTAGGATTATGTTTTTGCTTTTGTTCTCCTCATGGTACTAGTGTCTAGTCGGTTCAGAGAACATTTCACAGTGACTTGTGGGCCCTTCTTGGCAATTATTTCTGTAATCTCAGGACTCATTTTACTAGAGATATAAATTATATGATTTCCCCCTAAGTGTATTTGCCTTGCACTTGTGTCCATGTTGATTTCTGGAAGTTGAATGCATGTTTCCATAGGAACTAGAAATAATAAATTGGTATACTGTACCTATAGTTTCATTGTTCTGTGAAGACATTTCTAAAGCAAGAGAATGTTAAATTTATACTAACTAATCTGTCCATTTGCCTTTTATAATAACATATATTTTTGAAAAGTTCCACTTTATTCCAGGAACATAGCTTTCTCTTCTTCATTACTTCTGAAGAAAAATTCCAATGAATTGATGAGTTTTTTCCACCACCTCCCCCCATTTCCTCTCTCATGATTCCATGAAAAGCAAATGAAAAAAAACGCAGTGAAGATAAGATTCAGAGCTAAGTCTCTCAAAGTGTATTCCCATATATTTCTGGTAGACTTTTTTTTTTTTTTTTTACAGCATAAGGGCCACCATTTATTTTTATTGTTCTTGTAATCAGTGAATAGGTTGAGCTTAATTTTATTGACACTCCTTTTTAAAACAATTCAGCCTGATTTCAGAAGTGACATATTTTGCATCAGAGAGGACTAAACTATGCAAAGTGGCATCCTTTGAGGAATGCTCATTACCAGAGTGGCAACAAGGAGCTCAGCTCAAGCAGTTCCTATAGTGATTGCAAACTGGCTCACTTCCCAGTGCTTAACAATTTCAGCATGGTTTTCTCTTGATTGACCATCAGTCTTCAGCATTTCTAAACACATATATTACACACACACACACACACACACACACACACACACACATATGGCCAGACACAAGATAAACAAACAAAGACTCTTATTAAACTCCAGGAACAGCTCACATAGAGTGGTTTAATCCTTTTTGCATAAATAAGGTCCCTGCTCTGCTATGCTATTTTGGAATATAGAAAGTCTATAAAGCTTGACTCCAAATTTCAGAAGGCATAATCAACTGTAGAATGTTTTTTAGTGTCCAGATATTCAGGGTCATGACTATGTTCTCCCAACACAGATTCTCTATAGTCTACATGAATTTATCAAACTAATCATTGAGACTGATTTGTGATTGCCACGTGCAGCTTCAAAGGTTGTTGGCACACTTATTCATTACTTCTGTTATTTATTTTTGGGACATTTCCCACATGCCAGGTGCTATCCTAGACAGAGTGTCAGAAACCTCCTTCATATATCCCCACACCTATTCTGCCTCTAGTGCCACTGCTAGTGCCACTTCTGTCTACCACAGTCAGAATCCTCTTTTAACAACACAAATTCGACCATGTTACCCTTTTGCTTAAAACATTTCAGTGAAGTACAGTTACAATGGGCCTAAGTTTCCAACTCTTTACCATAGCTCACAAAGCCTTATGACGTGGCCTCTGCTGCCTGTCTGACCTTTCTTTCTATTCCATCCCTTGACCACTGTGTTCCAGCCACACTGGCCACCTTTCTGAGCCTAGGTGAGGCCAAAGTCTTTGTCACCTACAAGCCTTTGTACATGCTGTTCCCTCTGACTTGAACACTCTATCCTCTCTTGTTGCCAAAGCTGGCTCCTTCTCCTTCTTCATGTTTTATCTTAAATGTCACTCCTAATGGAGTTTTCCCCTAACCATGCTATATAAAGTAGGCCTCCCCATAGCTCTCTTTTGTTATACTCTGTTTATCTTATTGCACATTCAAAGTTCTAAGTTTATATTTATTTGTTTTCTTTATTTTCTGTGGCCTCCACTGAAGATTGATATCTGGAGGGTGTTTGTAGATTGTGAGAGTAAAATTTCTATCAGGTTGAAGAGAAGGTGTAATAGGAGTGAAGTTTTGAGAGAGCCAGAAAGATTAAACCCTGTGAGAAGATTGATTTCCAAGATTTTCAGCATGCAACAGTTACCAGAACAACTTTTGGGGTTAGGCTATGGGTGTGGTAAGCCAATGACAAGTGGAGATGGAAGGAAGGAAATTGCTTCCTTCCTTCCATCCTTCCTTCCTCCCTCCCTCCCTCCCTCCCTCCCTCCTTCCCTTCCTTCCTTCCTTCCTTCTCTGAAATCATGGCAGTATACTTTCTAAATTTCCATGCATTGTTTTCTCTCTGTCACTTTGTTTTATGTGAACATCATTATTTGATATGGTTGAATAATAGTTTTTTTGTTCATTTTAATTTTGGATAATGCAGCATTCTAGATTTTTTTAAAAAATTAAATTACACTTGAGTATTGAGCACAAGGTTAACGTTCATTGATTAGTAAGTATTTTTAAGATCTTATGTAAGTTTTAATTACTAACAAATATTTTTTCCCAGATGTATGGAAGTTAATGGATACTTTTGCTTAATAAAATACAGGATTAGCAGACAGTTTGTTGCAATAGGTAGAATGGAGAATAGCCACATGAGTGGAATTTGTGATTTCCTGCCAGTACCAGAAACAACATAGAGATAGGGCAAATGGTGAGACATAGAAAACTAAAACATTTTGATGGTCATTTTGACTTCCTCATTTGTAGGATTTTTGAAAACTTACCCATTCAGCAAATGTTTATTTAATGCCCGTTTTGTTGTGTTGGATGGTGGAGATAATTACAAAGAGAATAAGACTAGCACAGTCATCCACCCCCATGATGCTTACATTATCTTCAGTATGCAATTGAGCATGCAATTTTTTGCCACCTCCCTCCCTTGCATTTTGTACATTAATTTCATATGATCACTAAGTATTCCCTGACTGCTTGATGTTATCATAAGTATATAGTAGCAGTTTTGTATATATTTTTATAATTAGATGTTGTTTGCACACATGACTTGAGTTCCAGAAAAATACAAAAAATAGTTGAAGATCTGAAAAGGCTACTATAATTTCTCACTTCATTTAAGATGCAACTATTTGAGGAAAAGCTTGATAAAATAATTTGAACATGTGTTTCGAAGATCGGACCTAGGGATAATTCAAGAGCATCCTCCAGCAAACTGAGAGTTCAGAGAGATAAATCTAGTAGGCCTGTCGTAAGTTTATTCAAAAGTAACCCTAGCCCTCTTGTTCCTTTATTTCTCTGTCCTTTCTACTTTAATCCCTGGGTCTTGGTATTGTAAGTAAATAGCTTCTTCTTAAAATTATTCTCAGAGTGATTTATTTTGGTACCAAAATGTCCTTCAATTTATCTACATGTTCACACTCATACTCTCCCTTTGCCTTGTGTATGTGGTGGGGGCATTGAAACGCCTGGGCTAACCATTTACAAGGCAAAAATGACAAAACACTGTTGATAAAAAGGAGTGGTATTGGTAGGAGAAAAAGTAGCTATGTTTTTTTTATTTTGTTTCTTTTCTTCATGCTGCCAGTACTAAAGGTCTATGGGAAGGAATAGGTATTGCACCCAGAGCATTGGACTGGCTAAGGTGTACTTTGCGTATGCATGGAAGTCAGATAGAATGTGCCTTCCTTTATTGGTCAGAGTCTACATTTAAAAAGAAAGAATTGGATTAATTGGTGGATAAATTGAGATTCCATGTTAAGAAACCCTTGAAGACTTAAGTACAGGCTCTACTGTTTGGATGTTAGAGTGAAACTCTCCAAATTATTCTCTTTGATTCCATCTATAGATTTATAAGGACATCTGACCAAATTACATTGTCAGGAATATTAATATGTTCTTAGTTGAATTCACACATGGTCATTGTCCAGGAGTAACCAAATGTCCCAATTAATGTGATCAAAAGAAGAATGTAGTTCATTTGTATTTTATTTTTTTATTATTTTTTTTTTAAATTTTTTTTTCAACGTTTATTTTTATTTTTGGGACAGAGAGAGACAGAGCATGAACGGGGGAGGGGCAGAGAGAGAGGGAGACACAGAATCGGAAACAGGCTCCAGGCTCTGAGCCATCAGCCCAGAGCCCGACGCGGGGCTCGAACTCCCGGACCGCGAGATCGTGACCTGGCTGAAGTCGGACGCTTAACCGACTGCGCCACCCAGGCGCCCCCATTTGTATTTTAAAAATGATCATTTTTTATTGCAAAATTGTGTCATATCGTTTAAGTTTACCTTAAAAATGATTGGGGCCCCTGGGTGGCTCAGTCGGTTGAGCGTCCGACTTCGACTCAGGTCATGATCTCACAGTTAGTGAGTTCGAGCCCCACGCTGGGCTCTGTGCTGACAGCTCAGAGCCTGGAGCCTGCTTCACATTCTGTGTCTCCTTCTCTCTCTGCCCCTCCCCTGCTCATGCTCTGTCTCTGTCTCTCAAAAGTGAATAAATGTTAAAAAAATTTATTTTGGCTGTTCATATAGCCCCTCTGTTTCCTAGAAGTAGCTGAAATTGCTGTTATTATTTTGTGGTTTTTGAGATCATATCATCTTACCTTAGATTGTCTGAAAAATATATGTTTTACTGATTTTTCTTGGGGAAAAAGTGTGCATTTTAAGACATTGTTCTCCAGGGTAGTGAATATTATCAGAGTATGAAAAACAGTAAGAATGTAGAATGCCTCTAGGAGGCTTGAAAACAAAGGGAAAAGAATGGTGGTCACATTTTCTTTGCCTTGCATTTTGCTTGATTTTCCACTATATGTTAATTTATTTATGTTTCTTCTTTTCCCCTTGGTTATAAGAAGTTACTTTGTGACCAGAGCAGATAAGAATACCCTCGGGGCTCATTTAGCTTTGGGCACTTCGTTTTAAAAGCCACAGTGGGTCCAGAGCCTAACATCTTTGTTTATTTTAAAGGAGATAGAGTGAAAGATTTCGAGATAAAGGGAAAACATGAGTTGGAGAGTTAAAAAAGTGAAATTTATTTCAGTACCATCAGATTAGGATTGGAAGAGAGGAAGACAAGAGCATTTCAAGAACACTAATGGATAGGAACCATAGATCTTATACTTGAAGTGAAAATTGGGAAGAAAAGAATTTGTATTGTTCAAAGTTATTTCCTGATGGGAACTCTCCCTGTCCTCTTATACTAGCTCAAGCTTGTCTCTTCTACTTTCTCTTAGTGCTAAGTACCTTTTTGTTCATAGCAGCTATTTCAGTAGTAAATGTCATTATTTGATGACACTTTGTCTTTATTGACTGGTAATCCTAGTAAACATCATGGAACATGGCACATGGGTTTCGTGCATTAAAAAAACAGCAAAATAAAAATGTTGGGAAGACAATTAGAAGAATATAAAAAATAAATGGTGCATGTTATCATGTAAGAACAAAAGAATACACATTTTGTTATGGTTCCCCAGATGAAAAACAGGCAATAGAACTGAAAAATAAATTTCAGCTCCGGGGGGGTGGCATATTTTCTTCATATGGATGAAGCATTCAGTTGAAAACGTTTTGCTTTTGATTCCACTGTTTCCAAATACTTTTGTATCTGATACTCTATTTTTACCCTAGTCTTCTATGATGAGGTAGGAGCTTTATGGTTAAAATACAAAACAAATGATATTGAAAAGATACTAAAGGGGCCTACCAAAATGTCCAGATTAGGAAGTTAAAAAAAAAAAAAAAAGTCTGATTTTTGACTCCAAAACTGACTGTCTTCTGTCAGTTTTCTTAATATGTTGTTTTTCCCACTTGAGTGGTTGGTGGAAAGAAACCCTTGATCTGCTGCTATTCAGTAAGAAATTCTCAATTAAAGTGGCAGCTTAATCCAAATATAAAAATATTGCTGTCTATCAGAGCCAAAGTTGGTTTTGTTCTGTGGAACTGCCAAAGAAGAAAGCGCTTGGTGAAGACATAAGATAGAGTTACATTTGGTATAGAAGCTTCTAGAAATGGTGTGTCAGGATATAGTTTATAAGTCAGGCACCTCTTACTAGAGGTAAATAAGCTAAAACCAACTCACTTCATGAGAAGTGGCATCAGTCAAACTGAGAGCTTCCCTTTCTCGCTTTGCATTTTAACCCCACAGTTATTACCTGGTAAAAGTCATAGTTGGTTTAGAAACTGTCAGTTATAGTTTATTTGGACTAGTTTTGTTATTTTTTTCTGCCTGAAAAATGAGTTTAATTTGGCTTGCTTCATGTATTATCAAATAATTTTTAATAAGAAATATTAAAAAGTAAAAGATGGAAGGGAGGACCTATTGCATGTAGGTTTGAAAATTAGAGTAGTCTGTTATTTTAGTAAATGTGGAAAATATAATCTGTCTGGTTACAGAATTAAAACATAAGTAGGTAAGATAAAGATCTGGAAAAAGCTGGGAAGTTGATGTAGTGGAAAATCTATTGGCCTTGGAGTCAAATGATCTAATTTTACATCCAAGTTCTTCTTATCGAGTGACCTTAGGAATGCCATTTAAATTATTTAAGCCTCAGTTGCCTTGTTTATAGAGAGATTATAAACATTTACTTCAAAGGGTAGGAGGTAATATTTATAAAAGCACTTTCTAAATTGCAAGTGACTGAACACATACATATAAGCTATGACAATTAAATGCAAAAGGCATTTGTAATGTGTGCAAATCTTATAATGATGTCAGTAAGCAGTAGGTAAAATGATCTTAATTTCTAGAGGTATAGCTATAGGAGAAATAACTCTCTGTACCAGCTCTAGGCAACAGCATCTCAGATGATAGTTGAGCGAAATGAACTTAAGTTTGAGCTATCATGAAACCTCCTTGTATCGCTTCTTGGCTTGGTTGCAGCAAGTCTGAGAAGCCGGGGTTGACCTTTGCGCCTTGCAGCTTTTACTGTTAGGAGTACTGTCATCATCTGTCTTGCCTTATGTTAAGAAGGGTATAGTTGTACCTCCTTCTGAGCTATACATTGCCTGTACCATTTAGATTGTATTTTATTCTTCCAGAACTTTTCCAGCAATAGCTGGAAATATTTTCTACAACAGACCTTCTGCTTCTCCACAGCCTTCAGTGCAATATAGTGGGTCATGTAAAAATCAAGGTATTTGTCTTATACTCATGATTATTTTTAGGAATTGCATTCACAGCAGAAAGAAATGTACTTGTTTTGGAAATTACAAATGTATATTTATTCTTGTCTGTTCTGGGTGAAGTGTTTATTTTCTGAAACCACTTCTTGTCCCCCCGCACTGCCCCCCTCCCATGGTTGCTGGTAAGTTTCTAGGAATGAAGAGTTGACTTGACTAGTGCCGAAGTACATAAGCAATTTTCGAAAAACCTACAAGTATCCTTTAGTACATTTAGTTCAAATATCAGTTCACTCATTCTGATTATGAAAAATATTATATATTGTTTTACAGAAGTGTCTTAGACTAAGTTAGAGTTAATTGTTTTTTAAAATATGTTATTTCCTGAGCATTGTTTCCAACTGATGAAGAATTACAAGTTTCTTTCTAGGCTTTGAATGCTTGTTCCTTAGTAGTGTAACTTTATGATTATTAGTGATTAGTTGCTAAATTTTCCTTTCTATCTTTGAATTCATATAATGAAATCAGGGTTATAAAATGAAGGTTGTTTTATTTCACCCATTTATCTAATGGGGAAGCTGGGTGACTGAATATAAGAGACATTACCCTCAGGCTTTTAAATAGAGTTAACAAACAGCTCAGCTTTGAGTATTGACAGCATGAATTATTTGAGAATTATCAAGCTCTTAATGTGTGAGTTTGTTCAAGTAGACAAATGGTCTACTATTTTATGTTAGTACAAACAATACATTGGTCTAAAGAGATAGATTTGACCTGCCTTTTGCCATTAATGTTCTAGTCATGGCTTTTTTATAATTAAAAAGATAATAACCTCTTAGAAATAAATGGTATTGCCATTTGATTTCATTCATATGTGGACTCTAAAAAAAACCAAAACAAATGAATAAACAAACAAAAAGCAGAAGCAGATCTGTAAGTATAGAGAATAAACTTGATGGCTGCCAGAGGGGAGGGGGATTGAGGGGCTGGACAAAATCGGGGAAGGGGAGTAGGAGAATACAGGCCTCCAGTTATGGAATGAATAAGTCACTGGGCACAGTGTTAGTGATACCATGTAGTGATGTATGGTGACAGATGGTAGCTACACCTGTGGTGAACGTAGCATAATGTATAGAAAAGTCAAATCACTGTTGTACACCCAAAACTAATGTAACATTGTGTGTCGACTATATGCAAAGAATTTAAAAGAAAAAACACATAAATGGTGTTGTGCTATTGTTCAAATAAGGGGAGACTTCTCTAATATTGGAAGCAAGACGGTTTTAAGGGGGAAGTAACTTCCAGACAACAAATGTAAAATACCTTATAGTGTCCTCTCCCCGTGTTTTTCTAATATAAGTAATTTTTTTTCTCCAGAAAATGAAATGGGAAGATCTTACAGTTCCATTTATGTGATCTGGCTTCAGAAGTCTTTTCAAAGAGAAAGGATAAAAAGTCTATAGCACTTAAAAAAAAAAAAAAAAAGCAGGGAAAGCCATTATATAGGTGAAATTTTCTGTTTTTGATGTAAATGGAAACTCTCTTTGAAAGCTTGCCATTTCTCTGAAAAAATATATTCTTGGGGGGAACTGGTGCCAAGGAGAGTGACCAGTGTCATGACGAGTGGTCTCTCGTGTTTCAGAGTATTGGTAGGGCCTTATTTAAAAGGAATGCTCACAAGTCCTGATAGTAGTCTGGTACTTGTGTGAAACAAGAAGTAGAGACTGAGTGGGGGAGGGGCCTAGAGCATTGCTCTCAAAGGCTTAGTGTTCATCTTCAAAGTGTCATGTGAAGACATTTCCTGTACAGTTCAGTTATTCACTCATTCAGCAAATATTTACTGAGCATCTGGGATTTGCCAGATACTGTTTTAGGTGAGGATCTCAGCAGTGTGAAAAACAGTATATATCCTCATGGAGTTTATGTCTAATGAGGAAGGCAGACAGTAAATCAACAAATAAATAAATATTATTATATTTATTATGAGGTCTGATAACATTTTATGTATTATAACATCCGACAATTGTATGTGCTTAGAAGAGAACCAAACTGAGATCAGGGTAGAAAGATTGATCAGGAGGTTGCCTTACCCCTGCTTATCAGGAAAGCCTCCCCCCCCCCTTTATTCATTTAACCATGCATCTGCTCATTTATTCATTAATGAACTATGTTATTTATCTTAAAAGAGACATTTTTGGTTTCTGCTTTCAAGGAGTCATGTGGGTGAGTTCTGTAGAGTGTAGGACTCATTTTCCTCTACAGAATAAATGTTAAACAGATGAAGTTAAGATTCCTAGTGGGCTCACAAAAATCCTCCTAACTCATGTTAAAACTTCACTGTGGTGCTAAGATGAACTCCTGCATTCTGGTTCTTGGGAGAAGGAAGAAACCAAAGCATTGTAGGGGAAAGAAAGAAAAGACTTCCTACTCTTTCCTGGATTCCAGGCAGCTATCTTGCAGGCGATTTTAAAATTGGCTAGTTTTGGTTTCCTATTATTCAGATTTTCAGCACCCCAGACTTTATTTCCCTCACACTGCTTTTTTCAGTCCCACTCATCTTGTTGCACTCTTAGGAAGTGTTTTGTGGCATTCTAGCATTTTCTTTATCTTTGGTTCTTCCTCAGGTGCCATAAAAGGTGGGGAGCCAGGAACAATGACAGTGATTATATCAGAGGCTGTGTTTTCTGTTTGTCTGATATGCTAGATACTTCCCATGCATTCAAGATAGTGTTCATTCTTGACAACAGTCTGCAGTATGTGTAATTTGACTATCCACAGTGAAAAAAGGCAGAGAAGTTGAGTAATCTGCCCACTGCAACATAGCTAGGAGTAGAGTTGGGATTCAAATTCAGGTTCTTTGATCCTGAAGTCTCTTTTCTCCTCATTTGCTGAGGCAGATGGGTGAGATGTGGAAAGGAAAGATTGACAGCTTGAGTTCTGTTTGATTTCTCTCATATCAGCTCACCAGGCTACAGTCTGTTCCTATCTCAGGTAGTCACTCTCCAGCAGGCCTCCTGGGCCTTCTGTGCTCAAACTCTGTCCTGAATTTGCTCTTTACTTTCTCTTGTGAGTATGTAAAGTGGAAACATAGAACAGCCTATTAATACATTGAGCTGATAAACCTTTTCATGCTCATTATTGACAGGGCCTCCTGCTGCAGATTTTAGATAAAGTTTTATCTATTATTCACACCCTTTAGTTGTTTGTATTTCTTACTCCATAGGGACACTTTTGCTGATTGTTTACTTTATTTCCCCAAAACTGGAATGAGAAATCTGTGGTTTTAGTGCTTTTGTTGCTCTGCTTAGGCCACCTGACAGATCTTTGGTTGTGGTTGTACTACCAGTTAGTCAGGTATTTCAACAAGTGGCTGCATTAATCTCTCTCTCTCTCTCTCTCTCTCTCTCTCTCTCTTTTTTTTTTTTTTTAGGAGGTTGGGGAACAGACATTGATGCCTGGGTTGCTATATTTGGAAAGTAAAATGATATGCTTGGCTCAAGTGAAAAACTCTATGTAGTCTTTGGCAAAAGGATTTGTCTTTGTATAGACTGGCAGCTACTTTTCGGTTTTCTATTCTTTTCCAGTCAACCAATTTCAACTTCCTTTAGTCTATGATGTGAGGTATTGGATGTACTTTCTACTGTATCATCCTTCATCAGATGTACATTTTTTGGTGAAGTCCAAAGCTGAAAGAATAGAATGATTCCATTATGATGGGTGTACATGCAGTTTATGATGTATTCTCCATTATCAAAGATCATATCAAGGGTACTTTTGCATCAGAAACTTCATCATCAGTAAAGGCATATATGGAAAGGGTAGGAATCTAGGTGGCCTGTGTATGGTCCCATCTCTGGTACTAACTAGAAATGTAAACTTTCATAAGTTCCTTTGTTTTGTGGGTCTTAATTTCTTAGTTTACAAATTAAAGTTATTATTAAGATGGCCACTTCATTCAGGTCTCATATTCTATAATTTGAGGTAGAAATAAAATGCAGTGAGAGAGGTACATTCTAGGAATGAAGAAAATAAGTAAGCCTGAACAGTTAAAAATATATCATGAAATATGGACACAACAGCAAAGTATAAAATTCCATCTGTAAATCTCATGTTGTATTGAGATGTGGTGGCAGGATATGGATTTTGGAATCCACTGCTATAATTTACTTTAAAACATTTCATCATGACAGTAGTATAGTGTGTTTATGTTAGTTTAAGCTGCATCCTAGAGTGGTCATTGCCCTAATCAAGATACACATCACTGACAGCTAAGCATTTAATCGAAAGGTCAATCTGAAGGGATGCATACCACCCACTGTCTTTATCTCTAATCAATGTGAGAAGTTTTACTAGTAAGCCAGTGGATTTTTATTGGTAAACTTTTATGGCTTCTTATTAGCATAAGGGGTGCTAAAATGAGTTTTTTTAAAAATAAAAAATGGTGTTCAAGATTCATTATCTTAGACGTACATCCTGCCCTTGTAAGCACATGGCAATGGGATCCAGTGAGGTCTTCGGTAATGGCAATGGAAGCATGCATCCTAAACTAGCCAGCTGATAATTTAGAGGATTGAGTTTACTATATACCTGCTTAAAGATAACTGAATCCTCTGTTTAGATTGTTGCATGGAATGTATGATCAGAACCCCTAAAAGAATAGAAACCTGGGACCTCATTGAGTGTATAAACAATTTTAAAGAACTGTTTTATTTGCTTTTTTTTTTTTTTTTTGCATTTGATAGGTAATTAATGTTCTAAGTGGGTCACAGTTTGTTCTAAGACTTGCTTTTATACCTTCTTATGATGTCCGGGGAAAGAAATCCAGACCTTTCACTAACTTGTGATTATTGGTAGTGGTTGTCAAAGAGAGCACTAATTGTGCATGACCTAATTAGTTTAGATAAGTTTGCATGAGAGTCAGAAAATCTCAATTCTGCCACTTAACCAGCTGTATGATAGTCATTTAGCATTCATGAATCTTAGTTTTCTCATCTGTACGTGAACTCAACTGGTGGTTGTGATTACTGTGATAATATATGCACTGTCCTGGGCACAGCTCTTGAAACAGTGGTGAGCATGAAGGCAGGGTTTGGTTGCATTTGGGATTTGCCCGGTATATTTGTGCTTGACCAGATTCTGGATGAAGCCAGTGGCATTAGACACAGTTCCTCTGCCCTACAGTAGTCACAGAAATTACTAGGGTCATTGCCTCATCCAAAGTGGGCCAGTCAGGTGATATTTCCTGGGGACTTTGCTGTTGACCCTGCAGTTGGTCTCTGTGTACAGCTGGAGCTGTGTAACATGTTTAAATTTGGGAGCTGTGGGGTGGCTACCTTTCTCCATCATGAGGTTCAACTCCATTTCTGCCCTTGCTGTAAGAGAGACTTTGGGCCTATCTGATAGATAAAATAAAATAAAGAAAAAGTTTTGTTTGGGCTAGCTCAAGTTAGTTTCTATTAGTTATAACCAAAAAAAAAAAAAAAAAAAATCTGAACTACTCCATTTTCATTGTCACCAAGTAGAGTTAGTCACATCTTTTTCAGGCTGTTGGTAGCATTTGATTTGTTGTAGTTGTCTTCCTCTTTCTTTAAATACTTTCTCACTGGATACCATTATCCTGCAGTCTCCTGACTTTCTTCCTACCACAGTGGTGGCTCTTTCCCAGTCTCCTTTGCTGGATGTCACCTTCTCTCGCCAACCTGCAAATGTTGAAATCCTGCTGGGCTCAGTTGTTGGCCTTTTCTTCTCTTTATACTCACTGCTGGTTATTTATAGTTCTGTGGCTTTAAGTCCTATGTACTTAATTAAATATCTATATTGTGATGATGCCCAATTTTAATTTTTGCTTCAGCCTCTTCACTGAGCTCTAGAACTGTATATCCAACAGCAGAGTTAACATCTCTTGAATGCCTGTGAGGAACCTCAAAGCTAATGTGTCTAAAACTAAACTCTTGGTTTCTCTCCCCTGCTTTTTTCTCCCATGGTCTTCTTGATCTGAGTAAATGATAACAGAATTCATCCAGTTGTTTGGGTTAACACTGGTATCATGCTTGACTTCTCTCTTTCACTTTCACCCCCAATCCAGTCCATCAGCAAATGTGGACAGCTCTACCTTTACAGTGTATTCCAGCTCTGACTCCTCCATATGTTTACCATGTCCCTGCTTTGCCACTGCCACTCTCACCTGCCAGATTACCAATCAGCTTGTTTCTCAGCTTTTCCCTTGTCTATCTATGGTCTCTTTTTAGCAATTGGAATTATCTTTCTAAAGTGTCCTGCAATGTCTCTGCCATACTGTAAACCTTCCAAGTGGCTTTCCATTGCAGTCTGAGTAAAACCCAGACACCCTTAGCATGGACCAGTAGGCCCTGCATGATTTGCCTCTGGATGCCCTTCTGACTCATCTCCTATGACTTCCTTCCTTTCTCCTTCCACCACTTCTCCTTGCTGTTTAAGCATGTATGCCTCAGGGCTTTTGCAATTTGTTTTTATATTTATTTGTCAATTGTACTCCACAAAATCTAAGCTTCATAAGTTAGGGGTTTGTCTTGTTTATATATGTCTCCCCAGAGCTTGGAAGAATGCCTGACATCAGTAAATACAGATTTATTTTGATAATGAATCAATAAATACCACTAACAACTATCACTACTTAGATGTTGAAAAATATGCAACTTTATTGGTTAGTTATGTAAAACATTTATATCCTAGTTTCTCAAATTTAACATTTTATTTCAATTATATCAATTTTAGAATTGATGTCTATATTTAATATTCTAGTATAATATTTTGATTTGTTATTAAATAGATGTATCAATATCTCATTCTAGATTACAGATTTTAAACAAGATATTGGTGTGGTCCTTACCAAATATTAATAACAGTAGATGCATAGCTTGTTGTTTGGGAGTATTTTTTTATTTGAAGTTTTTATATTTACTCCAGTTAATTACCATACTGTGTTATATTAGTTTCAGGTGTACAATATAGTAATTCAACACTTCTATACATCACCCTGTGTTCATCACCTGTTCATCCCATTGCCCCACCTACTTCCCCTTTGGCAACCATCAGTTTGTTCTCTATAATTAAAAGTATGTTTCTTATGTCTCTTTCTTATCTTTTCCCTTGCTCGTTTTGTTAAAACCATGAGTGAAATCATATGGTATTTGTCTTTCTCTGACTTATTTCACTTAGCATTGTACTCTCCAGCTCCATCCATGTTGTTGCAAATGGCAAGATTTCATTCTTTTTTTTAATGACTGAATAACATTCCATTATGTATGTATATGTATATATAATGTGTATATATATATCCCATCTTCTTTATCTATTAATCAGTTGATGGATGCTTGAGCTACTTCCATGTCTTGACTATTGTAAATAATGCTATAAACATATCCTTTTGAAATAGTGTTCTTTTGCTCTTTGGGTAAATACCCAGTAGTGTAATTTCTGGATCACAGGGTAGTTCTATTTTTAACTTTTGGAGGAACCTTTATACTGTTTTCCATGGTGGCTGCACCAGTTTGCATTCTTACCACTAGTGCACAAGGACTCCTTTGTCTCCACATCTTCACCCACACCTGTTGTTTCTTGTGCTGCTGATTTTAGCTTCTCTGACAGGTGTGAAGTCATATCTCATTGTAGTTTTGATTTGCATTTTCTTGATGATAAATGATGATGAGCATCTTATCATGTGTCTGTTGGCCATATGTATGTCTTGTTTAGAGAAATGTCTGTTTATATTGTCTGCCCATTTTTTAATGGGTTATCTGTTTTTTGGGTATTGAATTTTATAAATTTTTATATATTTTGGATATTAACCCTTCATCCAGTATGCCATTTGCAGATATCTTTTCTCATCCCGTGGGTTGCCTTTTAGTTTTGTTGATTGTTTCCTGTGCTGTGCAGAATTTTTTTATTTTGAAGTCCCAGTCATTTATTTTTGGTTTTGTTTTCCTTGCCTCAGGAGACATAGTTAGAAAGAATATGACACTGGCGATAGCCAGTGTCAAAGTTACTGTCTGGATTCTCTTCTAGGATTTTTATGGTTTCCTGTCTCACATTTAGGTCTTGAATCCATTTTTAATTTATTTTTTGTGTTTGGTGTAAGAAAGTGGTCCAGTTTCATTCTTTTGCATGTTGCTGTGCAGTTTTCCCAACACCATTTGTTGAGGAGACTGTCTTTTTCTCACTGGATATTCTTTTTTGTTTTGTCAAAGATTAATTGATGATGTAATTATTTCTGGATTGTCTGTTCTATTGATCTATGTGTCTGTTTTTGTGCCAGTACCATACTGTTTTGGTTACTGTGGTTTTGTAATATAACTTGAAGTCTGGAATTGCGGTGCCTCCAGCTTTGCTTTGCTTTTTCAAGATTGCTTTAGCTATTCAGAATCTTTTGTGGTTCCATACAAATTTTAGGATTGTTTGTTCTAGTTCTGTGAGAAATGCTGTTGGTATTTTGGTAGGGATGGCATTAAATATATAGATTGCTTTGGGTAATACAGCCATTTTTAACAATAGTTATTCTTCCAATCCATGAGCATGGAATATCTTTCCATTTCTTGGTGTCATCTTTATTTATCACTATTTTATTGTTTTTAGAATACAGCTCTTTCACCTCTTTGGTTAGATGTATTCCTAGGTATCTTATTATTTTGGATGCAATTGTAAATGGGATTGTTTTTTTTAATTTCTTTCCTCTTCTTCATTATGGATATCTAGAAATGCAACAGATTTCTGTACAGTGATTTTTGTATCCTATGACTTTACTGATTTTTTTTCAATTCTAACAGTTTTTTGGTTAAGTATTTTAGGTTTTCTATACATAGTATTATGTCATCTGCAAATAGTGAAAGTTTTATTTCTTCCTTACCTGGGAGTGTTTTTTCTCAAACTCATAGAGGTTTTTTCTGATTATTCTTTATTATTCTATAGACATTAACACATGTCTCTTAGACATTATTTCCATTGTACTATGACCTATAAGTTATCCTACAGGTAGCTTATAGATGGTGGTTTTTATTCTTTTTTGATCTTGATTTTTTGATCTTGATTTGATCTTGTTTTTTTTTTTTTTGGTGGTTTTTATTCTTTTTTGATCTTGATTTTTTTATCTATATTTATATCTCATAGTGGCTACACCAATTTACATTCCTGCTGACAGTACATGAGGAGTCCCTTTTCTCTACATTCTTAGCAGCATTTGTTATTTTTTCCTTTTTAATAGTAGCCAGTCTGACAGGTGTGAGGAGATATCCCATTGGGGATTTGATTTGCATTTCCCTGGTAATTAGTGATGTTGAGCATCTTTTCATGTACCTGTTGGTCATCAGTATCTTTTCTTTGGAAAAATGTCTAGTCAAGTTCTCTGCTCATATTTTAATCAGATTTTTTATATTCAGTTGTATAAGTTCTTTATATATTTTGGATATTCACCCCTTATCAGATGTATGATTTGCAGATATTTTTTCCCATTCAGTAGGTTGCCTTCTCATTTTATTGATGGTTTCCTTTTCTGTGCAAAAGCTTTTTAGTTTGATGTAATCCTATTTGTTTCTTTTAGCTTTTGTTGCCCTTGCCTAAATGGACTGGTCCAAAAAACTAAGATCAGTGTCAAAGAGCTTATTGCCTGTTTCATTCCAGGAGTTTTATGGTTGCAAGTCTTAACATTCAAGTCTCTAATTTATTTTGAATTTATTTTTGTGTATCATGGAAGATGGTGGTCCACTTTCATTCTTTTGCATGTAGCTGCGTAGTTTTCCCATCACCATTAATTAAAGAGACTGCCTTTCCCCCATTGTATATTCTTGCCTTCTTTTTCACAGACTACTTGATCATAAGTGCCTGAGTTTATTTCTGGCATATTCTGTTTTATTGGCCTGTGTGTCTGCTTTCCTACCAGTACCATACTGATTTGATTATGATAACTTCGTATATACTATAACTTAGTTTGAAATTAGGGAACATGATACCTCTAACTTTGTTATTATTTCTCAAGTTTGCTTTGGCTATTCGTTGTCTTTTGTGGTTCCATACAAATTTTCAAGTTCTTTGTTTTAGTTCTGTGAAAAATGCCAGTGGGATTTTGATGTGGGTTGCATTGAATCTATAGATTGCATTGGGTAGTATGGACACCTTAATATTAATTCTTCCAATCCATAAGCATGGAATGTCTTTCCACTTACTTGTGTCTTCTTCAATTTCTTTCATCAGTGTCTTAAAGTTTTTGGTGTATGGTTCTTTCACCTCCTTGGTTAAATTTACCCCTAGGTATTTTGTTCTCTCTGATGCAGTTATAAATGAGAAAAGCAAACATTGTTAAGTAAATCATAAGGAAGAGAAAATACATGTATAGTACTGTACTATACCAGAAAAAATCCACATATATATGGACTTGTGCAGTTTAAACCTGCATTGTTGAAGGGTCAACTGTATTATCCATGCATTGTAGAAAATTTAGAGAGTACAGAAAAGTCTTATGGCAGAGGCTACATCCCTTCCTAATCTCTTCTCCCCTTTTTTTTTAAATAGAAAAAATAGCAACAACAGGGGTTAGATTGCCATGCTGCCACCCATGTAGACTGTTTATCATATGTTCTGTCAAAGTGTTATGTGATTTTTATAAGAAGTCGTCTTAACAGCAAGAGTGTGCCCTCCTTCTTCCCTTTCCTCCGTCTTGCTGACCAGAAAGGTACCTGAGGAATAAGGCCCATCAGCCTCACTGGACCATGAGGATGAGGGGTATACCATCAGGATGGCAGAGTGATGGACTAGAATGAGCCCGAGTCATTGGTAACGTGGTGGAACCTTCATACCCACTCTGGGATGCCAACCTCCAGGATTCTTTTTAAATGTGGAAAAAATAAACTTTTTTAATGTTTAAACTGTTGTTATTTCCAAGTGATCATGTTATCCTACTATACAGGGACAAAAATTGCTTTCCTTCTTCCAATCTTTACCTATGTCTGTGTATTTGATACACATACAAGCACATGCCACATACACAGACCCACACAGCTGAGGCTGAACTGTTTATAGTGCAGTTTACTAATTTAAATATTTTAGTCTCAGTGTTATATCCTCATTTTCTCATATCATTAAGATTCGTTTTAAACATTTTTGTATCTAGTTAACATGTCTGTATACCATAATTTGTTTAATTGGTTCACTGTTTTGGGTAATTATTTGGTTCTACTATATAGCAATCTTTTTGTCTATCCTAGGAAAATTTTGATTTATATTTTAAATGAAGATATGTTGTGTCAAAAACCCTATTTAAACACAGCACATGTAGTTCACTTTCACTTCTCCCAGAGTTCTTCCCTCTGAGAAAGGTGTCCTGGCTTTACTAAATCTCCAGTCTCCTATAATCCCTTGCCCGTGCCTCTGTATAGCACTTAGCATCCCTGCTAAAATTGTTTATTTTCTTCCATGTTAACTTCACTTGCCCTTACGGAAGGTCTGGTGCTAGGTTTGGCTACTTGCAGAATATTTGGTTCACTCGGTTATTGCAATCCCTCCACGCAGCAGCTCTGTGCTTCTCTAAGCTTGCGTTTCCTTATTGGTAAAATAGGTACAATATATTTTTCCACGATTAACATCTTGAGGATAAATGAAATAATGCCTATGCATTGCCTAATATAGTATCGGACCCAAGGTTTATCTGTAATAAATGTGCTACTGCATTCAAGTCTTTGCTGAAATGTCATCTTTTTCAATGAAGCCTATCCTGTAGCTGTATTTTAATTGTGAACAGCCCTTACCCATATCACTCTTAATTCTTGTTACTCTGTTTCCTTTATAACATTTGTCATTTCCAACATACAATATAATATAAATATATTTATTTATTAGGTCTGTTGTTCACTGTCTGCTGTCTCCCGCCAGAATGGGCACTTCAGTGAATGCAAGAGTGTTAATCTGTTTTTGCTTACTGAAGTGTCCTAAGTCCATAGAACAGGTACTCAATAAATATTTGTTGAACAATGGTGACTTATTATATTTAGGATGTATTGAATGAATAAAATGTTTATGAAACAAGTTACAATTTTCACATTATTTCTGGTTTTAGAGACTCAGTGAAAGGGTTTAAGGGGTTATTTTTCAGGCTCCATATCCTGTCCTTCATCAACATCTGCTGTTTTGGTGTATAGCTTCTAGTTTCTATCCTGCACTAACCTTCTGTATTAATTTTCTAGGGCTTCCATACCAAAGTACCTGGGTGGCTTTAACAACAGAAATTTATTTCTCACAATTCTGAAGGTTTCTTCTGAGGACCTCTCTCCTTGGTTTGTAGATGCCATCTTCACTTTGTGTCATCGCATGGTCTTTTCTCTATGCTTCCGTGTCCTAATCTCCTCTTCTTTTATTTTTAAAAACTTTTCTTAATGTTTTTATTTATTTTTGAGAGAGAATGCAAATGAGGGAGGGGCAGAGAGAAGGGGCAGGGGGTCCGAAGCAGGCTCTGCTCTGACAGAAGTGAGCCTATTGTGGGCCTGGAACTCAGGAACCATGAGATCATGACCTGACAGGAAGTCAGATGCTCAACTGACTGAAACACCCAGGTGCCCCACCTAATCTCCTCTTCTTAAAAGGACATCAGTCATACTAGATTAGGACCCACCCATATGACCTCTTTTTTCTTTAATTGCCTCTTTAAAAGTTCCTGTCTAAATCCAACACAATAAGCACGGAATGTGCTTATAATACAGATAACATTTTTGATCACTATACAGTTAATGAAATACCAGTGATAAAAAGCTAACTAAAAAAAAACCCAGATATCTGAAAAATATTGTAATACTTTATACTTTTAAGTAATTAAGTTACTAATTTACTTAATTACTAGTTTAAATTACTTTAAGTAACTTCTTGATAGGTTTATATAGGGAGTCTCAGTTCTCCCTGTAATTTATTTTTAATAATGAAGAGATCGGAAGAACATATGGCACAATGCTGAGAATGGACAAATTGAGATGATGTTTGTTTTATTCTACTCTGCAATTTTCTCTTTGTTTTAAATATTTCTAATTAAAAGAAAAAAGATAAGAGATTTAGAATTCTATATCCAATACATGAACTTAATGTGCAAGGGCAAGATAGAAGCATTCTCTCAAACTTAAGAGCACAGGAAATTCACCATTCATGGAACTTGTCAGAAAGAATTATAAAATCCGAAGAACCTAAGGATCTGTTTCACTTGGCTAAGCATCCTTAGATCTTCTCCTAGGAAAACTAGTATTTGAATGTAAACTGAGAGTTTTGTGCTTCCAAAAGCAAACAACAATGAAGTAGCAGTATTTTCTAATATAGTACAGCACTAAATAAGAATCTTTGAAAAATGGGTATACTGATGAAGTAAATCTGGCATACCCAAAGTTAATTTCAAAAGCTTTTCACTGTAATGCTTGAAATTGAATCACATTTTTCTAAAATACAGGTGAACAGTATTTTACATATCTGTATATAGTTTTATGTGTTACAATATAGTTAGCAAACCTAAATGAATCTGCTTAATGATTGAGAATCAATGTTTTCATTATGATTATATACATCGATTACTATTCCCCTGCCTATTACTGTAATTAATGACAATACATTTTATTTTACTTATGTAAGTTTTAGGTACAAAATGTGGACTTTCTGAATTTATACATGAAAAAGCCAGAGATTATAAGTGCCCAATGAAAATAAGTATTTTATGTTACTGTATTTTATCATAATATTTCTTGAAAGTAGTTAGTTAGTTTTAGTTAGTCAAGGGTTTTATACAAATGAGTTTGATTACCTCTCTACTTTTATAGTGTTAAATATTAAGCTTCTCTAAATACATATAAAAAAGCTGAATAAACATTCTTAAAGTTAATGGCTAATATTAGAAAATACTTGATTGAAAGTGCCATGGTTTATGTGTTATAGACCAAATTACACTTTTTAAAGGCAGACTAACCCTGTACTTTAGGCTGCGACAAAGCAGTAAGACCTCAGAACAGCGGTATTTGTTTTTATTTTTCTTTTAGTTTTAATTTAATTTAATTTTGAAAAAATTTTAAGAAAAGAGCACTTTAATCATCATAAGAAAAAAGGGTACTTAGTTACCTTTCTTTCACTTCTTTGACAGTTTGTGTATTTATTGGAATGGTGTGGAAGTGCATGATTTTTTTTTCTTCAGTTTTTAGGGCCATTTGAGGCTTAAATCCAGCCATGGACATAAAGATTTTTTATTGGGTAAGGAGCTAGTGGAATCATTTTAATTAACACTTAGAGCTGGAAACTGAGTTAACCATCCTGGTGTCTGGTTGTGCTTAATTTTGATTTTTAGGAATACTTTGTGGAATTATGTGACTTGCTATTGTTTCCTCTAATTTCCTTTCTCCTGAACTTCATCCTAACCTAGAATAGGTCATTCAGCCCTGGCCTTGCCACCTGTTGGTGTTTTCATTGACCAGGAGTGTGTGTTCCATTGCTCACCCTACAGGGCCTTCACGATTCCTGATTGCTCCCTTGTCTGAACTCTGGATCCTTTGAGGACACTAGTCTTTCTCTCAGGGCTTTCTCTGTGGAGGTTGCTTCCTTGCTGCGTCTGAACGAGGACAGGAAGGAGGCATTGCAAACCTTACATCCAACAGCCGAGTCCAGATTTTGGTTATGTGATTTCTTAGCGATTCTTCTCTACAGTCACAACTTTCTACTTTATGCCAGTGGCCGCTACTCACCTTCATTAGTGCGGACTGGTGAACTCTTTTTTTTTTTTTTTTAATTTTTTTTAATGTTTATGTATTTTTTTTTTAATTTTTTTTTTCAACGTGTATTTATTTTTGGGACAGAGAGAGACAGAGCATGAACGGGCGAGGGGCAGAGAGAGAGGGAGACACAGAATCGGAAACAGGCTCCAGGCTCTGAGCCATCAGCCCAGAGCCTGACGCAGGGCTCGAACTCACGGACCGCGAGATCGTGACCTGGCTGAAGTCGGACGCTTAACCGACTGCGCCACCCAGGCGCCCCTGTTTATGTATTTTTGAGAGACAGAGTAAGACAGACCATGAGTGGGGGAGGGTCAGAGAGAGGAGAGAGGGAGACACAGAATATGAACCAGAGTCTAGGCTCTGAGCTGTCAGCACAGAACTCGACGTGGGGCTTGAACTTACGAACCGTGAAATCATGACCTGAGCCAAAATTGGACGCTCAACCGACTGAGCCACCCAGGCATCCCTGGACTGGTAAACTCTTAAGATGTTGTTGTAATACCCAAATTTTCCAGTACTTAGCTGAGAACTCTTTTTTCACCTGTTGCACTACCATCATTCTTGAACTCTCCATCTCCAACATCACTTAGTGGTCTTCAAGGTCTTCAATACCATTGGCCACTTTTTCAGCCTCTAATCTTGTAATAAACCTCTCCTGATTCCATACTACTCTCAATTACCATATTAATTTTCCTAGTTCACATCTCTGATTCAAGACCAAATGGTTAAAAATCTTCAGTGATTTCGCAAGGTTTAGCAAATAGAGTACCAAAATCTCAGTCAGACAGTCCAGCCTCAGCCCCCTAAATCAGCTCCAATTTACTCTCTAAATGCTTTTATTTTATAGCTGGCTAGGTGTGTTCGATGTTTCCTAACACACTCCTTCGTTTGAAATGTCCTCTCCCCTCTGGTCTGTTTCAGTTTAACCATGCTCTAGTGAAAGCCTGGCATAATCGCCACCTTCTCAATGAAGCCTGTCTTAATTGTCATCTGGGGAGTTCTCTCTTCTGATCTCCCATATGATATTTAGTTCATACCTTTTAAGTGATATTTAGTATACATTTTAATTTTTAATGCTTTGTTGGATTTATGATTGCATGGAATATGAAAAGGATCCTGGACCTCAAGAAGAATATGTTATTGGTTATATCTGTATTTTTAAATAATTTCTTCAAATGCAAAGTATAGAGGAGACAAACTTACAGAGTCTGATCAGTACAAGAGAGGAAATGAGTCTTGAACGAGAAGCAGCCAACGTTTGATCAAAGTTGGTGTAAAATAACAACTAATTTCTTTAAATTTACACTGTTATGCCTGTAAAGGTAAACTGCACCATGTAATTCTAAGATTTTTCATCCAGTAAAAAAGGCAAAAGCAGAATGTGTTATCCAGTTTTCAATTATTCAAGTCAGTAAAGGCAGGAAATAGACTATATGATGGAAAATATTATTGTGGTCTATCAGCACAACCAAGTTGCTAAGTAGAAGCAGTGAATAGTTTTGATCTTTTCATTTTCTTTAACTGCTCCAATATTTGTATGCAATGAATTTATTTTTTTTCAGTGCACTGGGACACCATTCACAGCATGAGTATATGACACATTTTTAATTAAATGTACTTGTTGGTTGGTGTTCCTGTACTTGTTTATATTTCCATATGTGTTGATTTTAATTTATCAGATTGTAAACTCATAAATGAGAAGGAAAGGCTAATTCTTCAGAGGAAAAAAAGTCAATCTTAGTGCAGCATTATGTAATAGAAGGTAGTAATTAATAGCATTTAAAAGCATTGAGTTTGGAGTCCACTGCCTGAATGTGAATCTTAGCTTCACCACCTTTAGTTGTATGACCTTTGTTTAATTACTTAACAAGTGTGAGTCAGTTTCCTCCTTCCTAAATTGGAGATAATATTTACTTCATAGCTTGTATGAACATTAATGAGATAATCCTTATAAAATGCTTAGTGAAGTACATAGCACATAATAATTGCTTCATAATTTTAGTAACTTATTATCATTATTGCTATTTTAATAAATATGTTGGAAGATAGTGCCCCTAATATTTAGTGAAGTAGAAAACAGAAATACTAGGAGAAAATTATTTCTTTGTAAATTATAAATAAACTCGGGAAAACCAACCATTAAATAATTAAGAGCATGCTTTCATTAGTTTGCTTTGTTCTGAGATTTAGGGCTACCAAAACCAAGAACTTAGTCATATGTGAGGACTAATGTTAAAGAAAAAGAAATATATTATTGAACTACCAGTGATGTTGGTTCTGTGTGAAGAAACCTGACAGAATTACTTTAAAGGGAAAAAAAAAATCACTTAAAAAAATCAGGCCTTTACTTCAAACAAAACAAGAAAAGAGACAACAGTATGTCAACACAGGCAAACTAGATAAATGGAACAGCTATATTTTTGCCCAAATCACAACTTGGTTTTATGAGTTCCCCCAACTAGAACAATCAACAGCTGACAGCTTCTGTCTCTAGCAGATCCAGTTTGATGAAACTCATTAAGCTTTTTTTTTTTGACTGAGAAATCCTGCTTGAAAACATTTTTGTAGATATGACAAATTAAAGTTTTATGAACACATGCAATTTAATATTAAAACGCATATAACTACTTTTTAAAGGAAGAATAGGTCTACTGCTGTAGGGAATCTATAGAAAGGATCTCTCTCAGCGGAATATTGAGAAGGACATGCCCTTTTAGAAGAGAACTGTTTTCCTTTGCTCTCTTTTGCCTTGAGAGGCTTGAATAGCTACTGTCTTGTGAGTTTTTCCTTTTCCTTTTTTCAAACTCACTACTATCTATTCAGTAATGGGTCTGATGGATAGAAAATAGAGGAGTAAAAGGGATTACTTTCTTATATGTGAAATTGAAATTGGTAGAATTCAATAAATAGCAATTTCAATGTATAGGAAGGTAAATCAACCAAAGTAAAGTTCTTTCAGAGATAACCCTGAAAATGAGTATATGGTCAATTGTAAAGTAGAATCCTATATTATACATTTCTTATACTGAAATGTTTCCTACTTTATGGGGAAAGAAGGGTTGTTCAATTCTGTCTGCTCTGGAAGCAACAATAAATACCTGACGTCACCAGAATCCATTTCCTCTGAGGCACACTGACTCTGGTTTGTGAGTGATGGATTTTATTTCAGTAGCTGTATTGAAGAAAGTTACCTATCCTACTTTGGGCCAGCTGCATGTTAAAATGAAATTTTAGTTTCATAGTTGCTGTTTAGGCCCTTAAGAGTTATGTGTATGTGTATGAGTAGTTTAGCAAACTTTAAAAGAGTACAAGTTTGGAGATCATTTGGCCTTATATATTAATTTACATAAAAGGAAAGTGAGATTTAGTGATTTACCTGTAGGTACACTAGTAAAGGCAGGGTGTTAGATATGTAGAACTACTTAAAGTACTTTTTTCTCATCCACATGATTTCCAAAAGAATCACGCAGGATGGGGAAGGCATTTGGTAGGTGCTATCTTTCAAAAATGGATTGTTTTTTGGGGCGCCTGGGTGGCGCAGTCGGTTAAGCGTCTGACTTCAGCCAGGTCACGATCTCGCGGTCCGTGAGTTCGAGCCCTGCGTCAGGCTCTGGGCTGATGGCTCGGAGCCTGGAGCCTGTTTCCGATTCTGTGTCTCCCTCTCTCTCTGCCCCTCGCCCGTTCATGCTCTGTCTCTCTCTGTCCCAAAAATAAATAAAAACGGAGAAAAAAAAATTAAAAAAAAAATGGATTGTTTTCAAACTCTATACTTTTGAGATATATGTTTAAAGAATCATTCTATAATGAATTATAGGGGAAAACAGATTTTGTTTCCTTGTAATCTCTTGTATAATATTTCTCAGTTATACAGTAATTTGATATTTCCAAATTCTCCAAAAGCTTAAAAATGTAAGGTACCTCAGTAATAAGGAGAATTGACTTGAAATAAAGAAGAAAGCATATAGAAAGTGTGATAGCCAGGTATAAACATGGGCTAAATTAAAATACCACAGATTGGCCAGTTGATAAAATGTATAATCATCTAATTTCTGGGATCCTTGTAAAGATGGCTGTTACTTTAATAATGTTTAATATTTTTACTTAAAATTATTTATAATGAAATGATAATTCCATTTAAGGTGAGATGATTAATTCTGAATTTTATTAATAATAACCAAGGATTTATATAGTTACTTTGAGGGTCATTTTGCTAACTGCAGAGAAGGAAAGTCCAGTTCAGTTTCTCTTAATTTTCTTTGAGCAAAGAATAAGGGTGCCAATTATAAACATTTTGGATAAAAAATATACATTCTCATATCAATTTGAATTTATTGTGTTAATCAGGAGGAAAAAATAGATGAACTTTATTCCCAAATTAAAGTTTTGTATAACAAAGGATAATATTAACAAAGCTAAAAGCCAGGTTAATCTGAAAGAAAACAACATATCTAACAGACAAACATAAAAAAAATACAAATTAATAAGAAAAATCTAAGTAAACCAATGGAGGTATGGGTAAATGATAAATTTAAAGAGAAGGAAATCTAAACAATTAATATTAATGCACTGGTGTTCAGGGACATGCTTTAATAAAAATGAGAATACCACTTCAAGGCCACTAGCAAAATTTAAGAGTTTGGGCAATATTATGCATTAGAGAAATTTTGGTGGGGGAGTTAGGTAGGGCTGACTGTATAGTGAGTAAAAGTGTGAATTGGTACAACCTTTTTAGAAAAGTATTTGGCCATATCTAGTGATGCTGGACATATACACCAAATCAGAAATTTCTGCACAGAAGCCCAAGGGACATGTTCACATATGTTCACTATAAAATTGGTATGATAAAAAACAGGAATAACATATAATTATGTGGTATGTTCATAGGATGGATGTAGCTAGAAATGAAATATAATTGGCTTAGATATACATACATATGTCACATGGACAGATTCCCCCAAGCATCATTTTGAGTGACAAAGCAGCATACTGGTAGTACAGAAGGTGTACATAAAAAATGGTTTCATGTATGCCAGTTATGAACTCTTATAATAAGTGATTATTAAATAGTCATGGATTGATTAAAGCATGAGCTGGAAGGACACACAGAAGATTGAGGGAGGGATGATTACAAATGGAGAAAACGAAAGATTAAAAAAATTGAAAACCCCAGGACGGCTGGATGGCTTAGTTGGTTAATCATCTGACTCTTGATTTTGGCTTAGGCCATGATCTCATGGTCGTAAGATCCAGCCCCAATTCAGTCTCTGTACTGACAGCGTGGGGCCTGCTTGGGATTCTCTCTCTCCTTTTCTCCTTGGCCCTCTGCTGCTCGTGCACATGCACGCATGCTCTCTTTCTCAAAATAAATAATAAACATTTAAAAAAAATTAAAAATCCCTATACAGAATGAGAAATAAAAAAAAAAAAAAGTTTGAATGATTACTGGACTGTGAACAAGGAAAAACTAGGTTTGGATTTTGTTCTGTTACTGCTTAAACTGTGTGGCTTATCTCCAAAACAAGATGATATTATTAGGCCATCTTAAATGGTTGTTCCAAACTTAAACATTTTATGAGCTTTGTAGCTGTGTGACACTAGGCCTGTTTTATAAACATTCTATGTCTCAGTTTACTCATCTTTAAAATGGGACTAATAGTAATACCTACTTAATAGGGTTATTTTGAAGAGTATATGAAATAATTAATACAGAGCACTTAGCTGTGTTTCTGACAGGTATCATCACTCAGGAAATGTAAGTTACTACAGCCATGACTTTCAAGTTCAAATTCATTACACAGATCAATTATTGGATGGATACTTCAATCATAAAGAATATTTTCCTTTTTAGAGACTCCTTTTAGATAGGTTTTTCCAACGTATTACAATAGACTCAGTATATTTATGACTCCTGGGGACCCATGTTTTATATAAAGTGAGTTGGTTATACTTTTTCTAAGTGTTATTGTAGTTTTTAATCTGGAAAGGAAAAACATATATATATGAAATAAGGAAACATTTTAAATGTGTTATATGTTATGTTTTTTTCTTCCTATCAGGAGGTCTATCAGAAGGTAGACTGTGTCCTTGAGCCATGTCCTTTATTAAGTCTGCTGATTGTTGTGGTTAAATATATACACACTTGAGGAAGAGTGAAAAAATATTTTACTGAGAAAACAGTATTTAATCATGTAACATGAGAATGGAGACATAAGGAGTACTTCCAGGGTAGACCTGACTTAATTCTTAGATATAATTCAGTAAAATATAGATTTCTTAAATGAGAAGATTTGACAATGTGCATAATTTAATTGTACAAAGACCAACTGTACTCTGAATGTCTTCTTGGCAAGCGAAGGCCCATTAAGGCATGTTTCAATACACACTCTGGGGTGGAGGGCGGGGAGGGACGGAGGGACAATTTCTAGTACACTGTATCTGCTTTATGGCTACTGATTTTAAACAATTTCAGATTACCCTTATTGTCTAATCATATGTTTGGGAGGATGGGCTATTTATGAGATGTTAGCTTTCCAGATGCTCAAACAATGTGCTTTAAATGCTGTATTCATAAACCAACCCCCAAAATGTGGCAGATTAGCTGTTTCTAATCTTTGAATTCAGAACAAATGTTAGAAAAAGGAACACTTGCAGATCTGTGTAGTCTCTATTACCTCATTAAAATGTATTTATAAATGAAGTAGACAGAGGAGCAAATGTCTGCATAAAACATTGCCACTTCATTAATATTTTTTATTACAAAAGCACTTTCTATGAAATCTGTCAGCTTAAAGGAAATAAGTGAATCAGTTGTCTTTCACTTTTGTGTTTTGTTTATTTTCTCTGATATGCAAATGCAAGTTTAAAAGAAATGTTTTAGCAGTAAATATGACCTCAATGAAGTAAAAAAGAAAAGCAGCACGTGACTAGGAACAGCATCCAGTTCAGAGTAGGCATAAGTGAGGAGGTTGTGTGAACTTGAACATGTTTCTCTTTTTCTTAGATGTGAGGGTCTGTGTTAGTGGAGAAATATGTTAGGCTTCTTGCCTAAGGGTAATTCCTTAAAATGCTTCTTGTTATAGCATGAGTAGCTGGAAACAACCAATAAACATACAAACAAACCTTTTCTTTCCCCTCCAAATTAGAAGTTTTATTTAAAATGCCTCTGTTTAAAAAACACATCACAAAAATTTTTTAAAAAGGGAATGAAAATATATGATACTAGAGTGATGGATAGCTGTCATTATACATTTTGCATAAATATAACCCATAGAATGTACAACACCAGTAGTGAGTCCTAAGGTAAACTATGGACTTTAGAGGATAATGATTTGTCAGTGTGGTAGATTCATCAGTTGTAATAAATGTACCACTTTGGTGGAGGATATTGTGTATGGGGAAGGGGCTTTATGGGAACTCTCTGTACCTTCCTCTCAATTTTTCTGTGATCCTAAAGCTGATCTAAAATAAAGTATTTATTTTATTTAAGTTTTTTTAAGTTTTTTTTTTTTTTTAAGTTTATGTATTTATTTAGAGAGGACGGACAGTGCGAGCTGGAGAGGGGCAGAGAGAGAGGGAGAGAGAGAGAATTCCAAGCAGATTCTGCACAGAGCCTGATACGTACGGGGCTTCAACTCACAAAACCCTGAGATCATGACCTGAGCCTAAACCAAGAGTTGGTTGCTTAACTGACTGAGCCGCTCAGGCACCTCTAAAATAAAGTCTTAAAAAAAAAAATTAAAAGCATACTGTGACACTCTTTCCTATTAAGTTTGCATTAGGAGTTTTGGATCCTACTTATGAAAGAACTGATAGTGAACTACTTAAAGGATCTTGTAATGGATCTTATTTCTGTTAATGATGAACCTTATTCCAGTTATCTTGCTATGTAACAAGTCACCCAAAACTTAGTGATAGAAAACAAGTTTTTATTATGTTAATAGATGCTATAGGTTAGGATTACGAAAGGGTACAGGGAACTATTTTGTCTCTATTCCATGATGTCTGGGGTCTCAGCTAGGAAGATTTGAATGGCTGGGGGCTAGAATCAATTGGAGGCTTCTTTGGTTCCATGTCTGGCTCCTGGGCACGGATGATTGAAGACTCAATATGTCCACGACCTGTGGCTTGGGTGTCTCACAAGGTGAGACAGGTGGTTTCCAAGAGAGGCCTTCTAAGAGGGAGATTTCCAAGAGGAAGAATTCTAAGCAAGACAGGGGAGAGGTCCATTGTCTCTTAAGGGCAAACCTGGGAAGTTACATACCATTATTTCCCCTGAATTCTGTTGTTTGATGATGCAGACATCACTTCTTGATGGAATGTTGACAAAATATTGGTGGTCCTATTCGGAAAGTTCAGAAAGTTAGTGTTGATAAACAGTCCAGTCTTTAAAATCCTGCTTGACAATGGCATGAATAAAATGTGTATCAAGCCATGCCATTATCCCTTTCCAACTCTTTAATAACCGTCCCCTTGGGGATTAGTCCATGCCTTCATATAAACTTCTTATAAACAGTCTTTCATGATCTGGCAAATATCCACTTCTCATTCTCTATCCCAGTGAAATGTGTGCTTTTACTAGAATGAATTTTCCTTGCCTCATGGCAGTGATTCCTCATACACACACACAAATGCATACATGTGTGCATGTGCATGCATACATAGACACACACACAGACACACACACACACACACACACACACACAAAGACATGAGTGTTTGGACAGTTGCTATTTATTACTTGTCAAATGTCAGTTCAAATATCACTTTTTCAGACCTCATATCTGTCACGCCTTTACTCTTTTCTATGCATACATCTGTTGTAGCACTCATAACATTGTAAAGAAACAATCTTTTTTAAAATTATATCCTACTTTGGATTATGTTAAGTCTTCATTCTTATTTCACCAGGAAGCACTTATCACACTTATTGGCACATGTAATCTGAGAAAAACTCTCTTCTGAAACCCAGTAAAAAAATATTTATCTTTGAATTTCTCATTAAGGAAAACAGGAGGTCCACTAGATTTTAGAGCCAAAAGTATTATCTCTTTTTGGAAAATTCTCATACTCAATAAAAATTTTAAAATATGAATGTTCCAGTCCTCGCATGGGATGCAGCATTAATCTGAAAGAGTCCCCTGTCAAGGCGATTAATTTTCTGACTTTTCAATTATGTACTGACATCCTGAATTGACTACTGAATTAGTGTCCAGTTGGACTAAATATGTTGTCATCATTACTGACAAATGCTGGGAAATTTGTAACCACAAGGCTCACTAATTAAAACAAACAGACAAACAAGCAAGACACATCCTCAAGTATCCAGTGATTTTATATGACTGATTGTATAATTATCTTCAAGTCACCTAGACTGGCAACCAGTGAAAGAATATAATCAACAGTTTTTGATATAATAATTTCATTAGTGTGGTGAATGCATTTCTTGAGTATGAATCTAGTCTCTCAGTGTTAGTAATGTTGTTGGTTTTTTGAATAACATTTTGACAAGTCATTTGATACGTAGATTATAATTGGAGAGGCTAACATCATGCCTGATTATTTGTATAGGGCTCTGAACAGAAAATGATATTGACTCTAAATTGATTTCCAATTGATAGAGCTCATTTAGCAGGGAAGGGAAGGGGCCACCATATGCTGGTATTACTTAAAAATGGTGGTTAGAATTTTGAAGGGGGACAGAACAGTTTAGAATCAAGTTTATTTTTTAAATTATTTTGGTTGATCCCAATGATAAAACAGAGCTCCTACCTTTAATTTTCATAAATGGAAAATTGTGAAAGCTTGTTTTGGAAACTTGGACAAAACATTATTTAGCTTAGTCTGCTACCACTAAGTTTGATCCTTGTAGACTTTGGCAGAAGATAGCAAGTGTGACAGAGGCTGTCTCTCTGAAATGAATAAAGGAACGTTAAAACGTTCGGATTCTATTAGTCCCGTTTAAGAACTTTCCAAATACAGAATTGCTGCACCATCAGCATAGCTGATAACTCACTTAAAATTCACACAGACTGATTAAAAAATGCAGAGGACTCAAGCATGGCATTCCAACTGTGCGTATTCTGATTATACTGAATGCATGCAGTGTGTGTCCGAGGAATGTGTCAGTTTATGAAGAACTGGGGGAGTTTCTAAGGCTTAACCTCAGAGTTCTCAAACTGAACATTTGGAGAGCCAAAATACACAGTGGAAAATACACACAATCTTGCTGTTTCCAATTAGAAGTGGGCTCCTGTTTCTTTGACTTAAGCAGGTGGCTGTTCATTATTAAGATGAAAAATGTTCATTAATGTGAATATGATATTTTGGGATATTTATAATTAGGAACCAAAAACTATAATTCCTTTTCCCCTCCCTCTTCCATCAACAGTTTGTAATAGTCTCATCCTAATGTTTCTGTCCCCTGACCTATTACTAAAGAACTTTACAAAAGTAGACTTGACCTTCTTTAAAAATTTTTTTTGATGTTTATTTATTTTTGAGAGAGGGAGAAATAGCACGAGCTGGGAAGGGGCAGAGAGGGGTATAGAGGATCTGAAGCAGGTTCTGTGCTGACAGCAAGAACCCAAAGTGGGGCTTGAATCCATAAACAGTGAGATCATGACCTCAGCCAAAGTCGGATGCTTAACGGACTGAGCCACGCAGGCACCCCTTGACCTTCTTTTTTATGTCAGGTTTTGGATTATATAATAGGGACAGAGCCCCACTAAAGAGTGTTTGTATTTAATCCAGTTTACTAGGGAAGTACAAAGGAAGTAGTAATGTGGTGTTCATTCAATGATTTTGTCATTTGCATCAGTCTAATGGGATTGAGATCGTGGGTATTTTAAAATTATGAGCCTTGTTTATATTTATATTTTTTCATCATGTGTATACTTTAATGTGTTTGTATTTGAGTGGTTTTTCTTTTGCATTATTCTATGACCCATAGGCTATGAAAATAACTAACATTAAAAATAGCTTATGAATCCAATCCACTTTTGATAGTCGCCATGTATCAAAATGGGATATCTGTGATAGTCTTTGTTTACAGAATAGCAGGTAATCATTGAAATCCAAGCCACACACTTGCATAATGAAACATTATGGAGTTCCCTAATGGTATTGTCATTTACAGTATCAACGTGGAAAGTTAAGAAGGAAGGTAATATTTAGTGAGTGCCTGTGGGTTACCAAGTGGTAGGCTCAGTTTATATTCACATATTATATTCAATTATTTCCATCTGGATTCTTGGCACAGTCAGGTAACTTGTCCAAGTTTATCCAGCCTGTAAATCTTGGAATCCAGGTCTATTTGAATTCAAATGTGATTTTCAAACCTGGACTGCACCATTTCCACTCTTGAATTAGTCCTTTGTATAATTTACTTTTGGCATAACTTTAAATTTTCCTTGGATTTGTGTGGATATTTTGATTCTTCACAAAAATATCTAGCTCTTTTTAGTTAGATGCCCCTTTAAGAAAGTGGTGGGGCTCAATCAAGAACTGTGGGAGTATTTTCTTAGTAGCAAGAATCCGTAAAGAATGTCCTTTTCGCATCCTAGCTGCTTGTGGGATATTCCCTAAACAGAATAGTTTCCAGATATGCATGAGCAAAACCCAGGATTCTGTACTTAGAGCAACATTTTAAAAAATGTTGATGAAAATCTAGATATTATGTACCTAAAGTAAAGGGCAGAACATTAACTGCCTGCAAACATAGTGATTGCTTTCTTCCTTTGGAAGCTAAGGATCTCTCTGCATGAGATTTTATTTATAAATAGTGATGTTTCTCTTACAGGAGGTTCATCATAAGGTCATCTTTTGACCAGATTGAAGCACTAAAATAATTATTGCTCTATTAGCATGCTAGACCAACGGCAGAACCATTTTGGATCTGAGCCTTCATTTGCTGAGTTAGACAGGAATAAAGTGAATATTGACCCAAGAGAAATATCCACAAAATGAAAAAAGAAGGTTGAACAATGCACACTAAACAAAATTCAGATCATTTGTGGAGAAACTATTTGAAGAATTTTGTATAAATCATACCTACGTCATTTGCTTTGAGACTAGTAAACTTGATCTGTGACTGATTATTTTCTATAGCTCATATGTAAAGAATACTTGCAGTCAGATGACTAGGTATTACTAATTCAAATGATCATACAAGAAAAACAGATTGCTTTCTGTGGTGACCTGGGAGGCCAAAACATTCAAGATCTGGGCAGTGCATTAATCATGAAATTAAAAAAAAAATTATATAGAGAACAAATTAGTTCATGGAGTTGTAAAACCTAGTTGCCAGGCTGAGTTACTGACTATAAGTATCACCATTTGCCTGAGAGCATAGAGGTTTGCATGAGACTGGTGGTCCCTGTGGGGGTTGAATGTGTTTAAAAGGTTGCTGTGACTGTGAAGTCTGTGTTTGAGGAGCGTGTGTGTGTGTGTGTGTGTGTGTGTGTGTGTGTGTGTGTACACATTCTCACATGAGATCTGCAGGCGTTCCATGTGGAGGATGCTCTTTGTTTCATTCAGAATCACTTGGCATTGCCATGGTGAAATCAGAAGTTTGCATTATTTGGACCATGGCTTATTATAATATTGTTTCATCAGTAATTTTTAAAAGAAAAGTTGAAGAATAGCGTCCAAGAATTAGTTTGTGAACTTTTTCTCTCTGTGTTGCTTTATAAGCCCCAAATGGTGATACAGGCTCTCGAGTGTCCATGATTATGCTTTCTTTTAAAATAAAGTCCTCTGTTGAATTTTGTAGTTCAGTGTTTAGGCAAGAGTGAATAGAATGAGACCTTAACTTAAACTGTATCCACACTTAGAAGTCACTGTCTTATTCAGATATAGTAGAAAGTTGGGGATAGTATAATAATCAGGATGTGGCAAAATATCTGGTACCTACCACCATGGTGAATGTGTATTGTGGGTGTTGGTTGAACTGTGGTCACTGGGTGTCTAACCCATATACAAGAGCCATGTAATACTGGTTACCATTTAATTCTGCCATCTCATTTTTCTTCCTTTTCTTGGCTTATTTTTTTTTCTGCTCATCTTTAAATATATATTCTTAACTGTCTTATTAATGTATACAATCTTTCTTAGAGAATACAAGACAAGTGTCTTGTATTTAATCTTCATCCTGTGACTCTAACATCTTTACATTTACCCTAACTTCTCTTCTCAACTTCAGTGTATTTCCCATAATCCTAAATTCTGTATTGGACATCTCTAAGCATACTCCACTGGAATTTTAAACTCAATCACTATCAGTGACTCCCACCCCCACCATATCTCTTCATACACAATCATCTGGTTGCTGAGCCCTGCTCAGTCTACTTCCTTAAATGTCTCTTTCCTTACGTCTTTGTTCAAGCTCTGATCACAACACTTGAGGACTGTTGCAGTTACATGTGGACTCCTCTTCCTGACTCCCATCTTCTCTTGGTAATACATGCTTGACATTTCCACTAGAATTGTCTTTCTAAAACAAACATTTATTTCATCACTTAAATTTTCCTGCTACACATATTCTACCATTCCCTCCATGGAATTACTTTGTGGTTTCTTAGCATGCTGTACAAGGCCATTCAGGATTTGGCTCCAGCCGGGCTTACCTCCCCCATTATTCACACCCCAGGAGATGCTGTTCCCCCAGCCGTACTTAGCTACTTGCTATTCAGTGAGAAGAGCTTACCCTTTCATGACTCTGTGCTTTTGTCGTAATGTTATTACTTGCTTTCACCTACATTCCCTTCTCACTTCTTTTCCTGTCAGTTGGGGAAGCACTTCCTCATCCTTAAGGTTGCTTCCTCTGACACAGAGTAAATATTTACTGAAAAACTGAATGAAGCTAAATCTCACCTGTTCATGGAGACCTTCTCAGAACACTCCATTTACACCTTTATTACAGCAATATTTCATAGATGATATTGTAATTACAGAATTATGTGTCTTTTTATGTCCTGAGATTGTGAGTTCCTTAAGATTAGTGCCAAAGCTTATTCGTTTTCTCTTCATAGCATATAGCCCAGTGTCTGCACTTAGTAGGCACTAAGTAAATATTCACTGAGTGGTGAGACCATTAAAATTGTAGCCATTAAGTTTTGCCTCTGGATTGGTGGTGTGGATGAATCTATTTCCAGGGCTGATATGGGTTGGCTTTGTGATCCTACAATGATTAGGTTTAAAGTGGATGGATGTTCCTCATCTTCTCATTGTGAACATTGTGAATTTATGGTGTCTGAGGAACTGGAGGGAATTCAGCAGTGCCTGTTTGGAGACCTTAGTTTTAGAAATAACTGTCACTCCTTGTGGACCAAGGTCTTTTGAGACTTGAATGTCTCTGATAGTCCACAACATAATATCAGTGCCTTGAGCACACGTTTCAGGGACTCTGAGTGTCTGTGTGCTGTAAACAGTGAGCCTCAATCCAGGGGGTTAAATTCATACTTCTAATTCGGGTCAATAAGTTTTCATTGTTGCCCCCCCCCCTTTTTTTTTTTTTTACTTTTTATTTGGAAGTAATTTTGAATTCACAGAGAATTTGCAAACTAAAAATAACACAGAGATCACACCTCTGGCTTTTATCCAGGTTCATCTAAATAATTTGACCCCATTTTCCTTTCCCTCATTCTCATGCTTTTTCCCCCCTGAACCATCTGAATGTGTTCCATACACACCTACTTGCATCCATCCACTGTAGTGTGTATTTCCCAAGAACAGGGTTTTCTTTTATACAATAGAATATAATTAATCAACCTCAGTAAATTTATCATGGATAAAATACTTTAACCTATCATTTGTATTACAGTTTTATCAACTGATTCAGCAACTTCCCTTAGAGTGTTTTTCCTCTCTAGTAGGATCCAGCCAAGGATCAGGTATTGCATTTGATAGGTTTACGTCTTTACCCTCCTTTAATGTGGACATTCCCATAGTCTTTCTTTGTGTTACATGACGTTGCCTGTTGAAGAATACCATGTACTCCACCCTCTTTTCTTAGTAGAACATTCCTTATTTGGGCGTTTGATATATCAGTAGATTTTGCTTTATCATTCTTTTCTTTAACTAATAGTTGGAGTTGAGCTAATAGGCTATCACCACATATAGAATAAATAATTATTGTATTAAAACTGTTAATATTTTACTTTTAGTCAATTAATGTTACTTATGAAACAGAAATAAAGCAGATCCTTCGAAAGGTGTTTATATTCAAAAGAAGAAGATTGAATAAACCAATGTTTAGTAAATAAATAAACTGCTTATGGTACTGCCAGAAAAAAAAGTCTACTATTGGGTTTTCACTGATACTGAAACCCAACAAAAATAATTGTATTCAAGAACAGGTAAAATTTTTGTTTTACTTTGAAATAAGACGAAGTATTTATTTCAAATGAAATATCTCAGTATTTGAAATTTTATTTATTTTTTTTTTTTAATTTTTTTTCAACGTTTATTTATTTTTGGGACAGAGAGAGACAGAGCATGAACGGGGGAGGGGCAGAGAGAGAGGGAGACAGAATCGGAAACAGGCTCCAGGCTCCGAGCCATCAGCCCAGAGCCTGACGCGGGGCTCGAACTCACGGACCGCGAGATCGTGACCTGGCTGAAGTCGGACGCTTAACCGACTGCGCCACCCAGGCGCCCCTCAGTATTTGAAATTTTAAATGCCAAGAAGACTGAGTTCATCCATGTCCATATGTTGACCAGTGAATTGTTATTAAATCTTCAAATAAAAGCTTTTATTGTTATTTTGAGGAAAGTACTTTTTACTACAGGTGTTTATAAATTAATTCCTTGGAGAATAAAACCCTCAAGGTAAAACATGGTACATGAATATTTAGTAGATAACAAATATTTAGAATGTTTAAACGAGGAGGTAAATTAGCATCAAATTAAAGAGGCTGCTCAGGGTGTGTATCCCCACTATCGCTATCGGAGAGAATTGTGTGGTATGGTGTTTCTGTTTGTTGTTGTTTGTCATCTGTTCTGACATCTCAGCTAAACTCATGAATTGAGAAGCAGACTGGGCTTATTTCCACAACATTCAGACCTTACTGTGCATTTACATTAGCTTACAATATGCTTCTTTTTTCTTTCCAAGCACGGGCATCTTTAATGTTCACACCTTAGGGTGCTCTGCAGTCACCGTCCACAGTGCAGTCAACTTGTCAGAGGCAGCAAGGTAAAAGCGAGACTGTCAAATGCCAGTTTTGAAAACTTTAATTTGCTTTTCTCTCTTTGTTGCTTATGATAACCTTCTGGAAACTTGAAAATAGAATTTCCTTCCCTGCCGTTTTTGTCATTTGTGTTTGGAAGTCCATTTTTTTTTTTCCAATGAAAAATAGTTATGTTGCCTTTTACTGAAAAGGAGATGTCTCCAAAGATCTATACCCTTTTATTTTCCTTGTTGTAATAAAGATGTTGTCTTTTCTTTCCTATTGGATTTTTGGGTGGTATTTATGAGAAGAATTAAGGAGACAGTGGCCAGGAGAAGCAGAGTAAGGTAGTTATTAAGAGCATGGACTCTGATGTCTTAAGAGCTTAGGTTCAAATATTGGCTCAGGCAGTTCACTAGCCAAGTGGTCTCGGGCACGTTATTCCATCTCCCTGTTCCTCTGTATTCTCATCTGTAAAATAGGAATTATATAACTGTTGCTACTCATAAAGTTGTTATGAGGATATTTATTGAGTTGATGCTTGTAAAACCCTTAAAATAGTGCCTAGAATATAGCCAGTGGTATGTGTTTGTTGAACAAAAACATGTATCTCCCCTCCCTCAATTCTAACACACTCATTCTTTTGCTCATAGTATGTTAGTGGCAAACAATCTAGGGCTCTTCAGAGTCCTCCTTAAAGAAGCAGGGGGAACCTAATTGAAGAAGTATAGAGCAATTTTGGAATTTAATCTTCCCAAAAGTTGAAATGCATCATTTTGCCACTCATCTCTGCTTTGGCTGGATTGGGAGAAGGCATTATTGAAAGGCTAACTATGTTTACTCACTTCTGGACTTCTTACTCGTAGCATGGCTTCATTTTGATTTAGAAGGAGCCCTACTCTATAGTTCTTGTGAAGAACATTTAGTTTAAAATTTCATAGATGTCAGGTATGTAAATTTGAAAGAAAACACATTTTCAAAGTTGATCCTAAGAGACATAGGCTCATTCTTAAAACACTCATACACACAGACACACAAATCTAGCTAGCATAAAAGTAGAGTATATAAATGTATGTTTAGAAAAATTATTTGGAAACCTTCAGTCCTTAAGATGTCTTAAAAAAGTTTTTTTTTTAATGTTTATTTTTGAGAGAGAGAGAGTGTGTGAGTGAGGTAGGGCAGAGAGAGAGGGAGACACAGAATCCGAAGCAGGCTCCAGGCTTTTAGTTGTCAGCACAGAGCCTGACTATGGGGCTCAAACTTGCGAACCATGAGATCATGACATGAGCTGAAGTCGAACACCTAACTGAGCCACCGACTTGCCCCAGGATGTCTTTTTAAAAATCTAAATGTGGTTAGAATGAATAGTTTTTGAAGCCTAGTAGATTAGAGGTAGTTTATTTTATACTGAAGGTAGCAACAGAGAAAACATAATCTCTTGAACTACCAGGACAAGAACAATTTTAGTATGTGAAGACCATTTTTTGTAATCATAGGGTTTTAGGAAATAGATTATTTACTTTATTGAGGACATAATATGCTGAATGACAACTCTCTTAGTCCTGGTTGCTATAACAAATTACCATGGACTGTGTGGCTTAAACAACAGACATTTATGTCTCACTGTTCTAGAGGTTGGGAAGTCCACAATCAAGGTGCCCATAGATCTGGTGTCTGGTGAGAGCCCACTTCCTGGTTTGCAGATGGCCATCTTGTGTTGTAAGGAGAGAGCAAGCAAGGCCAAGATCTTTTGTCTCTTTTAATAAAGGCATTAAATGCCTTGATGGCTCCACTCTCATGACCTGATTACCTCCCATAGGCCCCATCTTTTAATACCATCATGTTGGGGATTTGAGTTTTAACATATGAATGGGGGACACAAATATTCAGTCCATAGCAACAGCTTTTATATTCCACTGAAATATAAAACTGTTAGCAAAGCTAAAGAATCCCTAACCAACCTCTTAACATAAGGCAAAGTCAGAGTCAATGTAAACCTCTGAAGATTATTAATGATATGGCTGAGGATATATATATATATTTCATAGAAAAAAGAGGCCACCCAAGCAGTTAAGGACAGTAGGTGATTATTTTTTAAAATGTTTATTTTGAGAAAGAGAGAGGGAGCATGCATTTGCACGTGAGTTGGGGGGATGCAGAGAGAGGGTGAGAGAGACTCCCAAGCAGGCTCCACACTCAGCATGGAGCCCAACGTGGTGCTCAGTCTCATGACTGAGAGATCATGACCTGAGTCGAAATCAGTAGTTAGGTGCTCAAACGACTGAGCCACCCAGGCGCCCCAAGGTCAGTAGGTAATTAAAAGAAGTTCATGTGTTGGACAGTGAATCATGCGAACTTAAAAAGCAAATAACTTTCCAAATTATTTAAAAGTGTTCATGCCTAAAATTTTTTCTATAATTATATTTTATAAATTTAATAAAAGATTTAAGCAACAGTAAATTATATATATTTTTTACAGATTTTATTTTTAAGTAATTTCTACCCCCAATGGTGGACTTGAACTCGCAGCCCCAAAATGAAGAGTTGCATGCTCCACCGACTGAGCCAGCGAGACACCCCAACAATAAACCATATTTTTAAAAAAGAAAGAAAATGAAATCCACACCACTATGGTTCTATTGTGGCAGATGGTTAGTTTTTGTTTTTTGTTTCTTTTGGCTGTGGGGGTAGCTCAGGGACTCTGGCTTTCTCTCTGTGCTGATTTCTATTAACTGCTGATAAAAAGCTTCCAAGGGGAGTTTTGATTACTGACATGGCTGTGTTCTATTCATTAAATTCTTCCCTTTGTTTGTTCCTACGTTGGAGGGAGAATTTTTTTTTTAATGAAGGAATGAGTATTATTAATGTATAGAACACTGGTACCACATTGAAACTGGTAGACATAAGAGCTTTTATAATTTCTGTAGTTTACCCAGAAATAAAAATGGGGTCTGGAGTTGTACGGTATTAGAAGTACAGTCAAAAGTGTTCAGTGGACTCGGAGTTCACTTAAAGTCTTTTAGAGTACATTCATTGTTAATGGCCTAGGAAGAACACTGAGAGGAGGAGACTCTTGAGAGGTAGATGTTACATGATGCATCAGGTTGAATTCTTAGGGAATATTCCATTGCCTAGTTCTGTAAATGGTTCCATACTTTCTAATTAAGTACAACTTGGATTAATGG
Source organism: Lynx rufus (assembly GCF_022079265.1). Lineage (NCBI taxonomy): Eukaryota > Metazoa > Chordata > Mammalia > Carnivora > Felidae > Lynx > Lynx rufus. The sequence continues at coordinate 51,278,179 of NW_025814827.1, read as the reverse complement.
TTAGGTTGTTATCAATAAATTTCTCCATATTTCCTTTTTTCATATTCAGACCTGAGTTTGTGCCAAAGGCTTGTATTATGCACTTGCATTCTCCTCTCATTGTCGTGTTTAACCTCTTGCTCTCAACAGTTTCCCTCTAGGTACTGAATTTGTGGATGGAGAGGTGAAAATATTTTGGGAGGACATGAATCATGAAACTCTATGGTATTCATGTTAACTATGATGTACTAGCCGATTGGAAAGAAATAGCTAATTACCAGATGTTTGATTTATCTTAAATAATTTAGAGACTTCTAATGGTAGTTTTGCCATGACATAATTAATTATTGAATATTATAGGACTGTGCAGTTGACTGTGATAATTTTCTTTGATGATTAAAAGGTCACTTGATGCACATTTTTAGTAGCGTTTTACCTTTAAAGGTAGTGAGAAATCTCTGAAAGAGAGCTTGGAAGAAGAACAAGGAAGTTAGAGTGGCCACTGATTTGAATGACACATTTTAGAAAACTAGCTTTTAAGAATCAGCAGAAAACATTTTGCATTGATTATCTATGTTCAACCACACATTTTGTCATCTTCTTTTAGACGGATACGTATTTAAATATTAAGCCATCCTTTCCGCTGCTTATATAGTGACACAGTTCAGGTTGGCTCTTAATCTATATTTTGCTTAGTCATTAATATTTTTGCATGTAATGAATTAAATTTCATGAAATATAATTAGCTTAGTTTCAAGTGTTAAGGAATCAATGATGGAATAGAACAGAGGCAAGGTTTTTGTGGTGAGTAGATACAAAGCTGTGTCTGTGCTGGTGCCAGCAATGGAGGCAGCAGGGAATTGCCGAGGGGGCACACAGCCAGCCTGAGATCCAAGCCTATACCGAGTGGAGAGGGTGTTGATAGCCTTTGAGAAAGTGTATCAAAGTCAGGTGTGTGGACTGTGGTTAGGGTACGTGCATACCTTAGAGGTAAGCTGGTTGGGACTTGAAGGCCCAGGATGGGAGAGGGAAAAGCCCAGTTCTTCAGTGCACTGGCACAGTACTGAGCCGAGGAATCCATAGGAACTTGAGACTGCCAGAGCAAAACTAGGGCACCATGAGCAAGGAGACATTGATAGGCAGCCAACACTGCTCTCCTGCCTCGGGAGGTTTCTTAAGTGCTTTTTGTTAGACTCCCGGGCTCACAGCTTGGCTAGATGAAGACTCAGTAATTTGCCACACCTGGCAAACCCTGACACGGAGTTGCTGGCATATCCACATCTGACTGGTGCTGACAGTGATTAATTACGTAGTAGTGGAGCACGATACAGTCAAGTGAGGTCGTGAGCAAAGTGCTGTTTTATTTGTGGTTCCTCCCCTTCTACTTCGATATTTTAACTCTAAAATGAAGCTGAAAGGGAATTTAGCTAGTGAAGAGAAAAAAGCCGGGTTGGGGAAAAGTCTGTACATATCCATTCATTAATTCAGTCTTTCATTCAACAATTTTTTTTTGAATGCCTTAGTATGTAATTCCCCGAAGTGAATGAATATTCATTTATCTTTGAAATTCAAATTCCATTTTACTAATGAACAGCTCAGTGTTTTAACTAGAGGTACAGAGTTAGCAGCGGCAAGATTAATTTGGATCCCAAGCCTCTTTGTTTAATCAGTTCTTCAGGTCTTTGTAAAGTCCTGGCTTGAACCAAAGGTGGGTTTATCTTGGCTATGAATGCTGTCTGGCTGAGCCAGAAATAGTAATTGGATGCATAATTTATATTGAGTTGGTGCTAAGCACTTGAGAGGTCAGAATGGGATCAGGCTGCCATAGTTGATATAAATTGCTAATAACTCTAGAATATTTCCAGTGTGCTGGGTTCCATGGTGTTGAGTCTCTTCTATTATCTTACTTAATGCATTCTAAGTAGAATTAGGTGTCCTTTGAACAGTCTCTATCACCCAGGCCCTACAGACAGGGCCACCCCCTTTCCCCTAGGACTGTGACAAGATTGATCCCCATTGGGCATTTGCTCATGTACACAGTCCTAAGAAGCAATATAGAATTCTCATTTGGCTCAGTTCCTTGGGAACTCAGTCTGGAGAATTCAGATTCTCCCTGTTATACTTTTAATTTTCCTAGCATGTGCCAAGCAAGATGTTTTGTCTTATGTATATAAAAACTAAGTAACTGTACCAGCATCAAAAAAACACTTTCAGTTGTAAATGGTACCCAAAGCAACTTTCTGGGTTCATCAACTTAACATTTGAAAGTTGATTTTGTGCTACTCAGTACACACTTATCCCCCTTTTGTGATTAAATACATACTTTTGCATAGACCACTTTGGTTTCTAGAGGATTTTTGTAGTTTCTAGATTGTGTGTTTTCATTTTATCTTAAGTAGATAAGAGACGTTTTAACAAGAAATATAGCTGAACACATTCCTCTTGATAGTATACGATGCGGTTAACGTGCTGACTACAGATTTTGTATTTGAGCTAGTTATTTAAAGAATTGTTCTTTACGTCATAGCAAAGTCAAATTACATTCAATTTAATGTTATGAATATATTGGTAATGATGGCCTGTATGCTGGTTTTTGTCCATTTAATAGGCCTTAGATCTTTTTAAAATTGAGATAATTACAATATACAGTTGTGAGAAATAGTACAGAGAAATTCCTATACAGTGTACATGGTTTCTCCTGATGGTAACATTTTGCAAAACTGAAGTAGAATATCATGACTGGGGTCTTGACATTGATGCAGTCCACCTTTCTCCAGTTTTACTCAGATTTTCCCAGTTTTGTGTGTGATTCATTTATGGGTTTCTTTTTTTCTTTTTTTGTATTTTTCTATAAAACTAAAATGTGGAATACATAATGAATTTGTGTGTCATCCTTGGGCAGCAGTCATGCTAGTATGTCTTTGTTCAATTTTGGTGTATATGCTGCAGCAGAAAGCACAGGCCCATGGACTTGGGTTTCTTATGAATCAGGGCTGGCTTCTTGGGCCTGTGACCAGAGCATTCAGTTAAGGTTTAATGCTCTGACTTTGCTGTCTTGAAGTCCTTAGTCTTATGTTCGAATTTGTGTTCTGTAAGTGAAGTCTCATGGGGTAATGGAGCCTGCCCCAGCACTGGGATAGTAGGTTCTCTTCTGCTTTCAACTGCTTGCTCACACACGTCCTAGAGCCTCAAGGACCTGGCCTCTTCCTTCATGCTCCTGATCCATAGCTGCCGCGGTCTTCAGTACCTGGCAGGGATGTGGTGGGCTCTAGAGCAAGAGCCCAGGACATTTCAGGACTGGACATTGATGCGGTTGTCCCCATCCCAGAGTGTCACAATGATGCCTCATTGGGGTGAACTTCTCATCTACCCCAAATTAGGTACCTGATATTTCCTTGTGTAGGAAATCGCAGTGCCCCTGGGGATGGGTTGGGGTGCTGTGCCTTTGGGAAGGGAGATCCCTGACTTGACTTTCCTTCCCCTAGTAGCTGCACAGAGCATTCCTCTGCAGCTGGAGAGGGAGGAGACTCAGTATCTAATGGGTGGGCAGTTTATGTGCACATGGGGGCAAATGTGGGCTGGTACCCCAGCTCTGCACTCACTCTGCAGGTAACCCTGTGCCCTGAGGGGGTCACACACAACATTGACTAGCAAATAAACAATACCATGGCAGCTTGAGAGAGAAACTGCAGAGGGAAGGAAAAATCTTGGTGTTTTACTACCTCTAATGGAACTTTTCCTCTGCCTTTTGAATACGGGGCCCCACATTTTCATCTTGCACAGGGCCTGCAGATTATGTAGCCCATTCTGATAGGCATAGTGTTATCTCCAGCAATCATTTACTATACACAGTGCCCACTTGTTTTCACTGCATCATCCTATATTTGCTTCAATTTCAGTGACATAATGAGAAGATATTCAGTGAGACTGTGTGGGGACTAGAGCAGCACAAAACCCATAATGATATAAATATGTGGTGGAAAATTACAATAAAACCCTTGCATCTTCCACTTTAATTTTGCCTCAAGGAAATGGCAAAATGCCCAGCTGGCAATAACCAGCTCCAAATGAGCTGCCAAAACTGCTAGGTGCTGAAATATATAGTTTGTTGCTCTTCCCCATTTTGGTGCTTGACTATAGGTTTTGAGGTTGGTGTTTCAAAGCCAGAACAGGTGCCTGCCACCTGGAAGCATTTTCTTAAGTGCCTTGCTAATAGCAACACAATGAGACCTATTGAAGTGTATTTTTAAATAACACTGAAGCTGCTTTACATGTGTATACATGTCTATTGAAATACAATCATAAATAGGCCTAAAATGTTTTCATCTGGAATTCAAAGGGATATGATTTGTGTCTTGGAACAATAAAGGATTCTTGTAAAAAGGAACATGCTGATGGAAAACATTTAGATAAAATTAAAACATTTGAAAAGTTTGTAAATGTGGGTTGAAGCACTAACATAACAAAATTAGACTGCTTCACCTTAGAACCCTCCAGACGGAGGTGCCTGTAAATATCAGACAGCAGTGTGAGTGAGGGTGAGGTGATGAAGAATTAAGTACAGTCGTTATGACAGGTTTCCATCTAGGAGGCCAAGGGACCCTTCTTGTTTCGTTTGAGAAAATCACCTTCATTTTTCTGTACTTGTAAATACATTTACATATCAGATCATTTCTGGATGCTGAAAGGCAGTTCCTTGTCTCCAATTAAGGGTTTTCTTTTTCTTTCAGCTAGTGCTCGAGTTTTCCGTGAGGTCTCCGCACATACATTGTTTTAGGGATCAGTGAATGTCAGAAGTTTCCGAGGTCAGTTTTTGTTTGAATGCTTGTCTGAACAATCTGAACTGTTTCCTGGTGCTCATCTAACCAAACAGCTACTTTGTTTATAGTTCTGCCTGACCTGAGGTATACTCTGCATAATGTGCTGGCTGTTTTCTAACTCAGACTACATAATTCAGACTGGGTCGAGGGACATGAGGTGCAGACAGTCAGGGTTCCTTGAAATCTAGGATTAATAAGAATGCACTTTCATCATTAGTGTCACATCCTACTCTCTCTCCCAGCCCGATTGCTAGATCCCAAAATAAGAGCAAGAAAGAAAACAGTCAAACAAAAACCAACTAAGAAACCCCCTGATTTAACAGTCTTCTCTTCTCCCTACTCAGTCTTACAAAGTTGCTAATTAGAAGCAAAATATCCAAACAATCCTGTAGGAAGAAGAAAGAGACCCAGCAGGGGACACAGATAATCTGTAAATTAGGTAATTAGTATAAGAATAATCATGACTTTGTTGTCTTTGAGTGCTTTTTAGTGTATTTGGTGCAAGTAAACTGTTCAAGTCCTCCTGTGGTTGGTGAGATCCGAGATTTGACCTGCTTTCCTCTCCATTTGACCTGCTTTCCTCTCCCGGGTGTTTATTTGCCAAGCAGATTGGTCTTCATTCAGGCATCTACGTCTGCGTGGGTGATGCCTTGGTTTTCACAGTACACTCTTATAAATCTATTTTTTCTTCAAACATCATCTGCATTTTCTAAATTTTCCTTTCTCTAGCTTATTCTCAATTCCTATCTTGCCCTAACTTTTACATTTTCCTCTCTCCTCTCTGTTGCGTATTCCCCTCCGTTGGCACCTCACCAGTACTGTACTTTATCACCTTGTGGTGATTCACACATCCTATCAACACTGAAATGTGCTCATGTTCCAGAGATCGGAGGCAGTGCTCTGGGGCCAACTGGCGGGGCTTGCCTCCTGGTTCCACCACTCACCAGCCTGCAACCTTAGCTTATTTCACTTCGTTTTCCACATCTGTGAAATGGGGATGATTATAGAGTCTTTCCCTCATAAACTTGCTGTGCAGATTAAATGAGTTATTCGGTATTACATACTTAGAAGAACGCTTGGCACATAGTAAGTGCTTAACAAATGTTAGCCATTATTAATTTCTGTTTAACTCAGTTATGTGGCCACTGAATCACCTTATTAGTGTTTTATTAATACCCTAGATAACTGGGGTTCCTTGAAATACATTTGGAAAATGCTGCTCTTCAAGGTAAGTCTAGTGTTGCCATTTTTTCAAGTCATTTTCCAAGGAGGGCAGTTTCAGGTGGAAATTCTAGAAGTGGAATCTCTCTTATGGTCGGATACATCTTCCGTAAGCATCTTTCCTCAGCGGGCCTGCCTTCTGCTTGCTGTTTCTCCTGATGGAACAGTACTGTATTCTGACATCTTGCTATCTCAGGTATGGTCTGTTAGCCAACAGCATGGACATCACCTGGGAGCTTGTAAAAGTGAAGATCTCGGGCCCCACCCTAGACCAACTGAATCAGAATCTGCGTTTCAACAAGATCCCCAGCTGATTCATAAGTTTGAGAAACATTAGACTAACATTTCTGGGAGTGGAGCACCCAAATTCAGCTCTAGGGAAATAGGGAGAAATCAACCTAAATTCTGTTTTACAATACATAATATTGACAACTTCTGTAAGCATAGCACTTTAAACCCTATGTGATTTCCTGGAAAACCTCTATTGGCATTCTCTTGGGTAGTAATTGTTATCGATTAATGTCATGATTAAAAGTGTAGCTTAGGTCTACTGGGAGCTTTAGCTCATTGAAAGGGGAAAAAAAAAAAAAAAACAAACCCAACACCCTACCTCATTGATCCCAAGCCCTCAGTCAGTCATTCTTACCTTTTCAGAAAACACTTCAGATAAATAGCAATAATCTTAGCAGTGAGAGATTTGTCTCAAGGGATAATCGTTCCAACAATGACTTGCATTGATTAAGTTCATTGCTTTTTAACTGTTCACTTTGTTGCTGTGGTAACTCTGTTTTAAAAATTAGGATGCATTTTCTTAGCTGGAATTGAGGATGGGGAGGGTAACACAAAGAAGCACATTTGGGCTTCTAGTGCTGGTTGGGTCCTTGCCAATAGTCGTGTGTTCTTGATGTGTTCTGAACATTGCTTTGTTGAAACCAAGCTCTGGTAAGGGGAGGCACTGATTATGTTTAAAGGGTAGTGCACATACAGAAGGGTCAGGCTGGTATTATTATTCATAGTATCTCTGTCAGGTATCAAGAGGACCCAAAGTGTTAGATTATTAGCTGGAGAAGTTAGTTTTTTGGACACTTTTATAAACCATGTACAATAGTGTTATTAGATTGTTGCCTTGCCTTTTGCATACCTCTGTCTTTATGGGTGGGTGGAACATTTGGACAAGCTCCAGGTTGTTGTGGTTTTGGAGGGGGAAGACTCAGCTTGCTAGATTGAATTTGGACTTAGGAACCACTAAATGGACTGTAGGTATTCATTCAGCTCCCTCAGCTGCCATGTGTTCTTCATAATTGCAATCATAAATATTAATTTAAAAAATAGAATTTACTGGAATTTCCATAACATTTACTGCCTCTTCATAAAGGACGCAACAGAAATATAAGACTGGTATCATCTGTCTTTCATACTTTGCCTTACTAAAGTAATCTTCCTCAAATGTAATTCAGATCATGTCTCTCCCTTACTGAGAATTCCCTCATACCTCCCATCACCCCCCGGACAGAGCATGACTCATCAAGGTTCTGACCATTTCCTATGTGTACCTGGAGTTCTCCACTCAACCTGGAAAAATATTTGGCCTCTTCCTGAACACTTCATGCTTTCTGAAGCCTATGGACTTCTGACCATCCCGGTTCCTCTAACCTGCATGACATTATAGTCCCTTATCGTGGTACTCCCTTCTCTGCCTGGCATCATAGCTTTAAGACTCAGCCCAACGGTATCGTGTCTATGGAATCTTCTCTAACCCCACAGGTTGTTTACTTTGTGTGTTCATACTTGTATCATGACATTTATTGTGTTGGATTAGTGAGGGTTTTCCAGAAAAACAGAACCAGTAGAATATGGGTATGAGTGTGGTTGGGGGCTGTGTGGGGACATGTAGAAAAAAGTTTATTTCAAAGAATGGGCTTATGTGAATGCAGGGGCTGTCAAATCTGGAATCCAAAGAGCAGAGAACTGGTACTGCAGTTATGGGGCAGGATCTGGTCTTCCTCAGGGAAACGTTCGTTTTGCTCTTTAGGTCTTTTTACTCATTGGATGTGATCTACCCAGATTATTGAAGTTGATCTCCTTACTTAAACTCAAGTTATTGTAGATATTAATAACATCTATAAAATACCTTTACAGCAACATATATATTAGTGTTTGATTAAATATCTGGGTACTGTAGCCTAGCCAAGTTGACACAGAGAACTATCCATCATATATGGAGTAGTGCAGTTGTTGATGTAGCTGTATTTCCATCTTAGGACTGTGAGCTCTCTCAGTCAGAAACAAACATTACCTTTAAATAACTAACACATTATTTTATAAACAAAAGGTAATATTTCTACCATTTAGATGTATTAGTCCTTAAAATCTTGGGTCAGTTTGCCCATGATTTGAATGAAGCTTTCCACTGATACTTTGCTAATAGTTTTAAATGAAGTGAAATAGAGGAAACAGTATACTTATTAACAATAATTTATATATTATATGTTGGTAGAAATTCATTATATGCCTAATTATTAAATTTGCAAAATTTGGGTACAACAATGAAAGAAAAAGATCTGTGGAAAATTTGAGATTTAGTTTGTTTTAAAATTAAGAAATCTGTATCATTATATGTAAATATATGCTATTTTGATTTTCACTCAGAAAAATCCTTACTATATGTAATAAGTACACTTGCTTAACAAATATTCAGTGTCATTTTTTTTCCATGTTGTGTCACCACTGAAAAGACAGTTTCCTTATTTTGATCCTATCTTTATATTACAGGTTTTTTAAAATGTAGCTCAAAACTCTTTTCCTTCATGACAATTCCAGGATTAATTAGTATATTTTACATTGCTTTTTTCTTCTTAATATTTGTGCTTACGTTTCCTCTTTTTAAAAAACTTACTGATATGCTGTTACATAACTTTTAAACATCATTTTACGTTAATTGTTTGAGTCTCTTAATATCACTCTTTGACGCCTGCACCTGGGTTCACTATTTAAGACTAGATTCCAGTTGTCTAGCTTAGCCTCCTTGTGTTTACTGCTACCCTATATTGGCTTTTTTTCTGTGGCATGTGTATTTCTCTCAGTGGCATTTGTTGAACTCTGAACCCCTAACCATGGAGTACACATCAGCCTTTGCAGGTCTTCTACCTTTCACACCCAATCAGATGTTCAGTGAATTCTAAGGATTGTCTTTTCCTGAGTGTCTTACCTTCACATCCTCTGTTTTTATTTCAACAACCATCTTCCCAACTTGGATTATTCTTACCTCCTATGTAGTAGATTCTTGCAGTAAACTTCATGGACTCCCGCATCAAAGATACCTACATGCTATTAACAAGTTAATTATGCTAATATAGTTACTATTTTGATATTCACCAGCTCAAAAAAAAAAATCGGTGGCTTCCCATTGCCAGTGAAAAACCAAAACAAACAAATAAACAAAAAATAACCCCAAAACCAAAAAAAAAAACCATTTTCTAATATGGTCACTTACTCCAAATGGCCAGTTTACGTTTATAATTTTCTTGTTCAATCTTTCTATGTATGGACATCAAAACTGAACTGTTCTAATCAATATGTATGTTGTGTTTCCCCATCTTTGAACCTTAGCTATGCTTTTGTCTCCATCTGGAATGGTCTACTCACTAGTATTTCTGCCCAGTAAAATACGTCCTGCCTTCTTTGTGCTGATGCTGCTGGATCCTTTCAGCTTTCAACATACAGATATGACTCAAAGACCAACATTGGGAAGGACTACAGAGAAGGCAGTCACACATGGCCTGTACAGTAGGTCTGTCACGTGGCTGGTTCATTGAGGTGCGGTTTTTGGTGCTCTCATTTTATGCTCTAAAAATGTTGTTTTTTTTCTTTCTAACCAGAGTCACTATAGTTCCTAGAAGATAAACCCTAACTAATAAGACACAAAAAAATTTTATGAACTAGAATGCCTGTTTACCAGTTCACAGTGAATGATCCACAAGAAGACATCTGCAAAGCAGAATCAGTAACTGGAGAGATGGTGAACTGGCCCAGGGTGGAAATATAAGGAATTGGTTGGTCTTGAAGGATATTCCATCTAGATTGTGGGAAAACCTCATTGCTTTATTAGGTCACCTGATAAGGTTCTTTTCCTTAGATAATTTGATATAAACAGTAGTGGATCTTCAGGTTCTGATTGCTTATCCGTCATTCCAACGGACTGAATTACAGTTCTCCTTTACATGTTCCATTCCAATAGTGTCATTCTAAAGATATCACTTTTTTTTTTTTTAAAGTTTAGCAACACTCTATCCTTACCAGTTAATCTGGAAGGTAATCCAGGTCTACAAAATCACATTTAGATCCAGCCACAGAGTTGTCTTTGGATGGAAGATCTCATATGACATGTGTTTGGGTTTGACCCTTCATGGTTTCATGTGTTTGAACTTACACCAGAATTCTTAAATGGCTTTATGCATTAGATACAGTCACTTCTGCACCTCTTTCTTATTCATATTATGGTTATTTGCAAACTGGCCTTATTTGCTACATGACAGGTCTAACTAGCTTGAAAGCAGGGACTATTTTTTCTTTATTTTCATTTTTTTTTCTCTAGTCTCAAATATGATGACTTTGTTCTTTGTAAAAGTGAACTTGACATTCATTTCTTCATTTACTTATTTATTCTTTTTTTCCCCTTCCTTCCTTCCTCCATTCTTTTCCCCTCACTCTCCTTTCTCCCTTTCCTCCCTTTTTTCCTTCTTTACTTTGTTTCTTCCACACACATTTATGAGACACCTACTACGTGTCAGGAATATATTAATGTCTGCTAATCAGTTATAAAACACATACACACTAATAGTATAGTACTATAACTCACTGACTGCACTAAGTTCTTTGTCAAATCTGTACAATACCAACAAAAGGTAAGTCTGAATACTGTTTCCTTTTTTTTTTTTTTTTTTTGCAAATAAACATACTGAGGTTCAGAGAAGAAAACTGACTTTCTTAAAATCACACAGTTTGTGAAACAGCTGGGATTTAAGCTCAGGACTGTTGCTTCAATTTGTTTTTTCCCTCTTTATTGGTGTTCATTGGAAGCACCTTTATGGTTTAAGGTACTGTCATAATTAATTGCCAACTTGGCTAGACTGAGGTGTCTAGTTGTTGGTTCAACACTAATCTGAGTATTGCTGTGAAGGTATTTTGTAGCTGTGGTTTACATCCACAACCAATTAATTTTAAATAATGTAGGTGGGCCTTACCCAATTAGTCAAAGGCCTAAAGAGCAAAAAATTGAGAAGAAATGTTACCTCAAAAATGAAGCATCAGGATTCCTGGTTGGCTCAGTCAGTAGAGCATGCTACTCCTGATCTTGGGGTTTGAGTTTGAGCCCCATGTTGGGCATAGAGATTACTTAAAAATCAAACCTTAAAAAGAAAAAAGAAGAATGCAACATCAACTCCTGCTTGAGTTTCCAGCTTGCCTGTTGGTGCTGTGATTTTGGACTTGCTAGCCTCTGCACTCACATGAGCCATTTTTTTATATATATAAACACCCATACATATACACACACATTTGGGTTTTGTTTCTCTGGAAACAAAGATTGATTGGCTGATTGATATAGCTTCTGACAATTAAATTGACAGTGGTATTATACAAAAAAGTGTTTATTGCATTATCTTAATTTTCCAAATTAAAGCATTGTTTTTTTATTTAATTTTTTTAATGTTTATTTTTGAGAAAAGACAGAGCACAAGCGGGGGAGGGGCAGAGAGGGAGACACAGAATCCGAAGCAGGCTCCAGGCTCTGAGCTGTCAGTGAGCCTGATGTGAGGCTCGAACTCACGAACTCTGATTGTGAGCTGAAGTTGGATACTTAACTGACTGAACCACCCAGACGCTCCTTAAAACAATGGTTTAAATTTAAAATCTATATGGCATACAGTAACTTTTTAAAAATAGGTACAGTTGGTACCAGTGGTCTTAATCAGGTAGGGAGTAAGTATGGAGAGGGAAGGAAAGGGATGAGGGATTGGACTGTTTTCCAAAATGACTGAAACAGAGAGAAACACCCTGAAGATATTCATGTGATACCTGTTCAGGGAAACATTTATACATTTAGTAAAGAGTTTCTCTCAAGAAAATTTATCAATGACAACAACAAAAACCTGTTTTTTTTTCCTCTTCTATTTGAAGTTGGCATTTGTCTATATGTATATTTTGTAGCGTTCACAATTTTACGTTAGGGTTTTTTTTTTTTTAATTTTTAATGTTTGTTTATTTTTGAGAGAGAGACAGAGAGACAGAGCATGAGCGGGTGAGGGGCTGAGAGAAGGAGACACAGAATCCAAAGTAGGCTCTAAGCTCCGAGCTGTAAATACAGAACCTGATGCGGGGCTTAAACTCATGAACCACAAAATCATGACCTGTGACCTGAGCTGAAGTCGGACGGCCAACTGACTGAGCCACCCAGGCACCCCATGTTAGGCTTTTTAAAAAATAAGCTTATTCGAGCCCCGCGTCAGGCTCTGGGCTGATGGCTCAGAGCCTGGAGCCTATTTCCTATTCTGTGTCTCCCTCTCTCTCTGCCCCTCCCCCGTTCATGCTCTGTCTCTCTCTGTCCCAAAAATAAATAAACGTTGAAAAAAAAAATTAAAAAAAAAATAAGCTTATTTATTTATTTTTGGAAGAGACAGAGACAGAGAGAGAGCAGGGGAGGGGCAGAGAGAGAGGGAGAGAATCCCAAGCAGACTCCACACCATCAATGCAGAGCCGGATGTGGGGCTTGATCCCATGAACCATGAGATCATGACCTGAACTGAAATCAATAGTCTGATACTTAACCGACTGAGCCACCCAGGCTCTTTGGGTTTTATGAGGTACAACAAATCATATATTCTCCTGAGACATGGTCTTTCCAAATAAGAAGACACTGAAAAGGAAAAAGAGTAGTGAATTTAGGATTGCAGTAGAAAAGTAATTTCATTGTTAGACTCAAAGTCATTATGGTCAGTCCATAGACATAAAGTTTTCTGTTTCTTTGTTTACTATAAATCAAAGATAATATTCTAGGGGCGCCTGGGTGGCGCAGTCGGTTAAGCGTCCGACTTCAGCCAGGTCACGATCTCGCGGTCCGTGAGTTCGAGCCCCGCGTCAGGCTCTGGGCTGATGGCTCGGAGCCTGGAGCCTGTTTCCGATTCTGTGTCTCCCTCTCTCCCTGCCCCTCCCCCGTTCACGCTCTGTCTCTCTCTGTCCCAAAAATAAATAAACGTTGAAAAAAAAAATTAAAAAAAAAAAAAGATAATATTCTAATAAACCCCAAAATCTAAAATACAGACTTTTGTTCAATAGAAATGTACCAAATCTAAGGTCAAAGTTTTAAACAAATGTGAATACCTGCTTTACTCCCCCTGCTGCTTCTCCTTGGGATGGTATAGCACATTGAAATTGGTTGGAAATACACAATTCGTGGTAGTAATGTTCTAAAAGTCACTTCAAACACTGAATTAACAGATATTGAACCATTCATTGCTCCTAGGGGAAATACATGGTTGGTTTCTCTGAGCCTCTGGTCACATTTTTTTCTACTGATCAATACATAATCTTGTTTATGTGTATTTCTGTTTATTTAAAAAATATTTTTTAGTGTTTATTCATTTTTGAGAGACGAGTGCAAGTGGGGGAGGGACAGAAAGAGGGGGACACAGAGTCAGAAGCAGGCTTCAGGCTCTGAGCTGTCAGCACAGAGTCTGATGCGGGACTCGACTCAGGAGCTGTGAGATCATGACCTGAGCTGAAGTCGGATGCTTAACTGACTGAGCCACCCAGGCGCCCCTGTGTATTTCTGTTTAAAGACACCTTATTTAATATATTCATGGCCAAAAGTACTATTACACGTGCTTGATCTAACCCACGCATTTTCTCCATAAGGCTCATCAAAGCCTTCTTACAACTAGGAACACCAGACAGTGCTTCAGTATTATGCTTGGGGACCATTTTAAAAAACAAAATCACCAATGAGAAGCACAAAATACAGAAAAGGTGGCACTTAATAGACTAAGCAAAGTACTTTTGTTTACAGTATGAGATCTGAAGCCAGAAGGAAGATGTCGGCTGGGGGTGTGCGTGTTGGGCGACTCAGAAATTTTGCCACTCTGTGAATGACCCTGAAAGCACCAGGGATGTTGATTTGGGGGTTACAGATACATTTTAGCCAGTGGGTGAATTCAAAAATACGGAAGCCACAAGTAATGAGTAGCTACTGTAAACAGTTTGGGTCTTTCTGGAAGATACATATATTTGTAAGTGGATAGCCTCCTGTGAAATCACTCTGTGACAGAGTGCAGTGCTGACAAAGTTGTGCAGCTACTAAACATTTTATGTTCATTTGCAAGATTCTTTATTAAACATTTTTAATCTTGCTACTGTATTCTTTTAGGAAGAGAAAATAAGTACCATAAATAAACCTCCAAATAAGGCAATAGGCTTTCCTCAGGAAACCCTGAGCATTTCAGGTGTTTGTTTTGAACTACCGGCATGAGTAATAAGATCAACACAAATGAACAAGAAATAGAAATCCAAGCAAAGGAATTTGTCATCTTTTCCAAAATATTAGTGGAGAGCAGTTTGTTTTCTTTCACCAAGATTTACAAAGTCAGTTGATTAACATGTCACATGTTTAGCCATGTTAAAACAATTACTTGTTTAATTGAGGTTTTCACCTTTTGATGATTTTTATCATATTGAAATTTGCCAAGAAATTAGCAAGTCTACAACTCCAATTCTTGCAAACTGTGTACTTTTAGGTTGATGCCAATCCTTCAGTTCTTTATTTGTGAAACACTTAGGCGCAAATTCCTGTGCTTAAAAGTCATGAATTAGAAAACCAGCTTTTCTTGGCTTAAGCAGCTGCCACATCATGGAGGTACCCCCACATAAAAAGAGGAGTAAAAGGGACATTTCATTTATAGGTACTGAAACAAAATTAGGACTCAAGGGCAGAGGTGGTAGGTAAGCTCAACTACTGGTGAAATTATTTTTTTTATTTTTTTAATGTTTATTTTTGAGAGACAGAGACAGAGCATGAGCAGGGGAGGCGGAGAGAGAGAGAGGGAGACACACAATCTAAAGCAGGCTCCAGGCTCTGAGTTGTCAGCACAGAGCCCAACGTGGGGCTCGAACTCACAAACCACGAGGTCATGACCTGAGCTGAAGTCAGACGCTCAACCGACGGAGCCACCCAGGCGCCCCTGGTGAAATTATTAAAAAAAGAAGAAAAATATCAAAAAGAATCTGTGACATGAAGGATGATTTGAATATTTTATTGTCAGTATTTCAACCACTAGGTCACTGCACACTGAAAAAGGAAAGGGTGGGTTATTTCTTTATGTTGAAAAGATATCACAAGCTACTTTTCTTAGCCATATTATAAATTAGAATGGGAGAAAATAGATATATATTATAGCAAGTGGAATTTAGTTTTTACCAGTGGAAGGAGACCCTACCGGAGGACTTTGGTGATGAATATTTATAACCTGAAATACATATAAGAAGTAAATGAGAGAAATTAGCATTGGCAATAATCATATTCATATAGTGACACTCTGACTTGGAGAGAATTATATTAGGTAGTCAGAAAACTTAAGCCTATTGCTGCTTGAAATTATGTATATGTGGATCCCTAATGTTCTGGGCTTGAATTTGAAAGACTCACTCATCAAGATTTTTAGACACATTATATTTGCTTTTGCAAATTAGAAGCTCCAACCACAGATGCAAGTGTACATTGCCATGTGTGGAATTAATGCTTCAGACAGCTTATGAATATGTATGTGTATTTCGGTGGCACTTCTGCTACATAAGTCTGAAAAGCAGTGGCAAGTGGGCGTAACTGCGTGGAGCTGCATATTGCTGTCAGGAAAGTGCAATTCTCAAAGAAAAAAGATTATAAGGGCAAGTTTTCATTTCAGACATGTCTTCAGAGACAAAATTTTCCAAAAGAGAAAAGCTGATATTTGTCCATTTTAATTAAATTAAAATTTCTGTTGACATTTTCAAAACATAACAACTTGGAAATGGTCTGAGGACAATGCTCTGTATTTAAGTGTGCCTACGTCTTCATGCCGGTTTCAGGAATGCCTTAAGTATTAATGTGAGGTGAGATTTGGATGGTAGTTGGTTCTGTCGTTACAGGTGTACCTGTTTAAATGTTTCTGTTACTGTTAAATGAATTGGTTGAGTTCAGCTTAAATTTTAGTGTAAGGTTTAGTTTTTATACGTCACCTGGATTTTGATTTTAACCAGTGATTACCTCAAAACTGCTTGTTTCAGCAAGGAAATGCAAAGTTAGTGGTAGTACAGTTGCAATCTCTTCCGCCTTATGGTCCCCAAAGCCTAGGGTATGGCACCTGGAAGAGTGGGGAGGAGGAACAGGAAGACTGACGAGACCCGCTGTGCTTGCAGTGGTGTCCTCTCTCCAGTAGTGGGTCTGCCTGAGTTTCCTGGGCTCAGTGGGACAAAAGGTCTGTACCATTTGAATTACCCATTATGGTGCATGCAAAGTGGCCTCTTTCATAAAAGTTTTAAGTATTCTTTTGTTTTATTAATTTTTTAAATGTTTATTTATTTTTGAGAGAGAGAGTGAGGGAGAGAGCAGCAGGGGCAGAGCAGAGAGAGGGAGACACAGAATCTGAAGAAAGTTCCATGCTCTGAGCTGTCAACACAGAGCCCAATGTGGGGCACGAACCCACAGACTGCGAGATCATGACCTGAGCTGAAGTTGGAAGGCTAACCGACTGAGCCACCCAGGTACCCCAAAAGTTTTAAGTGTTCTGAGAAACATTGTTCATTGATGTGGCTAAAGCAGGATGAGATATTATATATGTATATTTACATACATTATATACTCTAACAGTACAGTTCTGATACTTCACATATTTAAACCATTCCTTTCAGAGCACATTTTGAACATTAAATTGAACTCGTAATAATAACATCACTCCTACAGTTCTATTTTGTTGAATTAAATTCACAACATTTGACCAGTGAATACATACCAAAGAGGTTTTTATTCACCACTTACATAAAATTTGTTTACAAAGCATACTGATGTCCTTCCTAACAGACCACCTGATACAGCTTTGGTTTTTGACCTGTTCTCAGAATAGTGACCATCAGTACCCATTACCCTAGTATCATTTATGAAAGGGAAAAGAAAAATTGACTGTTGCTTTTTATATGCATTAGAATCCCTGTATATTTAAATCACTTTGAAAATAGGGCTGTCCTAATTGAGGATCAAGTTTTCTAGACAAAAGTATTTCCCTCTGTTTATTTAGCTCAGGTCGTTATTTCTCAATGGCTTTTTCTCATGAGACCTTTTGATTGGATTAGGGGAATATGTTGTTTGGGAACTTTATAAATAATTAATTGTTACAAATTTTCACTTGTAGAAACAACCAAAAAAAAAAACCCTCTTGCCTCTTTACCTCTCTTGCTTTTGCAGCCATTCTTTGTTGCCCTTGGCATTGAAACTCAACAAGTCTGTACTTGTCTCTACTTCTCCTTTTGGTATCTCTTAAAGGTACTTTAATCACACTTTTTTGTCTGCACCACTCCATCAGCGATCTGATTAGGTTCAACAGTGGCCACCAAAGTTCCTCCATCCATCAGTCGTTGTTTGCTCTTCATCTTACCTGACCTACCCAGCAGAGACAGCCCCTCTACCCGGATGCTCATCACTCACTTGTCTTTTTCTTTAGTCCTCTCTTCTCTATTTGCACTTACTACTGGAGATCTCATTCAGTCTCATGACATTAAATATCATTTATAGGCTGATGACGGCCAAATTGATGTCTTTATACCATAACTTTCTCCCAAACATTCAATTTTCCTATTTCACAAGTTGTAGGAATTTCTGGCTCTACATCCAGAAATTTTAATAGACCAGTTTCGCATCTTCCTCCAAAAAGAAAAAGCCATCTATAAGATGATAAATAAAGATGCAATTTAAAAACTTTGATATTGTTGTAATTAAACATTCACTTTAATTTCCCTGTTCAGGAGTTGGGGAATTTACTTCAGATATACAAACTAGAATCACTCAATTCAGGAAAGCACATCATACACGTTTAAGTGATTTTTATGCATACTTGTTGATTGCTATTTCATATTTAAGGTTATTTACCTAACAAACTAATTCATGCCAACATAATATACTATGTAATCCTATTGGGAGATATCATTTAGCCAGAGAAATCATTTGCTTGCTTAGAAGTGTTACAAATATGCATATCACTGTTATTTATATATCAATGGATGAAAGAAGAGTGTAGCATTTATAATTAAGTCAGAAAAATACATACTAATATGACCAGCTAACACATTGAAAATGATTTTAGTAAATTATGTTTGTTTTGCTTGTCTTCTTTTGTAAGTGTTATTCTTTTTGCTTATCTACCAATAAAAAGTTAACTGTTTTAACCAACTTTAAAGTTGAATTTTGTAACTTAAATATGCAGTTCACAGCATACTGCTTATATTGTTAGGCTTTTAAAATGTCCAAAATGATAATAATGAGCATCCTAGAACATTTTGTGTTCTGCTAAGTATCTTAAATGATTGTTTTAATACCTAGAGTTTGGCAGTATTCCAAATTATCGTATTTATTATTCTTACCTAGTCAGTTTTGCTGTAGTTTCCCTCTGGAAAAGACCTCTGATTTGAAGGCAGTTTCAGACAGCTTCATTTCAACCATAAAGTCACCAAAATGTATACCCTTTCCTAAGTTACACTACTGCTGCTCATGGTGAGGAAAGGACAAAGATTCCAGAAATGTCTTTTAGAATTTATTATATGAAACTTAGTTGAGAATATAATGGGAGCATGAGTGATCTAATAACACAGTGTTGCCAAACTGAAGTAATACAGAGGTGGATAGACTTTTTCTATATCTCATGTGATTAAAAACAGGAAGACATATTTGCTGCATAAAAGAGATAAAAAATAAATGTATTTAAATATAGTTATTTATATAATTTATATTTATATATTTAAATATAAATAAGTAAATATATATGAATATATAAATATTTTTATTTAAGTAAGTAATATATTTAAAATATATAAAATAGAAGAAAAACATAAAAATGGACAAAGGGTGACATTTAATGGCTTTTTGTATTTAGATTCTCAATAAATTTTTCAAAAAATTTTATTGAAGAATAATTGGCAAACAATATTGTATTAGTTTTAGGTGTACAACCTAGTGATTTCATGTTTATATACATTTGCAGAATGGTTACCCCAATAAGTCTAGTTACCATTTGTCACCATATATAGTTTTATATTATTGACTCTGTTCCCTATGCTCTACTTTATGTTCCCGTGACTTATTTTTTTTAATTGAATATTTGTACCTCTTAATCCTCTTCACCTGTTTTGCCTACCTACCCACCTACCTCCCCTCTGGCAATCATCAGTTTGTGTCTGTATCTATGAATCTGTTTTTCTTTTGTCGGTTTGTTTTGTTTTTTAGATTCCACATATAAGTGAAACCATACAGGATTAGCCTTTCTGTGTCTGACTTATGTCACTTAGGTTATTTCTTCTTTATGGCTGAGTAGTCTTCCACTGTGTATATATACCACATATTTATCCATTCATTCAATGGATATGTGGGTTGCTACCATATCTTGGCTATTGTAAATAATGCTGCAATGAATATAGGGGTGCATATATCTCTTTGAATTCGTGCTTTTGTTTTCTGTGGGTAAGTACCCTGTATTGCAATTTGGATCATATGGTAGCTTTACTTTCAATTTTTTGAGGAACCTCCATACTGTTTTCCATTGCCGCACCAGTTTAAATTCTCACCAAGAGTGTGTGAGGGTTCTTGTTTCTCCACATCCTCACCAGATGTTATTTCAGATTCTCGGTAAATTTAACGGCACTGTGAGCTATTGATACGTTTGGTGACTAGAAAATTGATATGGATGTCATTTTGAGAATTAATGAAAATGTGTAAGATATTCAAAGGATAATATTCAGAGAATGAAAATACATTTCAAAAATACATTTCATGTAAATGAAAACAGAGATATCAAAGTTGAAAGGAAAAATCTTCAATTTAGTAATATTACAGAAATGTAAATCAGTGTGCATACCACAGTCTGCTAAATTATTAAATAACTAAAATTATAAATCCATCTTAGGTGAGTCTATAGGGACATGTGCAAATTCACACAGTGATAAATTGGAAGAAATTGTCATTATATTGAGAGGGCTACAACTGTGGCCATTTCTTTGATTCTCTTATATGGCTTCTATTTCTGAGACTTCTCTTCAAGAGAATGATAACAAAATAAAATACAGTGGCAGAGGCAGACAGAGAAGTATCTTTTTTAAAAAATATTGATTTATGAATATATAATGTAGATTGATGAACAACTATGTTTAGAATAGATAAGTAAATCAATGTGCAGCATTTTATCTCCATGGTGATTATAAATATCTAGTAATCTGTATGTAGAAGGGGAATGAAAGGAATAGGCCAAGAAAAGGTTACCCTAATAATTGATAATTGATAGATTTTATTTAGTGAAGGAGGAACCTTATAGCTTTGTTTACTTCAGTAATTTAAATTTCAGGTTGTAATAATCATTGCATATTCATATTTTAAAAAGGAATACAATAGTTTTATATACTAAAGGGTATTCTACTGTATACCATAATATATAAGTCATGGCCCTTATTCTATGTGAATAAAATTAAAACCTGAAAATAGTCTTTTTGAAATTCTGAGCCCCTTTGTAAAAAATCAGCATGTTAACCTTAAATTACAAGTTGGAATTGAACCTAAAACATCTGTTAATATATATCTACATTTTATGCCAACAAAAAAAACTTCATCACTATGCACAGCAGAAATTCGCAGACTGCTAAAAAGCTTGATTTAAAGTAGCCACAGTAAAAATCTGTTTTGGAAGGAACATTTGATGTTAGTAAATTCAGAACAGAGTCCCTGAATCGCTGTGTTTAGGAAAGGTACTGTTGTAGCTTGCTTGTTTCATTGTCTGTCTTTAGTTCTTACATTAATGCAAAAGATACCTATGTATGGAATAAACAATTATGTGTATATGTTTAAGAAAAAAATATAATCCAAATTTTATATCTCATTTTCTGCAGTGAGACAGTAGCTGTGGACGATTTAAAACCCACTGCTTCAGTAGTGTTACATAGAAGTTCTGCAAACCAAGTTCATTTTTTAAAGCTTAAGAAACTAAAACAAACAAACAAAACTGGGAGCAGAGCAGTAGACCAAACTTGTACTTGTTCCTTCCCATTTGAATCAGAAATACCCACTGTTCATGAATATGATTATTTTGAACATTGCTCCTATTTAAGTGTAAGAAACCAAGTTGTTCAAAGAAAATAGTGTTTTTGCCTCCCAGTGTCCCATGGAACACACATTAAAAAGATAGCTGTGGGATTTACATTCTCAAGTGTCTTAGAACAGATTGATTCTTGATAGTGGCTTTTGTTTTCTTTAAGGAGAAAATATCTCAGATTTATCTGAAATGGGCGAAAAAGTGAATAGATGAAGTGTTTCTTGAGTTATTATAGTTTGGATGATTTTAAAATAGTTTGCTTCTTTTATTTTTCCTGTAGGCATTTTTTCTTGCCAACATTTTAAAGATGACTACTATATATGAGATATAGAATTGGATGTCTTTTTAAGTGCAATTCCATTTTCTGTTCTGCAGAAACACCTACCATTTAAATAAAATTACAGTGCTCCTACAAGCAAAAAATAGTCTTTTGTTACTCTTGTATATTTATGCATATTTTGCTTTTATTTTAGCCACAAGAACTTTCTCCAGTTTTGGCAGCACTAATAATCTGCAGATTGGCAGTTTTTTCCATGATGCAAGTGTTAAGTCTTTAAAAAAACAATGTGATTTGTAGCTGTCTGTATATTGCCATTATATTCTCATCTATGTTTTTAATGCATTTTATTGTGCAATGAGATCACTTCTGATCCAGTGAACCTTAGGGGAATGTTTGGCTTTTTACAGCAGTGGCTTCAAATCAGTAGCACTTTAATATTGGCCACTTTACTTGAACCTTGCTAAGTGAATTTGAATTATTTTCCTTGTCTAGTTTCCATCATATCATTACTTTCTTCACAAGTATTGCTCTGTCCAGGTATTTGAGAGTTGGTAGCAAGTTTCTACATATATAATAAACCTTTTCTTTTTGCCTGAGATCTTCAACAATTCCGTGTTCTGGCACTTACAACATTTTAGCAGTTTTCCTGGCTGCTGCTGTCACTGGATGGCAAAATTATTTCCTCTCCAGATTTTGACTTTCTTATAATGGTTATCAAATTTTACATCTTGGTTGAAATTTCACACGCTAAAGTTGTGCCAAGTGTTGGCCTTGGAAACTTTAAATATTGAATAAAATTCTTTTCTACAAAGGAATCACTCTGATAATATTTGACATAAATTAATATGTGAGACATTTGTAACATTTTTTTAATGTTTATTTATTTATTTTGAGAGAGAGAGAGCATAAGCAGGGGAGGGGCAGAGAGAGGAGAGAGAGAGAATCCCAGGCAGCATCTGCACTGTGAGCACAGAGCCTGACATGGGGCTCAGACTCACAAACCCTGAGATCATGACTTGAGCTGAAACCAAGAATCAGATGCTTACCCCACTGAGCCACCCAGGCACCCCAACATTTGTAATATTATTGATATTTGATAACTCAGTATACTAAGAAGGTATCTACTTCATCCTAACTCCATGTGATTACAGTACAAAATATGAACCTTCCAACCTTGCAGAAGATACTTCATTTTTATGCTATTTCATGTTCTAGTCTGTGCTTGGGATTAAAACTCATTTGTTTGCTAATTTTACTGTGACTTAAATCTGTAGTATAAGACTTCAATTATAATGTTAAATGGCATAAAATTTTGACATTTTTAAAGTTATATAATTTTATATTAGAACATAATTTTGTGTACTTTGAAGGGACTTTTTATAACTTATCTCATTGGGAAAAAATATAGTCAGAGCTTTACTTTGCTGGTTTATGACACAAAGGTGATATATCTTTTCCATAGAAGTAGAATTAAACCAGGTATGCCTTTAGAGTGGCAAAAATTAAAATGATTTATTTTACTCAGTGTTGGTGAGGATATGAAGGAGCTGGAACTCTTAAACACTGCTACTGGAAATATCAAATGGTATAATCACTTTGGAAAACAGTTTAGCAGTTTCTTAAAAAGTTAAACAAATACTTACCAGCTATTCTACTGTTGGGTATTTACCTAAGAGAAATGCACTGTACCTTGGTATGGCATATAACAAATATTCTGTACCAAGAATTAATTGCAAATAGTAGCTCTGTTTGCAATGGCCTTAAACTAAAAATAGCACAACTGTTCAACAACACATGAATGTATAAACAAACTGTTGAATATCCATATGATGGAATGATAGTTGGCAATAAGAAGGAATGGAGTATTGATACATGGTACAGCATGGAAAGATCTCAAAATTATTATACTGGAAGAAAGATAATACACACAAAAAAGTACATAATGTATGATTCCACTTATAGAAAATTCCAGGAAGCGCAGTCTAATCCATAGTGCACGTCAGATCAGTGGTTGCCTGGAATCAGAGGGTGGGAATGGCCTGAGGGAGGACTACAAAGGAGCTGGTGGAGGTGATGTGTATGTAGTGATCTTAGTTTGCCTGCTATAACAGACTATCATTATTATAGACTGGGTGGCTTAAGCCTTAGAAATTTATTTCTTACAGTTCTGGAGGCATGAAACTTTGAGATCATGGTGTCAGCATTGGTCAGGTTGTGTTGAGGGCCCTTTTCCTGGCTTGCAGATAGCACCTTCTCACTATATCCACATATATGGCAGAGAGAGAGAGAGAGAGAGAGAGAGAGAGAGAGAGAGATCATCTCTGTCATGTCTTTTCTTATAAGGGCATCCATCCTATTCATGAGGTTCTACCCTCATGGCCTAATTACCTCCCACCTCCTGATACCTTTACACTGGGGTTTAGGGCTTCAACATAAGAATTTGAGGGAGGACACAAACATTCAGTTCATAGTAGTTTCTTTGGGATGGTGCATATATTCATTGTCTTGATTTTTGTAGTGATTTCAGTGGTACATTCATATGTCAAACTTAACAAACTGTGCACGCCAAATAGTATAGATTATTGTATGTCAGTTATACCTTAGTTAAAGTGTTAAAAAGTTAGGGGCACCTGGGTGGCTCAGTTGATTAAGTGTCTGACTCTTTTTTAAAAAAAAAATTTTTTTAACATTTATTCATTTTTGAAAGACACAGAGAGAGTGCAAATGGGGAAGGGGCAGAGGGAGAGAGAGACACAGAACTCGAAGCAGGCTCCAGGCTCCAGAAGCTGTCAGCACGGAGCCCGATGCGGGTCTCGAACACACAGAGTGCAAGATCATGACCTGAGCCGAAGTCGGCTGCCCAACCGACTGAGCCACCTAGGCGCCCCAAGTGTCTGGTTCTTGATTTCAGCTCAGGTCATGATCTCATGGTTTGTGGGTTCGAGCCCCGCGTTGGGCTCTGTGCTGACAGTGTGCACCCTGCTTGGGATTTCCTCTCTGCCCCCCCCCCCGTGATCCCTGTCTTTCTCTCAAAATAAATAAAAATAAACTTTAAAAAAAGGTGTTAAAAAATTAAAGAAGTCAACACACATGAAAGCAGTTACTATTTTGCTTAGGAAATGATAGTCTCATAACACATGGTATTAAATTGAGATGATAAAATGTTGATGTGGGGGAGAACCAGAGACAGTTTTATTTCTATTACAAAGGAGAAAATGGTTAAACAATAGTTTCTCTTTTGGTGAAAAAATTGCTGGGTATATTGGTATATACAGTAGTTCATGTGTATTTTTTGTGTATTTGTTCTTTGAAGCCACCATCCCTCACCTCATTTTAGTCACTTAAATATGTTATCTTAAATATAAGTGGCTGAGGGAGGTGGGGGGGTATGGGTTGTATGGAAGTGTTGAATCACCGTTACACTGTGTGTTAACCAACTGGAATTTAAATACAAGGTAATAAGTAAATAAATAAATACATAAGTTAATGCTGTGACAGGTCATGCACCCTCCAGGTGATCACTGGATCTGGGGCTCACTGAGATGACCCAGACTGAAGAGGCGCTGTGACTGAGGACTGTGGAGAAGTGCAGATGGGCAGAACTAGACAATCTCAGTAGCTTTGTGCAGACTGGAGGAATAAGAGACATGATTATGACTGGAGTTGCCATACTCACCCTTAGCCCTTCTGTTTCCTGCAAGTAGCATGGGACCTTCTATTCAGATATCAAATAATGGATTATAGTAGGAGAGACAGAAACACTCTGTGGAAAGCATACACTTTAAGCCTCTGGTAAGCAGATTCTGTGACAAAGTCATGACAACTGCAGTGAAACAAACAGCTACAAGCTCTCTGGCCCTTTGTTGTTATTCTTGAAGCAATAGATGTCATATAGTTATTCCTAGCATATCTACCTCTGTTCACAATTATATACTAGATATGTCTGGTCTGGAGAAGTAGGAAAAATCTTGAACTGAATGGTTTAATTGTGTTGTCGTCGTCATCATCATCATCATCATCATCATCATCGCTTCATTGAGTGGCTCTTATGCCAAGTGCTTTTCAAACCGAGAATTTTCACAGTAACCTTGAGAGAAGACTTTCCTGAAAGCCTTTTTTCCCATCTCTCTTCCCCAGATTAAGTCAGAACTTCATTTTATGTGGTCTCATAGCATCCTATACCTCTCTGTAACACTTCTGACTGTTGCAATCATATAATGGATTGCATAATTAGTTAATTAATATCTGTGTCCCCTGTAAAATGTGGAACTAGATATGTCTTCTTCATAACATCTTGTACATAGTTGAAGCTTAATACTATTTGTTGAGTGAGTGAGTGAATAAAATATCATAACATAAATTTTATGATATGGCAATAAGAGCCCTATAATACAGTGATTCCAAGTTCAGTATAAAGATGTTTAGAGATCACTTTAGTTTTAAACAAATGAAAAAACTGAACTATGCTATGAGCAATGAGATTGAAAACAAACATACAAATTGGGATGTTGTACATCGGTCAGATCAGATATAAAAATCTCCTGGGGCTGACTAGTTCCAGAGATTGTTAAACTCAATCAGTTGATGAATACCTTTGTCAATGAGAACCATTGGTTCTTTTTTTTAAAAAAGCAAAAGTAAAGACCTAGTGGTATTTATGGCCTATGATCAGCATGTTGTTGAATAAATTATGAATCTTCTGTTACATTACAGCTGGCATGATAAAAGCTAAATAATAATTGGACTATGTCCATAATATACATTTTTTAATTGTGAGTTGCTCATTCAGCCAAGTATACATCATTAGCAAGTATGAGTTTTATGATATACATCTTTATTTTTTTTATTTTTTTATTTTTTAGCTTTTTTTTTTTTTATATGAAGTTTATTGACAAATTGGTTTCCATACAACACCCAGTGCTCATCCCAAAAGGTGCCCTCCTCAATACCCATCACCCACCCGCCCCTCCCTCCCACCCCCCATCAACCCTCAGTTTGTTCTCAGTTTTTAACAGTCTCTTATGCTTTGGCTCTCTCCCACTCTAACGTCCTTTTTTTTTTTTTTTTTTTTTTCCTTCCCCTCCCCCATGGGTTCCTGTTAAGTTTCTCAGGATCCACATAAGAGTGAAACCATATGGTATCTGTCTTTCTCTGTATGGCTTATTTCACTTAGCATCACACTCTCCAGTTCCATCCACGTTGCTACAAAAGGCCATATTTCATTCTTTCTCATTGCCACGTAGTATTCCATTGTGTATATAAACCACAATTTCTTTATCCATTCATCAGTTGATGGACATTTAGGCTCTTTCCATAATTTGGCTATTGTTGAGAGTGCTGCTATGAACATTGGGGTACAAGTGCCCCTATGCATCAGTACTCCTGTATCCCTTGGGTAGATTCCTAGCAGTGCTATTGCTGGGTCATAGGGTAGGTCTATTTTTAATTTTCTGAGGAACCTCCACACTGCTTTCCAGAGCGGCTGCACCAATTTGCATTCCCACCAACAGTGCAAGAGGGTTCCCGTTTCTCCACATCCTCGCCAGCATCTATAGTCTCCTGATTTGTTCATTTTGGCCACTCTGACTGGCGTGAGGTGATACCTGAGTGTGGTTTTGATTTGTATTTCCCTGATGAGGAGCGACGCTGAACATCTTTTCATGTGCCTGTTGGCCATCTGGATGTCTTCTTTAGAGAAGTGTCTATTCATGTTTTCTGCCCATTTCTTCACTGGGTTATTTGTTTTTCGGGTGTGGAGTTTGGTGAGCTCTTTATAGATTTTAGATACTAGCCCTTTGTCCGATATGTCATTTGCAAATATCTTTTCCCATTCCGTTGGTTGCCTTTTAGTTTTGTTGGTTGTTTCCTTTGCTGTGCAGAAGCTTTTTATCTTCATAAGGTCCCAGTAATTCACTTTTGCTTTTAATTCCCTTGCCTTTGGGGATGTGTCGAGTAAGAGATTGCTACGGCTGAGGTCAGAGAGGTCTTTTCCTGCTTTCTCCTCTAAGGTTCTGATGGTTTCCTGTCTCACATTTAGGTCCTTTATCCATTTTGAGTTTATTTTTGTAAATGGTGTGAGAAAGTGGTCTAGTTTCAACCTTCTGCATGTTGCTGTCCAGTTCTCCCAGCACCATTTGTTAAAGAGGCTGTCTTTTTTCCATTGGATGTTCTTTCCTGCTTTGTCAAAGATGAGTTGGCCATATGTTTGTGGGTCTAGTTCTGGGGTTTCTATTCTATTCCATTGGTCTGTGTGTCTGTTTTTGTGCCAATACCATGCTGTCTTGATGATGACAGCTTTGTAGTAGAGGCTGAAGTCTGGGATTGTGATGCCTCCTGCTTTGGTCTTCTTCTTCAAAATTCCTTTGGCTATTCGGGGCCTTTTGTGGTTCCATATGAATTTTAGGATTGCTTGTTCTAGTTTCGAGAAGAATGCTGGTGCAATTTTGATTGGGATTGCATTGAATGTGTAGATAGCTTTGGGTAGTATTGACATTTTGACAATATTTATTTTTCCAATCCATGAGCAGGGAATGTCTTTCCATTTCTTTAAATCTTCTTCAATTACCTTCATAAGCTTTCTATAGTTTTCAGCATACAGATCCTTTACATCTTTGGTTAGATTTATTCCTAGGTATTTTATGCTTCTTGGTGCAATTGTGAATGGGATCAGTTTCTTTATTTGTCTTTCTGTTGCTTCATTGTTAGTGTATAAGAATGCAACTGATTTCTGTACATTGATTTTGTATCCTGCAACTTTGCTGAATTCATGTATCAGTTCTA
Source organism: Lynx rufus (assembly GCF_022079265.1). NCBI lineage: Eukaryota > Metazoa > Chordata > Mammalia > Carnivora > Felidae > Lynx > Lynx rufus. Next base: position 51,249,731 of record NW_025814827.1, on the reverse strand, counting down.
GCAGACTTTTGGTGGAGTCTATCGGATTTTCCATGTATAATATCATGTCATCTGCAAAAAGCGAAAGCTTGACTTCATCTTTGCCAATTTTGATGCCTTTGATTTCCTTTTGTTGTCTGATTGCTGATGCTAGAACTTCCAGCACTATGTTAAACAACAACGGTGAGAGTGGGCATCCCTGTCGTGTTCCTGATCTCAGGGAAAAAGCTCTCAGTTTTTCCCCGTTGAGGATGATGTTAGCTGTGGGCTTTTCATAAATGGCTTTTATGATCTTTAAGTATGTTCCTTCTATCCCGACTTTCTCAAGGGTTTTTATTAAGAAAGGGTGCTGGATTTTGTCAAAGGCCTTTTCTGCATCGATTGACAGGATCATATGGTTCTTCTCTTTTTTTTTGTTAATGTGATGTATCACGTTGATTGATTTGCGAATGTTGAACCAGCCCTGCATCCCAGGAATGAATCCCACTTGATCATGGTGAATAATTCTTTTTATATGCTGTTGAATTCGATTTGCTAGTATCTTATTGAGAATTTTGGCATCCATATTCATCAGGGATATTGGCCTGTAGTTCTCTTTTTTTACTGGGTCTCTCTCTGGTTTAGGAATCAAAGTAATACTGGCTTCATAGAATGAGTCTGGAAGTTTTCCTTCCCTTTCTATTTCTTGGAATAGCTTGAGAAGGATAGGTATTATCTCTGCTTTAAACGTCTGGTAGAACTCCCCTGGGAAGCCATCTGGTCCTGGACTCTTATTTGTTGGGAGATTTTTGATAACCGATTCAATTTCTTCGCTGGTTATGGGTCTGTTCAAGCTTTCTATTTCCTCCTGATTGAGTTTTGGAAGAGTGTGGGTGTTCAGGAATTTGTCCATTTCTTCCAGGTTGTCCAATTTGTTGGCATATAATTTTTCATAGTATTCCCTGATAATTGTTTGTATCTCTGAGGGATTGGTTGTAATAATTCCATTTTCATTCATGATTTTATCTATTTGGGTCATCTCCCTTTTCTTTTGGAGAAGCCTGGCTAGAGGTTTGTCAATTTTGTTTATTTTTTCAAAAAACCAACTCTTGGTTTCGTTGATCTGCTCTACAGTTTTTTTAGATTCTATATTGTTTATTTCTGCTCTGATCTTTATTATTTCTCTTCTTCTGCTGGGTTTAGGCTGCCTTTGCTGTTCTGCTTCTATTTCCTTTAGGTGTGCTGTTAGATTTTGTATTTGGGATTTTTCTTGTTTCTTGAGATAGGCCTGGATTGCAATGTATTTTCCTCTCAGGACTGCCTTCGCTGCGTCCCAAAGCGTTTGGATTGTTGTATTTTCATTTTCGTTTGTTTCCATATATTTTTTGATTTCTTCTCTAATTGCCTGGTTGACCCACTCATTCGTTAGTAGGGTGTTCTTTAACCTCCATGCTTTTGGAGGTTTTCCAGACTTTTTCCTGTGGTTGATTTCAAGCTTCATAGCATTGTGGTCTGAAAGTATGCATGGTATAATTTCAATTCTTGTAAACTTATGAAGGGCTGTTTTGTGACCCAGTATATGATCTATCTTGGAGAATGTTCCATGTGCACTCGAGAAGAAAGTATATTCTGTTGCTTTGGGATGCAGAGTTCTAAATAGATCTGTCAAGTCCATCTGATCCAGTGTCTCATTCAGGGCCCTTGTTTCTTTATTGACCGTGTGTCTAGATGATCTATCCATTTCTGTAAGTGGGGTGTTAAAGTCCCCAGCAATTACCACATTCTTATCAATAAGGTTGCTTCTGTTTATGAGTAATTGTTTTATATATTTGGGGGCTCCGGTATTCGGCGCATAGACATTTATAATTGTTAGCTCTTCCTGATGGATAGACCCTGTAACTATTATAGAATGTCCTTCTTCATCTCTTGTTACAGCCTTTAATTTAAAGTCTAGTTTGTCTGATATAAGTATGGCTACTCCAGCTTTCTTCTGGCTTCCAGTAGCATGATAAATAGTTCTCCATCCCCTCACTCTGAATCTAAAGGTGTCCTCAGGTCTAAAATGAGTCTCTTGTAGACAGCAAATAGATGGGTCTTGTTTTTTTATCCATTCTGATACCCTGTGTCTTTTGGTTGGCGCATTTAATCCATTTACATTCAGTGTTATTATAGAAAGATACGGGTTTAGAGTCATTGTGATGTCTGTATGTTTTATGCTTGTAGTGATGTCTCTGGTACTTTGTCTCACAGGGTCCCCCTTAGGATCTCTTGTAGGGCTGGTTTAGTGGTGACAAATTCCTTCAGTTTTTGTTTGTTTGGGAAGACCTTTATCTCTCCTTCTATTCTAAATGACAGACTTGCTGGATAAAGGATTCTTGGCTGCATATTTTTGCTGTCTAGCACCCTGAAAATCTCGTGCCAATTCTTTCTGGCCTGCCAAGTTTCAAAAGAGAGATCAGTCACGAGTCTTATAGGTCTCCCTTTATATGTTACAGCATGTTTTTCCCTCGCTGCTTTCAGAATTTTCTCTTTATCCTTGTATTTTGCCAGTTTCACTATGATATGTCGTGCAGAAGATCGATTCAAGTTACGTCTGAAGGGAGTTCTCTGTGCCTCTTGGATTTCAATGCCTTTTTCCTTCCCCAGTTCAGGGAAGTTCTCAGCTATGATTTCTTCAAGTACCCCTTCAGCACCTTTCCCTCTCTCTTCCTCCTCTGGGATACCAATTATGCGTATATTATTTCTTTTTAGTGTATCACTTAGTTCTCTAATTTTCCCCTCATACTCCTGGATTTTTTTCTCTCTCTTTTTCTCAGCTTCCTCTTTTTCCATAACTTTATCTTCTAGTTCACCTATTCTCTCCTCTGCCTCTTCCATCCGAGCTGTGGTGGTTTGCATTTTGTTTTCCATTTCCTTTAAAGCGTTTTTCAGCTCCTCGTGACTGTTCCTTAGTCCCCTGATGTCTGTAGCAAGAGATTCTCTGCTGTCCTGTATGCTGTTTTCCAGCCCAGCGATTAATTTTATGACTATTATTCTAAATTCACTTTCTGTTATATTATTTAAATCCTTTTTGATCAGCTCATTAGCTGTTGTTATTTCCTGGAGATTCTTCTGAGGGGAATTCTTCCGCTTGGTCATTTTGGATAGTCCCTGGTGTGGTGAGGGCCTGCAGGGCACTTCCCCTGTGCTGTGGTGTATAACTGGAGTTGGTGGGCGGGGCCGCAGTCCGACCTGATGTCTGCCCCCAGCCCACCGCTGGGGCCACAGTCAGACTGGTGTGTGCCTTCTCTTCCCCTCTCCTAGGGGCGGGATTCACTGTGGGGTGGTGTGGCCCGTCTGGGCTACTTGCACACTGCCAGGCTTGTGATGCTGGGGATCTGGCGTATTAGCTGGGGTGGGAAGGCAAGGTGCACGGCGGCAGGGGGGGCAGGCTTAGCTCGCTTCTCCTTAGGTGATCCACTTCAGGAGGGGCCCTGTGGCAGCCGGAGGGAGTCAGATCGCTGCCGGAGGTTTGGCTCCGCAGAAGCACAGAGTTGGGTGTTCGCGCGGAGCGAGCAATTTCCCTGGCCGGAGCCGGTTCCCTTTGGGATTTTGGCTGGGGGGATGGGCGGGGGAGATGGCGCTGGCGAGCGCCTTTGTTCCCCGCCAAACTGAGCTCTGTCGTCCGGGGCTCCGCAGCTCACCCTCCCTTTGTCCTCCAGCCTTCCCGCTTTCCGAGCAGAGCTGTTAACTTATGACCTCCCAGACGCTAAGTCGCGCTTGCTGTCGGAACACAGTCCGTCAGGCCCCTCCGCTTTTGCAAGCCGGACTCGGGGGCTCTGCTTGGCCGGCGAGCCGCCCCTCCGCCCCGGCTCACTCCCGCCAGTCCGTGGAGCGCGCACCGCCTCGCCGCCCTTCCTACCCTCTTCCGTGGGCCTCTCGTCTGCAACTTGGGTCCGGTGACTCTGTTCTGCTAATCCTCTGGCGGTTTTCTGGGTTATTTAGGCAGGTGTAGGTGGAATCTAAGTGATCAGCAGGACGCGCGGTGAGCCCAGCGTCCTCCTACGCCGCCATCTTCCCAGAATCCCGATATACATCTTTAAAGGTTATTTTATTTTGAGAGTGACAGAGAGAGTGCTAGCGGGGAAGGGTCAGAGAGAGAGGGAGAATCTAAAGCAGGCTCTACATTATCAGTCTAGAGTCCAACGCAGAGCCCAACATGGGACTAGAACTCATGAAATTGTGAGATGATGACCTGAGCCAAAATCAAAAGTTAGACACTCAACTGACTGAGCCACTCAAGATATACATCTTTGAATGCAAAATGCAAGGATGATACTTCTAACTAGTTTTCATCCTCACTATTAAATAAACAGTGAAGAGTTTCCAAATAAAATACAATAGAATATAACTTAAATATTAAAATTGTTCAAAGGAAGGATTTATAGTTATAAATATAACTATATATATATAAATATGTATATAACTATATATATAACTATATATATAAATATAATTCATTTCTCTTACCTGAAATAAAATAATATTTTGCATTTTGTTTTAGGAATTTGTTGTTGATACTAATACAACTCAGGAGAAATCGTTAATGTGAAATAGTCCTCAAAATAAGTCAGATTCCTCAAAATGTATTTGTGAATCAGATCAGAGCCTTCTTCAAGTGCTCTTGGAAGCAAAACAACTTGACTAAGACCCAGAGAAGTGCTGATAATGTTCAGAAATGTTCACTAGTACATTATTTATTTTTTAATTAAAAAAATATTAAGGTATAGTTGACATATGTTTTGTTAGTTCAGATGTACAACATAGCAATTTGGCATTTGTATATATTATACAGTATTTACCACAATAAGTGTAGTCACCATCTGACACAATATAGTGTTATTACAGTATTATTGACTATATTCCCTACTGTACTTTTTATCTTCATGACTTACTTATTTTGTAACTGGAAATTTGTACTTCTTAATCCCTTTGTCTATTTCACCCATCCCCCACCCACCTCCACTCTGGCAACCATCAGTTTGTTCTCTGTTTTTAAGAGCCTGCTTGGTTTTGTTTGTTCTTTTGTTTTGATTTTTAGATTCCACATATAAGTGAATCATATGGTATTTGTCTTTGTCTTTCTGACTTATTTCCCTTAGCATAATATTCTCTAGGTCCACTCATGTTGTTGCAAATGGTAAGATCTCACTCTTTTTTATGGCTGAGTAATACTCCTTTGTTTATATATACCACATCTTTTTTATCTATTCATCTGTCAGTGGATACTATGGTTGCTTCCATATCTTGGCTATTGCAAATAATGCTGCAATGAACATACGGGTGCATATATCTTTTCAAATTAGTGCTTTTATTTTCTTTGAGTAAATACCCAGTAGGGGAATTATTCGATCACATGGTATTTCTATATCCAAAATTATATTTTAAAAAATTATGTAACTCAACACAAAAAGGGAAACAGTTTGATTAAAAAGTGGACATAGGACTGAGTTGGCATTTTTCCAAATACATACACATGGCCAACAGGCAAATGAAAAGATGTTCAGCATCAGTAATCATCAAGGAAATGCAAATCAAACCATAGTGAGATATTACCTCACACCAGGCTAGCATCAAAAAGATAAGAAATAGCAGTGTGAGGATGTGAGAAGAGGGAACTCTCATGTGCTGTTGGTGCGAATGCAAATTGGTGCAACCATTGTGGGAGACAGTCAAGAGTTCCCTCAAAAAGTGAAAAATAGAAATTCCACAGGATCAAGTAATTCCACTACTGGCTATTTACCCCAAGGAAGTAAAAACACTAGTTCAGAAAGATACACATTCACCGTTACTTTAGATTATCACTAATGACATCTCTTATTTGTCCTGAACCTTCTCAAAACAAGTAGGATTTCAGTCTTCACCTGGAAAGCATCATGATACAATGTCTTAGGAAAACAGATATTTTCATGTTGTCAAAGAATACAAGAACATAAAGAAGGTACCATAGACCTATTTCTGGATACACAAACCAAATGGTTATTCTTGACAAAAGAAACAAAGGTTTAATAACAAAACAGCCCCTTTTTTAGAAGTAGCAAAGTGAATCACCTCTGTGTATTTTTCAATATTCACAAATGATACAATGGTCTCCTTTTAATTATTCTTAAGGAAGAATGTGCTGACTGTTCTTTTTTCCCCCTGTCAGGTTACTTTGGTAAAATTGTGTTCTGTGATTATGTCATTGAAGTGTTCCTGTAAACGAAAATTTCTGAATATGCAACATACATAGTGAACTTAAAAAAATGTTTGTGGGGGCGCCTGGGTGGCGCAGTCGGTTAAGGGTCCGACTTCAGCCAGGTCACGATCTCGCGGTCCGGGAGTTCGAGCCCCGCGTCGGGCTCTGGGCTGATGGCTCAGAGCCTGGAGCCTGTTTCCGATTCTGTGTCTCCCTCTCTCTCTCTGCCCCTCCCCCGTTCATGCTCTGTCTCTCTCTGTCCCAAAAATAAATAAACGTTGAAAAAAAAATTAAAAAAAAATATGTTTGTACTCTAACCTGGTGGTGGACATTTGTCTTTTTTTTTTTTTTTTAGATCTTCCTTTATTTTGGGGACTTTCTAATATTTAGAGCCAGAGCCCTTAGCCATAACTGAGACTGAAAACACCTTCCCAGTCTTCTTTGTAACTTAAGACAGCCAGATCAACTTTGGGCTTGTGCAGTGGGGGCCTGCCTGATGATTCTGTCAGCTGGTGGCTGCAGGAGAAAGCAGTGGTGGCTTACTGATGACAGTGTCTAGAAGTGTCTTGCTTTGGAAGTGTTGGGGGTGCAACCTGGGGGTCACTGTCCAGTGGTGGGACCTCTGTCTTGTAACTTGAGGCATTTTTGTGACTGATGAACTTCCTCAGGCTCTCTGGTCCTCATAAGATTCTGCAAGCTACTCAGATCTCTTCAAGTAAATTCCTTATCTTCATAAATTAGATGGAATTTGCTACTGCTGCATCTACCTAAAAACACTCAATGATATAAACTCTTCTTTCTAAACTTTCATCAAATCATGTTAGTTAATGCTTCAAATTGGCCTCTGTCACATCCAGTTTCTTATCTCTATAGGCATCGTAACTACAGCTTTTTGGTAAACAGTCTTTTTGTTCTTCCCCCATGACTTATCTTTTATAGGCATCTCTTGAAAACACAACTGCTATCTGCTGCTTTTCTGTGGAACCCCAAAATATATTCCTTAGTATCTTCTAAATGTTGTGAAGCTTTGGAATCAGATGGACAGTAGCACACATCCTTATTTTTTCATGTCAGATTATGTCACCATGAGCAAGGTAGTTCATCTCCCCAAACCACAGATTTCTCTTCTTTAACTGGGTGATAATAGGGGCATCTGGGTGGGGCACAGCCGGGTAAGCCTCTGACTTTGGTTCAGGTCATGATCTCACGGTCCGTGGGTTCGAGCCCCGCATCTGGCTCTGTGCTGACAGCTCAGAGCCTGGAACCTGCTTCAGATTCTGTGTCTCCCTCTCTTTATGCCTCTCTCCTGCTCACTCTGTGTGTGTGTGTGTGTGTGTGTGTGTGTGTCTCAAAAATAAATAAACATTAAAAAATGTAAATGAGGGATAATAACCTATAAAGTGTACAGTCGCTGTGGAAATTTAATTAACTGACATGTGAAAGTGCAGACTAATATGGACTGCCTGGATTTCAAATCCTGATTCTACCATTTAATAGCTCTATGAATTCCTGCATTTTTCTCAACTGTAAAATGGTGATGGTACCTAACTCCTGCATGTAATATGCTTAGAAGAGCACCTGGCACAGTAGGCTCTCAGTCAGCATTAATATTATGATTAATAGTAAAACATTCAAGTAATGGCAGCAATGATTTTATCCTCCTCCTCTTCTTCCTCCCCTTCTACTTGTCTTCCTCTCTTACTTTATTACTACTACTACTGATGTGCACACTTTCTGGAGGTAGGTGTTAATAATAAAGCAAGAAAAAATCTTGAAACACCTATTATAAACTTATTCTATCTCACCCTTCCACAGTCTCATCTCTGGTCATACACATCTCATTCTCTCCAACACATGACACCCTAATTACCATTCCCTCCTTGTTTTCTTGCTTAATCCCACTTCCAGTGCAAATAGAAAAGGTTTTTGATTTTGTGATTGGTTCTCCTATGAGCTTATCCACATTCCATTTTTTTCAAAACTCCATGAGAAGCTTTTCACCTACACTCCAGCTTCATTGATCTTTTCTTTCTCTGATCTACTACTTTTGGCTTATAAAAGTTAACCCATCATTGCTCTACTGTTCCTTATGAATATATATTAATTTGTGTCTTTCCGGCTTTGAAGCATGAGGTCTTTTGGGGTGGGGGCCACCCTGGCTCTCTTACTACTTGGTCATAATGGTTAGTTTTTGTTACACACACAGTCTTGGATTAGTCACTTTGGAGTAATTTCCAGGTTGTGTGGGTGTGTCTTGTATTCTCATGTCTAGTTTGTGGTTCCTTACCAATTATTTTCTCTTGAAATAGGTAAAATCAATTCTAACAAGCAATGGTCAAAACTAATGAAAATGTGGAGTAAGTTGTGTTTCTGTAGAAATATCAAATGTGATTGAATTATATAACTGTGTGTGTGTGTGTGTGTGTGTGTGTGTGTGTGTGTGTGTGTTAGAGGAAGCAACAAACAGTATAAACGGCTCTGATGAGCACAAACAGCACATCCAGAAAATATATCTGAGGGTAATTTTTGTGTCACATAGAAACACATGAATTTACCTACATAATATAACCCTTTTGAGTTGTCTTTACTTCTTTTTAAAGCTAAAAGGGCTATCTAAAACTCTAGTTGGCAGAAAGATTTCTCAAAAAGTGATTTCATTGGCCACCAACGCTTATTTTAAAAATATTTTAAGCAGTCCAAAAAGACCTAGGATTTTATATGGGATTTGAACATTTAAGAAATCTTAAGCCACTGGGCACCAAGAAAATTGAAATTATTAAAACACAAAAAATTTGGTCAAAACAAGGAGGAGCTATAAAGTGAAGATAAAGAATGTAATCACTAAGATTTCTCTAGAATAAAATCATGAAGAAAATTCTTGCTGTCAGTTATGCTTTCTGGAGAATATGTGAGAGCTGAAAAATGTGAGGATAGACATGGAGAGGATAACAAAGAGAAATGGGCATTAGTTTTGCAGAAAAGATGAAAAAAGCTAAGATTTCTGCCAAACTATATCTTTCAGTCTTGGAAGGCAGGGAAATTTCTTTTGTTTGCCGATCTAGTATGCATGGTCACAACATCTTAGGCAGAGCTTTGCACCCTCTGGGTAATTGTCAAATGTCACTAAAGACAAGTATTGGTATTAAGTAGGTCACAGGAACATTTTGGGTGATAACAGAAGAAAGAATATATACTTACACACATAAATCAATGCGAAATATATAATATGTAAGGTATAATGTAGCATATGTGACTTATGTAACATGATATATAATACATGATCTATAACACTGCATATTATTTCATATACATAGTGTTTAACAAGCTTATTTTCATATACATATGAATAAATTTCTTCATATAACACTTCATACCACTATTTTCTCATACCTTTGTATGTATGTGTACGTGGTGTATAGTTTCTTTGTTAGTTTCCTTAATGCAGAGTCGGGCTGGAGGTTGAGATAACAATCTGCTGCTTTATTCCACATGAAGGAAAATATTGACATGGACTCTTTCTCACGACATTTTTACATTAATTCCTGAGGAATGTAGATATTCCATATTAAAAAGAAAATTAGGGGCGCCTGGGTGGCGCAGTCGGTTAAGCGTCCGACTTCAGCCAGGTCACGATCTCGCGGTCCGTGAGTTCGAGCCCCACGTCGGGCTCTGGGCTGATGGCTCGGAGCCTGGAGCCTGTTTCCAATTCTGTGTCTCCCTCTCTCTCTGCCCCTCCCCCGTTCATGCTCTGTCTCTCTCTGTCCCAAAAATAAATAAAAGTTGAAAAAAAAATTTAAAAAAAAAGAAAATTAGGAGGGAAAATTGCAGTGTATGGGAGAGTCACTCTTTAGGTGTGTTCCCGAAGATATACCTGTCTGTAATGCTTTAGTTTTCTCCTGTTGGTGATATGTGGAGCTCCCGTGACCTCTATGTCTGTCTGTCTGTCTGTCTGTCTCTTTTTTTTTTTTTTTGAGGATTCTTACCTGTTGGCATGTCTGTTATTTCCTGATATTTTTGAAAGTCGCTGTAATACTTTTAATTTCCTTCTTATCAGCTAACTTTTGGCCCAGGCTCAGCATTTTGGAGAGCAGGGACAGAAGGGAATATAGGGTTCAGGGATTAGAGTAACTTGGTCTCCCAGATTCAGACCCAGAATCTGGTCTCCCAGATTTCATCCTTATGAAACGATGTTCATAACAGAGGGGGGACATCTTTTAAAGCTGCTTTCAGAAAGTTTAAGGCATGGAGTAATCTAAAAGATACAGCGTCCTGCCACAAAGAAGGTATTTGAAACTAGTTTCAGAATAAGAAGACCATGGGAGAGGTAGGCTAATGTTTGAGGCCTGTTATATGGGGTTTCTAGATTACAGAGGTAACAGAAGCATTTAGTAATTGCTTTGCTTGATCATTTCTTTCTTCTTCTTCTTTTTTTAATCAAAGAGAAGGAGCTTTCAGCTCAAGAGGTAGAACAAAGCCACTAAAAGAACTTGATGCCTTAAGATATGTGGAAATAGTGAGTGAGCCCTTAGGTAATGAAGTTTTCTTGTGAGTACAGACTCATCATGCAGGGATCTTGGGAACACCTTTACAGATTGAAAGAACTGAAGAGTTCTAAGAGATTAAAAATAACTTTCCAGAAAGAGTAATAGAAAAATTTATAAATTCCCAATTAGTAAATTTAATCTTAAACTCTTAAGCAAAATTTCAAAACAGATCATCAAACTGTGAACACTCAGAAAAGTAGCCATGATTATTTTAACAGGTGACAATGGCATGGATTTCAGAATCCAAAAAGAAATTGTACCTTAGCAACTTATGCTAAATTAATTACGTAAAGAGGCCAGTAGACACAGGTAGTTCTCCCATCCAGGTACTAACGAGGCCTGACCATGCTTAGCTTCCAAGATCAGACAAGATTAGTTATGTTCTGGGTGGTGTGGCCATAGACTAGAGACAGGTGGTTCTAATGCCTTAGGAGCCTACATGAACAAACCAAAACCTAAGCCAGTAATGCCTCAACATTAAGAAATCAAAACTTAAGGACAACGAATCACAAGCACCCAACTAGGCTTTCTTAAACAAGGCAACCACTTAAGCTATAGCCAATAAATCTCCTTTTGGGTCTTCCTTATAAACTTCCTCCCCACGGTCCTGTTGGTGGAGACCTTCTAACCACTTCCTGTTTGGCACTGTCCTATTCCAAGGGATGTTTGCTCAAATAAACTTAAAATTTTAATATGCCTCAGTTTAATACTTGATATCTCTTTTGAAATAATTACTTGATTCAAGGGCATGCATGCAATTTGTGTATGTAGTAAATCTGCACTGTTTTTTACAGAATTACTTCCGATGGTCTTACTGAGTAGATGGAAAAATATGGGCTTGATGGAGATGGTTAGCTTAGTTCATAATTGTGAAATTAGTCCATTAAGGACAGCTTAATGTCCTTTATGTTGGTATGTCTCCCTGTGGGAGGTTTCTAATTATGTATTGCAGGGTTCCATCCTTGGCCTTGCCCCTTTCAGAAGCTTATCAGTGATTTGTGTCAAGACTACAAGGTCTCCTGTCAATTCTGTATATATCTAAATTAGTGGGATGGTTAGAAAGGACAGGAAGGTGTAGCCACACTGAATAGGTAAAAGTACTGATTCTAAGGTGAGCTGCTTTAAAGTTTCAGGCCTCTGTTTCCTTATCGTTAAAATAACCAATTTTCTGTGTTACAAGACAGTAGATAATCATTGAATGTTAACAGATTTCAACTTCTTAGTTGAAAAAAATACTTCAGGCAACTTGAAAGTTGTTTTATAATTAGCAGGCTGATGTTTTATTATGTAACGGTGTAAACCTAAACATAACTATTGAAATTAATCACATATACAAAATATAACTGTGCATGAGAGTAAAAGAGATTCTGAAGGGTTTTCTGAGTGATTTTCAGTCAATAGTAAAGTACTGCTGACAAAAAATAGACTTTATTCTAGGCTGCGTTGATAATAACATGGATTAAGTACAAAGTACCATGTTCAGTTTGAGCACTTTACTTTAGAGAGGGCATTGATGAAATGGGGAGTTCAGTCCAGTGATGGGTCTTGAACCCATGCCTTTTGAAGAACAGTTGATGAAATGGAGTATACTTAACCAGGAAGTAAGAAAATATAACTCCTGGTATTTGTGATAGACTGTCTAAGGTGGACTGGAGATATTTTGCATGGCTCCAAAGTGTACGACAAGGGCCAGCTAGTACCACTTACAGGAGTTAATTAGAACTTCCTTATAATTTAACTTACTCAGATGATGGATCCTGTCTAACTGGAGGTTGAGTCACCATTGCTGAAGGTTTTAAAGCTGGATAAGCACTCAACAGAGATCAATTTGATACCATTATTGCACAGGTTTTTGGGAGACTCTTTCTCCAGAATTGGACTTCTGTAGATAGATTAAACAAGACCTCCAGAACCTGGATAGATCACTCAGGTAGAGCAGAAAATCTGGGTTGTTTTTTTTGTTTCTGAAGTAGAAAAGATTCAAGTAAGTCTGAGAGCATGAAAATGAGGATTTTAGGGGTGAGGGCTGGGGACTATAATTAGGAGTATTATAAAACTGGCTATATAACTTAAAAAATTTTAAACAAGACATGGAATACAAACCATTCTTTTTTGGAGAATTCGTTTGAAGTAAAACAGGATTCAGTGGGAGAATGAACAAATTCCTACCCTTAAGTAGAATTTCTCCCTCAAAACAGTCAGAGATTGATTAGTCAATTTTTAAGTTCAGTACAGCAGGTGATACCAAAGTGACCCCAAAGGATGTGCAGTATGTTGAACAAATGTTATAATAAAAGTTTTTGTTTGTTTCCTTTCCCTACCCCCAAACATCTATAATTTTAAATTCTTAACTAAAATTTCTCATTTAAAAGAATCACATTCTTTGGTTCCTAAAATGTTTTTTTTCAAAATTTGTTAGAAGTCATGAATTATGTACAGAAGTCACATTTTCCAACTAAAATTTTTTAAGGAACTCAAAAAACAAGGTCATGGGAGTGTGTGTGTGTGTGTGTGTGTGTGTGTGTGTGTGTGTGTAATTTATTTTATTTAAATATATTATATATCTATATATAATATAAATTTATATATAATTTTACTGAAGGCACTGTGTGGTAAGAGCTGATCTGACATTGTATACTGAAGAGAGAAGGTGCAGTCACTGGTCTTAAGGAACTTGGGATTATTTTTTATTTTTTATTTTTTTTAATGTTTATTTTTTGAGGCAGAGAGAGACAGAGCACGAGTGAGGGAGGGGCAGAGAGAGAGGGAGACACAGAATCTGAAGCAGGCTCCAAGCTCTGAGCTGCCAGGACAGAGCCTGACTTGGGTCTCGAACTCATCAACTGTGAGATCATGACCTGAGCTGAAGTCTGACACTCAACTGACCAAACCACCCAGGCACCCTGGAACATGGGATTTAACTCAGTGTTGCTTCTCCTGTTCCCTTCCTCCTCCTCCTCCTCCTCCTCCTCCTCCTTCTCCTCCTCCTCTTTCCATCCCCTACCCCTCCTCTTTTTTCTTATTACTTCTCTTTCTTCTTTATTTTTAATATTGCTTTCATTATGAAATATGAAGCCAGGGAAATTTGTAAAGCTGTAAGAATGGTTTAATGAATGTTATCAGGCACAAATTCATGCAGTCATCACCAGGTCATGGAAAAGAACATTGACGGCTCTCCTATGTGTCCCTTCTCAATTATAACCTTTCCCACTCCCCAGTTCCTTTCCTTTTTCTTTAAAATTTTACCACTATGGGGCTCCTGGCTGGCTCAGTCAGTGGAGTGTGCAACTCTTAATTTCGGATTTGTAAGCTCGAGTTCCACATTGAATATAGAGATTACTTAAAAAAAATCTTAAAAAATAAAAATCAAATAAAACAATAAAACTTTACCATTATGTATGCACACCTAAACAATACTGTATGGTCTCTACATGTTTTTGACTTTCATATAAATTTAATCATATACAGGTACTTTAGTGACTTGCCTTTTTCCATTTACTATAATGATTTATTTATGTTATTGTGTATAGTTGTAGTTTGTGTATTCTTATTGCTATAAAATATTCTGTTGTGTGTCTGTACCACAATTTATATATCCATTCTGCTGTTAGTGGACTTTTGAGTTTGTTTCTTATTTTGGCTGTCAACAACAGTGCTGCAGAGAACACAGGATTATACAAACGTATCTTTTGATGTTCCCTGTTTCCCTAGGATGTATATCTCAGAGCAGAATTTCTATGGCATGTGTGTTTCTTCAACTTTACTAGAAAAGGGCAGATACTTTCCATAGCATTTTAAAAATCAATTCATATTGATATTGGAAAGGTTGAGAGGTACTATTTCTTAATTCTCAAAAACATGTCCCGTTCCTAGGCTTCAATACACAGTTGGTGAAATGCCTTGAATTGTGGCTTTATTTTTTATTTCCCTGATTATTAATGAGGTAGACCACGTTTTCATGTATTTTCACGATTTGGATTTATTCTTTGTGAAACATCTATCTAAATTTTGTATGTCTATATTCCGGATACTAGTCCTTTTCTATTATATGTGTTGCAAATTCTTTTTCTACTCAGTGGCTTCCTTTTTTCCTTTCTTTATGATGTCTTTTGATGAACAGAAGTACAGTACTTTATTTCAACATAGTCACGTTTAGTTGAGTTCTGAAATTAAGATAATTTTGTCCAGAAATAATCTGTATTTGCTTCGGCCAGGCGCCTGGACGCACTTTGAGCCCAGCACCAACCAAGTTCAAGGCTTGAATTTCTTTAGAAGATCTTCATAACGCCAATCTGGGATGCAAATCCATTTTACTTCACCTGTACCCTAATTTAAGTTCTGAAAAGCGTTCTGAAAAGAAAACTATATTTGTTTCTGCCAAGGTGATCTCCTGTGATTTCCCCCACCCTCTGTCAGCCTGGGGGCTTTGATTTCAGTCACTTTCTACTAGTGAGGCCATGAAGGCAAAAGTTCAGATCTGTAGGAATCTTGAAATTTGTCAGGATTGTTTAATGCACTCATTGAAAGAAAACTTCCATGCTAGCTTCTCTCTCTGGGTTCCTGTTTTTCCATCAGTACTGACCTGATGATTTTTTACTATCTTGTCAGTCCTTTGATACTTTTTTTTTTAATTTTTTTTCAATGTTTTTATTTATTTTTGGGACAGAGAGAGACAGAGCATGAACAGGGTAGGTGCAGAGAGAGAGGGAGACACAGAATCGGAAACAGGCTCCAGGCTCTGAGCCATCAGCCCCGAGCCTGACGCGGGGCTCGAACTCACGGACCGCGAGATCGTGACCTGGCTGAAGTCGGACGCTTAACCGACTGCGCCACCCAGGCGCCCCAGTCCTTTGATACTTTTAAGGTGATTTATTTAAAACAAAACCTGCCCAGCATCATATGTGTATATATATATATATATGTATATACACACATATGTACACATATATACATGTATGTGTATATATGTACATATATATGTGTATGTATACACACACGTGTGTGTGTGTGTGTGTGTGTGTGTGTGTGTGTGTGTGTGTGTGTATGAGATGCGGGGCAGGTTTATATATATGTGTATATGTATATGTATATGTATATATGTGTGTGTATGTATATATATATATATACATACACACACTGTGTGTATATACATGTATATATATGTGTATGTATGTGTGTGTGTGTGTGTGTGTGTGTATATATATATATATATATATATATATATATATATATATATAATCTCCCCCCCACCCTGCCCCAAGTAGAGGAAGATTGGTTTGAAAATCTAGTTTATCATTATCAAAAACTAACAGCTCTCCAATGGTTCTTTATCAAGGGTGTATATCAGCATCAAATAGGATCTTCCTTTTTAACCCCCATATAATGTATGCTTGGGTTCTACCACAGACATTCTGATTCAGTATGTCTGTGGGATAAGATAAATCTAATTTTAAAAAGTCTCCCTAGGTGATTCTGTTCTGAAAAATGATTGGAATGCCATTTTAAAAATCCAATCAATCTATTTACAAAGAATCAGTACAGACTATTCTCATTTATAAATTTAAAGCAAATTATAATCAACAAGTTAGAGAGAGAGAGGTATAATTTCGATTGCCTAGATTGCATTTAGATCCAGGATGAGCCAGAAGTCAACAGACAATATATATTAACTAGATGAGGAGCTACTGTAGTCAGTTCTCTACTCTGTGCAGATCCTTCAGCAGGAGGAATCCCAGGGGAAAAATTAGGTCTTAGGTGCTCAGTTCCCAGCCTATTGTCCATTGGCTGGCTCCTGCGAGGTACAAACCATATCCTGAGTACTTTGAGCATCTATGGAAGTCCCTAGGGCACCACCCAAGACCATGGGGGCTACATTTCCTGGATGTGAAGCTTCTGCCTTTTATTCTCCCTACCACAAGGATCACAAAATTAACAGTATTCACAACCACCCCTCCTTCTCATTACTAATCTTCAATTTACTTTTTAAATACTTTAATGTAGGCAGGAGTATGTGTGTGCTGAAGTTTACGCTCCACTGTAGGCACAGTCAGTTATATAAGAGGGACCTCTGAGGGGAGTCTGCAGCCTAAGGGGAGTCATTAAGAACACTTCAAATATCGAACCACAAAATTCATATAATATCTGTAAATGTATAAATATATATGAGCCACATACAGATATGAACCACAGCATTCATTAATTAATAAAATGGGTATTAGAAAGAATTCTTCAATGGTGAGACAAGTGTGGTTTCTTAGGAGTTATGTAGGTACCTCCACCCTTAGAATGAAAG
Organism: Lynx rufus; assembly: GCF_022079265.1. Lineage (NCBI taxonomy): Eukaryota > Metazoa > Chordata > Mammalia > Carnivora > Felidae > Lynx > Lynx rufus. Next base: position 51,232,720 of record NW_025814827.1, on the reverse strand, counting down.
GTGTCTAAGAATCTTACAAGTAGAACAGTTAACCCCTTCAGAGAAAAGCCCCTTGATTAAGAATTCTCCTGGGTCCACTCAAAGGAGTATTCTGTCTCCTGATTGACTAGAGGGCTAGCTGATTCTTGTGGAATGGTGAATCTTTCATGCAGAGTGGTGTTTGGAGGGCCTGAAAAGACTAAGAGAGGGGAGTTAAGAGTCTACAGTAATAGGTAGAATAATGGTATATGCCTGCTTGCTAATGCTTGTTTAAACTTGTGGTCTAGTTCAGTCTAGGACTTGTTTGCAATTAAAACATGTTTTGCTTATTATCTGAGGCTACTCATATGTTTATCAAAAGAATTGGACAGTTGCAACTGGCCCAGCTGGTATAAATCAGTTTAGAACACCTCTTCTCCTATTTTCCTTCAAGAACCTCTTTATTTAGGGAAATAGTAGTTGTCTTGCTCGCAAGGGGGAAGGAGAACTCTTTTCTGTGTACGAGAAGGCTTCTTTTGTTTATTACATGCTGTGCTCTCTTTTTATTTTACTTGTTAGACTACTGGATACTATAATGATACCAGTGATAGCATGAGCTTGTGATACCATGACAGGCAAATGGACAATAGGCATAAAATCAAGCATGGGCACTCTAAAAGTGCAGTGCTGTGGAGCTGTCTTGGCATACTGAGTACACTCTAGCCTTCTAGAGAAATGATGAAGACTTATTTTTTGAATACTGTTCATTATCTAACCTAGTCATCCCAACAACTAGATGAGAAATGTGTTCCTATTCCCCATTTGTGGATAAGCAATCCAAGGCTGAGATAGTCCCAAATTAGTTGATGAATTTGAGCATTGAGCCCAGAACTTTAAAATACCCATGCTTTTGATGGCCCACTGTGTTGCTTTCAGTAACTGTTGATGTTTACTATGACTTCAAGCTAATGTTTAAAACTTCAAGTTATGTTTAACAAGATATCCTTAAAGAGACAAGGAAACATATTTTGTATTTTAAAGGGATTTAAATACTGGTTGCTTAAAATAAGAAGTTAAAATGGTAATTAAAAGTAAAACATTATGAAATCTGGCAAGGAAAGGTGTGCCTAGGACCACCAATTCTATAAGAGTTTAATTTAGAATAAACTTTTACAATGGAACTATATAAATACAAGCTACCGAGACAAAAATTAACAAGAAGCTGTTATTAGGGTAAATATCTATATATGTTGCAAAGGATCTAGAAAGACTGAAGTGGAATGAGTTGTGTTGTAAGGCTTGGTAGAATGGAGCTCCTAGGTGGTAATCAAGAAATAATTCCCCTATGTGTAATTTTTCTAACATGTTTAATGTTAGCTGAAGTTGAGGAAATTCCTGCTGGTGAAATCTAAGTGTCCCCTTAAAGCTCCGTGGAAATCCAGAAGCTGTTCTAATGAAGTGCTCGTGCAAGCAGGATTGAACCGTGTGTGCGCTCTCTTACTGGCATAACTCAGTAGCCCTGGAGAGGAGAATGCAGAACAAGTTCTCCACCATGGGGAAGGAGGGAATTTGGGGTTGGCTGAATGGAATGCTGCCTATTAAAAAGAAAATAAGAGAGCTATTGAAAGCTGCCATCATACAAAAATAGTAAACAATGGCTCTTGCCTATTCACTGGACACAATAGTCTCTTATTTAATAGCATTGGGGAGGTCTGTCTGTATTTCTGAAGCCTTTTGCATGTGTTTACAATCAAGTGTAGGTCAGCCAGATTATTTTAACTTTTGACCATAAGCCTGAATGTGAAAAAAATTGAAATCCATCTTTATAGGGTGGATTTGCCAGTAACTAATAGGCAGTTTCTTAGTCATAAAGAAAATATGTGTATAAACTTTTCTGTATGAGTGCTCTCTTCGAAGAGTTTTCACTTAGTTAATTTTGCCACGGTGCACTGGTCCTTCACTCACATGAGGTTGGTGCCTTGGACACACAATCCCAATTTCTACCACCGTGCCTGTGGCTCTTATATTTCTATGTGTGCTCTCATATTTCTTGCATCAAAGTACAGTGTTAGGCATTTTAATAGAAGCCTCCCTTTTGTGCTAAAATAACTCCCAAACTTATTCTCAGTGTCACTAAATTGCACACGCTCTAAAGTCCTGCCCAAATGAGGAGGGCTAGTGATGCGGTTGTTTGCAGTGGCTTCTGGAATGTTTACGTTTTCAAATTAGTGTTAGGACAGTGGTTAAAGTTACCTAAAGTGTGAAGGTGCTTGACACATGTTATTGAAGTGGCCAGTTTAATCATTGAGCTTACTTTCAACTAATAGAAAGATTGCTATTTTTAAATTACTTAGGGTCCATTATCTGGGCCTGTGCCTTCCACCAGATGATTCACATGCTTTTTGAGGCAAATTCCATGTGTGCTTGGCATAGTCTCAATTATTCTTTTCCTTTTTTTCCTCTTCTTTTGTTTGCTTCCTACTAGTATGCTTCATCTCAGTAGTACCTTCTGCTCTCACTGCCTATGCACCCAGTCTCAGAAGTGTGTGCTCATTACAGTTGTGGAGCCTTCAAAACTCAACACGAATACAAGTCTCCTTAGACTAGGGAACCCTGTGATGGTTCAGACCAGAATGACCACATATGACTGATGAACACCGTCTGTCCAGTGTTGACGCACTGTTGCTCTGGAGCACAGCTTTAGTCTTGTATATAAAGTTTACAAATGGAGAAGTCCTAAGTATAGAACACTTGTATTTAAAAACTTACTTCTGGGGCACCTGGGTGGCTCAGTCGGTTAAGCATCCGACTTCGACTCAGGTCATGATCTCGCGGTCCGAGAGTTCAAGCCCCGCGTCGGCCTCTGTGCTGACAGCTCAGAGCCTGGAGTCTGCTTCCGATTCTGTGTCTCCCTCTCTCTGACCCTCCCCTGTTCATGCTCTGTCTCTCCCTGTCTCAAAAATAAAATAAACATTAAAAAAAATTTTTAAAAACTTATTTCTACTGGAAGGGAATGTGCTTTTATCAAATGAATATAACTTCAGTATGAAAAATAATTGATGTGACAAGATTCTTTTCTTCATACGGGATAGGTTAAGGTTTCAAAATCATCATGTTCTGCATGTGAAGAGGGAGGCCTCTCTTAGTCCCAACTTTGAAGAAATTAGAAGAGAAATCAGAAATTATGTGAAATCTCCCAATTTTAAAATATTGGTCAAAAACATGAAGTATGGACTACAGCCACACCTTGGTGGAATTTGAACCTCTTGTGCTCTAAAGCTCAATTAAGGAATTTTTATAAATGTGATATAAATGCATCCTGATATTGTAATTAAACTTTTACAGTTATATACTTGTCAGCTATCTGAAAATATGCAAGAAGAAGTAAAATACACCCCACTGAATCCCTTCCTTCCTTGGCTCCCTCAGAGAGAGAACAGGCTTTTACTCAAAGAAATGTCTGAGGTCTCTGACCTCCTGCTGAACTGCCAGCTGTGTGTGGAAGTTTTACTCTCATGGTTTGCTGGGTCACTAGGGTTTGAAGACTCACTGTAGCCACCTAGGAGTTAAGTATGGACAACTGTTCAGTTTTGGCTTACTCTCTATTCTCTTTCTACTCTCTGTGGTTTTCACTTCTTCCCTTCCCTTCCCTTCCCTTCCCTTCCCTTCCCTTCCCTTCCCTTCCCTTCCCTTCCCTTCCCTTCCCTTCCCTTCCTTTCCCAACCAAGAGAAGTAGTTTATTTTATGTTGAATATAGTTGACACACAATGATATATTACTTTTGGGTGTGCAGCATTGGGATTCGGCAGTTCTGTATATTAAGTATAGTTACCGTCTCTCGCCATCCAAAGTCACTATGGTATTATTGTCTGCATTCCCTGTGCTATTGATCGCGGTGACTATTTTTATAACTGGAAGTGTGTATCTCTTAATCCCCTTCACCTGTTCACACATTCCCTCCCTCACCCCTCTGCTCTGTGGACCTCTTTCATTTCTGTCTTCTTTCACATTCTCCCCTCTGCTCAGTGACGTATCTTCTTTTCTTCTTTTTTTCCCCCTTTCTCTGCTTTGATCCTCCTCTCTTGGTGAGAAGAGCTTTTTATTTACCCTGTAGGAAACTATAATTTTGCCAGAAAATTACTAGCTACTGAGCAGCGCGTTCAGAAAGCGAGGCACACCCAGGAAGCAGACCTTGCATCCTGGCATTTCTTAGCTCCTAGAACAGTTCCTCATCTTCTGTCCAGTTTGCTCTTCTACTGTCTTCTAATTTCAGAGAATGTCAGTTGAGTTACCTGGCGGCTCAATCCTCATATCTGAGCATTGTCCGGACTCTGCCATTTCCTTGTGCACACTTCACCTTCCTCATCAAATCTACTGCTCCTGACTCTTCCCCCTCTGCTCTGCCCTTGATAAGGCCCTCAGCATGTCCTGTGTGGATCACTGCTGCTCCTACTCTTGCTCCCTTGAAGCCAGTCTGTGGGAAACCTCATTTATGATCAGGCATTGCTTCTATTTAACAAAACAACAACAGGGGCATCTGGGTGGCTCAGTTGGTTAAGCGTCCAACTTTGGCTCAGGTCATGATGTCACGGTTTGTGAGTTTGAGCCCCATGACAGGCTGTGTGCTGACCGCTCAGAGCCTGGAGCCTGCCTCAGATGCTGTGTCTGCCTCGCTTTCTGCCCCTCCCCCACTCATGCTCTGTCTGTGTCTTCCTTTCAAAAATAAAGAAACATTAAAAAAATGAAAAAAAACAACAACAGCAAAACAAAACAAAACAAACAAACAAAAAAAAAACAAAAACCCAAAACAATGAAACTCTTTTGTGTCCACCATAAAACAAAAAGTTGTTGTCGTAGCAATTGTGGACTGTTCCCTGCCTAGTTCTCCTACCATTTTCCTGAAATATGATTTGTTATAGCTATACTCAATCCTTAGTCATTCTCACAGATGCTGTATATTTGCATATACCCCTCTCTCTTTGTCAGCTTTCACCTCAGCCTTCAAAACTCAGGTAAGATGACACTTTCCCCATGTAGCTCTCAGGTGGAGTGGGGTATCCCTCATCCGTGCTTTCTTGGCACCCAGCATTAGCTTTCTCATTGTGTAAATACTGCCTGGTTCTGGAGCTGTCTTACTAGACTGGGAGCTCCTTGAAAGCAGGAAATATCTTTCACCACAGAATCCTTAGGAGTTAGTGTGATGCTTGTTTGTATGCCCAGGCACTGTGCTAGAACCTGAGAATGTGGTAACACAGCTAACGGACTTCATTTACTCATTAACGGAGGTATGGAGCTGCTCCAGTTTACTGGCAATGTGACATTGACTCTGCTTATCTTTGTTAATAATCATATGCAATATCTTACAATTATTATTTTCTAAATAGTTGAAAACTCTGGGTTATAATTAAATGATTTTTAATCTTTTGACTACACAGACAAGTAACTCTAAAATTTATGATGAAGTTTATATTATATAAGAGTGCTGTGGTCTGAATGTTTGTGTTTTCCTAGAGGACGCAATCCTAATGCCCTGTGTGGTGGTATTAGAATGTTTGGTCTTTGGAAGTTGCTTAAGTCACTAGAGTAGAACTCTCCTGAATGGGATTAGTGCTCCTTAAAAAAAAAAAAATTGAATATAGTTGACACACAATGTTACATTAATTTCAGGTATACAACATAGCGATTAAATATCTCTCTACATTATGCTATATTTACCACAAGGGTAGCTACCATCTGTCATCGTACATTACCATTAAAATATCATTGACTATATTCCCTATGCTGTACCTTTTCTTCCTGAGACTTATTCATTCCGTAACTGGAAACCTGTATCTTTCACTCCCCTTGCCCCATTTTGTCCTTCCCCTATCGCCTTCCCCCCGTCAACCATTAGTTTCTTCTATATATTTGTAGGTCTGATTCTGCTTTTTGTTTGTTTACTCATATGTTTTGTTTTTTAGATTAGTGTTCTTGTAAAAAGAGACCCTACAGAGCTCCCTAGTCCTATCCTCCTTGAGAAGAAACAGAATTTTGCCATCCAGAAGAGGGCCTTCACCCAATCACACTGGCACCCTGATCTTGAACTACCAACCTGTAGAACTGTAGGAATAAATTCTTTTGTTTATAAGCCACCCAGCCTGAATGGACTAAGACACAGGGGCTTCAAAGTCGAAAAGTCTATTCTATTAGACAGTATATTTAATTTGAAAGAAGCATAGAAATTGGTCCTTGGCCACTCTACCTTCTTCATAGAATTCAAGAACAGCTATCTCAAAGGGCAGGTGTTTTGATGAGTCCTGAGCCTTTTACATAATTTCTGAAGTAACACATCTCTCAAGTCTGAGACCACTACTATGGTTTTGCCACTACATAGGCTCACAGTACTTTGTCCGCAGAACCTCAGACTTTCTGATTACATGGCAAAGACTCCAGCCTGCAGTGAGGTTCAGGAGGGACCAATGGCATAGTTCCTGAAATCACTTAAGTATTCAGTATCCACACTGGTCCTATTTTCTTCCATCAAGAATAGAATAAAGGACAGACATTGGACAGTTTTGGTGAAAATGTCTTGCTTTAAAGTCATATTCCAAAGAATATTAGTGGAGTTTTTTTTGAAATGTTGCTTTTATTCTTGAAAGTTTGATTCGTAAAAGATGAATGACCCTGTGTATATTTTCAAAATACACAGAAAGAAATTGTCAAAATCTTGAATATACCTTCATCACTGATTAAATTTTGATTTAAAAACATAGAAAGTCTTTATGCATAGTGCAGAGTAAGAACACTTCAAACAGACTTTGGCAGCATGTGTCATTGTTTCTAAATGTAAAGTTTTTAAACATAGCTTAGTACAACAGTTTGTTACAGTTAAAATTCAGTTTGTGTCACTTTTAGAAATCTAAACATTGTTTCTCTGTCATATGTCTTTGAAATGATATCATATGTTCTAGAAACTCAGTGGGGATATTGAGAATGCCAGAATTTACTAGAGGAAAAAATATATACGTATAACCATTATAGATGTAGATAAAGATATGACTATATATCAAGATATTTTTCACTTTTTTTTTCTCATTAGGTTTATGAAACAGTAATGTCACACTATGTCCACACTAACTATGGAAATTGAGTGATAAATGGGTGTGGTAATTGGTAAATCTCCAGTTTATCTGAAAATCTGACACTGACGCTGTGATTTGGGTAGTGTGGGGCTATGCTGATTGGGTGGAGAGCTAAAGAGAAGACTGGTTGTTCACAGGGTCAAAAGAAAGCCACAGTCTGAAAGTGAGATCAAGTCTATTGTGTAAGAAGTTCCTGTCCCAATACACTTGAGAGCAAGCAACAAATGTGGGCTCACGATATCATAGCAAGGTCCAGGGAGTCAACAGCTTCCCTCAGGCAGCGTTTTAAGGGAGGGAGAGGTCAGTAACCCACGAAGAATTTACAGGCTGAGGCTTTAGGACAAAATTTTTAGGAGCTGGTTGAACAACTTTTTCTTGAGGAACTTGGTGCACCAAACCGTGTTGACCAGGGGTAGGTTTAGTTTTATCCAGGACTCAAGCAGTGCCACCAAGGTTTAATTCCTGGCTTAGTTGAACTTCCGTTTGGCTCCAGTCTTCACTGTGAGCCTCTAAAGTTCAGTCTCTCCCTTCGTGATTCCTAGGTTCATATTCTTATGCTACTAAGCCAGGCAATTAAGAGCTTCATTTTTCCAATTCCTCACAAAAAAATTCTGGGTTTTATTTTGTCTGGGCCAATTAAGTTAATATCCCCAGTCCCTAAACCACTCACTGTAGCAAAGGTAACAGATTTTGCTGATTGGTAGGTTTAAAATACATGCCCCACCTTGAGAGCTGGGGGTACACTCGCTTCTCCTAAGGATAATGTCTGATTTGTAAAGTTAGATAAAATAGATCCATTTCTAGAAAGATCTAAAATGCTCCAATTTGCACTAGATGCAATAAGGGTTAGAATTAGCCAATTAACTGTTGAAAACTGTTGGCTTTATAAGTCAGTTATGCCATACTTTTAAGGAACTCTAATTCCTACTGTTGAAAGTTCTTCTAGAAAGTTTAAATGAGCAAAAGCTGTCCAGCTCACAAATGAGACGAGTGTAATTTTAACTCTAAAGCCTGATGAGCACAACAGAGGAAAAGATCATTATAGGTCTGTTTTTCATGTGATGTAGACACCACAACCCAAAGTAAAACAATAGCCAAGCAGATCCTTTAGTGTGTTACAAATAATGCATCAAGATAAAGTAGAGCTTGATATTTGATAATTTAAAAAATGTCAGAATAATTCATCTAAAGGAGAAAAAATCAAATGATTATCTTAATTGATCCTAGAAAGGCATTTGATAAGGTTTAATACCTTTTTATGAAAAATATATCTTGGGAATAAGGAACTAGAATGGTACTTCTTAATTTGGGAAGTATCATGTACAAAAGACTTATAGAAATAATTATATTTTATGGAAAAGTTCAATACATATTTTGGAACATTAAAAAGTGAGTAGATAGAGGACAACACTTTAGAAAAAAGAAAAAAAAAAGAAATGGAAGGATTGGAATGAGAGAGATAAAGCTCTCATTCTTTGCAGATGAAATGACCATCTATCTTAAAAGGAAAAACCAAAAGAATTTACAGGCAGGCTACTAGAACCATTAAAAGAGTTAACCATGGTCCTGGATACAAAATCAGCTTCCATAAATCAATAATGGTTTTCTATACTAGGAGACATCAACTAGACATCACAATGGGGGGAAAAAAGCAATACAAAGTATTAAATATCTAGAAATTAACATAATCGAGTTCATACAAGATTTTCATGGGGGAATGTTAAAACTCTGATAAAAAGCATAATAGATGATATGTATAAAAAGAGACAGTCTATGCTCTTAGGGTAATACAATTTAATATTATGAAGATATCAAACCTCCCTAAATTAACCTTAATCACAATTTCAGTTAGATTAAAAAATACTAATTTTATTACAACATTTTTGTGGAAAAATAAGAATTCAGAAATAAATGAATAAACCTCCAGAAGAGGAAAACAGAGAGATTTGGCCATCAAATATTAAGACATAATACCATGTCATAGTAATTATTTTTAAGTTTTATAGGTATAAGAACAGACAGACTGAATGAATTGAAATGCTCAGAATTAAACTTAAGTTTATGGGAAAACTTTATATATGATAAAGGATTGCACCACAGATCAATGAGGCACAGATGGATTGATTAGTAAATGATATTGGGAAAATTGGCTTAAAATATGGAAAAAAGTAAAACTGACTCATTTTTAATCTTACACAGAAAGGTGTATCCCAAGTAGATGAAGGACATAAGTATGACAGCTAAAATTATAAATTGAATCAAGGAAAATTAAAGAGACTATCTTGTAATGGAGAGAAGGAAGAAGGTCACCTTAAACAAAATTTTAAAAGTGAAATCATAAAATGAAGAACTGATGAATTTGATGACATCACTTACAGGATGTCTGCTCAGTGAAGGACACCATCAACAACATTAATAAGCATGAGCAACATCCAGCATAATGGATGAAGATATTTGTAGCATCTAAAACCCAACAAGGGGCCAATATGTGGAATACAAGGAGTTTCAAAAAAGCAACACCAAAAGAAAAGTAGACAAAGAATATGAATGGCTAACTTACAGAGGAAGAAACTACTAATGCCCACTACCTCAAATCATTTTGTAATTAGATAAATGCAAACTAAAGGGATTGTGAGATGTCACGTTTTACCTATTAAAATGCAAAAAAAAAATAATAAAGTTGGATACTGCCAAGTATTGATGAGTATTGGTGTAATTAGGAAGTCTCAGGTAAAAAAAAAAAGAAGTCTCAGGCATTGCTGGTGAAAGTGTAGACTGGTGTAGCCATCCTAGAGAGCAACTTGGTACTATTTAGTTAAGTTGAACTATACAGATATCACACAGATATTATAACTTAGTAGTTTGGGTATATATGGCCTTGAAGTTTCTTACACAGACACATGAGGAGCAGAGATCAACATATTTATTGTAGCATTGTTTGTGGGGGCAGTGAGTTGGTAGAAATCTGAGTGTTACCACTAGAAAAGTAGTTAAGTAGATTATAGTGGACACCAAGGAATAGAGTGCAGCTGACAGAAACTATGGATTTGATGTGTATATAGCAACATAGATACATCTCTAAAGCAAAAAAGGACTCAAATGATATGTTGCATAATGTTATTTATATAAATCAAACGTATGCATACATACACAAACCAAAGATACACGTGAAGCATATTATGATGGCTTTCCCTCGGGTAGAGAGAGAAAAGGAACGAAGTTTTAGGAATAAAAGAGAAAGAAAAAAAAAAAGACATGCCAAAGGAAGCAGAAAGCATAGATACCATTTCCAAAAGAAGGAGGAATGAATCCTATCTGCCAGAAGTAGCAAGGGTCTACTGTCTACGGAATGTTCAAGAAATCAGTATATCAAAAGTAGACTTTAACAGACAGAATATGTAAGAATACTGGGTGAACACCAAGCTCCTATTGACTTCATTTATAGCTATTAGGAAAATGAGAGCCACTCAAGGACCCAGGCCGCTAAAATGTAGGGAAAAAATGTCTAGTTACTTAAATTTGAGAAAATTTGGCAAGCATTAGCAGGATGGCTTCTCATCATGGCACAGTAAATTAGAAACTAATCATTCTCTCTGGCTCCATTTTTCCCCCCTTTTTCCTATTTCTTTTGTATGCCGCTTAATTTTTTCTGTACTGTCATTTACATTTCTTGGCTCAGTCCTTTTACATTTTTTTTCGCCACGTCAGCTTGCTTTTTCCAATTTTTTTTCCTCTCTCTATTAAAAAATATCTATTATCCTGTTATTTCTCTTTCCATATTTTTCCTGTTCCAAACAAACAGTCACACAACATCTCTCCCCATTTCTTTCTACCAAGAGATTGATTTTCCTCAGCCTAGAGATCTGACCTGCACACCTCCCACACTCTATTCCTAACATGACTCTGGGAGCAAAATGGTGGGAGGGAGTAAACTAGGTTCCTTGATTTATTTTCACGCACATATTTTATTAATAGAAAGTAAAGGTTATGAAAAAATTCAGGAAATCAGAAAACTTTTTTTCTAAATACTTTGCTTTTACATTTTTGGGGGACTCTAGGTTGTTCTTTGATGATGTCACACAATCAGAAAAATTAAATTGAATCATTGTATCAATTAATATCATATTTTGGTCTTTGACCTTATGTTAATTTGGTGATGTCCTAACGGGTCCTCAAAAATGAGACCCACATAAGAAGTTGTTACCTGATTTCTATTTCTAATAGTTGCAAACATTTCAGACAGCCTGGATATAATAAAAGAAATAATTGTTCATTCTTGGGGAGGAACACAAATAAAAAGTTCTTGTATTTAGAAATCCAGCTCCCTACCCCACCTCCAACCAAAATTCTAGCTTTCCCTGAAGGTTTATAAGGAAGTTACAACCCACTTTCACTGATTATGTCATTCTTTCCCAAAGAGTTGAGCACCATTTCTTTGAGGAAAAGAATTTAATTTATTATCTTTTTTTAACTGACAAAAAACTGGAAGAATCTCTTCTCTGTCTCAGCCTCTGGGACTTACGGGGCAAGATGGTGTAATATATCATACTCCGTAGTATGTTGGTAAATGTTTAGCAAGAAATGCTGAAAAAACTACTTATAAGTTTCAGTGATATAAAATGTGGTATGGCATATAATTTAAAAATAATAAAATGTGCAATACCCTTTATTATAAATTCCATATAGCCAATTATATCTAATAGAATAATTTTGTCTGTTTTTATTCTAAACTCTTATAACCTATGGATGCAGCCTATGGTTGTAAATGATCAGTGATTATTGTTCTGACATGACTGTTGGTTTATAACTTTATGTTAACCAGTAAGATGAAAATGAAACCAAAAAGATGGATGTCAGAACTTCACATGTTCATCAGTGACATGAATGAGTTCTTTGCTGAATTGAATAAGAGTTCTGAATACTGGAAGAAAATTTTCTCAGTTTGTGTGTGTGTATGTGTGTGCATATGCATGTGTGTGCTGTTCACATGGCAGTGGCATGTGGCGAGAGAACATAAATGCTAATCCACAGAACTTGAATCATGTTTGCTTATATCCTGTTAGCTAAAGCAAGTCACATGGTCAATCTCAGAGCCAGAGTGGGATAGCACTAAAAATTACAGGACAGCTAAATGGACATGGATACAGGGGAGGAAATAATTAGTGGTCATTTTTGTTATTGACTCTATCATAGATGCCTTCAGCCCCATGTGGCAGAAAACCCACACAACAATGCTAAACAAGGACTCATAAATGTACTTAACACAAAGTTTGTAGGTAGGGGGCTTTAGGGTCTCTTCTGTCCCACAATCTCAAGTTGCAGGCATGGTATCTCTGTGATTCCTTTGGCTTTATCCCCTTGGTCAGAATTCCCTTGTTGCCCGTAATCTAGACATCATAGCCATACAAAACTTGAATAAAAGCAGGAGATATCTGAGGAGACAGGGTAGGGAGAAAGCTTAATTTTCATGCTGCATCCTTTTTTTTTAAGCTTTTATTTGAAGTCCACTTAGTTGACAGACAGTATGAGATTAGTTTCAGGTGTACAATATAGTGATTCAACACTTCTATGCATCACCTGGGGCTTATCACAAGCGCCCTTCTTAATCCTCATCACCTGTTTAACCCATCCCCCACCCACCTCCCTTCTGGTAACCATCACTTTGTTCTGTACAGTTAGGAGTCTGTTTCTTCCTTTGCCCCTCTCGCTCTCTTTTTTTCCCACTTTGCTCATTTATTTCCTAAATTCCACATATGAGTGAAGTCCTATGGTATTTGTCTTAATTTCACTTAACATTATACTCCAGCTCCATCCATGTTGTTGAAATGGCAAGATTTCATTCTTACTTATGGCTGAATAATATTCCATTGTATATATATACCACATCTTCTTTATCCATTCATTAGTCAGTGGACACTTGGACTGTTTCCATAATTTGGTTCTTGTAAATAATGCCGCCATAAACATCAGGGTGCATGTATCCCTTTTAATTAGTATTTTTGTATTTTGGGGTAAATACCTAGTAGTGCGGTTGCTGGATCATAGGGTAATTCTATAACTTTTTGAGGAACCTCCATACTTTCCTTCAGAGTGGCTGCACCACTTTGCCTTACCAAGAGTGCGCGAGAGTTCCTGTTTCTCCACATCCTCTCCAACATCTGTTGTTTCTTGTGTTGTTGATTTTAGCCCTTCTGACAGGTGTGAGTTCATATCTCATTGTAGTTTTGATTTGCATTTCCCTGATAATAAGTGATGTTGAGCATCTTTTCATGTGTCTGTTGCATGCCTCATCCTTTTATCAATAAGGAAAATGTGTTCCCAGAAGCTGTCAGTAGATGCCTCATGGGTCTCATTGGCCAGAATGAGATCACATGACCTCTCCTCACTTTGGGAAAGTGGGATAGCCACTTTCAGGCTTTTCCAAGAAGGGATGGGAATAGCTAAAGGATAGTAAACTAATAGTGATTGAGCAGGCCTCAGTAATATCCTAGATCCCCTATTTAATTAAAAGTTGAGTCCTTGTCCCCTCTATGCCCTTGTGTCACTCCGCTCAAATATGCTCAAAGCACAGTGGATCTTGGGTTACATTGTCATCCCTTTACCAGAGGAGGAACTGTTCTCTCTTTGTACAGTTGGTGGACCAAAGATGGAATGGTAATTTCCTCTACCAAAATGTGAACTGTTCTTCTCTAAGAGAGGAATGGATATAGAATGGCAAAAAAAAAAAACACCACACAACTATAACACATATCAATGGGGGATAGATTTTTTGAATGGGAAGAGAAATTTTTCTAGCTAATCACAAATATTTTCTGTGTCACGCTGCATACTCTTAAAAGGGTATGACACAAAAGTGTATGATTTGAAGTTATGACAAGCTAAATAAATGTTAAAGTTCATAGATTTTTCACAAATTTGTTTTGCTTGAATGAACTGATCTTCTTACTTGGCTTCCCTTGGGCCACATTTCTTAGAATATTGATCACACCTCAAGGGAGCCTTACTATGAGCTGCAGTGAACCTCATTCCAGACAAGGTGAGGACACAGTAAAATTAACTCCTTTGGCAGTTCATCAGACTCTGCCTTGTGATACCTCTTTTTTTTTTTTTAACGTTTATTTATTTTGAGAGAGAGCACAAGCGGAGGAGGGTAGAGAGAGGGAGAGAAAGAATCCCAAGCAGGCTCCCAAGCATGCAGCCTGACATGGGGCTTGATCCCATGTTGAACCATGACATCATGACCTGAGTCAAGATCAGAGTCGATGCTTAACCGACTAAGCCACCCAGGTACCCTGTGATACCTCTTTTATTGGGACTTTGAACACATTTTTCTAATATTTTTTGCTTTGTAACTTTTCGTGTGCTTTTGGTGTACATCCCTACTAATTCTGCCTGCAACTTATTATATCTTCTCTAAAGCAATCTTGCACATGGTAGGAGAAAAATAGATACTGAATTTGTGCTTAATTAAGGGTTTAGAGGTATAGGGTTTCATCTTTCAGTCACTGACTTTATATCATCTCCTTTCCATATTTACTAATAACTAATTATAATAACATTGACTATTCATGCTGCTTTACTATATGCCAGACTCTGTTCTGATGACTTTACAGACAGCCGCATGATTTATGTGCACGTTGGTAAGGAAGGTGACACCAAGTTTGGATCACTAATGACCAAAAAGTAAGTGGTTACACTGGGTGTGCATGACCTGTTTTGCCTGACCTCAGCCATGTTCTTTCCTATCTTGCTGCTGGTGACTATACTATGGTGGAGGAAACAGCCACATCTGCATACCATCCTAACATAGACAGAAAAGACACGTATACATATATTCTAACCTACATATGTTCTAACCTGAGTAAGCTATGAAATTCTATCCTGGAATGAAGAGCACAACCCATAGCCTGGTTCTTGCCTGTCTTTTTAACCACCTGCTTTCCACATCTCCATTTTTGCCTCCTTTCCTGTGTAAAGAGCGGGACTATAGTCTAGCACAGAACATGGTATGAGCTGGCTGGCTACAGAGTGGGAGAAGAGAGAGCATGGTGTTTCCAAGAGAATGGCAGGACTAAATCCTTCTCTTATACAATAGCTTGCCCCTCCCCCCACTCCTTAATTATAAGTGGATTATACATATGTAGTGGGAAACTTGAAAACTGCAAAACACAGAAGATAATACAGTCTTTCATAATCTCGTTGCTAGATGTATCTCTAGTTGATATTTTTGGATTCCCTTCAAGTCTTTTTTCTATGACTGCATTTATTTTTAACAACATAAGGTCTTCATTGTGTATAGTATTTTATCATTTTTTTTTTCATTTACTGGAGCATCATGGCAAATTTCTGAACAACATTAAAGATTTTATTTTCACCATTTATTCATTTGGTCAGAACATATTTATTGAGAACTTCATATGTGACTGGCATTGGATTTTAAAGGTGGCATAGTAATACATTAAAATGACTCATCTTTGTTTAATTTTCTAAAAATTAAAAAAATTTTTTGACGTTTATTTTTATTTTTGAGACAGAGACAGAGCGTGAGTAGGGGAGGGGCAGAGAGAGAGGGAGACACAGAATCTGAAGCAGGCTCTAGGCTCTGAGCTGTCAGCACAGAGCCCAACGTGGGGCCCAAACTCATGAACTATGAGATCATGACCTGAATCGAAGTTGGACACTTAACTGACTAAACTAGCCAGGTGCCCCCATTTCTTTAGTTTTCTGTTGCTGACTATTTATTCCTTCAGTAAACAACTATGTATTGAACATATCTTATGCACCTGGAACGTACTGGGTTCTGACGATGTAGTAGTGAATGACGCAGATGAGATTCCTGCTCCCTGTACCCTTATACTGAGGGAAATCACAGTCAGAGTCCCCATGGAAATATATGCACAGAAAAGGTGACAACCTATATGTGATCTGTTTCTGTCAGATTTCCATCTTCTTGGTACTTGTTAGAAGTTTGGATTCTTCCATTGCTCTCCCCACTCCCGTGTTCAGGAGTGATAAGGATTAAATCCCCTTTGTACATTACTGTTGTCTTAGTAGAATTTGTGGAAATGAAACTTTAATGTGTGTATGCTTCATTTGCTATCCTGAACCAGAAGGCTTATTAGCTTAAATGATTCAAAAAGACTTTCCCCAGACAAATGTACTGTTACAGTTCTTTCTGATTCATTTATTTAACTATGTTTTATATTTAATTTCTCTAGCATGCATTTTAGTTGGTTGTAGAGATTTCAATTTATTTTTCTACAGTATTTTAAAAACTGAAATTATAGCACATTATATGTAGTCAGTAATTATAGCTGTGACTGTAATTGTTGATAGAATTGGAATATTTTTTAAGCTTGTTTATTTATTTTGAGAGCAGGGGAGGGACAGAGAGAGAGAGAGAGAGAGAGAGAGGGAAAGAGAGAGAATCCCAAGAGGCTCCTCACTGTCAACGTGGAGCTTGACGTGGCGCTTGAACCCACGAACTGTGAGATCATGACCTAAGCCAAAATCAAAAGTTGGACTCTTAACCAGCTGAGCCACCCAGGTGCCCCTGAATTAGAATACTTTTATTGATATTTTCTATTGGGAATTCCTGCAAATAGTAATTCTGTAGCTGGATTATACAGTACCCATAGCCATGTAAATAAAGTGTTTTGAGTAGTTTTGATGTATGTGCTGAAGAATTATATTTTTAAAATTGTAGTTCTTTGAAGCTACTTACATTGAAGTGATTTATAGTACACTGGTGGTAGGAACGTATAGAATGAAGTGGGGAAATTATTCTGGAGAAGTAGTGAAACAAAATCATAGAGTACTGAAATATGCCAGTTCACAAATTAGCAAACTATATTAATAGTTCTTAGCAGTGAGTAAAATTTGTTTACATTCCAGTAATATTCTCCAAATCAATAAAGTGAGTCATTTCATAATTAAGAAAAGAAATTATATTTAAAGTAGGTGTCAAAATAGGCTTCTCTTACTAGTTCTGAAATAAATGAAAATTCATTTAGTGATTAATGGGGGAACTTCAGTTTATGGAGCATTCATCTGACAACTATTTATTGATTAACCGCTCTGTGCCTGGCCTTGTCCCGGGCATACGGGGATACAGCAATACATCAAACACATGGTCCCTGCTCAAATGAGGTCACATTTTACTGATTAAAGAGGTACTATATATAGACACGATGAGGCAAATAATATAAAGATATTTGGTCAGAGACTTGAATGAAGTGAAGGTGTGCACCAGTGGACTGTTAGGTGGAAGGCAAAAGGAACAGCAAGAACAGGTAATATGAGGCTGAAGCCTCCCAGAAAGAGTGAGAGAGGAGAGAGTGGGAGAGAGTGGGACTGACAGTTGGTAAGTGAGTGAGGTGAACTGAACCAAGATCCTGTGGTTATCTAATGACTTGGTGAATCAGCATATCTACTTTTCTTTGCTTAATCTAAAGTTTGTGGAGGTGATAAGGTTAAAATACTGCATTTAGTCAAAGGAGGAAGGAGGAAATACCCACAGGGGCACGGAAAATGAGAATTAGACCCGCAGAGACCTGGAATTTCTAAATTGGGGGAACGTGCTTCTTCAGTGTGAGCAGTCTGCCAAAGTCATTGTAAACATCTGAGTGTTTGAATATGTCTGGGCTGTAACCTCTGCAGGGAAAGGAAATCCTGGTTTCTAAAAATAAAGACTGTTTTTATTTTAGGAGTCAAAGGGGAACAGATCATCCCAGTAAATACAGGTCATTGACCTGTTTTAGTTGTGGATTTAGAGTATGAAGAAAGATCATCTCTTTAAATCCAAGGATAGCTAGGTCCCCATATTGTAAAATGTCTCCAGATGGATTGTAAAACCTCTATTGGGAAGTCATGAATTTGTTTTCAGTACTGGTTGAGTTGGTAACATTAAAGAAAAATGAGGTAATAGTTAACCAATTCCTCCAGTGCTTTCATGAGGTAAAATACTTTGCTTTGTTGTGACTTACTTATTCATGCATTTAATACTATATATTGAGCACATACTATGTACCAGACACTATTCTAGGCTGTTGAGTTATAATAGTGAATCAGATGGAATTAAGTTCCTGTTCTAATGGAGCTGATGTTGTAGCTCTAATGGAGCTGATGTTCCTGTTCTAATGGAGCTGATGGAAAACAGATAATATTTTTTTTTAAGTTTATTTACTTTGAGACAGTGAGTGCAGGGCAGAGAGAGAGGGGGAGAGAGAATCCCAGCCAAGCTCTACACTGTCAGCACAGGACCCAATCCCATGAACTGTGACATCATGACCTGAGCCGAAACCAAGAGTCGGACACTTAACTGACTGAGCTACCCAGGTGCCCCCAGATAGTAATTTTTAAAAATGAAGATAGGGACACCTGGGTGGCTCAGTAGGCTGAACATCTGACTCTTGATTTCGGCTCAGATCATGATCCCAGGGTCTCAGGATGGAGCCTCACATCAGGCTCCATCCTGAGGATGGAGGGAGCTTGAGATTCTCTCTCTTTCTCTCTCCCCTCTGTCCCTCTCCCCTGCATGTGCACGCTCTGTCTTAAAAAAATAAAGAAAATAAGAATAAAAATGAAGATGGATCTGTAACTTTACGTGGTGATGATTTCTCTGAAGTAAAAGGAAATGGGATAAAAGAGGTTCAGTAAAGGAGCTGTATTTTATTAGGGTGGCCAGGGAAAGTCATGCTGAGGAGGTGCACTTGAGTAACAGGAAGGAGTTAGACATGTGAAAGAATATTGAGAAAAGGAGTATTTCACGCAGGTGCAGAAGAGCAGGTGTCAAAGCCCTGAGGAAGAACTGTTTATGATTTATTTGAAAAATAGTAATGCGACCAGGGTGGAGGAAGTGTGGCAGAAGATGAGGGCAGAGATGCAATAGCAGAGTAAGATCATTGTGGGCTCAGCTTACGAATGAGAGATCATTCTTTAAGTGTGAAGAGAAGCCATCGGAAGGCTCCGATCTGATACACCAGGGCAAGTCCAATTTCTATGGGTAGAATAGATTGTGCATCCAAGAGGAGAGCAGATGGCTCCGGCAGTTATTGTGGTAGGGGTGAGAGAGGGTGGCTTGGACTTGGGAGATAGCAGTGGAAATGGTGAAAGATTTTAGATTTGGAGTATAGCATGCTTTACTGTAGAGCCAATAAGATTTGTCAATGGGTTCCATGTGAAATTAGAAAGAAAAAATGTAAAGATGATTCCAAGCTTTCTGACCCAGACAACTGGATGTTGGTGCCATTTGTTGAAATGAGTAGCAGTGGAGGGGAAGAACCGGGGATGAGTAGTTGTGACTTCTGTTGTGAACATGGTAATGTGAATACCGCATAGACGTATCCACCCAGAGATGTTGAATGTTGTTAGATAGATGGTCTGTGTTTCACAGGAACGCTCAATGCTAAAGATAGACACTTGTGTCATCTGAGTATATATGGTGTCTCAAGCCAGGAGACTGGATGAGATCCTCTAGGGTGATTATAAATAGAGAAAACAGACTTTCTGCAGAATGAGCCCTGAACACTCCAGCATTCATGTAATAGATTGGAAGGAAGAGAAAGATTCAGTGATAGTGACTGAAAAGTTAGAGCCTGCCAAGCAGAAGGAAAACCAAGAGGATGCACTATTCTGGAATCAAGAGAAGAAAGTGTTTTGTAGGAGGGGGGGAGTGATCAACTGGGGCACATGTTGCTGACATATTGCCTAAGAGGACAGAGGGTTTCCCATGGAACCTGGCAATGTGAAGAGCCGCTCCCCTGGAGGCAGTTCAAGTGAGAGTGTCTGCAGTGAGCCCTGAAACTTCTTGTGAGGGAAGTTTCTTTAAATGGGATGAGGGAATGGATGCCTGGGTGGTTCAGTCAATTAAGCATCTGACTTGATTTCATCTCAGGTCATGATCTCATGGTTGTGACCTTGAGCCCTAGAGAGGCTCTTCTCTGACCTCTCCTCTGACCTAGCTGAGCCTGCTTGGGATTCTCTCTCTTCCAAGCTCTCTGCCCTTCCCCCGCTCACTTGCGTTCACATGCACTCCCTCTCTCTTTCTCTCTCTCTCTAAAGATAAATAAATAAACATTTAAAAGAATAAATGGGATGAGAGAAATGGGGTGCAGTTTGAAGTACAGTACATCTCGACTGTTTTGCTGGCAATGTGAATTCTGATTAATGTATTTGAAGTTTTGTGATGAACAGTGTTGTGATTTTTAACACATTTCAGTCTCAACTAATGAATTTTATTTTCTATGAATGTAGAGTGATATATAAAAATTTATATAAATGTGTGTATTTAGTGAACGTTAAAACATCATGTTCGGTTCAGGGGTGCCTGGAATATGAATTAGTGCAATTGCTGGGTCCAGATGAAAGGACATAGTCACAGACCACCCTCTTATAAACTCTCAGTTCCTTCAAGAATACAATAGGGATTGCCATGCTAATCTGAGATGGCCCAGATTTCTCAAATGTCACAGTGTAAACCAGGTTCCTCTGAAGAGGGTTTTGTACTGCCCTACTTTAAAGTCAAATAGAAACTTCTCTCCCACTGTCTCACTTAACACATTTCCTACACTGACTTCTTCCATCTTGACTGTCTTGTGATTATAAGCAAATTGGATCATAGAAATACAGAGCTAACAGGATGAAAAATGACAAGAAGTTAACTTTTGGGGGATTGCCTCTGGCAACTCTAGGAAATGCATGAATTTTTGGCTGAGAAAACAGAGAAGGGTATCTTAGATCTTATTGAAGCTGGGGGATATTTGTCTATATTGTTTACCATTGTTCTCCAAGCACCCCAAAAAATAAAAATATAAACTTGTACTGGAATAATTTATGTCACAAGGTATTAGTATAGTTGTTGGCAGGTCCTTCTTCTTAAAAATATCAATTTATTGGGGCCCAGTGAATTTATTGGTAAAAATTGGTAAATTTATTGATAAAAATATCAATTTATCGGTGGCCCAGTCTGTTGAGCGTCTAGCTTTGGTTAAGGTCGTGATCTCATGGTTCGTGAGTTCAAGCCCCATGTCAGGCTCTGCACTGACAGCTCAGAGCCTGGAACCTACTTTGGTTTCTGTGTCTCCCTCTCTCTGTACCCCTCCCCTGCTCTCTCTCTCTCTCTCTCAAAAGTAAATATTAATTTTTTTTTAAAAAACAACTTATATTAGCATTTATATTTATAGATGATCTTATATAAGTTTGAAAAATGAAAGAAATTAACCTACTTAATGCTAAGTCATAGAATAAGAAGTCACCTATATGTAGATATCCCCCTACTTTTCAAAAGTTCTTGTTGAGCCACTTTGCTTTTATGAAAGACCTCCATTAGTACTGGTTTTAGCTAACTGAAAGGAATTTGAAGAGGATTCCTGCTTTTACAAAAGAAAAGGTGAAAAGTAAAAATAGTGTTGAGCATTTGTTTTGCAGTGAGCAGTTATCGAGGCAGCACGCACCCCCGGCTGTAAGAGTAGCCCCACAAAGACCCTTCCCCAGGACTACACTTCAGTGTGTCAGCATCCAGTCTCCACAGCTTTGAACTGTATCCGTGAGCATCTGTGCTTTACCTCTATTTATTTTGTACATCCCTTAGCAAGATGTGCCCTAAGTCATTAGAAAAGCCTAAGAAAAGTTGTTTTTTGTTTCTGAGAATGCTCAAAAATTTTCCCATGTGAAGTGATGGTAATTGCCTCTTTGCTTTATGCCATTTTGGTTTATGAAATGTTTTCTAGGAATGCTTTACTTTTGGATAGTGGGGGAAACCTGTATTCATTTTTGCCGTACACAAACATCTGTAGGTTTTTTTTCCCCAAGGTCTCATTCTTTAATTATTTCCCTCAGGTGAACCTGTTCTCTCTCACCATTATTCCGCTTTATACTTTGAAAATTTTCTGTATCAGCCATTATGAGAGAGAGCAACAGACCATTAGTCAGTTTTGCTGGAAATATAATACATTTCTCCATGACCCAGTAACCTGAATCAAGGTCCTAAGTCATCACAGATATTCATAAGTATTTTTGCAGATATCTTGAGAGAGAGAGAGAGAGAGAGAGAGAGAGAGAGAGAGAGAGAGAATCCCAAGCAGCCTCTGCACTGTCAGCACAGAGCCTGATGCAAGCTCAGACTTACAAACCATATCATGACCTGAGCTGAAGTTGGGCACTTAACCAACTGAGTCACCCAGGCACCCTGCAGATATCTTTTTAATACAAGCTTCAAGAGGTCTATGTAGGTGGGTCCAATGCTGCTCTTGCCTGAGAGCTCAGCTGAGGACATCTGGCCCCTTGAGACTAAACTGAAAGGCCAATTTATTAAATGTTACTTTGGGTGGGGTGGCAGGTGGTTTTATTATCTTTGGCCATTACTAACTCTTCTGCATGCTACAGCATTCTTTCCAGAAGCTGTATAGCATTTTACAGAGGGTGAAGAAATTCTTTCCTATCTTGGGGAACATCTAAGTAATTGAGAGAAATTGTTTTCATTTTGATCCTTTAAATCAGATGCACTGCCTGCTTATCAGTACAAAGAAGAAAAAAAAAAAAAAGCGGCTCCTTGGGGATTTGGTTTTCAGGAAATGAGATTTTTATCCATGGAACCAAAGGATCATTAGCAGCACAGTCAGAACAATGGAATTCCACAGTATCAATGCCAACATCCAAATCTATGGCCCTTGCTTTTTTCTAGTACAGCACATGAAATTAACACCAAAATGTTATAATATGGATAAATATAAGGAAGGGAGTTGTTTAAAAATTAGTTAATTAAATTATTTTCATCAAATATAGGTTAGTTTTGAGTAAAAATAAGGTACCTTAGATATAATGAACATTTGTATCAGAAAATTCACAAAACTGGAACTGAAGAAAGCCTTAGTGTACATAGCTTTTTATAGTTTCAGGATCTTGCTCAAGCCAATGAGAAAGCATGTGAACTATGTTGAAGCTACAGGAATGAAGCAGAAATATCAGGACACTAAAGCATGCCTGATGTGTGCATTTGAGTGATCCCCCCATCTGGAATTTTTAGAGTGACCAAGAAATCTTGGTTTTCTTGTAACTAACTACTTATATAACTAACTAATAACAAAAACAAACACCTATCATTTTCTGTGAGTCTATTATAAATACTGTGCATATGTTAGTTTATTTAACATAACCTCTACAGTGGTTCTGGGAAGCAACCAATCAGTAACCCATCAGTAAACAACCAATCATAATACATATGATATGTCACATATATACATGTATATGTGTCAAATATAGAAATGTGCTGAGAGACAGGTTTCTTAATAAACATTAATTATGATAAAGTGCATGGCAAATTTTCAAGAAGGGTATATTGTATGCCACATTTTCCAAACTTAATTTCAAACCTTATTGTCATAGAGTTTCTCATGGAGTAAGTACATATAGGCTTTGAGAAATGTTAATTTTATCACTGAATTCAGATCTAGGTCTAAGTCCAGGGGATTTTTTTTTTTTAATGTTTCATTTGTTTTTGAGAGAACGAGCACAGGTGGGAGTGGGGGAGGGACAGAAAGAGAGGGGGACAGAAGATCTGAAGTGGACTCTGTGCTGACAGCAGCACGCTTGATGTGGGGCTGGAACTCATGAACTGCCAGATCATGACCTGAGTTGGAAGTTGGACGCTCAACTGACTGAGTCACCCAGGTGCCCCTAAGTCCAGGGGGTTCTTAGTGGATAAGCAGTTTGTGGGGTCTTATGTGGTATCAGGGCTATAAAGTAGATCTTGACCCAGGCATTAGTCCCAATGTGGCTTACCGTGAGATATGAAGGGGTAATGGTGTAGGAACCAGGAATACTTTTTTCTGCCGTTCTTCACTAATCGAAGGAGACTTATCACTGTTACTGTTAAAGTTAAAGAACATGTAAGATTTTTGCACAGGTACTTGCTCTGCCAGCAGCTCTCACCTCCAGCCAGTCTCCTTCCTAAGTGACTCTTTTTGAACATTGGATCTGAGCTGAAATGCCATTTCTTTAGGGAAGCTTTTCCGAATTCCCTGTCTAGTCCTTTGTTATATTCCTTTGTTGTAGGCCTTCTTAGAATAGTGCTCTATTTCTTCATTGTACTTACCTCACTGTGCTGTTACACCCTCATTTGTGGGATTACCTGTCTAATGTCTATCTCCCCTACTTGGACAATCTCCCCTTCCTTATCTTGTGAGAAGAAGGGACCATATCTGGCTTCATTTATCATTATATATCTAGCTAGGGGCATAGTACCTAAATGTTTTCTCAGTATTTACTCAGTGAATGAAGGACTGTGAGCACTTGTGGTGTGCCGTGATATGTCTGCATCTCTCTGGAGATGGTTAGATTTGTGACATCAGCTTTTGAACTTTGTTTGGAAGGCCGGTATCCCATACCCATTTCCTGTTCCTTTATGCATATTGTTCAGATAGCTTTGGTATCTGGTTTAGTCAAAATCAAACATTTTATAACATAAGAGTAAACAGTTAAAAAGGAGATGGTTTATTCATTTAGTTATTTTACTAAAGGTTGATTTTTTTTAACTGACTTGCATAAGTGAGCAAGCTATTTATACAGTCCCAAACGATTTGAGAGTTAGTGCCATCATTAAAGATTACATAAATACTTTGTTGTAAATGTGTAATAGTAAATTAGCATTTTCTGGTCAGTGGTCTGTGTGTGTTCAAGTTTACAGTTTAATTTTAATTTAATGAAAAAGTATACTTCATGCATCTGCAATACACACACAGGTGTACTACACTAATATAATTATCCCTCATTTATTATCATCAATGAAGATGATAGATACATTTTACAAATAAGAATACATTTTATTTTCCAATTTTATTTTAGATAATTTAATGGAAACCTTTTCAAATGTATTACTCAGTACTATGTGTTTCTTTTTATCTAAAGAACCAATAATTCTTTAAATATCAATTATAGTTCTCTTATAATAAAACTCTCCTTTGAAGGTAGGATGTGTAAGACTGCCCCCCCCTTCTCTTAATGACCCCAACCAGTTTTCTTCTGCTATAAAAGCTGTCCATTCTGCTGTCACCCAGCCTTCAATGGCCTTCCTCATTGCCACGAACCTTTTAATGACTTGTCTATCTAGTAAGAACTGAAGATTGGCAGAGAATAGCTGTTTTAAAGTTCATTAAGTCATTTACCTTAGTTTTGTTCAAAATCCAAAATCTGTAAACCCAGGTCCAGCACTTTCTGGCAAAGAAAAGTGCTCAGGATTTTCAGTTCTGAATCACTGTTGGCTGTACATTTGACCAATCTTCCTGTATTTCCTTTCTAGGAGAAGTAGAACTGTGAGGAAAGATCAAACAATATGATTTAGGAAATTAGGCTTCTCACCCTTGTTCTGGCTTTACCTAGCACTGTGTCCTTGGATAGATTCCTTAGTTAATTTTGGGCACCAATCTACTTCTCTAAATGAGAAGATAAAATAAATTAACTCTGGAAAATTTTCTTCTCCAAAGTTAATGATTCTTAATTTTTGGTAAAACCTTTTTAGTTGCTGTCATATTCTTCATTTTATCCAGCACATGCATCCATCATCATTAATTCATTAAAATAATGAACAACCATGTAGCCTTGTTAATAAACATAAAAAATATATAGTATTCTATAATGACAGTTGGATTCAGTGAGACAGAGTGAAGTACATTTTTCCCCATTTCCAAGCTGCACATCTACACACCTAATTACTATTGTGTGAATAATTTCAGAGTGCCTACTAAGATTTCTAATAGCTATCACTGACTAGTAATCTGTCAAGGTATAATGCAGGATAATATGTTTTTACACAACACTGGTGAGGTTCTCATTAATTATTACCACCTATAATTGCTTGATATGAGCATTTATTTTAAACCTTAAAAATTATGTACAACAAAATGATGATTTCAAGTACCTCCAGGAAGTCTTTACCCAGAAGTTGCTGCATTAGAGTTAATGATGTATTAAGTCATTCCTTACTGCCTTTGTCTTTTTAATAGATGACATACTATTCAAATTAAAGTAGAAGTTTCTACTAATAATTATGCATCAACTGAGTCACATCTCCTGCCTTAAAGATAAGCATGTGATTTATTAAACAGACTTCTTTAGCAATATCTGGTATATAACATCAATATATTTATATGCCCTAGGAAGAAGAATTTTTAGTCTAGCATTATTCCCCAAAGGTGTTGCAAGTTCAGTCTACATGCATGTTTCTGTGTCTTATAGTACAATCAACTTTTAAGTCTCATAGTCAAAATCTGCCATTTCACATTTAATCTAAAGATTCCAAGCAGACCTCTCTTTGATGAAATATATTCCTTCTTTTTTCAATATCTTTTTCTGTTTACTTTTCTTTTCTGTAATGCAAACAGAGGGTCCAAATGTAAAATTATGAATGAAAATGATTGCTTCAATAATGGGATTTTGAACTTGATGGAAAGGAGAGTGGCTGAAAAAAGGAAATCTAAGCAGAAGCAAGTGCATGGATCAGATTCTAGATCTTCCTTTAGGAAAGTAAGAGTGGAATAAATTGAAGTTCTGTCTTGAATGAGAAGAGGAAGTGTTTTGGCATGTGAGTGGAGAGAGGACTAATCAGAGTGACTTCTGTGTTTGTAAATTTGGTCCTTGAAGATTTTTGAAGTTGATAGACCCTTGGTGTTAGGCATCCCTTTTCAAAGGAAGCATTGGGGTTAGTGGAGCAGAGAGTCATGTGACTGCCGGTGTGGGCAAGAGAAAGAACTGCAGAGGGAGGGAGGCAAGGGCTGGGATTGTTTGCCAGAGTTATCTGCATTTGGACAGCATGCCCGTGGCCCAGAAAATAGCAAGATAAAATGGAGAATGCATGTGCTCCTGGCTCTGCAGTGGACAGTTGTGTCGTTTTTCATGGCTTGGGCAGTGTATGATACATCATCTTATTTCACCACTGGAACTATCATTTAGCCATCATCATTCCAGAAATTGGAATTATGCAAAGGCTTTTAAAAACATTTCATGAAAATAGGTATTGCATATTTATTTTCATGAATCACATCTTTTGGACTGAGAGATAAATGATTCGACCAAGAATCTATAATAACAGCTGCCACCCAGGAGAGAGAGCAAAGCACTACCTTTGACAGTGGTTCTTAGTTATTGTGGTGGAATACTATTCCGTTTCTGCCTGGCTTGGCAGGAGGGCTTGAGCAGAGGAGTTAGGGCAGGAGGAAAAAAGAAAGGTTAAAATGTGTGTTTTTTGTTTTTTTTTTTCTGGTTTCTGTGTCCTAAGATTACATTCAGAAATTAGTCGCATAGCTGTGTGGTCCTAGGATGGAATTCTTTTCATGTGCGTCTTTTTGAGGTTGTGAAATCACCAAATCAAAGAGCTTGTGCCCAAATTTGAATACAATTCAGGAATATGCCTTCAGATAGTATGAATTATTCACTTTTTCTTTTCCCCTTTCATTTTCACTTTATAACTTCTGTTTCTAAATGAAAATTTAGTGTTCATGCTTTTGATGGGCTTAAACCAGCTCATAATTTTGTTTGTTGATACAGCTGTAATGCTGTGTACATGATAATCATGTTATTCACTAAGAATTTGTTTTTTCATGTACTTATCTTTTATATACAGTACTTAAATTTTTGGTTTGTTATCAGACTTTTTTTTTTTAATTGTGAGGTCATTAAAAAGGGGATAGGTTAGTTTCCTAGGCAGAGTTAATGATCCAAGTTTATGACTATTACCTTAGTGCTCGCTCACAACATCCCTCGGCAGGATCCAATTGACTTCAGGATCCACTGCTTTCAGAATCATCATCAACTGCCTAACTTTTCCTGCTTTTACAGCTCAATGCGGACATCATTCAGGTGCAACTCCAACAAGGGAATCAAGATAGAGTTTCACCCAGCTGTTTAGGCATTCTTGTTAAAATAGTTGCTCATAATGTATCCTTGTTGTCTCAGTACTCCAGGAACAATACTGAGGGAGTATTCTGGCCAAACTAGCAAGTGGTGGCACCTTTCTAGTTTCTTTGTTCATTAAGGGTGGCCAGTCATGACACCACTTGTCACAAACAGGAGAGGTCTTTGAAAATAACTTGGAAAGCCTCTTCTATGAGAAGAGTACAATATTCAGGTGCCTGATGTGTCTTGTTATTGAGCAGAATAATTTAATTCGAGGATTTTTGTCACCTTTCAGCAAAAGTAAATTGGCAGTGTATTTTCATTTCCTAATTAGGCCATCTCTCTCTCTCTTTTTTTCTACTTGACTGAATCATAGATTAATTTGTTTCTGGTATTGCTTGTTTCTTGCCCTTTGTGATTGGCCTCAACTGTGGAAAAGCACCCTTTGTTCCTTAGAGTTCCTGTTGGCCAGGTCGCATTTCAGCAACTCATTAAAACATGTATTTATTCTACTCTGGAGCACATTGTCTGGCCAGCCATGAATTTATACTGAAATGTAACAGTAAATTGTGCTCTGTGGTCAAAAATGCCAAATGATACACACAGCAGCACAGAGGTTTCCAGCATAGGGTAGAATTAAAGAGCTTAGGACCAGTGCCGTGATTGTTGGCCGTATTTTCACAGTGGCCAGTTTTGTTACAGTGAAACTTGGAGTGAGCTTGAAATCACTTATATCAGATGTTTGTGCTCACGACCACAAAGCCTCTGTGAAACACAGAACTGATCTTGTAATAAGCTCCAGCTGAGTTTACAAGCCTCTGAGCCTTTTTGAAAGCCTGTTTAGTTTAATGAGGGTTTTCAGATTTCAAAGCTCACACACCTTCACATAAAAACAGATGATTATGACCAAATTAGGGAATGTTGTTCCATGAGTGTTTTCCCCCAATATGTTCTCTTCTCACTTGTCAGGCATTGTTTCGTTATACTTTTCACCTTCCAGGCATGATTTTTAAATATAATTTTTGGAAGTCTTATTGTATATTTTCTATTTAAGCAGAATGTTATGTTACATCAAAGAAAAGATGTTTTGTTTCATTTTTTTTTTCTCTTACACAGTAAAAGGCAAATGTGCATATATTTTTTTCTGGCCAATAGGAAAAGGTACAATCTGAAAAAAAATCGAACCCTCACTTTCTGCTGCCATGACAACTGTCCCATGAGGCTAGGCCTTCATGTTCACCCCTGTGCCCTTCTTCACAAGGCTCTACAACCTGATTCTGAATGGCTTGTTAATGAAGAGAGAACAGCCATGTCTATGACCTAGTAAGAGGGAATGTGGGAGAGAGGATATCCACGCCCTTCATGAATATTTATAATGCGATCTTTTTTTTTTTAATTTAGTCTTTTTAAATAATAGCTTTGATATGTGTTGTATATATTGGCATTATGCTATCTATTCTTATTTTTAAAAGTGTTTTGTGAGTCAGAAAGAAATATAATAATTAGCATGTGAGGCACTCAGGCCTTACTTGAATACAAAATCATCCATTCCATATACCCACAGTTTTACAGAGGCCTCTCTGTAAACAGAATGTGATGGTCAAACGTTAGCAATATAGGACCATAAAGAAACAGAATATAGTGATGCTCTTGAAGCAAGCAAGAGGCGTATGGACACGTTGACAGAAATTGTGATGAGGCGGCAGAATCCTTGTCTCCGAAGCCCCCACTTCAGTATTGCCACCTGGTCCCTCCACCACACAGCACATCCACAAGACATTAGTTAGAAGACACTGTAAAGTTCGGCTCTTCTTTGGGGAAACACTTGCTGTTTTCTCTCTCTTCCTCCCCAGCTACAATTGTCTACTCACCCCAACTCAGACACTGTATCCCTTCAATTTTCTCTTTCCTA
This sequence comes from Lynx rufus, assembly GCF_022079265.1. Lineage (NCBI taxonomy): Eukaryota > Metazoa > Chordata > Mammalia > Carnivora > Felidae > Lynx > Lynx rufus. Next base: position 51,202,843 of record NW_025814827.1, on the reverse strand, counting down.
TCGTGAATCAGAATCAGCTATTCATGGTTTTGGAAAGGATATGGTAAGAGCATCCATGCATTAGTTAATGTAGTGTATTTTGAAGAACACTTGTGTTCAATCAGGGAAAACTCTTTCAGTAAAAGTTTAGTCCAGACTCTCAAAGTGAGGTTTAAGAGTTGTAATTTTATTAAATGCATTTTGTATCTTTATTTCAATGTAATCTTAGAATATACTCTTATCAATTGAAGACATTTTTTTTTCTTTAACTGGCTTTTCTTGCAAATGCTGTTTACATAGAATTAAGTAGTCAAAAGGTTGGGTGGAAAAGATGAGCATTCTATATTTAAAAGGCACATGAGACTTTTGAGTTCTACTCACAAGGAGTGTCTGGTATGGGATAGGCTCATCTGTTCCAAACAAATAGAAAACCATGAAAAATATGTAGAATGCCTGTTTTAGACATTGTCCAATGGGAATGCAAGACTGTGATCCCTGAGAGAAGAGAAACAAACATGGTAAGTACTATAGCTGTCTGAGCTTTCTGCCTGGATGCAGGATGCAGAGTGTAGTGTAGGGAGAGAGAACCTAAGAAGAGCCTCCTTGTCTGGCTGCACAGAAGAGACACAGAATAGAGCTCAAGGTGACCAGGTCAAAGGATTTTTAGGGGAGAAATACTAGAAAGGTAGGACATATACAGAGAAAGAGCTTCAGAAATCTGCTTAAAAGTCTGCTTGAGTATTAGACTGAATACAAATCTGTGTGTGTGTGGGGGGGGGTGAAAATCTGTAAGTCAGAGGAAAGAGCAGCTGCTGGGAAGCTGTGAAATGAACACTTTCCAGAGCCCACACAGGGCTGGGAGACTGTTGAGTTTCTATCAGGCAAATGGGAGAAATTTCACTGAACACATCAGGTATTCCATAGAGATGTTCAAAGAATTATATATTAATAGTAGGGTTAAACTATCCCTAGAGGAAATACTACTCTAGAGCTGCCTTAACAATGCTTAAAAATAAGCCTTGAAAAGATAAAACTGATCTGTAATTATCTTAATATTTTGCTAAGACAAATATCAATGTTGTCTTCAAAGGAAGACAACAAAGTCTAACTGCTCACATTAATTCATAAAATCTGGCATCTAATTTAAAAAGTACAGCTAGGTTCTACAGATAAATGAAATCATATGGTATCTTCATTTCTCTGACTTATTTCTGGCAGCATTATACCCACTAGGTCCATCCATGTTGTTGCAAATGGCAAGATCTCATTTTTTTATATGACTAAGTAACATTCCATCATACACACACACACACACACACACACACACACATACACACACACTATCTTTTATTTATCCATTTATTTATCAGTGGACACTTGGTTGCTTCTGTATCTTTGCTGTTGTAAATAATACTGCCATAAATAGAGGGTTGAATATATCTTTTTGAACTGGTGTTTTTATTTTCTTTGGGTAAATACTCAGTAGCAGAGTTACTGGATCATATAGCATTTCTATTTTTACACTAAATGAAAAAAGTCAGGCAGAGAAAGACAAATACCATATGATTTCACTTATATATGGAATCTAAAAAACAAATGAACAAACAAGAAAAAGTAGATATAGACCCATAAGTGTAGAGAACAAACTGGTGGTTGCTGGAGGGGAGGAGGTAGGGGATTGGGAAAAATGGGTGAAGGGGAGTGGGAGGTACAGGTTCCCAGTTATGGAATGAATAAATCATAAGGATGAAAGGTACAGCATAGCAAACATAGCCAATCAAGGCATTATAATAGCATTCCATGGTAAGAGATGGTAGCTACACTTGTGATTAGCTTAGCATAACATATAGAATTATTGAACCACTGTGTTGTACATCTGAAACTAACTTAACATTGTATGTTAACTGTACTTCAATTTTTTTTTAAAGTATACCTATGAAAAAGCAGGAAATGTAGGAGGAAATATTACATACAACCAGGATCAAAAGAGTTAATGGAAGTAAACCAGAAATGGTAGAAGTGATAGACTTAGTAGAAAAGAATTTTCAAGGATTTATGTGAAAATATGAGGTGAAAGACTTGTACAATGAAAACTATAAAACACTGCTCAAAGAAAGGAAAAAAACACAAACAGACATTCTACGTTCATGTATTAGAAGAATTAATATTGTTAAAATGTCCATACTACCCAAAGCAATCTACAGATTTAATGCAATCTTTATCAAAATACCAACAGCATTTTTCAGAAGTAGAAGAAACAATTCTGAAATCTATATGGAACTACAAAAAACTCCAAATATCCCAAGCAATTTTAGCAAGAAGGAGAACACTGGAGGCATATTTTCTGATTTCAAGATATGTTATAGTAATCAAAACAGTATGGAACTGGCTTGAAAATAGATCTATAGACCAACAGTATGGAACTGACCAATGGTCAGAGACTGATCTAGCAAAAATGGAGAAAAGACACAAATTGTGAGAAAATATTAAGAGACATCACTATAGACACTACAGATGTTAAAAAAGTGATAAAGGAATAATATTTTTAAAAAGTCTTTTTGCCTAGATAATCAGCAATTTGGATAAAATGAGTAGGGTCCTTCAAAGAAAACTGCCAAAGCTCACTTAAGAGGAAATTGAAATCTAAGTAGTGCTATCTAAGAGCTAAATCTTAGTAGAAAAATTCAGGCTTATATGCCTTTGCTGGAGAATTCTACCAGACAGTAAGGAAGAACTTACACCAACTCTATTCAAATCTTTAAGGATATGAAAAAAAAAAAAAAAAAAGAGCCTTGATCTGTTTTTTACTTCATTCAGAAATCATCCCAAAGTGTATCATAGATCCAAATATGAAACCCCCAACCATAAAATGTAGAATAAAACATAGGAGAATATCTGTGTTATTTTCAGTTATACAAAGATTTATTAGGTCTTGAACCAAAAGCATGATCCATAAGGAAATATTTGAAATAAGTTGGGCTTCATATAAATTAAGAACTTTAGAAAACAATGGGTAGAGAATGAAAAGACAAGCCACAAACTGGAAGAAAAATCTGTAAAACACATATCTGATAAAAAGCTTTTATCTAGAATATATATAGAGAACTATTGCAGCTCAATAATAAGACAATTCAATTTAAAAAAATGGGCAGAGGAGTTGATCAGTTGTGTGCATGACGGGGCATATAAGCACAAGGAAGGATGCTCAGCCTCATTAGTCATTAGGGAAATGCAAATTAAAACTGTGAGATACTATTATATACCTGTTAGAATGTCTAAAATAAAAGCAACCAACATTACCAAGTGCTGTCAAAGATGCAGAGCAACTGGAACTCGCATACACTGCTTATAGGAATGTCAAATGGTATAGGCATTTTGGCAATTTTGTATAAAGTTATCCAGATACTTCCATCCACCCCACAGAAATAAAAACTTGTGTTCACACAAAAACCTCTAAGTGAACATTTATAGCAACTTTATTTGTAATAGTCAAAAATTGGAACTCAAATGCCCCTCAATTGGGGAATGGGTACATACACTCTGGTGTATCCATGCAATACAATGGAGCACTCCTCAGCAATAAAACAGAATACATTAATGATACATACAACAGAATGGACAATTTCAGATTTATTACACTAAGTGTGAAAAAAGTCAGATTCAAAATTAGGTACAATAGAAATGGGATAATATCATTTATATGACATTCTAGAAAAGATCAAATTATAGAGACAGAAAGCTGATCAGTATTTTCTAGGGGTTAAGGGTCAGGGGAGAAGTTGATAATAAATGGGCATGGAGAAATTTTAGGGGGTGATGGGAACTGTTCTATATCTTGGCTGTTTTGTGTATAGCACATATATGGTATGTAGTTTTTATACACATTTGTAAAAACTTTCAGGACTACACACTAAAAAGGGTGAATTTTATTGTATGTCAATTATACCTTAATGAACTATTTAAAATAGCATAAAGGGGCATCTGAGTGTCAAATTCTTGATTTCTTCTCAGGTCATGATCTCATGGTTTGTGAATTTGAGCCCCACATTGGGTTCTGAGCTGACAGCGTGGAGTCTGCTTGGGATTCTCTGTCTCTCCCTCTCTCTCTGCCCCTCTCCTGTGTGCTCTCTCAAAAATAAATAAATTTTAAAAATAGCACAAAAATACCAAATACTTAAAGGCAAATTTAGCAAATATATCTAAGACATGTACAATGAAAACTACAAAACATTTTTGAGAGAAATTTAAGAGACTAATAAATAGGGCAATATATCTTGTTCATAATAAAGTACAAGTCTCTGCATTGTTAAAATACAGTCCTACCCAACTGATTTATGTTTGTTTCAATGTAATATCATTGAAAGTCATTGCAGATTTTTTTTTAGAAATTACAAAGTGATTCTAAAATGTGTATGGAAATTCAGAAGACCTATAATATCCAAAGCAATTTTGAAAAGAAAAAAAAGACCCTACCTGACTTTATGGCTTAGTATAAAGCACCAATAATAAGTATAATGTGTTAATATGTAATCAAACGTACAATTATATGACCCAGAAATTCTGTTCCTCACTATTTACTCATAAAAATTGAGAAACACCCACTAAAATAAATACTTGCACATAAATGTTCATAGCATTATTATTTGTGATAGCCACAAATTGGAAAAAGAATACAAATGTCCATCTGAGGGTAAATAATTATCCTAGGTCCATGTAATGAAATACTAGTAACTGATAAATAGAGAGGATTCCCAAAGGCAGTATGTATAAATGAGTCTCAAAAATATAGTGAGCAAAAGAAGTTAGCCAGGAAAGAGTATATAGTATATACTGTATGATTTCATTTGTATGAAACTCTGTAGCAGATGAACTATGGTGACAAAAAGCAAATCTGTGCATAGGGCCAACATTGTAAATAGCATCAACTGCAAGAGGGTACAATAAAATTTGGGGGAGGTTGATGTAAATGTTTCATGGCCTGGGGTGCATGGATGGCTCAGTCGATCTAGCATCCGACTTTTGATTTCTCACCGTTCCTGGGATCGAGCCAGAAGTTGGGCTCTGAACATGGAGTCTGCTCGGGATTCTCTCTCTCTCTGCCCCTCCCCTACTCACATGCACACACTTTCTCTCTCTCTCAAAATAAATAAACATTTAAAAGAAACGTTTTCTGGCCTGATTGTGACTTTGGTTGCATGAGTGTTGATGATTGTCAAAATACAGACTTCTATCCATTTTATTTGTTAATTATATCTCAGTGAAGTTGATTTTTAAAATAGTATATGAACTATTCATTGCTTTTAAGTTAGGGAAAATGGTATTGTACTTTTCCCTCTAAAACAGTACTCTTTCCTCCTTGTAATCTAAAAATATTGTTGGCATGCCTGGGTGACTCAGTCGGTTGGTTAAGCAGTCAACTTCAGCTCAGGTCATGATCTCATGGTTCATGAGTTCGAGCCCCATGTCAGGCTCTGTGCTGACAGCTCAGAGCCTGGAGCCTGCTTCGGATTCTGTGCCTTCCGCTCTCTCTCTGCCCCTCCCCTGGTCATGCTCTGTCTCTCTCAAATAAAATAAATAAGTATTAAAAAAGTAATAATAAAATATTTTTATTACCAAAAAAGGAACTTATTTTTCTTTTAATTAGCACAATGAAAGCAGTAACATCATTTCAGCTCTTGTGTTTGCTTTAAGGAAGCCAACTTTTTTTTTTTTAATTTTTAACTCTTATTTATTTTTTTTTTCAACGTTTTTTTTATTTTAGGGACAGAGAGAGACAGAGCATGAACGGGGGAGGGGCAGAGAGAGAGGGAGACACAGAATCAGAAACAGGCTCCAGGCTCTGAGCCATCAGCCCAGAGCCTGACGCGGGGCTCGAACTCACGGACCGCGAGATCGTGACCTGGCTGAAGTCGGACGCTTAACCGACTGCGCCACCCAGGCGCCCCAACTCTTATTTATTTTTGAGAGAGAGACACACAAAGAATGCGAGTGAGGGAGGGGCAGACATAGAATCTGAAGCAGGCTCCAGGCTCTGAGCTGTCAGCCCAGAGTCCAACGTGGGGCTCAAACCTAGGAACGTGAGGTCATGACCTGAGCCGAAGTTGGACAATTCACTGACTGAGTGAGCCACCCGGGCGCTCTGGAAGCCAGCTTTTCTAAGTGATAAGTAGTAGCAGTTTTGTTTTGTTTTTTAATCTTTACTTCTTTTTGAGACAGAGAGAGAGACAGAGTGCAAGCGGGGGAGGAATAGAGAGAGGGAGACACAGAATCCAAAGTAGGCTCCAGGCTTAGAGCTGTCAGCACAGAGCCCAACGCAGGGCTCGAACCCATGAACCGTGAGATCATGACCTGAGCTGACGTCGACGCTTAACCGACTGAGCCACCCAGGCGCCCCGAAGTAGTTTTAAGCTTGGTCACCAACAGACTCTTAAGCAAGAGGATGATCTGAATATACTTAATTTTAATTTATACAAAATGCGTCATTTCAATGTAGCCCCTAAATTTATTAATAAGAAAAAATAAAGAGGAATTCACAATACAATGTATTTATCTGCAGAAGGTAACCACATTCTGGACATTTTTCCATGACAGTAGCCCCTTAAAATACACTTTTATTGACTTTAAAAAGACAGTATTCTCTCCTTGACTATGACCTTTCCCACTACATTACAAATATCAACATATAAAAGAAACCATAATTCTTAATAATTATGTGAAAAAGTTGTATGTGAGAAAAGAGTCCTTTACACATAAAAATTAACTTAGGTTGTTTGATTGTTTTAACAGAAATACCCAATGCCAGTGCAGATGGACCTACTCTTAACACTGCCCATGAGATTGTGGATTGGTAGTTTTATTAATGGTTTGAAGTTCGCTTTAAGATCCTTAAGGATGTTTTTACCCTTTGATCAAATAATTCTACTCTTAAAATGGAATTATACATTAGGACTGTGGTCTGAATTTAGAACCTTTTCTTGCTTTGGGAGGGAGATGGGAAATACAGGAAATAATATTAATTGTTAATATTATAATAGTAATTGCTACCGTTAAAATTTTTTAGGTTTTTCTCCTATAAAATATCACTCATTATATGCCTGCTATTGAGTAATAAACTCTTGGATTTATCCCTGTGGAGGGAATTTAAGCCTTATGTATTTATGTATGTATTTAAAACATATTTTAAGCCTTATGTATGTATTTAAAACAAATTGACTTTTAACTATTGTTCATAATCTATTTAACTTAGATTGCATGAAAATTAAATGCAATGTATGGGCAATAACAAAAAGGAGAGTTGGTTTGTCTCCTCTGGTGCTTTCCTGAGTCAGCCCGCACACAGAACATGATCAGTTTTATTGAGTCGTCTCATATTTTTGAATATGCCAAAATGGACTGACCTTTTTTTTTTTTTTTGCAAGCAGATTGCAACAATATGTGTAATGGAATTGTAATAAACTGATTCCCATTTTTATGCTACTGGATTGCCATAGATCTTGTGAGAATCCACAGTTCTTCCCACCTATTATATTTCTTAGCCACCTCACTGCCAGGAGTCTCTCTGATTTTTATCTCATATTCTTCCATTTTCTTGCCCTCTAATTAGAAGGTCGTTTGGTCCTTATTGCCCTTATCACATGTGATTTCTTTCCTCCTGACTTGGAGGTATGTGAGTATCAACTTTGCTATCCACTTTCAATGTTCTGGATACTTTGAACTTTTATAATTAGCTGTGTTTTTACCCTGACATTTATTTGGTTTCTATTTTAAATTGAGAAGGTTTTGACATCTAACCTATTGTGGTATCTATATTTACAGTTCCCCGAATGTGGTTTCTATGGAATGTATGATAAGATCCTGCTTTTTCGCCACGACCCTACCTCCGAAAACATCCTTCAGCTCGTGAAAACGGCTAGCGATATCCAGGAAGGCGATCTTATTGAAGTTGTCTTGTCAGGTAGTACTTTTATTTCTCTATCCATAGATTAATAATTTCTATTTGAAGAAATCTTGGGCATAAGTTTTTAAGGGTAACAGAAAACATACATCAAAATTGGGCCCAAAAGGAAATTTTGGGCTTCTGTCTACAGGAACTTTCAAAATTTTTTCAGAAAAAGCAAACAGTTTGCCTTGAATTGGCTGTTTGTGCATCCAGTATTGTCCCACTTTTCCCAAATTTACAGTCTCCCCAGCCTCCCAGCAACACACAGGCGTACTTTCATTTATCACCTTGAATCATTTGGACAGCGGCAAAAGCAAACAAAAAAACTCACCAGCGGTGAAAGACAGGTGTTAGGGCCCCACATGTACGGAGGGTATGGAAGCCAAGAAATGACAACAGGGCTAGGTAGGAATCCACTGCTTTCATTAAGTCAGAAGCCTGCTTGCTATAAGCCAAGGCCAAGTTGGAAACCAGAGTTCAGGAGTTACAGCAGATGAGGCCATGCCATCTCGAGGAGCAGCTGCTCTCAGATAGAAATCTGCCCAGATTTATATTTCTTGTTTAGGATTTACAAGTTACTAATGGGACTGTGTGTATCAATACAGAAAAACAAAAAACAAAACAAAACAAAACAAAAACAGTGTATTTCACTTAAAAAAAAAAAAGTGCCAGGGAACAGCTGTACAGGGATCCTCACAAAAATGATCAGTGCAGCAATGTGAAGAGACCCAGATTTTTAATGTTTATTTTTGTTAAAATTGAGGAATTATTGAGAAACTCAGATTGTATTGCTCCTTTGTTTGTTATTTCTTTGACTAAAGGAAATCCATTGGCTTTAATGATTCTAGATTTTACTTCTTTAAGTTCCTCAACTTGTTCAGCGCCCAGGCCTCAGTTGCACTGATTAGAATTCAGTTGGACTTTGCCTGGATGCAGTCCAATTCACTAGGTCTTTGCTGATCACCTATCATTATGTGACATCCTGGGATCACATTTTCATTGTATAGATAGATCCTATGAAACAACTTGTTTTGCTAGAAAAAAGTACTAATTTTCTTGTTTATAGGGTTGCCACTTGCTAAAGAAACCAAAAAAGAAAAGGCTTACATGTGTTTTTTTGTAGATAATGCCAACCACTTTTATGTTCTATGATTTTTTCGTATATATATTTTATTCAAGTATGATTAATGTCTAGTGTTACATTAGTTTCAGGTGTACAATATAGTGACTCAGCAATTCTGTACATTACTCAGTGCTCATGAGCACTCCCCACCTCCCCTCCCTGTGGCAGCCATCAGTTTGTTCTCTATAGTTAAGAGTCATCTTTTGTTTGTCTTTTTCCCTTTGTTCATTTGTTTCTTAAATTCTACCTTGAGTGAAATCACATGGTATTTGTCTCTCTCTGACTGACTTATTTCACTTATTGTTATACCCTCTAGATCTATCCATGTTGCTGCAAAGAGCAGGGTTTCATTCTTTTTTATGGCCGAGTAATATTCCATCGTGTGTGTGTGTGTGTGTGTGTGTGTGTGTGTGTGTGTGTGTGTGCTCGCGCGCGCACGCACACATGTATTGAATCTTCTTTATTCATTCTTAATGGATGGACACGTGGGTTGCTTCCATAATTTGGCCCTTGTAAATAATGCTGCAATAAACACTAAGGGTGCATCTATCATTTTGATTTACTAGTGGAATCTAACTGGATTATATGGTAGTTCTATTTTTAATTCTTTGAGAAACTGCCATGCTATTACCTTTCTTGGACTCTTTCAGAAACCAGTGCGCCTGGCCTCAAAAAACTAGTGCTTAGACATGTCGTTTTTTTCAGTTTCCTATTTCTGAGCAGTAGGGGCTGCCTGAAATAAATTATTCAGGGAAATCATGCCCTGGATCCATCCTCTCTATAATTCATATCAAACTCACCGTCAGACTGCTTCACAAATAATGTAATGTGTTTTATGAATCTTTTTTGCCTGTGGCAATGTCCAGAAATATATGAGAATTTTTAAAATTGCATTTCAAAATTTAATTTATTTTTCTTTCCATTTTACTTTTGTTGTCAAGTGTTTTATAGCAGTTCCAGGCAGATTGAATGCAAGCTGTGTGTGGGTGTGCTTGCGCTGTTGAAAGGGGCTGCCTCTGTGCATGTGATCTCTGTGTCATAGAGCAGGACCTGCTCTTGGGCACAGTGACCCGATGTGGCCCTCTGCATTGCTTCATAGCACCAAGAACTGCATTGTGCTTCTCCTCGCTGTCTTTGAGAACCAAACCCTCATTGTGTTTACGTTCCACTTCTTTTGTCATCCACCCTTTCCATTCCATGTTCTCTTCTCCATCTCCCTGGCCTTGATTGCTCAGAGGGCATTTAAGGACAACCTTTTTTTTTACCTGCTGCCCCAGCACCAGGCTCAGGAAGGCCTCTCCTGCTCTTATCAGCTATCTTGTTGGTATTTAAAAGGAGCTGTTCTATAACAGCCTAGTTGCAGATTTGAACCTGGAGCTTTTCAACTTTTTTGCTCCACATAGTCTCACTTCCCCAGTGTCATTTAACCCTTAAATATACGATTATATATATTTAATTAAACATATATAATTACATATAATATATGTAATATGTATTTATATGTACACACATTCAATTATGTTTAATTGATGATCTCCAGCATTTCCCCATTAGCTTCTTTGGCAACTATATTCTCCTCCCTCCTCTCCTACTCTAATGCTGAGCCTTGTGATTTTCTCGATAAATGTTAAAAATGATTTTTCTTTAAAACCTCCCCTACCCGCGTTACAGTCCTGGCTTTTCCCAGGCCCCTTTCCTTCCTGTTTGTTGTCAGTCACCTGCAGCACAGTCCCACACCTGAGCTCACCAATAAGACTGGGTCCAACTCTGAGGTCTTCACACCGGCACACCCCCTTCATCTTGCCTGTTGCTACCAAATCCACATCCTAGGTGCCGCCATTTGACTGTAGTTTTCAGTCACTAACTCCCTACCATTTTAGGACCATTTTTCTTTCTTCTTCTCTCCCCACAGCACACAGGCCACCACCTGCATGTCATACATCACTTTGATGCAGTCTCTAGTATCTCATGTTTTCCTATACCCTAGTTGGGCCTGTTATACATGTCTATAATCTGATTTACATTGCCATCCATTTTTGCCATTCCTGTTCCTGAGCCACACATGGCTGCTAGACACACAGTCCCCTGCCCCTGTGTCTCAGTTTATACTCATCTTTATCAACCTTACAACTGTTTGACATTTTCTTCCTCCCCCTACCCCCACATCCTTTTGTTACCATAGACCTAAGGTTCTCAATAAATTTGTATGAGTTGATTGATTGACTAGTGACTTTCACATTAGAAGTTATCACATTTCCAAAATTTATAAAAATATTGATTTGTTGTAAAAATATTATTTCTCGGTATATCCACAATAGTAAACTAAAGTTCAAGTCTCCTTGCTGTGCACTGACTTAGCCCTTACCAGAAATTAGTGCCTGTGATATGGGTACTAATAAAATATCATATCATATCATATCATATCATATCATATCATATCATATCATATAATGCATTGCATTACAATTGGATACCAGGGAGCTCATATCACTAGCTCATTCCTGACCCAGTCCCTGAAGAATATGGAGTGCTGTAATTGGCCAGAGAAATATGCCATTTCCTGAAGGTGTGGTGAAGGATCCACTTCATTCAAAATGCAATGGGTAAAGGAAGTAAGAGAACAAAACACTGGACATCCCCTCTGCTGCCTTTAGACCAGTTTCAGAACATAAACAATGCTGGAAAATTTCCTCTTAAAGACTATAATTTTATGTTAAAATTCATTTATCTAAATTTTCTGTTTTTCCCCATGAAAAATTAAATTTTACTCTGTAGTTCAACATAAATGTAACCTGGTTCTTTTCCACCAACAGGAACATGTTCTGACATAGGAGTAGAGTAAAATGTGAGAAAATATCGAAAGATTAATTTTGAAGAAGGTTATATACTCTTGTCTCTTCAGACAACATCAAGAATTTTCTGTTGTTTAAGTCATTTTCTGCCAAGGTCTTTAATCATCTGTCAGTACTAACCAGGCTGCTTTTGGCTAATTTGCTAGTTTTCTGTCTCCTTTTCTTTTTGAAAAACAGGGCTTGTATGATCTAGTGTATTTAGACCGAGTAAGCCAGGAAAACATTGCTCATCGGTGGATGGGTTGGGTTCTGGAGGAAAAAAAAAAAGAAATAACTCCATGGAAGTTCCCCACCATGCACACTCCCACCACTGGCAAATTTCCTTTGTCTGCTAAGCAAAGGATTAGGATTGCTACCATTGTTATGGAGTAGGAAAGCACAACAAATGGAAGTTTTTCCTACTAACGCCAAAGTCAGGTTCAAGTGTATAGTACTGAACCATAAAACAAAGTTCATGGAATTTATCTGAAGCCTTTCTCGTGATGAATCTCTATCAAAGTCTGATAATTCAGCTGTAGCAATGCAAGTTAGGAATAGCACTGCATTCACGTGACTCAACTCTTTCTTTTTTGTTTTATGGAGGCTTGACCTCCAATAAATGTGTGTGTGTGTGTGTGTGTGTGTGTGTGTGTGTGTGTGTGTGTATTTATAGGTGGTTAAATGGAAAATAGATGAGGACTATAAGAATTTCTCAAGATTACAATTTTAAAGTCTTAGAACTAAATGTTGAAACTTTCCTTCTTTAATGGCAAAACTCCATTTTTTCAGATATTTTTCACTAGTTTTTACAATAGATTATGCAGTATTATTTGTTACTTTTGCAAAGCAGTGTTTCCACATGTGGCTGGTTATTAGTTCCACACCATCTAGAGATGGGAGCCTCAGAAAGCTAGTGCCATAGCCCAAGCAGAAGGGTTGTGGGCCTATTTTCAGGCAGTGATTGAAGAGCTAAAAATGAAGTAGAAAGAATAAGAAATATTTTAGAGTTAAAATTGAAGAGATCTATAACCACTTGGATATAGTTGATGTAGGAAAATGAGAAAATGAAGAGGACTCTAATGAGAGCTCCAGCTACCTAAGAGTGATCACATGCTCTTTCCGTCACATCAAGTCTTGTTCTCAAGTGTTGTTCAGTGTGTTTGGCTCCTGTCCCAAGATGCTGGAAAACTAATTTCTCGGGCATATAGTACCATTAATTTCCTTTGTGATTTTGTACAAGTTGCATAATCTCTAGGATTGAGTGTTATTTTCTTTGTTTTTTAATAAAAAAAGAATCTTATACAGGGTGAAAGTATCATACAAGGCTAATAAGTACATGGATTCCTTATTTTCTTTAGTCTGCTGGTAAAGTGGTATTCATAAATATTGAGTACAGTTCCCAGGGCCAGATCATCTGACTTCATATCCTTTCTCTATTCTGTACTATTTACATCTTTGTGAAGACATTTACTCATTCTGTGCCCCAGTTTCCTCATCTGTAAAATGGAGACAACACTAGCACCTACATTGTAAAGTTACTGCAAACATTAAAAATAAGTTAACTCGGGGCACCTGGGTAGCCCAGTTGGTTAAGCATCCAACTTTGACTTAGGTCATGATCTCGTGGTTCATGGGTTCGAGCCCCACGTTGGGCTCTGTGCTGACAGCTCAGAGGCTAGAGCCTGCTTCAGATTCTGTGTTTCCCTCTCTCTCTGCCCCTCTTCCACTCCACTTGTTTTCTCACTCTCTCTCTCTCTCAAAAGTAAATAAACATGAAAAATGTTTTTTAAATAAAAATTAAAATAAGCTAACACGTGAAGCACTTCAGAGAGTTTCTACACATAGCAACTGCACAATAAATGTTAGCTCTTCTGGTTGCTTCTACTCTTCACACTCTAAGCAGCCTTTCCTCACAATGTTCATTGTTGTTAAACATACCACAAAAGGGAATCCTGGTCTGATAACTTTGAAAGCTGTTGTGTCAAACAATGTTAAAAGAATTATTTATTGCAGGACTCTTCAGAACTTTGGTGCCTGCTAATATGAAGCATAACTCTTGAAAATCTCTTCCCAATTTCACTGTAACACAAATACTTTTTTTTCTTCTAAGTATATGGTGAGTCTTTGGCTAGCAGTCCACAGTGGGGATACTCCTCTGGGACAAACCCATGGACCAAATGGTCTGAGAAGGTATATCCATTCTGTCTACACGTAGACCACTTCTGTCTCACAGAGACTAATATTTGAATCATGGAGATATGGGAGTTAGGTAGAAAGAAATTTTTGTTTACATAATAGCAGCAAGCTTTTGAATCAGTTTACATAAGTAGTGTTTCTTTCACAATTACTCTGGGAGGTAGTGAAATCAGAGATCTTAAAAGGTATAAAATATGCATTTTAACTTGCTCACATCCTACAGGGAGTAGTAGAGGGAATACCAGAATTTGAATCTAAGTGCTTAGTCACTATTAACATTACCTCAACTTCAGTTTAACCCTTTGATCTTGGACCAGTAAACAGGATTTCTTGAAGTTCTGTTCAGAGAATTCCTACCATGGTAAGTTTATATTTCAGGAAAATATTGATGGTATTTGTAACAACAAAACCAGTAATGAGCTACAAATTCCATTGACATGATTTTTATCACAGAACCCTTATCCCTCTCTTCCTCATAAAAAAATAACTGTTTAATAAAATATATAAACTGTGATCAGGTTAAGAAAACCTGAAGTCTCTTCTTCATAGAGTTACAGTACAAAAATATGAAGTAATAAAGTAACCAAGCCCCTTCTTAAATAAGATCCCATGATACAATTTCACAACTCTGATCAACACTGAAATTGTGTCTGAGCATCACTATATTTAAGGAATCCTTATGACCATGTTTTTCTATTACTAGGATTCAGTGCATAAACCATAAGCCAGAAAAAAAATATGGTAACAAAATTCTGGCAAGGTCCTTCTATCTTTTATAGGAAGTGTAAATTAATGATTTATATGGCACCATGCCGGTTATATCCATTTCTCACACATGTAAGATATGCTTAGCAATGTTTTATACTCCTGTGAAATATGAGTGGAAGAGGAAAACCATGAGAGGAATACACTAGGTCACTGCATTATTATGTCCCCAAGAATACATTATGTAGATATAGTTTTGTTTCTCTCCTTTTAGGAAGAGAGCATTAATCATGGGAAGCACCTCCCCAGTGTTAATACTGCTTGAGTAATTAAGGTTGTAAAAGACCTGGCCTTTCAGTACCCATTTTATATTTCTTTGTAGTTGGTTTGGACATCTAAGTTTTCCAGGCTTAGTGGTGCCAATTCCTGTCCAACTCTGTGCTGGTGGTTTTGTAATAATGGAAAACTTAAATGTAAGATTACATGTCATTACTCTTTTCTTCAAAGTATGGTTTCTGTTAAGTGTGTCTTCAGCATTTCCTTATTATTATTATTAATATTAATTCTCTTTCCTTCTTTATGTTGCAAGTAAAGTTCATTTTAGTTTCTTTGTACTACGTTAAATCATTTTTGTAGAAAAGTGAATACAAAGAGCAGGCTGTTGGAATATTTCCATAGACTTCCTATCTTTCCCAACTTGTGACCTCAAAGGGGTTTTGGGGCTCAGAGCACTTCTTCTTCACTTTGTTAGTTTTCTCGATTATGTGTCTCCTTGTAGAGTGGATTATCCAGAGAGATATGGTACAACAGTGCATTGCTCCTGTATGATTTTAGGAACCGTAAGTGTCAGGGCAGAGTGAAAACATTCTCCCCAGGTAACATAGGGCATAAGACAAACCGTAAAGGGAAAAGTTCTTTGAAGAATCTTATTTCATTCAAAAACTTTATGCACATTTTGAACTCTGCTGTGTTACATTTCTCTCGCTTAATGTTGAATAAAAATATCTTTCCCATGTTATTCTTTAAGAAAAATGTTAGTGGGGCACCTGGGTGGCTCGGTCGGTTGAGCGTCTGACTTCAGCTCAGGTCATGATCTCACAGTCTGTGAGTTCGAGCCCACGTCGGGCTCTGTGCTGACAGCTCAGAGCCCGGGGCCTGTTTCAGATTCTATGTCTCCCTCTCTCTCTGACCCTCCCCTGTTCATGCTCTGTCTCTCTCTGTCTCAAAAATAAATAAACGTTAAAAACATTTTTTTTTAAAAAAAGAAAAACATTAGCGATGATGATATAAAGACATATAGCTTTTATAATTTGTTAGGCACTGTTCTACGTGCTTTCTGTATATTAACTCAGAAATATGCATCACAGTTATTCTATGACATATATGCATGTAAATTTAGTTTAATAATTAGTGGACTTCCAGCCAAAGACTGGGCTGAGTCCTAGAGATTCCATTTATTTCTTACATAATTACTGGCAGGTTATCTCCTTTCCCCGAGTCTTTATCCATCACCTGTCAAATACCAATGTCAATATCTTTACTATAGTGTTAGGCTGTATATTTCATGAGGATAAATATAAAGTCTTTCATAAGATTCCTGGCAAATGTGAGGTACTGTGCCTTCCTGTCCCACCTCCACCCCACCGGACTACACAGTTCTTGAAACAAGATCCATGTATTTTTATATTGAATCCTCAGGACCTGTGTAGTCAGTTGCAATTAATGTCTATTTGTTGAGTGACTAGATGGATACTTGAAATAGCAAAATGAACAAACCAGTAAGCAAATTGTTAAATTGCTACTCTATATATGGTATCCACAATTCTATTCTGTAGGAATTGAATTTCAGTTCTTAGAGTTGCCTATCCTAGCCCTAATCTCTTAGTAATACCAATATTATCATCTGACTAATTTTTTTTTTCTGGTTTCTTGCTATCTTCTACATGTTGTCAAAAACTAATTATTTTTAGAAATTATTTTTAGAAATCCAGTTCTACTTTCAAAGTATTTCCATGTCTTTCACAACATTTGTCATGTAAAATAAGGCCTAATTCATAAAACACCAATTATTTTCCTTTCGAATTCCCACAACTCCTGGATTATGCTGATCACCATGACCAGCTAACTCATTTGCTACCTAACTCAATTCATTCTTCCTTTAATCAGTTTTTCCCACTATTCTTTTTTTTTTCAAATGTTCTTGCTTTCTTTCTAAAATGTATTCAGCAATCACCCCTTTTTGATACATCTCTCCATATACCCCATTCGAATCTCACTTGCCTTCATCAGTTTATTGTCATTTCCTCATCTGGAGCCTCAGTACTCCATACTTGGACTAACTCATAGTGGTGACCCTGGAGCTGGCCTCAGGCTCTAACTTCTCTATTTCCATGTCTAGAAGGACCAAGGACTGATCTCCTGAGATGCTGGTTGATCTTTCCTGCTGTTCCTCCCCACCTCCCACCCCCGCTCCTCACATCAGAGCACCATTGCTTTATGCACCTAACAGAACAGCTGTCTGTGCCTAAGGGTCAGCTGGCATGATCTATAGGAAAAATTGAGTCATGTGTTCTAAAACCAGAATCTAAATCTCCATAGATCTCTGGCTGTGTACATACTGTGGTTTTCAGAGACAGACATATCAAGCCCCTCTGTTCACACAGAATTAGCCTAAGGCCTAGTTCTTCACCATCTGGCAAGTGGATATCCAGCCAGAAATCATAGTTTTTCCTTCTCTTCTCTTTTCATCTATTACTTCTGTAATTGAAGCCAGTATTATAACTCATTCAGATAAACAGGAAAAAGAACACAGGGGTAATGAAAACCACACAAAAGGGAATTTTCCTCTGTATTTTCTGGTCTTTGTGCAATGAGAAGTTCTTCATATTTGCTTCTTAGAGTGGATATTTAACAATCTCATGTATGTCAATCTTACTATGTTAGCACTTCAATGTACAACAGGATCTCAGAGAACTTTGCGTATTTAGAATCATTCTAGGAAATATACTAAGGTACTAGTACACTCATTCTCTTTGCCCTTTTATATAAATTGGTTTATAAAACCTCTACCTCATTAACCAGATTTGATTCTGAATTATTTGGGGCTTATTTTCAAAAATTACATTTCAACTCAAAAATGAATATTTTTACACATCAGAGGTAATGAAGTAAATGAGTTATAGAACCAGACCCTAATATAAAAAAACGTTATAGGCAACCATAGTATCTTGTAAATAGGTATTTCCTTGGCTCACTTCTATACAGAGGTGATATGAATAGGGCTTTTTTCTGTCAGAATCTTTGAAAAAAATATTAATGTTGAGTTAGCACAAAATTCTTGTGTTGTTGGCTCAAACTGGAGAATTAAAGTGTTTGTGTTTTTATTTTGTCTATCTGTTATACAAACATGAAATTCTGTTCATGAGAATTGGCTGAGAGATAGGCAACCCAACCATTTCTCTAGTTCTGCCCTGTCCACATTAATAACTGTGCATGGCTATATGAAATTTAACTAAAAATAAGTAAAATTAAAACTGAGTTCCTTGGTCACACTAACTACATTTCAGGTGTTTAATAGACACATTAAATAATAGCTTCCATATTGATATGGAGCATTTCACTGTCAAAAAAATTTCTATTAGAGCAGTGAGATAAACCAAATTCACTCCTAAGAATCTAGAACAAATTGCACACACATACATACGCCCCATACCCTGCAGAAATGCCTTTATTGAAATGTTCCTTGATGTGACATTTAGAGGAATGTTGTAATTAACACACCTGAATGTTTTGGTAGTAAATTTATTACCAAAACCTCAGGGGAGAAATTGTCCACCGTATTACCCTGTAACTTCCTTGTAGGACAAATTCGTCAGATTTTAGTACCCAAAACAGGGTACTTCATATACCTGTTTTATTAATTCATGGGCCACCTTTAACATGGCACAAGTCGATACTGTCTTACTTTTACCACACTGATTCTTTGCATTTGCCACAATATTCAATTTCTCCAGACTTCTCAATTTCTTTATCTTATCTCATTACATGCTACACAGAACACCCCAAGTTGTTAAAAGCGCAGACTCTGGAACCAAGGTGCTTGAGTGCAGTTCTCAGCAGTGCATTATTAGCTCCGTGGCATGGGGAAGGCTATTTAGTGTTTGGGTGTGTTTCCTCACCTTCAGACTGAGGATTCACATGATAATAATGCAC
The DNA here is from genome assembly GCF_022079265.1 of Lynx rufus. Classification (NCBI taxonomy): domain Eukaryota; kingdom Metazoa; phylum Chordata; class Mammalia; order Carnivora; family Felidae; genus Lynx; species Lynx rufus. The sequence continues at coordinate 51,183,858 of NW_025814827.1, read as the reverse complement.
AGTATATAACACATTACCTAGGATATAAGGATCTTGTAAAATCATCTGAGAAATGAAGGAGATAGGAAGAGTAGATAGGAGCAAAAAAAGAAATAGGTCAGGAAGAATAATACAGCATCGTGGTATGGGATATAGACTACTGATACAACTTATGGATGGCTTCGTTTCTTTGTTTTATCTCACATGTTTTCCAAAAATAAATTTTTGCTGGCTTACAAAAACATACAAAATATAATAAAATACCAGCAATTGGCAGTGGATGTTGTCCAAGTTAGAAAAGACAACATTTAGTGAATGTAAATTGTAGAATATTTACTAAAAAACAGTCCTGTAACTTTTCCCTCATTCTTCATAAGCTGCTTTGAATTAGAGGAAAAAACCTATTTTTGAAGGCCAAACCTTTCATTGATATAGTGCCCAGCTGTTTGTATTCAGGAAAATCATCTCTCTGGGTTTTGGGGAAATTTACATAGCAGTATTCTGAATGCATTTTTTAAAATGTATTGGTCAAGATTGATCAATAAAAATTAATACTGATCACAATTGTTTAAGATCTTATATTTTTTTCCTTTTTCCACGTGAAGACATATTGGAATGCTTTCTTGACTTCTTATGCAGCGATAATTCCCTTGGTAATGGGAAAAATTTATAACATATACTTTGTTTCCATATTCATCTCTCTCTTTCCGTCTCTCTCTCTCCCTCCCCAACACACACACATACATACATACACACACACACCCCTACGATAGGAGGGCTTAGAGGATTAGAAAGGAAGGAAAGAAAGTCAAAATTGTATATACCATTAAAATCAGTGAAATAAGATCATTGAAGGCTGCCCCCGTTAACAAAGAGCAATTGGAGAGTGTCTTTCCGAAGGCTTCACGGGCATGGATTATTTTTGTTTGAGGTAAAGTATTGGGCTTCACTTGAAAAGCTGCCAAATACCCCTTTTGGATGTCCCATGATTGGTGGTGGCTCTTAACACTTCAATTCAATAGCTCAGCCGTGCCACCATCTGCCCAGCACTTTCATTCTGCTGGTTGGCATGTCGTTTCTTTGCTTTTAACATGCAACCCATGTAAAAATCCCTCATAATCTGCCAAAATTAGAAATGCAGCTGTTTTAAGTCTTAAACAGCAATAGCACTATTCATTATGCCAGTATGGAGGAATAAAATAGAAAGATGTATTTGAAAAGAGCAATACTACACCAGAATGTGTTTGTACCTCCACTTTTCTGAGTTATTTTTAAGACATCTATAGCCTGTTTGTTACCAGTGTTGACTTCAGGCTTAAAGTGAAGTTGATACAAAAATATACCAAATATCTCTTTCCCTACATATATTTTAATACAAGAATTGGAATTTGAATCAAGCTCTGAGTTCATTTTTCTCATGTTATGAGGCAATTTCAGTTTCTAGAAAATGACAATTTTTTTTTGGCTAACACTGGGTCTCATCTTATTCTATTTTTATTTTCCTCAGAAGTTTTTTGAGATTCTGATTATTATAACTTGTTAATCCTGAGAGCATGGTAATGTAAGGCTGTGTGGAAAATTCTTGATGGGTCAAAGCAGTTGGTCCTCTATTTAAAGAGAGAGAGAAAGAGAGATGAAGAGAAAAAAGATGTTTTCCCCCACACAGCAATCCCTTGATATTGAAAAACAAAAACCGAAACCAAAGCAAAAAGTACCCCTTGCTTCACTGTTATCCATAAGCACTTAAAAAATTTTTTTAAACATTTATTTATTTTTGAGAGACAGAGAGAGAAAGAGACAGCACAAGCAGGGGAGGGGCAGAGAGAGAAGAGAGGGAGACACAGAATCTAAAGCAAGCTCTAGGTTCTGAGCTATCAGCACAGAGCCCAATGTGGTTCTTGAACTCATGAACCATGAGATCATGATCTGAGCTGAAGTCGGATGCTTAACCAACTGAGCCACCCAAGTGCCCCCCCATAAGTAGTTTTTTAGGAATGATAGACATTAGGAAACAGTGGACATCTGGTATGGAACACTCCATCCAGAGATACCTTTTTCACGTTGATTAGACGTAACTATTCTGAAACTAAAATTGGACAGTTTGAAATTGGTTTGCTCCATCCTGTACACTTTGATATTCATACTGGTTTAAAGGTCTAAGCTGAATTCATCTCATTATGTGTTAATATTGCTCCCACATTGGATTTTTTTACCATGTGAATTTCAAGCACTTAAAAAATCATTTATATTTGTGAAAACTGACCTGGAAAAAATTACCTCCTATGGAATCAGGGCATGAAAAGTAATGACAGAGCAAGACACAAGTTGCTGCAATGGATGTACTTGATATGTTTTTGTCTTACATATTCAATAAGATTAATAATACTAAAGGAGAGGGGTAGTATATTATAGTTCTTAAAAAATCCACATAACAACTCAGTGTCAGATATATAGTAGTAATTCCAAAAATACTTGTTCATGATTGATATGCTTTGCTTAGCAATTTAAGACTTTGTAAATGGATCTCAATATGGAAGGGAACATTTAAGTTTGATTTTAGAGAGTTAAAATATTTGGAAAAATCCAAAGTTAAGAGAGACATTATTCCTTATGACATGTTATTCTAACAATCATTATAAATTTTTTGTAAAAAAATATTGTAAAAATTTTAACGACAAATATTTGTTTGATTCTGTAATCTTAATATGCTACCTTTTCTGCATAAAAAAAGGTATGTTTATATCTTGAGCCAAATAGATTTGTCTTGTCCTTCAAGCTTAACAGCAACCTCAGGATTATCTTATGTGTAAATCTCACTGTTGCTGGTTTTGTGCTTTTAAAAACGTTTAGTGCTGAGCCGAGGTCTTGGTTTGCCATCTCTAATGACTAAAATCTATTTTTGGTCTCCTGGAGTACTTAACATGCACAACAAGTGAGACAAGCACAAATGTATCTTTCCAGCTTTGAAATCAGACTAGCCTCCATAGATGATACCACCCTAGCAAGTGAGTCAACAGCCAAAACCCAATAGATTTTTAAATAAACTTTTCCATTTTTGAGTAGTTTTAGACTTACAGAAAAGTTGCAAAGATAGTACAGAGAGTTCACCTCACCCCGATTTGCTTTCCTCTATGTTATCATCTTACACCATCACGGTACATTTGTCAAAACCTAGGAATCAACATTAGTACATGATTTGAACTTACCAGTTTTTTCTACTAATATCCTATTTCTGCTCCAGGACTCATTTCAGAGTACCACATTGCATTTAGTTGTTACGTTTTTCCAGTGTCCTGCACCAATTTCTCAGCCTTTCCTTGTTTTTCATGACTTTGACAGTATTGCAGAAGACAGTCCAGGTATTCTGTAGAATGTCTCCCATCTGGATTTATCTGATGTTTTGCTCATGAGTAAACTGGGTTATGGATGTTTGGTATAAAATACCAGGGAGGTGCAGTATTCTTCTCAGGGGTACATGATATCAACACAGCCTCACTGATGATGTGAATCTTCATCACCTGGTTAGGGTAATGTTGGCCACGTTTCTCCACTGTGAGTTTATTATTACTCTTTCCCTACTCTATCACTAAGTCTAGCCTCCTTCAAGGGATGAGGTCAGGATAAGTTCCACCCTCTGGAAGAGGAATATCTACATATATTAAATTGAAATCTTGTGGAAGGAGAATTTGTCTCTTCTCCATTTATTTATTCAAAACCCAATTTTAGAGTTTTTTTGGTTTTAATGTTTTTACATTTGATAACATATGTTTTGGTGCCATTTGTCATGGTAATATTTTTGAGTTCAATGTTCCGTACTGTACGTTTAAGAGAATATACACACATATGATTATAGTTTAAGGAGATAATTGTGAATGCCAGTGAATACCAGTATAGCAAACTGTGATGGTTAATCTTCTGTTAGTTTGACAGGGCCATGGGTGCCCAGTTATTTGGCTAAATATTCTGGTTATGCCTTTGAGGATAGTTCTGGATGACACTAATATTTGAATCAATAGACTGAATAAAGCAGATTACCCTCCCCAGTGGGGGTGGGCCTTCTCACCCAATCCCTTGTAGTCCTGATTAGCACCTGCTTTTGCTGATTAGCAAAAAAGCAGAGTAAGGGAGGATGGTCTACTTGACTGTCCCTAAGCAGGAACATTGGTCTTCTCCTGTATTCACCCTGGGATTGGAAGTATATCATGGCCTCCACAGCTTGCTGATTGCTGATCCTGGGACATGTTAGCCTCCATAATTGTGTGAGCCAGTCTTCATCCTATTGGTTGTTTTCCTGTGGAGAACTCTGACTAAATACACCAATCATCCCACTGAAGAATTCGAGAAATACTGTAACCTTAAAAAACCCTTGTGTGGCCCTTCCCTGGCTCTCTCTTTCTGTTGAAATTTATGTTAATCATCTCCTTGCATTTATTGTTTTATGTGATGAGATTTTAAAACTTATAAATTGAAATTCTTCTAAGATTGTTAAATATGATTCTGAGCTAGCAAAAGCTGTGAAATAGTTCTTCTACACTTTTGCATTTTCCCCTTTTATTTAGAGGAATAAAATGCATTTCTTCCTTAATTCTTTAGTAGTAACTGATAAAGTATACTCTGTGTACTGAATAAACTAACTCTTAAGGAGTTTCTTCACTCCTAAATAATGTGCTTCTGAAGCAAGTGCTAATCAATGGATAAGGATCCTCTTATCTTTAGTTCTAATTTGCCATAAAAGAGGATCTTTGCTTAATAACAATTTTCAACTATTGTAGTGCAATTTGAAGAAACTTGACATGTTAATACTATGATAAAAGATAAGTCATATAAAATGTATTTTGGCACAATTATGTAAGATTTTACTATCTTGCTGTAGAAGGAGTGATTGTAGCTTTGTTTCGATTTAAATATCTATAGTTATTTTTAAAATAAATATTATAAGTTATAAAGGCACTTGGTATCTTTACTAAGACCAATAAGTAAGGAGAAAATATTTAAATCTTTTATTGACATTATAGCCACTGTATACATTTTGAAATTAAATTTTTAAAAGTTTGAAATGTTTACACACTTATAATAATAGCCATACACTCCATAAAACAAAGGCTTGCAAGTTTCAAACCCTAATAGTTAACTCATGTCTCTAAATCATTTTAGTTTGTCCACTGACCATGTGCAAAACTAATCTTAATCCCATTTCTTTATGTCATCTTTTAAATATTTTAATGCCCTTAAAATCTCCTCTTTTCTAGGTCATGTTTATTTTTATTTTTTCACTTTGTATTTTTCCAGCTTTATTAAGAGATAATGAACAAGTGAAATTGTAAAATATTTAAAGTATACAACATGGTGAGTCAATACATGTATGTATGTACGTACTGTGAAAGGATTTTCTCCATTGCATTAATTAACACTTCTATTACCTCACATATTTACTTTTTTGCATGTAAAAACATTTACATTCTACTCCCTTAGTAAATTTAAATTATGCAATACAGTGTTATCAGCTTTAGTCACCATGTTATACATTAGATCCTCAGGCCTTATTCATCTTATAACTAAGATAGGTTATAAGTTCCTTCACTTGCCTAAAAATCATTTGAGGTACTTGATTTGGTCATCCCATTAAATTGTCCTTTCTAATGTCAGTTTATTTGCTTGATAAAGGCATCACTATGTGTTAATCCATTAGCAAGGAATAATAAATGTCCCAGAATGACTAGCAATACTTATTAAGCAGCATCTGTGTTTTGGATTATAGTGAAGGCCCAAAGGTAAGATTGACAAATTTACCTTTAATGGTCAAATGGAGCTATAGTCAGAAGTGATGGTCTGTTGATGGAAACTGGAATGTCAGAGTCAGATATTTCAAGATGTCACGACAGGGTCAGTGATCTGTCAACCTGAAAGATGTATCCTATGGGTCATTTTATGATGATGAATAAGCAACTCCAGGTAGGTATATCAACATTCAGGAAGCCCATAGAGCTGGGCTAGAATCTGGAGTCTCTATTAGAGAGAGTTACTAATATCATGAAGTGGTCAGATAATGAGTTGCATATGTAAGCAGGGAGTTAAGCTCCAGAAGTCACAAAAAGTACTTGAAATAGAGGATATGATCTAATTTGGAAGTGACAGTTGTTAGTTGTTTGGTTGCATCTGGGAAGGAACTGATGCGAGAGGGGAGTGATACTGGACATATAACTGTGTGCCATAAATTATCTATTTAGCTATTGCTTATTTTTTCTTTCCCACTAGGATATAAGTTCCAGAAGGGCAGGCACATTATCTTTCTTCTGTAGTCCAAATTATTCCAAAATTATCTATTGCTTTATTCCAAATACTTAGAACAGAGCCTGACACGTAGTAAGCACAATAAATAGAAGTTAACTGAATGATGAATGTATCTTTCAACAAGTAATATTAACAATTCCTTTTTACTAAATATTTGCATTGCTTTCTATTTGCTTGTTCAAATCACTATATTTTCCCTCCTGTATCACTGGTATAGTTTCCTAATTGGCTTCCTGGCTTCCAGTCTTTTCTCCTCTCATCCATATTCCTCCATCATACAATCCTAGTAATTCTAAAGTCTAAACTGGATCATGCCATTCCTCTATGTAAAAACCTTTCAACAGCACAAGGATAAATCCTCCTGCATGACTTATGAAACTGTTTGTGATCTTCCTTCTGCTTATTTCTGCAGCCATATGGTCCCTATTCCACTGTCTACCTCACCCACCCCTAGTATATGGGCATCTGGAACATCTTTCATTTCTTCCAGTATATTACGGTGTCTTATCTTACTTTGAATGTTCCTTTACACCTGCTAGTCTTACAATCCATACTATTCATATGCACCTCCATCCTCTTTTGCCTAACTTCTTTTTTCTTTAATTTTTAAAATGTTTATTTATATTTGAGATAAAGTGTGGGTGGGGAGGGGCAGAAAAAGAGAGACACACACACAGAATCTGAAGCAGGATCCAGGCTCTGAGCTGTCAGCACAGAGCCCAGTGTGGGGCTCGATCCCACAAAATGTGAGAGATCATGACCTGAGCTGAAGTCAGACGTTTAGCCAACTGAGTCACCCAGGCACCCTGCCTGGCTAACTTCTATTCATCTTTCATGACTAGGCACGTGTAACCTCCTCCAGAAAGTCTTACCTGAAACACCAAGTTTGGATCAGGCATCTCTTCTACCAGGTGCTCCCTTCCTTAACATTTGTCACATTCTATTTATAAAGACATATGTACTAGTTTAATATAAATATAATTTAATTTATTAAAATATAAATAATAATAAAAAATATAAAAAAATAAATAATATAAATATAATATAAATATATTAATATATAAATATAAATATATAAATATATTATATATAAAAATATATATATTATATATATTAAATTGCTACACTGATTATCACCATGGGTACTTAAGTCAGATTTGGATTTAAATATGATATGGATGATAATCAGTTTAGGACATTATCATGATTACTTGTCAATCCAAAGAGAAATTTTTTAAATGATTTTTTTTGTTTGTGTGCCTTTTTTAAATTCATAACTTGATTAACATTTAACAACAGTGTTACTGAAAAACTATTTTCAGTGAACAACAATAAAGAATATATGGAATGAATTTCCATTGAAATACAAAGACTTAAAAAGACATGAAGAAACCAAATTTTTTAAATGGGCAAATAATTTGGAAAAAAAAAAAAAAACAGAATTTGAATAGACATTTCTCCCAAGAAGTTACATCCATGACCAAAAAGCACATGAGATGTTCCACTTCATTAGTCACTGGGGAAATGCAAATCAAAACCACATGAGGTACCACTTTACACCCACTAGGATGGCTATAATCAAATAGAAAAGCAATAACAAGTTTTGGCAAAGATGTGGCAAAATTAGGACTCTCATAGATTGCTGATGAGAATGTAAAATGGTGCTGCTGCTTTGGAAAAGAGATTGGTAGCTCCTCACAATTTCCCAAAAATTTATGCCTAGGTATATACCCAAGAGAAAACATGTTCACACAAAAACTTGTAAAAAATATTCATAGAAATACTCATTGTAGCCAAAAAGTAGAAAAAAAATACAAATCTCTCTTAACTGATGAATAGATAAGACAACATGTGCTGTATCCATTCAGTGAATGTTACTTAGCCATAAAAATGAATCAAGTACAGATACATGCTACATCGTGGATGAACCTTGAAAACATTATCCCAAATGCAAGAAACCTGACCCAAGTGGTGACATATTGTATTATGTCATTTATGTGAAATGTCCAAAACAGGCATAACCATTAAGATAGAAAGATTAAAACTACAAGAAAAAATAAATAAGGAGAATTTGGCCTTTCTTTTCATCTAGAAGATAAAGGTTTGGTAGAGTGAGGGTAAGGGAAGGTATTATATCAAAAATACCATGGAAATCTTTTATACACAATTTCATTTGCTTTAAGAACTTTGAATTGCTTAAGATCGATAGAATATAAGAATTAGAGTCAACAAGCTGACTCTCAGTAAGCTTTATTTTTAGGAGTTACTTAAGGAAGGATTATTATTCAAATTATCATCTTAGGGTAACCTGGCAATGTGAGTAATTCAGAGCATTTGGCTTTAGCACCTTGTAGTTCTGACATGCAATATGCTTTGATCCTTTCAGAGCAGAGATTTTCTGTTTTTGCCAATGCAGAGTTCTCTCTTCTCCTTAACTGAACATGTTTATGCAGTGATATGATATTCTTGATGGAGCAATACTACATCTTTAGCTTTGAAGAACAAAAATTACATGGACTGAATTGTGTGAGTCCATGGACACACCTGTGTGTGCGTGTGTGTGTGTGTGTGTGTGTGTGTGTGTGTGTGTGTGTACAATCTGGTAGAGTCATATTATTATGGTTTTTGAATGGAAGGTGGTAGGAGACCTCTGTACTTAGAGCTGCAGATAAGTAAGTGGAGATAAAGTAACTGAAATGAAAGCATAGACAAAGGATGATCAAAGATGTATGGGAAAAAAATATCCTGGAGTTGATCATATCATGAAAAAAATCTTAATGAATTCCTCCAAGTAGAAACTATCCAGGGTATGTTTCTTAACCTCAGTGAAATAAAATAAAGTAGTGTAAAAGACAAACAAAATCTATCAACTCAAAAATTGTAAAAAAGCCTTCTAAAAATTCAGGTTATAGAGTAAAAGCAAACAATGAAATTATAGACTATTTGAAAATGAATGATAATGAGAATACTATACATCATATACTTTAGGATATTGCCAGAGTGGTCTTAAGAAGAAAGTACATATTCTTAAATGCATTTATTAGAAAACAAGAATGTTTGGAAATGATGAATTAATCATTCCACTCAAGAACATGTAAAGAGAATAGTAAAATAAATGAATTACATAAGATTAAAGAGGATACGATGCATAATTTTTACCAATGCCTTAGAAAATGGAAATGGGGTTTATTCTATGAGTGAAGGATTGCACACTTTTTAGAAATTTATTGTAATTTATACATTAATCTACATTAGTAGATTAAAAGAGAAGAATGATATGATTAACTCAGCAAGTATTGGAAAAGCTTTGCATTTTATTCTGAAATAAATCTGTGGCAAGTTAGGAATAAAGATAAACTTCCTTAGCTTTATAAAACATATTTTAAGAAACCTGTGTCACGTACCTCATGTAACAGTGCAGTGAGAAAGAGTCATTCTCATAAAAGTCTGGAATAAAAACCCAGTAGTCTGTCTCATGCATCATCATTAAATATTGTACAGACAGGTCTTAACTAATGGTATATGAAAAAGAAATTGTATGTAAGTATTAGAAAGGAGAAAAGCCAACTTTTTTTTTAACAACTTGATTGTCTAATAGTTAAATCTAAGGAATTTAACTGAAAAGCTCTTAAAATTGATTAGAGGGTTTAGAATAAAGTGATAATAAATCATAACTTATAAGAGAAATTCATAAAATACTAAGTAATAAGCCTTAGAAATGTTGATGCCTCTAGAAGAAAACTATGATACATTCCTGGAAGACATTCAAAGAAGAGAAAAGAAGATAGTTCCATTTTCCTAGATAGGAAGGTTCAATAAATTGAACATTTTATTTCCTCCCAGCTTAATAATGCATTTACTGGGATCTTAATAAAGTTTAAAAAGAATTTTATTCAACATGAAAAACTGATTTGGAAGGGAAAATGTGCAAGAATAAGACTTTCGGAGGTATCCAGATTATGATCTTGTGGCTCCTAGGAGGTTGGAGAATTTAGGGCTGAGACAGGAAATAATGCAAGGTGAGCCTGCAATATTTTATTATGCCAGCAAGCAAAGAAGCTATCAAGGACTAATGACTTGAGAATGATATCACCAAAATGGCAAACGTAAGTTGTTCCTGACTTCACTCTCCTTCACAAGAAAAACAACTAACAACTATTTTAGAACAAGACACCACTGAAAGAATTCTAAAATATGAGGGTGAAGCTAAAGTACCAAGAGCACAACAGAGACCAAGACAGACTGCATCTCAAGAGTAAGAAAAGCAGGAAGCTACATATTGACCACATTACCCCTCTCCCAGTCCAGCACAGCACCATGTAGAGAGATCTACCCTGATGCTCAGCTTCCTTCAGTGGGAAAAGAGAGCCCATAGGGACAACCAACCTCCTCTCCAGCATCGTGGGTCACTTTGTGGAAGCCCTTATTCTGATCTTGCACCACAGGGATTGCAGGGCAAACTGTGGGGCACAACCACTGAGAATCTGACTTTGATAGAGAAGGAGTGAGGGGCTTACAACAATTAGCACATAGGATCTTGGCTGGCTGAGCTCCTGCCTGCATTGTACAAGGAGTATTCTCAACCAGCAGCTTTACTCAGCTTGGTATGTGGGTTGGTTGGAGTTAAGAAAACAAAGAACTTTACCAGCTTTAGAGCTTCTTCTCCTGCTGTGCCTGGGTAGGGAATCTAATTTGCAGCCCTGCTGAATATAGCCGTTAGCCTGTCTGACCAAGGAACCTAACCAGAGCATGTGGAAGCTGCATAGTTCATTCAGCATCCCTGCATACAGTGGCAGTTCAACACAGAGCATAGCCTGTGGCTTCTGCTGTCCATGGAATTCAGTGCAACATTTGGACTGATCTGGGTTCCCCAACCATGAGGTGTACAGCAATGGGTCTCATTTTGCTGCCTTCCAGGACAGGGGAGCTAATTCATAGCCTCATCAATTGCTAAATATAGTAGTTGTTCCCAACCATTTAGTAAGCCTGACAAGAGCCTAGGCACCTGCAAAGCCCATCTACAACCTCACTTGGTAGGGAACTAAGCCAGAAGTCTTGTCTACCTGTTCTCAGCCACTGGCACAGTCCACATCCCCATTCTCAGAGTTCAAATAATTGTCTTGCCCCCAAATCGACCATGTTAATAGACTCCACCTGTTCAAGGACATTACCAGCAAACATACCCGGAAACCCAGCTGAGCTCACTAGTAAAGAACTGTCTCTGACAAAGCAAAACTGCAAAGTCTGGGAAAGGTGCTTGATTATTCAAATGCACAGATACCATCATAAGGAATCAAGGATGATGAAAAATCAGGTAAATATGACACCACTAGAGAAACTAGCTTCAATAACTGACTAATGAAATGGAGATTTCAGAACTGTCAGACATGGTATTCAGAATAATTCTCTTTAGGAAGTTAGGAGACTATTGGAAAACACAGAAAACTAAATGAAATTGGGAAAACCATGCATAAACAAAATGAGAAGTTTGACAAGGAAACACCAATCACAAAAAAAAAAACCATACAGAAATTATAGACTTGAAAAGTATAATAACTAAAGGGAAGATTTCATTAGAGAGTTTCAAGAGTAAGCTTGGCCATGCAGAAGAAAGAATCAGTGGCCTGGAGGATAAGATATTAGAAATTACCCAGTCAGAGGAGTAAAAAGAAATGAGAATGAAAGTGAGTGAAGAAAGCCTATGGGATTATGGGACACAATGAAATAATATTTGTATTATGGGAATTCTAGAAGAAGAAGAGAAAGAGAAAGGGGAAGTGTATTTACAGCAGTAATGCATGAAAACTTCCTGAAGCTGGGGAAAGAAATGGATATCCAGATCCATGTGGCCAAAGGACCCCAAATAGATTGAACCTGAATAGAACTACATTGAGACACGTTGTAATTTATCAAAAATCAAAGACAAAGAATTTTAAGAGCAGCAAGAGAAAAAAAGATAAGTTACATATAAGGGAACCCCCATAAGAATATTGGCAGAATATTCAGGCCAGGAGAGAATGGGATGATACATTTGAAATATTGAAAGAAAGTAACTGTCAACCAAGAATTCTGTATCTGGTGAAGCTGTCCTTCAGAAACAAGGAGGTGGATAAAGACTTTCCCAAATACATAAAAACTGAGGGAATTCATTACCAGACCTGCTTTACAAGAAATACTAAAGGATGTTCTTTGAGTGGATATAAAAGAAAACACTAATTAACATCATAAAAACATTAAAAAATAGTGTAAATCTCACTGGTAATGGAAAATATATAGCTTTGATTACCTTCTGCAGTATGGTAATAGTGGTGTATAATTCACTTAGAGCTGTGGTTTAAAAGTATAAAAAATGTAAAATGATAATGATAATGATCTGTTATTAGTTATATAGTATAAAGCACATGTAAATTGTAAACCTAAAATGTGAGGAAAAGGAGAAGCAAAAATGTAGTTTATGAATTGTATCGAAGTTAAGTTGCTATCAGTTTACAATATGGTGTTATAAGTTTAAGATATATTATGTAATCCTCATGGTAACTACAAGAGAAAATCCTATAGTAATTACACAGAAGAACATGATGAAGAAGTCGAATCATACTGATACCAAATGACATCAAAACACAGAAATGACAGCAAGATAGGAAACAAGGAAAAGCATATCTACAAAACAACCAGAAAGCAATTAACAAAATAGCAATAGTAAGTCCTTACTATCAAAATTACTTCAAATATAAGTGGATTAAACTTTTTCCAATTAAGAGAAATAGAATGGCTGAATGAATTAAAAAAAAAAAAACAATGTCCAACAATATGCTGCCTATAAGAGACTCATGTTAGCCTTAAAGACACACATAGACTGAGAGTGAAGGGATGGAAAAAGGCATTTCAGTCAAATGGTATCCAAAAAGTGCAGGGGTAGCTATACTTAGCTTTAAAACAAAGATTATAATCAGAGACAAAAATAAAGGACACTATATAGTGATAAAGAGGTCAATTCATCAAGAAGACATAACAATTGTAAATATTTATGTGTCCGACATTGGAACACCCAAATATGTAAATAAAAAATCTTAATAGAGCTAACAGGAGAAATAAACAATAATACAGTAATAGATGAGAACTTGGCTACCCTACTCTCAACAGTGGATAGATCGTCCAGACAGAGAATTAATAAAGAAACAGCATATTTGAAACAATACAACAGACCAAATGGACAACAGACATATCCTGAATATTGTCCATCAATAGCAGAATATACATTGTTCTCAAGCATACATGGAACATTTTCTGGGATAGACCGTATGTTAGGCCACAAAAGTCTTAGCAAATTCAAGATTGAAATCATAACCAAGTATCTTCTCTGACCACAATGGCATGAAAATAGAAATTAATAATGAGGAAAACTGAAAAATTCATGGATATGTGGTATTAAACAATACTCTCCTGACCAACCAATGAATAAAGGAGAAATTAAAGGGAAAATAAAGTTTCTTGATAAAAACAAAAATGATAACACAACACACCAGAACCTGTGGGATGCAGCAAAAGCAGTTCTAAGAGGAATTTTCATAGGAACATATCTAAAGAAATGAAGACACTTAACTCGAAAAGATATATGTACGACCTTGTTCATAACAGATCTATTTACAATAACCATGACATGGAAATGGCCTAAGAACCCATTGATGGATCACTGGATAAAAAAGTTGTAATATATCTATCTATATCTATATCTATCTATCTGTATTTACACTTGTTATGTCTTCTTGATGAATTGATCTCTTTATCACTATATAATGTCCTTTTTGTCTCTGATATATATATATATATATATATATATATATATATATATTGATATATATATATATACACACATACATATATGTGTATATACACACACACACACATATATGTGTATATGTATACACACATATACTTTTATATATATACCCACACACACATATACATACGTATATACGTATACATACACACACACACACACATAATGGGATATTACTCAGCCATAAAAAAAAATGAACACAAGGAAATCCTACCATTTGTGACGATATGAATGGGCCTTGAAAGCTTTATGTTAAGTGAAATAAGTCAAACAGAAATACAAATACTGTATGATCTTACTTATGTGGAATTTAAACAAATATATCAGACTTGTGGTTATCAGAGGTGGAGGGTGGTGGAGGGGAAATTGGAAGAAGGTTTTCAAAAGGTATAAACTTGGAGTTTTAAGATAAATAAGTACTAGGGATATAATGTGTAACAAGATGGTGGTGGCTAACACTATTGTATAATATATAGAAAAGTTGTTAAGAGAATAAGTCCTGTGAGTCTTCATTACAAGGAGATTTTTTTTTCTTTTTGTCTTCCTTTTCTTTTCACTGTATCTATATGCGAAGATAGATGTTAGCCAAATTTATTGTACAAGCATTTTGCAATATATTTAAATCAAATTATCATGTTGAATGTCTTAAACTTATACAGTGATGTATGCCAATTCCTTCTCAGTGAAACTGGAAAAAAAGTGACAACAACCATTTATTTAGCCCAAGGGAAAAAGAAGACTAATAACTCTTGTCAAAAGGACACAGGAGCCAACATGAAGGGTTTCCCATTGAGTAAATGTGGTACAATTTAAGCATCAAAAAGAAATGAGTTCAAATTATGGAAAGAAACATATTGGATATATAAAAATTTCTGAGCTCCTGATATGTAAGACAAAATAGAGTGAAGAAGAAGAAAAATACTTATACTGGACATAATTAGGGTACCAACTAATTATTGAAAATAATAGCAAGTAGGGGCGCCTGGGTGGCGCAGTCGGTTAAGCGTCCAACTTCAGCCAGGTCACGATCTTGCGGTGCGTGAGTTCGAGCCCCGCATCAGGCTCTGGGCTGATGGCTCAGAGCCTGGAGCCTGTTTCCGATTCTGTGTCTCCCTCTCTCTCTGCCCCTCCCCCATTCATGCTCTGTCTCTCTCTGTCCCAAAAATAAATAAACGTTGAAAAAAAAAAAAAAAGAAAGAAAATAATAGCAAGTAAAAGGAAAACATTAAGAATTTATCTTGTCTTTTCTGTACTAACTGTATTTCAGAAAAACCAAATAGCACCAGTTTATGAGAAAAAGCTATGCTTTATAGCATTATCCTAACAATATGGAATGAATAATAGAATTAGAAAATTACTGTTTTGTAGCCTGTAATGAAATAGTTGTTTCAGGTAATGTTCACTAATGAATGAATTATTAGTGTTGATTCTCGAATTTTAGTGAGCATCAGAATCTTCTAGGG
Source organism: Lynx rufus (assembly GCF_022079265.1). NCBI lineage: Eukaryota > Metazoa > Chordata > Mammalia > Carnivora > Felidae > Lynx > Lynx rufus. Next base: position 51,168,285 of record NW_025814827.1, on the reverse strand, counting down.
GAACTTACTAAAAACAGATTGTTGAACTTCAGAGTTTCTGACTCATTATGTTTAAAATATGGCCTAGAAGATGCATTTCTGATAAGTTTTCAGGTGATACTAATGCTGCTGGGGTGAGGACCACACTGTGAAAACCTCTGCATTAGATGAAATTTTGGTGGGGAGCTTCAGAATGGAAAAATCAAGCTGTCACCACCTGAATCTACTCATCAGTGAGCATTACTAACATGGGGTGACCGGATATCATGGACCTCCAGATGTTGTATAAAATGGAGTACATGGTACTGAACTGCATTAGATAGCCTTCTCCAGAGAAACAACCAATAGAGAGGGCATGTGTGCAGTATGTGTGTATGGAGAGAGAGAAGGAGAGAGAGAGAGAGAGAGAGAGAGAGAGAGAGAGAGAGAGATTTTAATGAACTGACTCATTTAATTGTGGATGTTGTCAAGTCACAAATCTGCAGGTTAGTCCAGCAGGCTGAAGACCCAGGGAAGGCTGATGTTTTAGCTGAAGTCCAAAGGCAATCTGCTAACAGAATTCTCTCTTCCTCAGGGGAGGTCAGTTTTTTTTGTTGTTGTTTGTTTGTTTGTTTGTTTGTTTTTTCTGTTAAGACCTTCATCTGATTAGATGAGGCCCACTCACATAATGGAGGACAATCTGCTTTACTTAGAGCCTACTGATTTTAAAATTACCCTTAAATTTTACCTTAAAATTTACCCTTAAAATTACCCTCACCTTAAAATTACCCTTACAGAAACATTTAGAATGATGTTTGATCAAATCTCTGGATACTGTGGATTAGCCAAGTTGACGCATAAAAGTAACTATCATATGAACATAAAATATTCTTGCCAAAAAGTTGAACCTGAATCCAGTCAAGCCTCCACAGCTAACATTTTTTTTAAACAAAAACTATGGGAGAAAGATGAACAAGATAAATGATAAAACAAGGAATAGAAGTGATTAGGTTTCTTCACCGTGTCAGTGGTATTGAAGGAAGAAGGAAGGGAGAGAGAGCAGGGGGAAGGAGGGAAACAAGGAAAGAGGAAAAAAGGAAAGAAAGAGAAAGGATGGGGGACTGCCCTAGACCAAGAAATTTGAGAGACAAAACAACCAAATGTGATGTGTTGAACTTGTCAGCACCTTATTCTCACAAATAAGTTGTAAAAAGAAGTTTTGAAACTATTGGACACATTTGTTTATGGAATAGAAATTATCAAGAAAACAAGTCTTTGTTTCAGTAGATGTTATTATGACATTTGTGATTATATATGAAAATGTCTTTTTTTATTTTAAAAATGCATTCTGAAATATGTAGGGGTGTATGACAAAGTGTGGAATCTGCTTTAAAATACATCAGCAAAGGAAAAAGAGAATTAAAAGGGATAGGTGGAGCAAATAGGGCAAAATGTTGATAATTTTTGAATCTGGTGTTGAGAATGAGAGTTCACTGTACTATTCTTTTTCTAGGCTTGAAAAATTTCATAGTAAAGTTAAAAAAAAAAGAATAATGGAAGAGCACTTACCCTTCTAGCTATCAAAGCATCCTATACATCTACATAATTAAAAGTGTGGTTTTGACTGAGCGATAGACAGCTCAGTAAAAAAATACAATCAAGAAAGAGAAATATTTGTCTATAAAAATTTAGTTTCATTTTGAATCAGGAGAAAAAAGAATGGATTCTGCCATTGGTGATGTTGAAACAATTGGACACCCACTTAAAAGATAAATTCTAAACAGTCTAGTGCTAAGAATCAAATCTATAAATTGTAGGTAAAAGCTTTCTGAAGTATGACACAGATCTCTAAATCCATAAGGGAAGTTATTGCAAAGTTCAAAGTTATTAGAGTATTTAAACTTCTGAACAATTAAAAAATGTCATAAATGCAAAGCACTAACACAATAATTGGAGAACGTCTTGCCATGAAAGACAAAGGATTAAGAGTATGAATATATGTGGAGCTCCTTCAGGAATGAGAACAAATGAAATTAAAGGAGAAATGTGCAAAGGTCTGGACACTGTACAAAAGAAGAACTAAACATATATGAAGACAAATGGGTGATACTTCTAATAAAAATTTTGAAAAGATGGTCAATCTCGTTTGTAATCTAAGAAATGCAAATGGATACACTACCTAGCAGATTATCAAAACTGAAAAGCCTAGGCAACATCCAGTATTGATGAGGGTACAGAGTTTTACAAAGCAAACTTGTTGACCAAGCAGTTCTACTTCTAGCTATCCGTTCTTTAGAAATGTTCTTGCATGTAAGAACACTCCTCCAAGGCTATTAGCAACACGTTAGAATTCGGTATAAGAAGTGCCTGTTATTATCAGAGAACTGGAAAGGAACTGGCAAAGGCTAGGATTTTCTATAGCATTTAAATTTCAGGGACGACATGGAAAAGCAGAAATTAATTTAGAAGGTCAGAGTGTATGTACCATGTAGGATTTTTCCTTAATAGATCATTGTTTAATATCTCATTTCTTCCTTGTCAAGCTTGACAGAGCTTGATGAAGCTTACTTTATGAAATTTTAAAACTATAAATAGCTTTCCTTATAAATAACACTGTTACACTACTTTGTTGTCTTCATTGAAAAATGACATCCTAGAGAACCACATCTATTTTGCATAGTTTTAGTAATTTTATGAGTTTTACATAGTACCTCATGATCCAGATAACAGTCATTAGAAACATGTATTTATGTTTCAAATGTCATTTTTCAATTTTCCAAATCTTGGTTTCAAATATCCAAATCTTTGTAGGAATGAGACACCAGGGTAGTGTTCCAAATATCAACACTTTGACAGATCTCTTATGAGTAATGATAATGCTTTTTATAAAAATTAGAAATATAAGATGTAATCAGGAAAGGCATATTTCAGTAAAGTTTTCGCGCATCTCTTGTTTTTGTGTGAAATTTGACCTCAGGTTACTTTAGAAATGTGTAGCACATCTTCAGATACTGCTTCACAAGTTTGAATAGGCATTTATTCTCAGGTGCTCTGTCTTCCCTGGCATATAAAATTACAGGGTTCTTATATAATATCAAAAAAGTAGAAAGCTGTGGGAGTTATACAATTTCATTATGTCAAACAGGAATACATTAAAGCTTACTGTTTGTTAAAGTTAAAAATACATTTGCTGAAATTGCTGGAGAAATGCAAGCACAATCGTGTCAAAAAAAATGAAAAAGAAGTGAAGTGCGATTACCTAAAATTCCTTTAATCCAATTCATGAAACACAATTTTATATTAAAACATTATTTCCTTTCCCCCAAAGTTGTTTTGCACATACATTTTAATAGAATAGATGTTTGCAGTGGCATAACATACTGTAAATCAGTGGCTGCCCTAAAACGGCATCATGAAATTTAAAATGTTACTAAAAGCGGATCTGCATATATGATACAGACCTCCTTATTTTAGAAGATAGTAATTCAGGTGAAATTTTAAGTTTGTATTAAATGTTGAATCTTGTGTACATATATTCACTTATATAGTAGAAACGCTGAGGGTTGTGTTGGTGTTATCATTTGCCATCTGAGTCGTAAATGCTACGAACAGTTTTCAAAATATGCAGCTGAATGTTTCAGCTCCGAATACCGAGATTTGAGATTGTCCTGTCAGAGCAGGAATGGACTTAAGTAGGGGTATGTGATTTGTTTTCTTCATGTGTGTCAAAGTGTGGCAGGACATGGGTCAGGTACAACTTGCAGATGTGCTTTATTTAAGAGTCAACAGATAGTTGTTTTTTCCAGAAAATTAGAGTAGACAAATAAAAATATGGAGGTTTGACAGAACATCTGGATTCCAGGGTTTTCTTGAAAATTCAGAGGAACTGGCACTTGGGCTCAGCATTCCACAACGGCCACCACCTGGAGCAGGTAGCATCCCTTCTGATGGATCTTCTCCTCTTTTGTTCACTGCAGTCACCTCCACCCTTGGTTGTCTTCCTGGCACTGAGGTCAAGTATCAGTCACCACTTGTCCTTGCCACTGCAAAGTGTCTCCAATAATTTAGAAATATTTAGTGGGAACTATGTCTCCAGCTAATGAGAGAAAACAAAAAATTGAAACGTCTGAATGTTTCAAGCAGAATATGTTGTAATCTTATAAAGTGGCTTACTTCATTCATTTTTTTCTATTTTCTGCCAGGTCTTATAAACATTTAAGAAGTATTTTTATTGACATAGAATTAATATACCATAAAAATCAGACATTTAAAGTTTATAGTTCATTGGTTTTCAGTATATTCACAGCATTGTACAGCCATCATCATCTAATTTAAAAAATTTTCTTTACCCCCAAAAGAGACCTCATAACCATTAGCAGTCTTTAAGTCTGTATAGACATTTAAAAGTATAAAACTGATAGTAGATGTGAAACAAAGGAATCAGCTTTAGTCTCTAATCCAGATTTTATTTCAAACTTGGCAAAACTTGATTTTCATGTTTTGTAAATAGCTGGCCTTTCCTAGATTTTTGTGTACTTCAGATTTTATAAACAAACCTCTTATCTCTATCTAAAATAATTAGTTGAAAAAAATGGAAAACCAAAAAACCTTATACATATGTGCATACATAGGGAAGTACATGGCTCTATGTAATATCACTAGATGCTTTCATGGTGACAGACATGAATCCATTATTCAATAGTTTGTATGCTTAAATGGATGAAAGACCTAAATGTGAGACAGGAAACCATCAAAATCGTAGAGAAGAACAGAGGCAGAAATGTCTTTGACCTCAGCCATAGCAATTTCTTACAGACACATAACCCAAGACAAATATATATAATGTAATGTAATATAGAATGAAATATTACTCAGTCATCAAAAAGAATGAAATCTTGCTCTTTGCAGCAATGTGGATGGAGCTACAATGTATTAATGCTAAGTGAAATAAGTCAGTCAGAGAAAGACAAATACCATATAATTTCACTCATATGTTGAATTTAAGAAACAAAACAGTTGAGCATAGGGAAGTGGAAAAAAAGAGAGGGAAGCAAACTATAAGAGACTCTTAACTATAGAGGACAGACTGATGGAGGGGAGGGGAATGAGGGATGGGCCAAACGAGTGATGGATATTAAGGAGGGCACTTGTGTTGAGTACTGGGTGTTATATGTAAGTGAAGAATTACTAAATTCTCCTGAAACCAGTGTTACACTATATGTTAACTGACCCAAATTTAAACAAAAATTTGGAAAAAAAAAAGGTTGTATGCTCAATGTTCAGCTCATGGTGTTTTCGTATTGTTTTTTTTTTTTTAACTTGTTAGACTAACTTGAGCAACTCTAACATGTGCTTTGTAGAAAATAAGAGGCTTTATGCTGTGATTATTCTCTCATCTTTCAGTATATACCAAAATGAACATTTATAAACTACTAACTCCTAAGACAAAGTGACTTTATCTGGCTCAAATCAGTCAACTAATCAGTATTTTTTCCCTCAGCTCTCTGAACTTGTTGATTAATCCAATCCAAAATATATATTTTAAGTTCATCAGGCCATCATTTTTTTCCTCTTGCTTCTCTTTTAAAATCTAGGATAACACATGCCAGTTTCCATTGACTGGCAATCCCCCTCTTTTCTGATATTTCCCTCATGATTCACTCTAAATTATTTCAGTTTGAAGATGTCTCCCCTGAACTCCAGACTCTCATATCCATCTGCCTACTTAGCATCTCTATTTGGAATGTTTATTAAGCTTTACAAAGGCAACATGTCCTAAGCCGGACTCCTTTTTGTTTCCTCTAGACCTTTTGCTCCTATACTGTTCCCTTCATGGTGAGAGGCAGTTCTGTGCTTTCTTTTGCTCCTACTATGGATTTATAGAGCCATCTTTGCTTTCTCTCTTTCATATTCTGCATCTACTCAGTTATTAAATCATATCTACTCTGCCTTCAGCATATGTATATATATATATATATACATATGCTGAGCTCTTCACCTTTTCTCTATTGCATCCGCCATGGTCCAAGCCAACATCATCTCTCACCTACTTCTGTCCTTGCCCCCATACAGTTTATTCACAATGTAGCAGCTAGATGATCTAATTAATTTCTAAGTTGGCCCCTACTCTTCCCTGAACATGCCAAGTCCACTCCTAATTCTGGGTCTTTGTACATTCTGTTCTGTCTGCCTTGAATGCTCTTGCCCCACATGCCAGTGTGGTTCATTTATTCATTCCCTCACTTGCACTCAAATGGTACCTTCTCTGTGATTTCCTTAGCCACATTATTTAAATTTTTTCTATCTAATAATCCTTATAATAGATAGTTTGTCCTTGAATGATGCAAAGGTTAGAGGCCTCGACTTCCTGTGTAGTCAAAAATTCACGTATAACTTTTGACTCTTCAAATTTAACGACCAAGAGCCAATTGTTGACCAGAAGCCTTACTGATAATATTGATGGTCAGTTAACACATTATTTTGTATGCCATATACATTATATACTTTATTCTTATCATAAAGTAAGTTAAATAAAAGGAGACATTGTTAAGAAAATCATAAGGAAGAGAAAAATAACATTTATAGTACTGTGCTCGTGTAAGTGGACCCACATAGTTCAAATCCATGTTGTTCAAGGGTCCATTTAGTACCCTTATATATAATCCATATATATTTATATCGTTATAATCTCTTCTTTGTAATCTGTATTATAATTATTATAATTATTATAGTTATAATCCTATATTACATATAATTATAATATTCTCCATAATAAATAATAGATCTCCTTTTCCATATACATTATTAAATATGTTATTATATAATTATAATTATATGTAATTATAATTCTTATAATAAATTTATTTTTATATATGATCACATGATTTCAGAGGCTGAGAAGTCTCATGATGTGCATTCTGTAAGCTGGAGAACCATAAAAGCCAGTGGTATAATTCGAGTGCAGTTGAAGAAACTACAGTAGTTTTCTCTAAATTGGTAAATATTAATTCATTCAAGTCTGAAGGGTTTAGAACCATGAAAACTGATAGCATAAATTGTAGTCCATGTCCAAAGGCTTGAGAACCAGATTGCTGATGGTATAAGTTCTGATCCAAGTCTCAAATCCCGAGAACTAAGAGTGCCAGTGCTGTTGGTCACAATCTGAGAACAGAAGACCAATGTCCCAAATCAACCATCGGACAGAGAGGGTGAATTCTTCTTTCATCTACCTTTTTGAGTTCTGTTCAGATCTTTGATAGATTGGATGATGCCCACCCACACTAGGGAAGGAATTCTGCTTTACCCAGTCTACCAACTCAAATGCTCATCTCTTCTGGAAATACCCTCACAGACACACCCAGAAATAATGTTTAACCAAATATGTGGGTGCTCCATGACCCAGTCAAGTTGACATATAAGATTATCACATATTGCAGTTTTCTTGCATGGATTTCTGGGTTTCCTGGAATTGGTATTAGTTATAATATGGAAACTTTATATTTGCTACAACTATGGGAAAATAAATGATTTGACTCAAAATCACAGCAGAGAGTATTAAATTTAACTGTCTTCAACAATTCTTGGCCATCAAAATTTGATCTGGATGGGCTTCAGAACACAAAAGACTTACTTGAAGCTCAAAATTTCTGACTTAGAAGATGTATTTTCTGCCAATCAGCATTAAACAGTGACAACATGAGTTACAACATCTTTAGAGTTTAACCAATTAGTAGGGGAACCAGAATTGCATTGCTTGTTTAACTCAAATGCTTTCCAGACATTGTTCTAAGTGTAAGACAGATGTTTGTGATTTATATTGAAAAAATGCCCAAGTTCATTACCAAATAACAGAAAATTTCAAAAGATATCATGTGCAATATATTACTGAACAATAGCTTAAGAAATAGCAGGGCCATCAGATAATTGTATTATTGTTTTTGACCTGTGCTTTACTTCTTTACATGAGGGTATTTGTTGTCATGTACAATTTAGTTGCTGTGGAATGAATCAATATTAACCAATGTAAAGAAAACAACTGTAGTTATTTGGCAAACTTACATATCAGATAACTTCCAGAGTCATAAAAATCTTATATTTATCAGGCTCCCTACAAGGACATGATGACTGTTGGAAGGATGGGTGAATCAATTGTCTGTGGAGTAGCATTCAGAATAACCTGAATTAGGGGAAGTTGAAGATGGTGAATAAGTGTTAAATCAGGTCACTGTCATTCTTATAAAACTTAAAAAAAAAAAAACTTTGAGTGCATAAGGGTTCCAGTAATTACATCCAAACTAAACTTTAATTACTAAAAGAAAATATTCCCCTTGTCTCTTTTTCCAAAATGTTTTTAAGTTCCTTTTTATAGTGACCATCAAAATTTGCAAGTGTTTTTTCTTCTCCATGTAAATAAAAATAATCTTTTTCCTACAAGCTACCCCAAGAACAGTTATTCTGTGGTTCTCCTTGGTTAAAACTTAGTCCTTAAATCATGGTGCTCTCTTGCTTTCAAAATATACACAAGGTCAAGTGCTGAGACAATCTGAGCTCTGGAGATATTTAATTCTTTATTGAACTGTGCACACAGAAAGATGTAAAGCAGAAATCAAATCATCCAACAGGTACATTGGGCTATTGGAATGCTATTTTTTTAGAAGAATTTTTGAAAAATGAGAATTCTGTTGTGAACTTTGTTTAAAGACATTTTTACCATCTTAAAATGACCACCAAGATTATTGTAAAGAGGCTAACTTATAAATTAATTATCTCAAGCACAGAATACCATCATAAGAAGATTTAAGTTGTATTCAAAGTTTTGCTGTGTGAGGTCAGTTTCACATTTAAAAGATTGCATTTATATGCCTCCATGAACGCTGATATACTACTTATTCTGGTGGAGCACCTACCTAGAATTGTATGTGTGCATCTTGAAAAACCCTGGAGGAAGGCTGCCTCTTAAGGTAGGCAGGGAAAAAGGGAAAGCATCTTTTTTTTAAGCTCCTTTAGCTGTATGCTAGCTCAGAGCATTCTAAATATACCTTCAAAGTTTGGTGGCAATATGTCCCTTTTTTTGCGATATAATGGTGACAAATTGAGGGAGTCTTTGTTTTAATTTTATAAATATTAAATGATGAAGAAGTGGCCAATAATCATATTTAACCCTTTGTACACTGCTAATCCAACTAATTCTGACCCTCAAAGTACCAGCCCTAGAATGAGATGATGTTTCAACGTAATAGAACTTTTCTCTTACTGCTGTTATTTGGGTAACCCTCTGCAGGGCATTGTGGGCCTCAAGCTGTGTAGGTCACTATGGACCCTATGCTCTCAGAAAGCCCTTATTCTCATGGCGGTAATTTTAAATTAGACCACATCAGTGGTTTTAAACTGTGCCTGCTTATTAAAATCACATAGAGGAACTTTTAAAAAATAACTATCCTTCACCATCCCCAAGACTTTTCTATTTTCTGTGGGTGTAATCCACCACCTGTATGAGACCCCAATAGAATTTTAGTGAAAACAGGCTGCTTCCCAACTCTGTTTATGTTTGGGCTTTAATATATTTAAGGCTGTCATTTCTTCATGTTACAAAGGTGTATTGAGCATCTATTATGTGCCAGGCACTGTGCCAACGTGAGGATAAAATGGTGCTCACAATAGACATGCAACCGCCATTATGGGACTTAGAGCCCAATTGAAGTGTAAACAAGTCACTAGACAGTTTTCATACAGTACCATGGTAAAGACAAGCAGGGTGTGAAGGTATCTATCTACCCATACTGAGGGGAAAAAAGAAGTCAAGGGCAGACAGAATTGAGTTTACACTGAAAACTGAAGGATGGTAGGACTCAGTTAGCTGAGAGGTAGGAATGGAAGCATTCTGAAGAAGTCAGGTACTCAAAGGCCAAGAGAGTGTGTGTGCCTGTCACAAAATGAAAAAAAATTTAGTGATGCTGGAGAGGGGGGGCCCAAGGTTAGGAGTTCAATGAGGTGAAACAGATAAACAGATCTGAAGATTATAGATTAATGTCATTATTCATAAAAGCAGTGGTTTTGACTCTTGCCATGACACTGAGAATAGACTGAGCAAGGAAGCAAGAGTGAAGGCAGAAAGAAGAGATCCTGAAGAGGAAATCTAAGTAAGAGGTGATGGTGGCTTCTATCACAGCAATAGAAATGGAAAGAAGTAGACAGATTGTGAGAAGAATAGGAGTTAGTTATTGGGTAGTTGGAGATAGCAAAAAGGAAAGACACAAAGATGAATGACATCCGTGCTTTGGGTGTGGGTAGTTTGACCAAATGAAGAACCTTAAGGGGAGAAACCGGTTTTGAGGAGAAGTTGATAAGTTTTGTTTAGAATAAATTACATCTGGGGTGCCTGGCTGGCTCAGTCAGTTAAGCGTCTGACTTCAGCTCAGGTCATGAACTCATGGTTTGTGAGTTCAAGCCCTGCGTCAGGTTCTGTGCTGAGAGCTCAGAGCCTGGAGCCTGCTTCGGATTCTGTGTCTCCCTCTCCCTCCACCCCTCCGCCACTCATGCTGTGTCTCTCAAAAAAAATGAATAAACTTAAAAAAAATTTTTTTAAAGAATAAATTACATCTAAGGTCCTGTGAACTGAACATGTTCTCCAAATCTATCCCTAACCCCGATATCTGTCATGAGCTTTGTATGTGTATTATTATGTATTGGGAATAGTGATAGACTTGGGGAATATAAACATTCATCGTATAATAAACTAGGGGAGTAGATGACCTCATTCAGAAAGTGAGAGGGGAGCCTATATTTCAAAGTTTAAAGAACAAGGAGTTTGTAGTGGGCATTACTGTCCAGTACATTGGGCATAGGCATAACTAGGTTATAGTTCTGGCTTTGCCACTGCTTATAACTATGACATGGGCAAATGGTTTAATTGCTCTCATTTCAGTGAAGGTGGAGGCATGGGTTTCTATTTTATATCGTATAATATTTTCATATTATGGAAAGAAATATATTGGAGATGGTGACAAAGCCTCAAGGGATGCATGAAGATTAGGGGTGGCTGAACTAGGTATGACCCCTGCCTCAGAAAGGCTTGAGCTGGCAGATCACAGAACTTGGTGCAGAAAGGGGGTGGTCAAAGTTACAGTGTGGAGGATAAACTAAAACAGACTAAGCCAGAGAAGGTTCTAACAGTGAACCTGTGACATGTTGTTAATTGTTAGCTTCTGGTAAGTTCTCCATTGTGGTCAGTATCAGTCCTGTCTAACCTCAGAATGGTAATGATAATAGATTTCCTTCTTGAATATCTAACAGAGTGCCAAGTATTAACTTAATCCCATTATAAGGAATCTTCAAACCATTTTGTTAGACAAGCAGTGTGATTATTATTCCCATTTTACAGATGGAGAAACTAAAGCATAGAGAGGTTCAGGAATTTGGCCAAGGTCATGCAACCAGTAATTGGTGAGTAGAGTTACATGGCCTACAGGCAAAGCCCTTGACTGGGAATCCAGAACATCTATCAGATAATAACAAATCCCCAGCCCCTGGTTTAGTGTCTGTGGCTGAATCTCTGAGATGAAACCTGGCAAAAATAAGATGGGGTAATAGACATAGAGGGGAGTACCTGGGTATGGATCCCAGCACAGATTATGGAGAAAAGATTCAGCCATCAGACCTAGGTACTTAGAGCACCCTGAGTGTAGAGAAGAAAACTGAAGAACAGTTGCCACAACTGACTAATAACAAAGGTAGCTGGATAATATGTCAATGCAGAGCACCAGCTTAAAGTCCCCAAACCTCTCCCAACTGGAAACACTCCCTAGTCATTCCCCTAAGTGCCTCCACTGGGAGACCTAGTATGAGATTCCTGGTGATTGCCCGTCCATCCAGTCAGAGTCAGATATGCCAGGCAAGTGTGTCACTAGCTGAATTATGGAGCACAGTCTCCACTCAAACAAGAAAGAAACCAGAAGAAGGATTCCAATTAAGGGTAGGAGGATGAAGGGTAGAGGTTCTGAGCTATCAGTGGGACCAGAGCTCTGTATCTCATTTCACAAAACTACTAAAGAAGTAGCAAGCCCTTTGTAAGTACTGTGCAAGCCAAATCCAAAACCGTGGTCGTGTCTTCCCCCTTATAATACTGTTACTATGGAAAGTTATTATGTGTGTGTCTTTGAAGACTTTAAATGGAAATAAACATTTTCCCTAAATCAGCTGTCATCATCAAAATGAGAATCTGTCTTACTGTTAGAAATTCTGAGTTTAAAAAGTTTCTATTTCTAAAACTAAATGCTGATGAGAGCTATACAGTCCAAAATAGAATTTTTTTTCTAAGCATAAACATCTGAAATTTGAGTTATAGTTAGCTGGTCCAGTATTGCATAGAAAAGACTGTTAACACACACACACACACAAAGAGGGAGGATAAAGATACATCTTCGTTCATTCTGTGAATTATAACTATTCATGTTTCTAAAGCATGAAAAATCCACAAAGAATCCTATTTACCTACAAAAAATGTATCACCTTTACTGAAAAATACGTCACAGTGTTTATGACTGGATTAGGAATTTTAACCATCTACGTTTTTTGTTCAATTTATTGAAATTATCTTGAACAAGGTGAAGCTGAAGTTGAATTAAATGTTCCCCTTGTAACAGAGTTTGTGATACCTGCTTCAGTTCTGTGAGATTAAAGGAGCAGTTTACTTTTTTTTTCCTTGCAGATGATGAAAAACTGTGATTAGGTAAAAACATTATTCAGTTTAATATTTCAGAGAGATAAATGGAAATAATTTACAGAAAAAATCAATGACATAAGGTTACAGTATATACAGAAAGTTCATTTGTAAAGAACTTCATCACTATGGTCTTTTTTCACCAAAATGAAACTTTTGAGATGTTTGGATGTGCTCTATCATCTCTATCAGCATAGAGTTCCATTGCAGTTGATAAAAGGAGCAGTGGTTTTAAATGCATTTAGTTTGGCATTGACTTTCTCAAATATATTTAGGCTAACACTGTGGAGCATATTTAAACAAGCGGAAAACAGGCAGTCAAAGCAGGGCAAAGACATACTTTCTAGTAATCATCAAGTTAGATGTTCTGTATACAAGTAAGGTATCCCTAACCCCAAGGGCGGTCAAGCTTCTGCAGTCACATTGGGCCTGTGGCCTGAGAAAAGCTGCTGGACGGTGATGAGCCAGGATGTTTGAGAGGCTTCCACTTTGGAGTTTGTAAGAATCTTACTCTAAAGAAGGACTCCAGGGGCGCCTGGGTGGCGCAGTCGGTTAAGCGTCCGACTTCAGCCAGGTCACGATCTCGCGGTCCGTGAGTTCGAGCCCCGCGTCAGGCTCTGGGCTGATGGCTCGGAGCCTGGAGCCTGGTTCCGATTCTGTGTCTCCCTCTCTCTCTGCCCCTCCCCCGTTCATGCTCTGTCTCTCTCTGTCCCAAAAATAAATAAAAAACGTTGAAAAAAAAATTAAAAAAAAATAAATAAATAAAGAAGGACTCCATAAAGGGAAAGCTTTGTGTGAGAGACAGTTTTCGTAGAGCACTCCCTGAAAAGGGAGGAAAAATTCTTTCAGAATTTAGATATCAGTCCTTCTAAAATAAGCTTAATCTGTTAGTCCACTGGAAAAATTGTATGCCTTAATTTGTTAACAGTCTCAGGGTTGTGCTAAATTCTCATGTGATGAGACATGAGAAGCCAAGTGTATTTGCGGAACTTTTAGCTCAGAACAGTCCTCCTTAGCCCCACCCAGTGAGCAGGGTCTTTCCCTCCAGTCATCATCCATTCAAGCCTGCACAGGCTGGAAATGTCCTCTCTCTTAGAACCATCCTGTTAAATCATCCTGTTAACCGAGAACATTTCTGCTCATGTAACACTCACCCAGTTCTAATTTCTTTTAGAGGCTTGAGACATGGGTTAATTTATAAAAAATATTTCCTCACTGGGTACACCACACCTCTCACTGATAAGTTCTTTGTGGGGTACAGGATGTAAAAGACCATTCTACATGTTAATCTCACTGGCCTTTTCCAACTACTTGGCTGAGGAGAGAGCAATGAACTTAAATTATTGGTGTTTAGTACGGGACAATACATAAAACTAAATGGCCTTCCATGTATTGAAGAGCAAATTCTGTGAACATTATAAAGAGAAAATATTTGGAGAGTCCAGGGAGACTTTCTGGAAACACCGGTCCTTGAATCGGGCTCTAAGCGCTGGTTTTAAGAAGTGTGAGGGACGGTACAATTGAAGAAATCCCATAGCAGTGGTACATTTGGGCACAGGGAATTTGTTAACTGTGAGAAAATGGTCATTGGGGTTTGGTTGCCCCGGGTGCATCCGTGCTCTACCAGTGCCAACTAGCATTATGTCCTAGGACAAGTTCCTTAAATTCCAAAAGTCTTAATTTTGTCATCTGTTAATTGATAATGACAGTAGAATCTACCTTGTTGTGGTTTGGGGTCAGGAATAAGTAAATCATGCATATAAAGTGTTTACCATAGTGGCTGATATATATTTTTCCCTTTTTATTCCTTGTTTTTGTTATGCTACATGCATAATAAATGTTAGTTATTTCTCATTCCATATTCTACTCCACAGTCATCATTTCAGCATGTGATACTGGCTTAAAAGCCCTATTTGGACATCGCTTCTCTCTTACCTTCCATTGAACTCCTGCCTCCTCTCTGACTCTTCCAGCTCTTCCAGCTCTCCAAAGACCTCCACTAGGCCTTTTTGCTCCTTCTATTGGGGACCTTTTCACGCCTGTGTTTTTTATTTATTTTTTTTTAAACATTTTTTTTTTAACATTTATTTATTTTGAGACAGAGAGAGACAGAGCATGAACAGGGGAGGGGCATAGAGAGAGGGAGACACAGAATCTGAAACAGGCTCCGGGCTCTGAGCTGTCAGCACAGAGCCCGACGCGGGGCTCGAACTCACGGACCGTGAGATCATGACCTGAGCCGAAGTCGGACACTTAACCGACCGAGCCACCCAGGCGCCCCACTCCTGTGTTTTTAAGAACTGCCTGTGGGGTGGGTGCCTTCATTAATCTCAGTCTTTCTCCTAGCCTCTGTCTCTACTGAAGCACATTTCTAATCATTTACTGGACATCTCCACTAGACTATCCTACTGACACTTCTAGCTCATTAAATCTGGAACAGAATTCATTGTTCCTCCAGCTCAACTCATACCTCCTGCTGATGATCTGTTATCATTGATTGTAGCATCTGGTTTCCAATCAGTTTTAAGAGCTCAGTTGACTGCTTTTCTCAATAACTTCTCATTGTATCCATTGTCAATTTGCCTTTCTTTTTTTCTCTTTTGTTTTTACTGTTCAGAACCACTGTAGCTCTTTCTAACTAGTGTCCTTGACCCTTTGCAGCCCATCCACTCCATAGACCATTCTACATGTTATTCTTACAAAAACCTGACTGTAGGAGCGCCTGGGTGGCTCAGTCGATTCAGCGTCTGACTTTGGCTCAGGTCATGATCTCATGGTTTGTGTGTTCCAGCCCCATGTTGGGCTCTGTGCTGACAGCTCAGAGCCTGGAGCCTGCTTTGGATTCTCTGTCTCCTTCTCTCTGTCCCTCCCCAACTTGTGCTGTGTCTCTCTCTGTCTCTCAAAAATAAATTAAAAAAATATATAAAAAAAACCCAAAACTTTTAAAACCTGACTGTAATCTGGCACCCGCTATGCCCTGACACCCCCAGTACTTTCCATTTCACTATCTGCTGAATACTATTTCCCTAAGCAAGCATCCATCCCTTTCCTCACAAGCCCTGACTCACCTTTTGGCTCTTCCCTCTTTTTGGGTACCCCACGATTCAGCCCAGCTGAACAACTATCCTGCTTGAACTGTCCTTTGCTTTTGTGGGCATTTCTTTCTGCCTGGAATACCAGCCTCTTCCCAGCTTTGCCTTTTAAGTTTCACATTTACCCTTCAAAATCCATATGAGATCCCAAGTTCTGCATGAAGTTTTCCCTCCACTGTTACAGTACTTGTCACATCTATGAAGTGCTTATACACATTTTATCTCTTCTACGGCACCATAAGCTCTATAAGCACCCCAACCGCATTTTGCTTTCTGTCTTAACATCCCCACCTCCCCTTGCCTGTCCCCTTCCTAGCACTATATCTTCCATGCAGTTCCTGTTCAACAAATATTTCTTGAATGAATAAAGCCACTTAGTTTTAAGCAAGGGACAGATATTGATGAAAGTGGTATTTAGGAAGATTGGTATGATACTAATTATATGAAGGATTGGAGCTAATTTTACAAAATATTTGAAACTTTCAAGGGAAAGTAAAATTATTTAAACAGGACCTTGAACCCAATGTATCCTTTGAATCATACGGAGGGTCTAGAAAAAGCCCTTGAGATACAGGTTGACAGAAATTCTCCTAATTTGTATCTTCTTTCCTACCAGCGTGCAAAATTCAGTATCCTCACTTTAATTGATACTAGATAAGTCAATGTGTAATAATTACCAACCCTTGTTGATAGCCCCAGATATGGCATTTACATTTCCATGTGAACCAGTATGATAGAGAACCACAAGCCAAATTACCTACCTAAACCCTTAGTTACATGAATACTCACATGCACAGACATGTAGACTTTATGATTCAGTGGATATCAAATTACGTACAGTGATCCATGGCCATTTTGCTAGTTTTCACTTCCAATTTGTTCATTATATTTAGATTCAGTGTAGTTTTTTTTGTTATGGCAAATGTCATTGGTAGTGTAATTGAGAATTACATCTATACTCAGTAATTTCGAAAACCTAACTGCTCATTTTCTCAGCGTTCTCTTAGTGGTTTTGGCTTGTACTGATTCTTCTCAAAGCATTTCACCATTAAGTATGTGAATTCTTGAATACAAATTGTGCCATGTTGCATACCTGAATACAAAGCTCAGAATCGAAACCATGATCCATGAAGGCAGGTTCTGGTTTTAAACAAAGGACAGAAAAATATAACTATGACAAAAGAGAAACATTTCTCAAAGATAGTATTTTTCCTTACTTAATTTGAAGATATTCAAGTGTGTAATTGCTTGACATGTCTAAGTGCCCACCTGATAATTTCAACATGATAAAAGTCTCTACTTGGTTCCTGTTACTCAGAATACAACGGGGAATAATGCCTGTCACAATGACTTCACGAATATACGTTGACTGGTGACATGAGGGAGGCAGGGTTGGTCCCATGTGGACACTGTGTAACAGGCAACTTACACACCTTTCCCTTCACCCAGTGTGAAAACATTACTCTTCTTTGTTATGGACACATATAAATATAATTAACTTGTGATTACTCAGAAGCAGAATGAATTTGCCAGGACACTAGTTTGTCTTCTCTTTTTCCTTTTTATTCTTAAACTTTTTAATTTGTCACATATTCTCATTATCATGAAAAGACAAAGGGTCAGGGAGCAGAGCTGAAAGTACATAAGAAAACTTTGAAGTTTTACCATGAGGAAAAATTGGAGGCAGTAGCTAAATAAAGTTTGGAGAGGTTTTTTTTTTTTTTTTTAATGCATTAGCCTCCCATTTTTGAAAGCAAGAGAATATAAAATATGAAAAGGGGCAGGTACACAAGAAGTAGTACTTTCTTTACAGCAGGAAATGTATCCCAAAATAACAGTATGGAACTCTACAGAGCAAAGCTGAAACAAATTGAACAGTGCTTCTCTGTATTAGTTTTCTTTTGCTGCTTTAACAAATAACTACAATTTTATTGGCTTAAAACAACACAAATTTATCTCATAGTTCTGGAGGTCAGAAGTGCAAATGAGTCTCGCTGGTCTAAGGGAACATGTTTCCTTGCCCTTTCTAGTTTCTAGAGGCTGCCTACACTCCTTGCCCTTGGCCCTCCACCATCTCCAAAGTCAGCAATGACCAAGTGAATCCTCCTCATTTTGCATCACTCTGCCTTTGACACCTCTGCTTCCCTCTTCCACATTTAAGGACCATTGTGACTCCATGGTGCTAACCCAGAAAATTCAAGATAATCTCCCTGTCTAAAGTCAGCTGATTAACAGCCTTAATTCTGTCTGCTACCTTAGTTTATCTTTGTCATAACATACTTACAGGTTTGGGGGATTTATATGTAGACATCTTTGGGAGGGGAGAGGGTGATTATTCTGCCTATCACAGTCTTCCCTCTGCCTGAAAAGATTCACATCCAGCCCATATCCAAAATACATTGACTACATCCCAAGATGACCCAAAGTCATTATAGAATCAACTCAAAGTCCAAAAACCTCATCAGCTCAAAAGTTCCAGATCTCATTATGTTCATTTGGATATCCTGGGTATCTTAAAATGTAGATTCTCATTCAGTGGGTGTGGCAGGGTAAGGACCAGGAGCCTGAGGTGTGGTTGTCTGCAGTTTCATTTCTAATAAACTCCCAGATAGTGATGCTTCAGGTCCATGGGCCACATTTTAATTAGCAAGAGTTTAATTTTTTCCCCAAAACTTTGGTGGGTATTGTTGGAAAACTTTTCATGAGATTTGGATTTAGACTTTTGGATTAAATTCACAGGGAAGGTCTTTGATGGACTTTAATACAATGTTATCTAGTGAGGACACACACATACACACTCACTCACACTCACATACATGAAAAATGGAAGAGAGGGAAGGAGGAGGATAAAGACTTGGGCCTAGGACTTTGGCCCCAGAGCATATGCTCTTGGTCATGACTTAGAACAGTCATATCTATTCCACTGCAATGGATATCCTAGCTCCGCATATAGGTCAAGTTGATGAGGGCAGTTGCTTCAGCTGTGGACTGCTCTAGCCAATTAGAGAAAATAGTATGAAAGGCTAGCCTCACCTCCTACCTCTTAGATTGCAAGGAAGACTGAACAGAAGAGACCATACTTTTCCTTACCCTGAGCCAGCTTTATTCCTTTGAGTGTTCCACCCACTTGTAGGGCTGCCTATATAGTTTCTTGCAATCTGACCAGTTAATTACAGTGTAAACTTCCCCTTGAGAATGGACCAGGTAATGTGGTTGTCCAGAAACAGTCACCTTGGTTCCCCCATCAGGTGGTCTGCTTCTTTAGAGATGGATGTCTCCAGGGCAAACTGAATGCAGAGCTTGAGAATTTCTGATGAAAGAATAGGCAGCAAGTAGATACCAAGTGAGTTTACCGGATTAAAATTGAATGCTTCTCATCCAAAATGAAGACTCAGTGAGATGTAAGCCTGCTTCTTGCTGTTTAGAATTGGTTTCACCAGGGTCCAGGATGGGCCACCAGCTCTCCATAAGTGGCATTTTTAATAGGACAGTACCATAGCCCTGAGAAGAGACTCTCTGCTGTCTTATGCAATCTTTCATGCCACAGTGGCCAAGAGCAAAACACTACTTACATGTATATGTTAGAATGCACAGAGGGGAAACACATAGCTTCTCTCCCTTGTTTATCCTAGCAGCTAATTGAGATAGAGATGCCAAGCAAGGGACGGCACATATGTGGCCCATGTTTTTCCATCATCACTCCCTGTTCTTATGGGAGATGCTCCACATCATGGGCTCTAGAGACCAGAATTACTGAACCTGCAGACAAATACTGACAGTGTTAAAGAATGTTTGGAAGATCGAAGAATTTTACTTCAGTTAGACTCTTTCATGGGTTTATGATTTTACTAGGCTTATGTTTCACTGGCATATCTGCTCCTATGCTTTGAAGCGTAGCATCAGGTATACATTTTTGACTGGATTAGTCCTTAATGATTGTCATCATACAATTCAGCTCTGAGTCACATGTGTCTTTTGATGTTCTTAAAATTCTTATATATAATGCTGTTTTATTTCCCTATTTAGCAAATTATGGATGGTGATTACCTTTTTTTTTTGAGAGAGAGAGAGAGAGAGAGAGAATGCATGCAGGGGAAGGGGCAGTGAGAGGGAGAGACAGGAAGAGATAGAGAATCTTAAGCAGGCTCCATGCTCAGTGTGGAGCCCAACGCAGGGCTTGATCCCATGACCCTGGGATCATGACCTGAGCCGAAACCTAGGGCCAAATGTCGAACCAGTTGAGCCACCCAGGAGCTCCAACATCTTTCTTTAAATATTCCCCTTAATACCTTGAAAAATAATAAACTGATGCTAGGTTCTAAGTCCTTTTTAATTGATTGACTTAAAATCAATGAGATCGATATTAGACAGTGATTGTTAACCTTGTTCACTTATGAAACTTTAAACAAATTCATAACTATGCTCAAAATCAGAACAATTAAATCAGATTCTCTAGAGGTTAAGAGTAGAACTGTCCATTGGTTTAAAGCTTCCTAAGTGATTCTGATGCATAGCCGAGGTCAAGAATTTTTGCCGTAGATGTAGGCAGTTTGTGAGTTGGAGGCACAGGGAGGGTTTTGAAAGCCCAGCTGCTTTGTCAGTGAATAGGAAACATGCATTTGTTTTTGTTTCTACTTCTTCTTCTTTTTTTAAATTTTTAATGTTTATTTTTGAGAGTGAGAGAGAGAGAGAGAGAGAGAGAGAGAGAGAACAAGTGGGGGAGGGGCAGAGACAGAGGGAGACACAGAATGTGAAGCAGGCTCCAGGCTCCGGGCTGTCAGCACAGAGCCCAACACTGGGTTTCATCTCAGGAACTACGAGATCTTGACCTGAGCCGAAGTCGGATGCTCAACCGACCGAGCCACCTGGGTGTCCCTGTTTCTCCTTCTTAAGGGATAAAGAGGCTGGGGAGAAAGAGGTGATGGATGCCTCTGCTCTGCCCTGGACTTATTAAAGGTGCCAGAGAGCTAGTTATGGGTTGCCTCAGCAGGATTATCATTAAATGGCTATAATCCAAGGAATTCTTACTCGTGCTTCAGTGACCTGAAGGCATCACTGTGAGTGAACTTCTCCTACCTCACAATGCCAATTGCTGTGGATAAGAGAAGCTTAAATACAAGAGATTCCCTTGGCTTTATAAATGCATCGTATGAGTCATATGTACATGACTGCTTTCCTCTCTTTTCTCTTTTTCTTTCTCAGCTTCTAGCAGGCTGCAGTATGCCCTTTCACTCCCTCTTGCAAAGGTCTCTAACTGACCAGGGGCACCTGGGTGGCTCAGTTGGTTGGGCGTCCGACTTCAGCTCAGTTTATGATCTCACAGTTTGTGGGTTTGAGCCCCACTTCAGGCTCTGTGCTGACAGCTCAGAGCCTGGAGCCTGCTTCAGATTCTGTGTCTCCCTATTCTCTCTGCCCCTCCCCCACATGTGCTCTGTCTCTCTCTGTCTCTCAAAAATAAATAAATGTAAAAAAAATTTTAAAAAAAGGTCTCTAACTGACCTGATGTTAAAAAGTATTGAGGTGTTTTCTCAGGCCACACAATTCACCCTCCCCAAAGGCTTTCTACTTCTGTCATCTGTGACATTGAGTGCTCCTGGGTCCCCCTGCCCTGTGTTTCCACTTCAGGCAATTCCTCCACCTGGTTCTTTCTTAGCCCTCAAGCCTTAAATCTTCAGTCTTTGCTCTACTTCTTCTCAAAGGTTCGTGTAGTCTCTACTAGACTGATGTAGTTTTAATGTCTCATTAAATGAGACATTTTAATGTCTCATTCTCTCAACTAAGGGTCTAAAACATTGGCTTTCCCTTCAAACCTTCCTTTCTTTCCTTTTTTAATTAGTGGTACCAATATTTTGTTTCATTGATACAAAAATAAGGCAAACTAAAATGACAACAAAAATAAATAAGCACCACAAGTAACACTGGAGGCATATTTGCTTCGATTCTTCTATAACGATATACTCTACATTGTTCTTTCTGTATTCCCACTGCTTCTTTCCTGGCTCATGGCCCCCAGGATTCTTGTTCTTTCTCAAGTGTTTCTGTACCCTCTGTGTTATCCTTTTATATGCTCTAAACATTAGTCAATGAATCTCACTAAAACACTTTTCTACATAATCCACTTAGCTGGGGAGGGGGTCACAAGGCTGTTTCTAAGATAATGGTAATTTTCTTTAGTTGGATGGAGAGTACAATGACTGTTTATTATTGTTCTTTAACCTACTCATATGTTACATATGCTTACATATGGATAAAAGTACATGATACTTTTAGCTAAAATAAATTCCAGTCATTTTTAAAAAAAGTTTTAAATGATGTCTTACTGCATACTAGAGCTTCAACTTAAAATACCAAGGTTGGCCGCCAGCTAATCCCAAATAAAGTATCCACTGTCTTGCCCGTTTGTTGACTATAGTAACCTCATCCAGCCATGCTGATTCCTTCAGTATCCCAAACTTCCCACATTGATTTCCTCTTCTGAGCCTTATTGTGTTTCTGCCTGAGAAATTCTGTTTCTTCCTGAATCCAAGATTTATACTCTCCTTCATCTTTTACAGCATGTCATTCTAGGCAATCTCCCTTCTCCTTGCCTGGTACTCTTCCTGACCTTGACAATCTCCAAGTCCATGTCTGGTTACATACTGCATTATAGTCTACTTGACCTATTTTGTTTGCTTGTGAGTATATTTACCATCTTTCCTCAGCTGGAATATAAAATCCTAGAGGACTGACCATGAATCTTTTGCTACTTTCTTTTAAATATTTTGGAGAAGGCTATATTTGTTTGGTTTGATCATGTTGAGTGTAGAAATAATCCAGAGAGTGTTACTGTAAATGTGGAGTGAGCCAAGAAATGTTGAAGGCCAGATCCAATCTCTGAGTGCCAAGAACAATGGCCTTTGAAAAGACTTCAAAGCTGTACCAAATGTAATAATCTCACAGGCAAAATCACCTTTTGGAACATTTTGCTCAGAATCACTTATGCTAATATTATGTTTATAGCACACTTTAGGAAGATGGGCTAAAATTTCCACATGGTACATGTTTAATCTATTTTCTGCTTATTATCACATCAGTTTTCTTCCATCTTAAAGGTTTATTTTTCCATTTTTTTAAAAAAAATATCTCCCACTTTTAGGGTTTATTTTCATCAGCTTTTTAGATAAATATGGCACATGGCTTGGTTTCTGAGTTTTGTGCTTTTTTTTCCTTATCATTTTCATTTAGGAAAATTACTAAAAGGAATCCAGGAAAATGATTGCACTCTCCTGCCATATGGCCTTCCATTAACATGCAGCACTTTCTAATGGCCGAAGCTTTTAACTTACCTAGAGCTGGAAGTTAATGTACAAAGCATTCTCTGTTTTTAATGTTTATTTTAATGCTTACTTATTATCATTTCAAATAATATTTTATGATTTAAGGTAAGGATTATCATGTTAAATGTATGCTAATTGTGTTGTGATTTAAATATTCACAATTTATTAATTTAAATCTGCACATTTATGTTAAAATCCATTATTTTCATCAGAGATGCAATTAGAATCAATTAAGTACTGAAATACATTTTAATAGTAAGATTTATTCACTATTATATGATTTGGATTGTAATAATTTATTGGAATGTCCTCTTTACTCTCTGGTACATGCACTCACATACACATACTTTTTGATAGAAAAAAATTGGAATTTGTTTATGATACACCAACTCCCCAACTTTCTCCACCCACTCAAAAAAAGAACATTGTATAGCCAATTTTGGTGAAATTTCCATCAAACACTTAAGCAGAAACTATTTCAGAACACATAAAAGTTGAAAATCTTGTTTTATTATTTAGCCAAATCCAGCAAAACTTTAATACTGAAACCTGGAAAAGACAGTATAAGTAAGAAAAGGAAATTGCAATGGATTGAGTGTTTATGGCTCTGAACTTCATGTTGAAATCCTACCCCCAAACTGACGGTATTAGAGGGGAGTAGGTCATGAAGGTAGATCCTCGTGGGATAGTGCCCTTATTAAAAGATAGCCCAGAGAATTCTGTTGCCTCTTCTAACATGTACTTTTAGTGACAGGGAAAGACACCCATCTGTGAACCAGGATGCAGACTCTCACAGAAACTGAATCTTCCATTCCCTTGGTCTTGGACTTCCCAGTCTCTAGAACTGTTGTTTATAAGCTATAGAGTCTGTAGTATTTTGTTAGAGTGACCCATATAGACTAAGACAGAAAGGAAACTGTGGACTATGTCCACTAATGGGATGGTTAATGTTGGAGAACACTTACCATTCACTAGGCACTATGATAAGCCTTTTTCAGAGGTATAGAAAAGTTAAATAATTTACCAGGAATCACCTAGTTACTTAGTAGTAAAATTGTACTTAAAACCCAGGAATATCTGAAATCTGAACCCACATGCAATTAATGAAATATTTTTGCTGTCTGGATACAAAAGTCCTAAATAAAGTGTTGAGAAAAATAGAATTCATAAGAATACAGGAGAATAATACAAAATAATAATTCCTTGGTTATTCTAGGAATAAAAAGTTGATTTGACATTATTAATAAGTCAATTTTTATAACCTGGCATGAATTTTATATTATCTTAAAGCAATAGGAATACTTGACTTAAATCAACAATATAATTTTTAACAAGAATGTGCAAGTCACTGTCTCATTAAGGTTAACAAGAAAAGAGCTATCTTTATTAGTATTCAGCATTGTTCAGGAAGTTCTTAGCAAATGGAATAACACTGCAAATAGAAATGAAGTAGAAATATTGGCAAGAACAGTCAAAGTGATAGTAATTTGCAGTGGATATGATGATTTGGAAAATCCGTATGTATGTCTGCATTCAGGATGATCTAAATTATTCTCCAGAACTTCCCTCTTGAAAGTGTCTATGATTATTAGCCTGATTTGTCCGCATTCAAAGCCTGAATTATGGTTATAGTTACCACTCTCATTTTACGGATGCGGTCACCAAGACCCACAGAATCAGGAATCATGGCCAAGGTCAGATACCTCGTAAGTGGTGAAGCTGGATTTCAGACCAGACAGTCTTGCTCCAGAGCTGGCATTCCTAGCCCCTTACACTGTATTGAACAACACAGTCCTTTCTGCCTCTGTGCTATCTACATGCCCAGCACAAAGTGAACTCTGCCATCATGTGGAATAATAATCACAGGAGACTAGTCCTCTAGACTAGGAAAGGAGCAACTATCCAAATTTTAAGGATTGCATGTATAATTTGAAAACTGCTTTGCTCCCTTCCCCCTCAATGCCGGTATGTCTTACTAGGAAAACATTACTACCTGAGCTAACTATAATAGGAAACATCAAATTTAGAGAAAAATTTACATCTGTCTTCTTTTAAACATTTTTTCCTATGCTATATGTCCTCTATTATTCTGAAATCACTAGATAGCTTGTTTAGAATTTATATGCCGATAAAATTAACCCTTTGTTGCTTTAAATAATAATGACACTGGGATTTGCAATTTAAAACGAGAGAGAAAATGGAATTGGAATAAATGCTAAAATCAGATACGACTATAATAGCACCATATGAGAATAAAATGTATATTGAATGAGGAAATGAACTAAGTTGCAATAATGATTCATTTACCATACACATGCAGAGAATTTTGATAATCGGAACATGAAAGTTGTACAAAACTAACTATAGCTTGTCCAAACCCAGTTAATCTTAGATTAAAAATCATAATCTGCAATTACTTATGGTGTTTTCTAAAAATTGTTTGGTAATGATGACTTAATCTCCCAAAATATTTTCTGAAGTGAGGACCAAAGTTTGTGATTTCATTCACAAAGATGGAATGTGATATGAGTGGCCAAAAAGACTATAGATAATAAAAAAAATAAAAATATATAGATAGACCTATATATGAGTTATATCCCCAAATCATTAATGTATAAATTAAATATTTAGAACAAGAATGATTT
Organism: Lynx rufus; assembly: GCF_022079265.1. NCBI lineage: Eukaryota > Metazoa > Chordata > Mammalia > Carnivora > Felidae > Lynx > Lynx rufus. The sequence continues at coordinate 51,142,556 of NW_025814827.1, read as the reverse complement.
TGTGACTGAACAAATATCATAAATGGAGATAATGGTCCCAAACTAGCATACTAAAGCCCACCGAACCTGCCATATGTTCCCACACTGAACTAGGTTTCCTATGTGTATTTACCATCTATGGAACTTCTTTGATCATCAACTGTCTTTCAAACCTTTGGCTCCTTTTTTTTTTTTTTTTTTTGGTTCTTTTCTTAATATTGTTGGGAGTTTTTAATATATTCTGGATACAAGCCCTTTATCAAAGAAATGTACCTGGCAAATATTTCCTCTGACTGTTGCTTTTCTCTTCATTTTTTTCATAGAGCTTTTGAATATCGGAAGTTTTTCATTTTGATGAAGTCTATCAGTTTTTAAAAATTAATTAGTTTTTTGTTGTTGTATCTAAGAAATCTTTGCTTAGACCAAGGTCACAAACATTTTTTCTAAGCTCGTCCTCTAGAAGTTTTATGGCTTAGGTTTTGTATTTAAATCTATGATCTATTTTGAGTTTATTTTTGCTAGTGGTATAAAAATGTAAGATTGTTATAAATCTGCATTTGCATATATATTTGAGAAAATGTCTACTATATTTTACCATACTTTATGTACTACCACAGTGTAGTACCAAATATAGCACTGCTAGTTTTAAATGTTTTCTCATTGAAATGATTGTGAAAGTATTAGTTGAGTTTATAATTATACCCATTTCAAAAGATGCGGGAAATGAAGTACAGCGAGGCCACCTTATCTGCTCTCAAAGTCATTCGCTGTCCAGTGTTGTAAAAAAGAAATTGTTTTGGGGCGCCTGGGTGGCTCAGTCGGTTAAGCGGCTGACTCTGGCTCAGGTCATGATCTCGCGGTCCGTGAGTTCGAGCCCCGCGTCGGGCTCTGTGCTGACAGCTCAGAGCCTGGAGCCTGTTTCAGATTCTGTGTCTCCCTCTCTCTGACCCTCCCCCGTTCATGCTCTGTCTCTCTCTGTCTCAAAAATAAATAAACGTTAAAAAAAATTAAAAAAAAAAAAAGAAATTGTTTTTAACAGTGAAGTCCCCATGTTATGGATATTCTGTACAGATCACAAATAAACATTTCTTTCCACCTCTTCCTCCTACTAGAACCCAGGCTCTGGACCCTAGAGCCCTACCACCCTCAATCTCAATATGACCCTATACCCTAATGCCCTGGTAAATGGATAAACTGATGGCCTATTGAAAGGATTCAGCTGGGGAATTGGTAAACAAAGGGTAACTTATCAACCAAATGGAATACAACTCAGCAATAAAAAGGACTGAGCTATGGATGCACACACAACATGGATGAAGTTCAAATACATCATATTGGCTGAAGCTATACTCAAAAGGCTACATTTATATGACATCTTGGAAAAGGAGCAGAGAATAAATCAGTGGTTGCCAGGGGCTGGGGCTGATGAGGGGATTGTCTGCATGGGGGAAAGGGGGAATTTGGGAGGAGTTGACAAAATTGGTGCATATCTCCATTATGGTGTTAGTTACACAATTATATGCTTGTCAAAATGGTACACAAAAAAGGGCAGATTTTACTTACTGTAAGTTGTACCTCAATACAGGCAACTAAAAAGCATAAACTCAGATTTTCAATGAATAAAAGCCCTTATTTTAATGAGCCAGAGTAGACCAATGAATCGGTCAGCCTGATTTCTTCTAAAAGAACCCAGGGAGTTCCTCAGCTGCACATCCCCTTCTCTTGGTGCCCCGAGCAGCAGCCGGGAAAGATTCCTGCCTGCGGCAAGCCCTGGATTCCATTCAGCTCTCGCTCTTACTCTTGCTTCTCCTGCAGTGGGAATACCCAGCAGATTTCACAGCGTTTAAGGGTGTTTTTGTTTATGATCAAAAGTAAGCATCTGTTTTTATGAAAGGTACAATGAGACTTAAACTTGAAGCAAAGCCTATAGGACCTCAGCCTGGTGTCTCTGTGTGCAAATGTATTTGACATCAGTGATGCCATTTGTTGCCAGAAACCCTGCTGCCTATCAGAGCATTTCAGATAGCACCTACCTAGCCTTGTCTAATAGCCTTTTGTAAGTAGTCTAAAGGGCGATTTGTACGCGGGTGTTCCTCATGTAAATGAGGTCATTATCCTTTTAAAGGTATAACGTTTCCTGTACACTCCAGAGCTTTCTAAGAAACAGACTTGACCTTTCTTTCCTTCATTCAGGGTGCCTGCAGAGCCTGCACTCATTAGCTAGAATTTGACTCCATGACATTTTTACTTAATTTTCTTTTTCCTCCATGTTGGACACATGGGGCAACCATTTATGTTCTTTCTTGACCTGAGATGCTCTCTAATCTCTTTCCAGCTGTGGCATTTGTCATTCAGTCACATCAGGCTGTGGTGACCCTTCTTTCCCCATGGCAATTCCCAACTGTTAATTGATTCATTTTAGAGAAGGAACTAGATAGAAACAGTCCTATGGGCTTAGCTCCATTTAATTAGTGTTAACCAGCGCAGGGGATGATAGAAAAGCAATTTCCTCTGGAGTGGAAACATATTCTTTATAAGGTAGTAGAGGGAACAAACAGTAATAGTTTTTAAAGCCCTTAGATTTTTTAAGTGCTATGCATTGGTATTAGATTTAAAAGCAGTATTGCCTTCTATTAATATTGAAGATGACAGTAATAAGAATTATAAATAATATTAATGCTACCGCTAATAGTAGTATTCAGTTATTTCATCAAACAAAGCCCATACTGTTAATCTAAACTATGCTAAGACATTTTGGGGATAATCACCACTGGGACTGTGCTAGTTACTTTGTGTCTTCCTTACAGCCCAGGCGGGTGAGCTTTACTAAGCCAGTTTCATAGACAGGGACAGTCAGGTTCAGAGAGGTGAACTGTGACTTACTCAAGGTCACTCATTTGCTATGACCAAGATTAGTAGTAGCCAGGTCTTCACTCATTTGCTATGACCAAGATTAGTACCCAGGTCTGTAGTAGCCAGGTCTGTTCTGACACTGTATCCATGATTTTCATCACTACCTACACCATACTGCCTTTAGATTAATAAGGAACTAGCAAGGACATCTCTGGAAAGCATTGCTAGACGCTTTTTAAAATGTGATCCAAATTATGGTTTTGATGGGCTTTGACTCTGAACTTCAAATACTTTATTTGCAGATTGTTGGGACTTAATAAAATGTAGAACCTCAGAACTGCAGACAAGCCTGTAAGTTTTGAAGGCATTGTGTTATGTATTCAACCATGGTTGAGTCATATTAAATGATTATTTACTATGTGCATATAAACAGAGAAGGTATGATCTCTATCCCCAGCAATGTTATGTCAGAAGTGAACAGATAAAAGAGTAAGGAGTTGCAGTATAGACTGATACATTTTATAATACAAGTGTGCCCATGAGCCTATGAGAACAGGGAAGAGGACAGTTTACATCAGGTGGGGGGGGGCAATCATAGGATCAGAGGCTTCCCAGAGCTGAATTTGGGGATAAGCAGAGTTAGATACCTAGGGGTAGCCACATGCTAAACAAATCAAAGGTTTGTGTGAAAGACAGGGAGCATACTTCAGTAGTGGCTCCGGCAAAAAGTATGTTGAGAGGAAGGGGGCACCTGGCTGTCTCAATCAGTAGAACACGTGACTCTTGATCTTAGGGTTGTGAGTTCAAGCCCCACATTGATTGTGTAACCTACTTAATGTTGAGGATAGTGTTCCCAGTGGACTTCTCAGTATAGAAATAGATGGAATAAAATAACGCAGCCCTATAACCAGCCTTTAATTACATGGGCTGCTGTTTTGTATCTGTTTCTTCCTGGTAGCGCCTTCCGGGAAGGAGGGGAGGCATTGCTACTTCTAAAGCAGATGTTCTGCAACAGCCACTGAGTTCATTTGCCTGGGAGGGAAACAAAGGGTGGGTCACTCAGACATTAACTATAACTCTCCTGGTTCATAAACTGCTTCCTGAGCAGGGTTTTAGCCCTGCTATCAAACACACTCCTGTGGTCCTGCTGCTTGCTTCTGGTTAAACAGAGAGAGGAAAAAAAAAGAAGAAGAAGAAGAAGCAGCAGCAGCAGAAGCAGGAGGAGGGGGAGGGGGAGGAGGAGGAGGGGAAGAAGGAGAAGGATTTCTTTCTTTCTGAGCAAGAATGAATACATGGCAGACTTTACTAATTTTTGTAGTAGAACATAGGCCTTGTCACCTGTACGCCTGGTGTCGAACAATGCATAGGGTCTCTCCTCAAATGTTAGTAATTATATTCTAAATACCTGAAAGTATTGACATAATTAGCTTTCTGTGACCTAGCATTATATAGTCATTATAAATATACCTATTGTAACTATGCTCGAAAAAACTCTTCTTATGATCCTTTGGCAAGTCATCCAGTAGTGCCTGCTACATAATCATGCTAATGAAATTTTCCATTCACTTTCTTCCATCACTGTTAAGATTTATGAGCTCCTCTTACTTTTAAAGTCATTTTTCTTTTACGGATTTGATGAGCATTCATTTCTGTTTTCTTGGATTGGTGTTTTAAGTTTTTACTCACCAGGTATAATTTATGTAATATGATATTATACATACGTGTGTGTGTGTATACACACACACACACACACACACACACACACACATATAACATAGGAAATTTGCTGTGTTTTCTTAATTCCTAAAGCTCCTAAATTGTATTTTCCCCCCAGTTAGTTAATTACTAATCATTTGTTAAATAATGTTTTCCTGCTGCATTGATTTATGATATTTCCTCTCTCATATTTTAAATTCATACATAGAATGGATTACTGTACTATTGGTATCTGTCTTTTTAAATTTCTCTTTTGTCTTATGCACAGCCAGCACATTTTTAAATATCATAGTTTTACAGAATATTTTGAAAGCAACTAGGGCTAAATTTCTTCATTACTCTCCTTTTCAGCTTTCCCATTCCTATCAGAGTATGTTCTATTTTTCTTAGAGAGGGCCTTTAGAATAATTTCATTAAGCCCAATAAGATTCTGTTAGAATATTGCTAAATATCGCGGTAGGTGTTTTCTTAAGATTGAAAGTGGGGGACACCTGGGTGGCTCAGTCGGTTAAGCCTCCAACTCTTGATTTCGGCTCAGGTCATGATCTCGTGGTTCATGAGTTCTAGCCCCGCATCAGGCTCCACACAGCACAGAACCTGCTTGAGATTCTCTCTCTTTCCCTCTCTCTCTGTCCCTTATCTGCTCATGCTGTCTCTCTCAAAATAAAAAATAAAAAATAAACCTTTAAAGTTTAAAAGTGAATTTTGAGCCCTCCTATATAATTTTGGCCTGTTAAAATGTTTGGGCCTGTTTAAAATAGTTCATTTAAAGCTCTTAGATAGTCTTTGTTCATCTACTCTGTTTTCTTCTCAAATATATTTATTTTTCTAATTTTTTGTTGTTGTTTGAAAATAGTTCCCTTCTCCTAGGACAGATAGGAAAATATTGTAGCTAAAGAGTTTAGTTTTTTCTATCTCATGTATTAGCATTAAACTATTTGTTTTTCATGGTTCAGGACTATCTCTGCTTCATTCTTTCCACGTATAACACAACTGAAAGGTCTTTTGCTGTGTTTCAGACTTTTCCAGAGCTTTGGGTTTTTCTTCTCTTAGTCTTCTTGGGGTGGCTCTCCTTAACTGGAGCCACATTCACCTTCACCGGACTCTGTGCCACTCCTTCTGTAACTGCTGCATTTTCTTTCCCAGTATGAGCTGATCGGAGACTTCCCTGAGCAGTTATGCCAGCTTCTGTGGCCACCCCTCCTTTTTCTTCCTAATTAGGGTAACTTGTTATTGTGCTATCAATTGGCTTGAGAGATCATTCCTTTCAGAGCCATTTTTTAAGGTCCTCTGGCTGTGGACCTATAAAATATTTTCCGAGAACTTTCTGAACTGCCTAATCATCATATCTAAACACATTTTATGGGTTTCTTTCTCTTGGCTGCTATACCCTCTGGGATATTCATAGCCTCCCAAGTTCCCATCATTGCACCTCACTAACATTTTTCTGGTCAGATGTAAGTCAAAAATAGAAATTCCCATCTCTCGTTTCTTCAAAGGGAGAAACTAGTACAGACATGACTTGGAGTGGGGCACCTGGGTGGCTCCAATTCTTGATTTCGGGTCAGGTCATGACCTCACAGTTTGGTTCGTGGGTTTGAGCCCCAGGTTGGGCTCTGTGCTGACAGTGCAGAGTCTGCTTGGGATTCCCTCTCTCCCTCTCTCTGCCCCTCCACCACTCATGCTCTCCCTCTCCCTCTCAAAATAAATAAATAAACATTAAAAAAAAAAAGCCCATGGCTTGGAGGGACTGGGACAAATGAAGAAGCAGAAAGAAATCACCAGCCTCAGGGGACAGATATGAGTGTATGGGTAAGCAGAGGTAGTACAGATATATGCAAGCTTAATTTTGCAAGCACTGTCAAATACTTGGGCCACAATAGCATGGAAATGATGTATTGTCATCCTTCAGGTACATGCACATGGAAAGTTGGAGTCACTTTGCTAACTGTCCTAACAGTGCAGCAAAGATGAAATATCAAGAACTCACAGTAATTATAATTATAAAGAAATATGTAGATAATCCTAAAATTGGCTATAATTAAGTAAAATCAGACTGCATAAAAATGTTCCCTCTTAATCCCATTCCCTTTTTTTCTAAATGTAGCACACTTCATCCTTCAAGATTCTGTTCAATGTCCATCCGTGATGAAGCTTTCTCTGAGAGACCCAGTTAGTTCTAGTCACCCTTTCTTTGGTGTTTGCATCTCTGCATTTTCTATTATGATTAGTTATGGGTCTCTCATCCACGTTTGATTTTGAACCCTCAACAACACATACTTTTCCTTGTCATTTTTCTATTTCAAACATACGCTACATTACCTGGTAGGTTGTAGATATACTAATAAAACCAGCATCATTCAATTCTGTGCTTGAAGAACGGACTTCTTGGCCACCATGAGCTATTTTACGAAAGACGTGGGCCATGTAGAAGTTACAGAGGAGTGTTTAGGTCTCAGTATTAAAAAAATCTTTTTTTTAATTTGACATTCATAAATGCAATAAACTGATATGTGAGGAAGTCATCATTGCACTAATGGAAGCTCTCAGGAAACAGAGGATGATGTATGTATATTATGTGTGTGTCTGGATGCAAGATAGGATATGCAAGTAGATATGGTTCCTTATCCATACCTCATACCTTAAAACTGATGAGTAGGTATATTTATGTGGGAATGGTATCCAGAAGCTATTTTCAATATTCTGGAGGTTAAGGAAAAAGGAAATTTATCTACAAATGTTAAGAGTTTTAAGAAACTTCATAATGTTTTGCTCTTGGCCAGACTGTATCAATTGAATGTGGCAACACTGGTTATTGCGTGGATACAAAATTCCAGTTGGCTGTTAGTGATGCATTACCTTTGATTTTTGTAACAATTTAGAAACCAGTTATTGTTACTAACTCCCAATTTGTTTGGAGGCAGAAGGATTTCAAAAAATGAAGTTCATGCAGAAAGCTTTTAAAAGGATATTTGATCACAAACTGAATTAATTTCATTCTACGTGTTAATTTCATGGACTCTTTTTCTCCCCAGTATCTTTTACATCTCTGAGATAAGGATGCATGATACTAGGATAATGTGTTATATTTCATTGCAATTTTTAAAAATCTTCTCCAGAGACTCATAAAATAAAGATGCAGTTTATAATCCATAATGTTTTAATGGACAGAGAAATATGATAATTTGATTCAGAGTGGCTTAGAGAATTCATATGGTTCAGGGTGTGAAGACTGAACCAAGATCCTCTGTGACCTAGGACAGCTCCTTAATTTCTCTGAGACTCAGTATTCTCACTTGTAAAGTGGGGATAATAATAATACCTACGTCATAGATTGCTTGTGAAAAATGGAATGAGATAATACTTGCAGCATGTTAACCTTTTCTCTTATTGCATCTGTCCCAAATCATCAATGCTGGAAAGAGTTAATGCTTCTCCCAGATTGCCAAGATTACCAATAATAAAAAAAAAATACTGGAAATCTTGGAGGAGCTCACATTATTTTATTTTATTATGCAAATAGTTTTGACCTCCAGAGATTATTTATTTTGCTTCAGATGCCTCATCTTCTGTGCTGCTAACCAAACAGTTTATTCCATTTTGTGCAACAATTCATAATGAACCTTAAGAGAATTACTGATTATTTTAGAGTTTTTGGCTCAATTACCTGTTTCAAATGCTCAATGACTAAGGAAAGCATGTCATTTTCTCCTCTCCTGCACACTGGAGCATAACAATAGACTTTGAATAGAGCAAATCAAAGAGACACAAATACCAGTATAAGGGGCCCATTGTGCTGAGTTTGTAGCCCTGTCACATGCTTTTAATTTAGGTTGGTTGATTGATTATGACATACTGACAGATAGCACATTGTTCCTCTCTTGGAACCTCTAGACTCTTTAATATTCCTTCCCTTATCTGTCCATTTTGATTCCAAAACTTAAGTGAAATGGAATTACAGCATTCACTTTGTTTTCCTGTACTAAGTGATTATCTCTGAAGTGCAATTTTGTGATTAGGTGAGATGGCATGCATACACTCAGCTAATGCTGATTTCCCCCAGGGTGCAGAACAGGTAAATTCATAATGAATGGATGTTGTGCTTTGATTTCAAATGGATGGAAAACCTCCCCACACTTGGTAGTTTTATTTTAAAAATGTATTTAATTATTCTAAAATTAACAGGAGAATATTAAAATTGAACTTTAGAAAATGGCATTTAAACATAAGTCAAGGGTGCTAACTGCTTATGAATGTTAATACCCTTCAAAAAGTGAAAAAACAAACTTACCTGACATAAATTAGGGGGGTGGGGTGTGAGTGGAGAAGGAGTGTGGTCATTGAAACACTTCAGTTTAATTATTTATATTTTTTCTGATTAATTCAAAAATATCTAAGTGCACCTTAGTATTAGTATTCTCAAATACTAATGTTTCTTATTTTGAAAACTACAGTAATTATTAACTAATTGGTATTATAGTATTGTCATAGATGTTTGGTCCTGAGGGGTGACTTCTGGTGTGTGTGGGAGGGGGGGAGGAGCAAGGAGTTAATGATTGGCACACAGTATTTTTTTTTTTGATATTTAGAAAAAAATTTTTTTGTCCAATAGTAAGAGAACTCAGTTTTAAAGAGAATTTTGCATTCCCAAATTAGACACGTTTTGACCAGACCACAAAAATAGATTAGTACCCAAATCATACTCCTTTACTGATAAGCATTGACCATAATATTGTGAATCTTAAAGTGAGAAACCTAACATGCAATTTCTCAAACTTATTTCAGTTGAAATCCTTTTTATAAAGAATTGTAAGTTCTAGTCAGAACTTCATGTAGGCCGTATTGGTACATGATCGTTTGTGGTTCTTTGATCACCTTCTTCCCACACTTAATCTCTTAGCATAGTATCCAGTATATACCAAGAGCACAGTAAATCTTAATAATTGTTGTTATTTTAATTATCTTTCCAACTGAATAAAAGTAATGATTTTAATAAGTTGATGACAGGTGATTTTCAACAATAAAGCACGTTAATTTGGAATAAAGTGTTTTTATTCAAGCCTCAAAGAAAAACCAACCCATTAAAATTTCTCTCTTATTATAATCCAATTGTATGTCATGTGAACCATCAGCAATATTCTTTCTGGTGAAAGTGATTCACTTTCCTGTATGTTGTATTGTCACTTGCCCTGACAGATGCGATACCCTCAAAGTTGTCCTCCTAATTTTGGACAACTACGTAGCAGAGGTGAATGGCCTACGTTTTTAGTATGCACTCTCTCCCACCTTGCATACTTGAGTTAGCAAGGTAAAAGCACTTCTAAGTACACTCAGTGAGTGATTTGTTAGCCGATAGCCTGCTCTCCAAGGCCACAATAGGAAAACTGCAACTATTTATTTCCCACATCATGGGGCTATTGGATATAACTCTTTGGGCAGAGGTAAGGAAGATGAGATGTATCACTGGTGTGGTGAAAAGGACATGATTTGGGAACCAGAACGCCTACAGATTGTAGTTTTAGTTCTATTTAGTATCTTAGGTCACATTTTGTAGTTTCTCTGAACCTTAGAAGTTATTTTATACTTATTGTGGGTTTGTTTGTTTTTACTCTTCTTTCTTGCTAGTTTGGTAGACTCTGTAAAGATGTGTTACTCATCATTAGATCTTTATGCCCAGTTGTACCATTGACAACATTGAAGGTGCTTAACAAATGTGTGTAGAAAAAGTAAGGCAAGAAGACAACCAGAAGGAAGAGAAAGACAGAAGAACAATATATTTAAGGCTAAGTTTCCCCCCAAATTCTCTTTGAATAAAACCTTGTGAAATCAAGCACACATGGTCCTAACATTAATGGAAGTGTAAACTTTTAGGGCTTGGAGAAGTTACCATCAGTCAGACCTTCTCTTTTTATGTATGAGAAACAGGCTCATGATGATTAGGTGAAGTGTCATTTGAGTAATGTCTAAGCTGGATCCAGTTCTTCTCCCTCCCAGGACGCCACTCTGGACTGTACTGGGTAGGCTCATCGTTAGGCTATGTATGCAAATAAGTCTCAAAAGATATACCCCCTACCCATTAGAATATGGGAAAAGTGAATGGTCTTTTACTTTCAATTCTCTGTATCATTCTATTTCTTGATATGAACAACAACAAAAATCATGAACTACTTTTGTAACACAATAAGAAATATTATTTGGAAAAATATAATTAAAAAATAATCAATTTCAATACTCTGCAGGAGTGTTATATAGACTCAATAACGATATGCGAAAACAAAACGTACCCTGCCTCATGAATATGATTTGGTAACGTGTATTTCTTAAAGAGTGGACTGGAATTCACCAGTGTATGTATTAAATCTCTCTGACATATTGGTGAAGAGGTCACTTAGTTATAAATGCTTGGTTATCTTGCCTTAAGAGGTCAAACAACTCTATCTCCCCAAGAAGAGGCTGCTCAGATTTCTTACCTGTCTCCCAGAGGGACACTCCCCCTTCTGATATACCTTTTCATGGTCATAGTCAAGTATACCAACTTCTGATCTAAATTCAATCCATCAAGTTTTCTTTTTTTCTATTAATATTTCTTACTGCCTTTTTGGAGAAGAAAAAGCAAAATATTTTTAAGTAAGAGCAGGTGTTTGTAAATCTTATTGAACTGTCCTTTCATTTATGCTTTCTTCCACGTTTTGCCTATCCTCAAAGTGTCCTGAAACTTTGACTAGCAGGAAGAAGAGCGAGGGGGTTGCCACCAGCTGTAAAGCTGTGGGTGAGAAGAATGGAGTCTCACCACTAAAGCCAAGCAATGTTGCATCTTATCTTTCCTGACTTTGCCCAGAGAGTTCGATCCATATTTACATATTTAATTATCCTGAGGGCTTCTGGGTGGCTCAGTCCCTTAAACATCAGACTCTTGGTTTTGACTCAGGTCATGATCTCACAGTTCCTGAGTTCCAGCCCTGCGTGGGGCTCTGTGCTGACAGCTCAGAGCTGGGAGCCTGGAGCCTGCCTCAGATTCTGTCTCCCTCTCTCTCTTTATGCTCCTCCCCCACTTTCACTCTGTCTCTCTCTGTCTCTGTCTCTCTCAAAACTAAATAAACATTAAAAAAATAATTATCCTGTATGCTAATTATCTATAGATCAGAGTATCTATTTGACTTATTTTCCAATGTTACTATTTTTACAGCTTCTGCCACCTTTGAAGACTTTCAAATTCGTCCCCACGCTCTTTTTGTTCACTCGTATAGAGCTCCGGCTTTCTGTGATCACTGTGGAGAAATGCTGTGGGGTTTGGTGCGTCAAGGCCTTAAATGCGAAGGTAAGGTCTTTCCTTCCCAACCAAGTCGATCCCATGCTGGAACATATAAGTTACCTGCTTATGTTGTGCCCTCTACAATAATGTCTTCTTAACTTTATGTCTTTCAGCAATTTTGGGGATGCATGGATTCTGCTCTGTTCATTTCTTTACATTTCCTGTCTTCAGCTTATTTGCTCTGATCTGGGAAACCTGATTCTCATATCATTTTCCCTGTACTACGTGGATGTGTTTCTTTTGTGTTGGTTATTTTGGCAACAAACTGAAAATAATAATTGCTTCTTAAGTCGGAATTTTTTCAATATTTTTTTAAAAATTCTTTTTAATATTTATTTTTTTTTTTTGAGAGACAGAGAGAGAGAGAGCAAGAATGGGGAAGGGGCAGAGAGAGAGGGAGACACAGAATCCAAAGCAGACTCTAGGCTCTGAGCTGTCAGCACAGAGCCCAATGCGGGGATCGAACTCAGAAACCATGATATCATGACCTGAGCCAAAGTCGGATGTGTAACCGACTGAGACGCCCAGGCACCCCGTGTTGGAATTTTGATTCGTAGGCATTCGCTAAATGTTTGTTGAAATTAGCAGAAATTTAGGAGATTAATCAAACCATGCAAGGTCAATCAGCTGTAGAGTGGTGGCCTGGAACTTGTGCCCATGTTTCTAACAATAGCATAGTTTGCCATAAAATGAACTTTACCATGAAAAGAACTCTTTAAACTCAAGTGGCTAGAACACCATTATAAATCTTAAAAATACTCCAATCATACAGTTTTCTCTCTGACTTGTAGGAGGTAGAGCTGTTTGAACTTTGGCCAATATAACCAAGCATTTATGATGCAACCTAGAAATAAGCTAACCACAGTTTCTGAATTTCTGTCTGTGAGAAGACAAGTTAGGTGACAGTGACTTAGAAGAAACTGCCTGAAGTGTGGCTTTATGGAAATTTTCTGGCCTCCTGTGTGACACACAGGGAACTATACATAGTGGAAATATCAAACAAAAAATGGTGCTTTCCTAATTATCTGAAATGTGGAAACCAGCATGTAAAGAAATGTAACATGTTTTCTTAACAATTCTACAAGGTAGTTATTATCCGTATTTTGTCGATAGCCAAACTGAGGTGTGCAAGGTCATGTAAACAAAAAAATTATAGAGCCAGGATTCACATCAAGTTCAAAAGTTGTGATGCACTGTGATTAACTTTCCCTTATGTGTCCACTCACATTAACTTGTGGCAGCTAAAAAAGCCTCAGGCGATCTCTTTGTTGTTTGTTGTTTTTTTTTTGTTTTGTTTTTTCTTTTTTTGTTTGGTTGGTTTTGGGGTTTTTTGTTTCTGTTTTTGTTTTTGTTTTTGCTAGATCCCTTAAAGTCCAAGTCCATTATATCCAAGAACATTTAAACAAAAATGATAACCAGAGTAGTTGCTGAGCTCGTCCAAAAGAATCAGAATTCAAAACCCACCTTATTTACAATTTCTGAAAAGAAAACAGAAAAAGCTCAAAAGAAAATTTGAATTTCTAAATAGCCTCAAGAAAAACGAAAACAATACTATTTTTAAAAATGCATAACTTGATACTAGAAGAGCTTTTAATTTATGGTTGAACAAAAATCATTTTTACTTTCTCTTTCCAGGATGCGGACTGAATTACCATAAGAGATGTGCATTTAAAATCCCCAACAATTGCAGTGGCGTGAGGAGGAGAAGGCTCTCGAATGTTTCTCTCACTGGGCTCAGCACCATCCGCACAGCATCTGCTGAGCTCTCCACCAGTGCCCCTGACGAGCCCCTCCTGGTACAGCTTCCTGTTTTTCCATTTATCCGTTTGCATGAGAGATCTGTGGGACAATGTGATGACAGTGTCAATCCAAGACAGCACCCCGGGAGGGAGGACACAGCCAGGGTGTTATTGACTGTGTTTCTTCAGGGTTTGTACTGTAGACTGGTCAGTGCTTCATCAAATATCCAACAACTTTGAGTCTGCTTTCATTTATGAGCTCAGTGCAGTTAGAAAATATGTAAGGTTTCATCGTGGTCATAGGGCCAGACCAGCACAAACTAACATGTGAATGTTGCAAAACACACTTTGTCAAAATTGGGAAACCAAAGATGAAAGATGTTCTTCTCTGAAGATTATTAGAGTGCTTTGTGACATAGCTGCATATTTATTCTGGGAGAAAAGTTTAAATTTGTTCTTATGAAAATAATGAAAGTCTTTAATTTGTTGGCAATACTGGCATACATTCCAGGGTATTGTCAGGGTGACACAGATTGACAAATGCTATGAGAACAATAGCACTCAAATGCTTTAAGTATTTCCATTAGCTCTAAACACTTTTGTGGATAGGACTTAAATATTTTTTAAGAAATTTAAATTCGAATTTTCCAAACATTCACAACCAAGTAAAAATTGTGGTAATTATGTGAATTATTTAAAATAGGAAAATAGGCGAACAATGTGAGGCCTTAAATTTCCCGTATTTACTCCCTCCCCTAAAGACTTTTTAGTAATCTAGCTATTGTAAAAATCAATTGAAAAAAATTAAAAATTATTAAAACAGTAAGGTTAAATTCATCCCTCTTGATGTGGAGAAGGGCAATAAATTTTGAAGACATCTCTCAAAAGTTGTATTAGTCCCTTGTTTGGAAAATATTTTGTTGTGATCCTTATCACTTCAATTTTGTTACAGCATGAACAAGACATATAATTCAAATACATGCTCATTTTGGTAAATAGGAAAATGTCATACTATTTTCCCATGACTGACTTAAAATTGAGAGTTTGTTGTGTTTTCAGTCTTTCATGAAGTGAGTCTGTTGGAGGAAGACAAGTACTTAATCCTGCTGTTAACTAGAAGAATATATTATGTTTGGTAACTATTCAGAATGTATGTGTATCATTTTATATTATTCCATAATGTTGCATTAATTGGAACTAGTGATATTTTCATTGAAAGATGCTTAAATTAGGGCGCCTGGTTTGGCTCAGTCGGTTAAGTGTCTGACTTTGGCTGAGCTCACGTTTTCACACTTTGTGGGTTCAAGCCGCATGTTGGGCTCTCTGCTGTCAGTTCAGAGCCTGCTTCAGATCCTCTGTCCCCCTGTCTCTTTGCCCCTTCCTTACTCACACTTTCTCTCTCGCTCTCAAAAATAAACAGACATTAAAAAAAAAGGTGCTTAAATCAAAAGCTATTTACTTTTTCAAATAACTCTCATGTCAGCTTCCCAATTCTAAAATTCCTTGATTTAGTTTGAATTTTTGTAAGTAGTGACTTTTCAAGTGCTAGCAGTTACTCTTGCTTTTAAGATAGTCACTGAGACTCACACTATTTATAGAACACTTACAAGTAAGTTTAAGAAACAAAATTGTAAATTAATTATATATTGTTTTCAAATTCTTTAAAAATTATTTAACATCCCACAACGAATCTAAAGCTTTAAAGCCTTTCATTATTACAATAAATTAGATGATTAATGCTAAAGATTCTTCTTTTAGATCTTTATCAACTTTTTATAATATGTACATATACACACAAATACATGTATATACATATATACACAGACATACATATATATACTTCAAAACATCACATATATAATTTACATGTTATAAGTATAAATTAAATTACATATTTAAATTATTTACATGCATATATTTATAAATATATACCATTTATACGTAAATATAATTTAGGTTACCTATCTATAGACTATAATACAAGTTTTTAAATCAAATTATTTAATTGCTTTATTTAGCCAAATTAAATTATTTCATCACTTGAATTAGTTGATCACAAGTTATGTTTTACATGAAATGTTGAAACTTACTACTGCTTTATTGCTGAATGGAAATTTTTATAGTAGAATGCTTCAAATGTTTTTTTTAATATATATTTTTAAAAATCAAATTTCAATGATGTCTGTCAAGAATGCTGGTATAATTGTGATCAAATCAGATATTTGTGAGGTGAGAAAATATTGGGGCCATAAAATACTTTGAAAAATGTTGTTATCCTAAACTTTCATAAACTTGTATAAAATGCCCAACGGGTAGCCATTAAATAAGAAATGCCCGTGGAAATAATGTTTGTGATACTATTTGACATACTGGCTCTGAAAGTCATGTTTTACATGTGTCAAAGCTTTTTGTGCCTTCATAGGGTACCTCTTTATCTTTTGTTTTATCCAATACCTGAGAAAGGAAGAAATACTGGCCTGCTTTGAGGAGGGCACATATTTTCCAGTTGCCTTGGGTCATGGTCATGCCTTGGCTACTTACTTTATGTAGGAACAAAGCCACCCCGCTGTACCCAGGCATGTTGGAGTACAGTGAATATGTCCCTCTTTATCCCTGGGCAAGGCAGAAAAGGTCAGTAATTACAGTTTAAAATTTAGAGTGAATGCCTAATCAAAAGAAATATTATGTCAATAGTAGTAAAACCTATTAGTTCTGTATACCATAAGGGATATTTTTCCATTTCCAAAAAAGATGATGACCAAGATAAAGATGACATTGCTTATCAATCTCATTATATTACCCATATTGCAAGTCTGCCATGACAAGTGTATAGATTTTCTCTCAAATGTAAGAAAATGTTTCTCCTATCCATACTTGATGACTTATTTTGACTATAAAATCACCATTTCACATACAGATTAAGACACTGATAATTCTATTAATTTATTCATTTTTGGCACCTAAATTGAATTTCAGATTTCCATAATGCCACTAAGATAGAAAATGAGCATAACAACATAAATCATATGATAGGCTTTATCTATCATCAATTTTGGCAGTAAACAGTATTCATTATACCAACCATAAAGCAGTCCATCTTTTAAGAAGACCCAAAATGAAGTCAATTTATGGTATAACAGCTCAGCAAGGGTGTATACCTCTCTGCACACCATCACCAGCATTAGAAGGAAATGAGAAAAACTCAGTAGGTCCTTGAGTAGGATACATTAATATGTTGTATTATATTATCGTATTATATATATTATGTATATGTATTATATATATTATATATATTATGTATGATATGTATTATATATATTATATATATTATGTATGATATGTATTATATATTATGTATATATATGTATATATGTATCATATATATATTATATTATATATATAGTATATATTATATACTATAAGTATACTTATTAAGACCATATTAATTTTATAGTCTTAAGAAAATTGCAAAAGAGAAGTCAGGATTAAATAATCCTATCATTTCTCTATGCTTTATTTATCTTTTTATTTTTATTTACAAATGTTCTTGTAGTATTTGGGAAAAATCAAAATCAATTGAAACCATATTATACAAGACTTAATCTTAGGCAAAAAGTGAAATAATCTCTTTCAGAACTTCTGCTCCTAGCTATGAAGAAGCTTGTATCTGATCAACTGTTCTACAAGGGACAATTATGCAAGCTGAATAAAATATAACAGAAGAGAACAGAACAAAATATTTGAAGGTGCTCAAAAGCAACCAAAGCAATTAGGATTTAAGGGACCAATGTCTTAGAAGGAAATCGCAGAGAGATCAGTGCACAGGATGGCCCCCACAACAAAGTGGCACCAAATGTCAGTCATGCTGGCATTGAGAACTCCTGAGGTAGAACCGAGCTGGAAAATTTCCAAACATATTATAAAGCGACTGTTAAGACAGTGTAGATTATACAAGGTCTGAGTATCAAAAAATAATGTGGTGTTATGCAACAAGAGAACAATAAACCAATCAAACAGAACAAAGAGAGTTGAGAAACTACGTATATAGACAAAGCCAACTGATTTCTGACAAGAATATCACTGCTATGAAAAAAGGCTGATCTTTTCAACAAATATTTCTAGGACCAATTGGATATCTGTATGGAAAACATGAATCTTGATCCTACCTTATACCACATACAAAATCAATTCATGGTGCATTGGGAGCTTTTAGGAGCTAACAGAGAAGGGTATCTACAAGAACTTGGAGTTGGGAAAGCCTTTTTAAACAGGACTCACATCACTGATGTCAAAGGGAAAAAGTGATAAATTAGACATCTTTAAAATTCAGAAATTGTTTGCAGCAAAAAATACCATTGAACGGAAAGCAAGTCACTGAATGGAAGAAGATATTTTCAACATATGTATATTATAAAAGATGCATATATATAAATATATAAGGAATATATAAAGAACATCTATAAAAATTTAGAAGACAACCCCATTTAAGGTATAGGCAAAAATATTTGTTTTAACATCACTTTATAAAAGAACATAATCAATAAACATAAAAATGTCCTTTGCATCATTAGTTATCAAGGAGTCTAAAGTTAATCTACAGTGAAATATCTCTATACCAGAATGTCTAACATTAAAAATAAAACTGATAGTAACAAGTATCGATGAAGATATTAAGCAACTGGAACTCTCATACACTACTACTGTGAATATAAATTGGTTCAACAACTTTGGAAAAATGGTTGGCATTTATCTGCTAAATCTGAACATATGAGTAACATGTGAATCCACAGTTCTACTCCTTGGTTTATATTCAGCAGAAATGTGTATAGGCATATATAGAAAGATATGTACAAGCATTTTTTTTTATTTCTTGCTTTTTCATTTTTTTAGACCTCATTTTTTTGAGCAGTTTTAGGTTCTCAGCAAAATTGAAAAGAAGGTACAAAGATTTCCCATATACCACCTGCCCCAACCCGTGCATTGTTTAACCCCCGCCTCCCTGCCCCTGTTACCAGCATTACTTGCCAGAGCAGTAGTTTTGTTAATACTGATGAGTCTACACTGACACATCATAATCACCTAAAGTCCCATTTTAGGGTTCAGCCTTGTACATTCTGTGGATTTGGGCAAATGTATAATGATGTATTCATCATTATGGTATCATACGAAGTGTTTTCACTGCCCTAAAAATCCTCTGTGCTCCAGCTGTTTTCCCTCTTCCCTTTCACCCAGTCCTGCTAACCAGTGATCTTTTTACTTTCTCCATAGCTTTGCCTTTTCCAGAATGTCTTCTAGTTGGAATCATACAGTATGTACCCTTTCCAGATTGGGTTCTTTTACTTAGTAATATGCATTTAAGTTTCCTCCATATCTTTTCATGGCCTGACAACTCTTTCCTCTTAGCATGGAATAATATCCATTGTCTAGGTGTCCACAGTTTATTTATCCGCAGGACATCTTGGCTGCCTCCGATTTTGAGCAGTTATGAATAGGCTACTATAAACATCCATGTACAGGTTTTTATGTAGACAAAAGCTTTTTTTAACTCTTCTGAGTATCATAAAGTTTGATTGCTAGATTATAAGGTAAGAGTATGTTAGGTTTTTTAAGAAACCATCAAACTGTCTTCAAAGTGGCTGTACTATTTTGCATTCCCACCAGCCATGGATGAGAGTCCCTATTGCTCCTTGTCCTTATTAGCATTTGGTGTTACTAGTGTTCTGAATTTTGGCCATTCTGATAGGTATATGGTGGTATTTCATTGTTTTCATTTGCATTTTCCTGATGACATATGATGTGGAGCTTCTTTCATATGCTTATTTGCTGTCTGCTTATATCTTCTTTTGTTGTTGCTTAAAGATTTTTGTTTTTAAGTAATATCCATACCCAATGTGGGCCTCCAATTTAAAATCCCAAGATCAGGAGTCTCATGCTCTACTGACTGAGCCACCCAGGCACTGTCTTCTTTAGTGAGGTGTCTTTTAAGGTTTTTGGCCCATTTTTAAAATTAAGTTGTTTTCTTATTGTTGAGTTTTAAGAGTTCTTTGTATATTTTAGATAATAATCCTTTATTAGATCTATCTTTTGCAAATATTTTACAAATATTTCCTCCCAGTCTGCGGCTTGTCTTCTAATTCTCTTAGCAATGTGTTTTGCAGAACAGAAGTATTTTTTTAATTTTAATGAAGTTCAGTTTATCAGATGTTTCTTTCATGAATTGTGCCTTTGATTTTATTTCTAAAAAGCTATCACCATATCCAAAGCCATGTAGGTTTTTATCCTATGTTATCTTCTAGGAATGTCATAGTATTGTGCTTTACATTAAGGTCTGTGGTCCATTTAGAGTTAATTTTTACTAAAGTACGTAAGGTATGCATCTACATTAATTTTTTGCATGTTAATGTTTAGTTCTTCTAGTGCCGTTTGTTGAGGGATCTTTGTATATTGTATTGCCTTTGTTTTTTTTCAGAGATCAGTTGATATTTATGAAGGTCTGTTTTGGGGCACACTAATCTGATACATTGATCTGTTTGTCTCTTCTTTCTTTTTTTTAAAGAAATAAGATTTTATTTTTATTATTTTATTTATTTTTTTAATTTACATCCAAATTAGCATATAGTGCAATAATGATTTCAGGAGTGGAATCCAGTGATTTATCCCCTGTAGTAACACCCAGTGCTCACCCCAACAAGTGTCCTTAATGCCCCTTACCCATTTAGCCCACCCCCCCCAAAAAACCCCTCCAGTAACCCTCTGCTTGTTCTCTGTATTTAATAGTCTCTTATGGTTTGTCCCCCTCCCTGTTTTTATATTATTTTTGCTTTCCTTCCCTTATGTTCTCTGTTTTGTATCTTAAATTCCACATATGAGTGAAGTCATATGATACTTGTCTCTTCTTCACCAGTAACACACTGTTTTGATTATTGTAGCTTTATAGTAAGTCTTGAAGTCAGGTAGCATCAGTCCTCCAATTCTGTTCTTGTCCTTCAATATTATGTTGGCTATTCTGTTTTTTTTTTCCTTTCCTCCTAAATTTTAGAATCAGTTTATTGACATCCATAAAATAAGTTGCTAGGATTTTGATTGGGATTGCATTAAATCTATAGATCAAGTTGAGAAGAACTGACAGCTTGACAATATTAAATTTTCCTGTCCATGAACATGGAATGTTTCTCCATTATTTAGTTCTTATTTTACTTCTTTCATCAAATTTTTATAGTTTTCCTCAAACAGATCTTATACATAACTGGTTAGATTTATACCCAAGTATTTTATTTTGAGGGGGTGCCAATGTGAATGATATTGTTGGAAGCATGTTTGTAACTTTATTCATAATAGCTAAAAGCTAGAAACAAAAAAAAATCATGAGTTATAAAGTTATTAGGTTTCTTCATCACAGGTCATGTGAGAAATAAAATATTATATCAGAATAATTAATAGTTAATTTTTTCTGAAATTCCTATTAGTTAATGAAAATGGGGTACAGGAATTATATTATTTAATAAATGGGAAACAACTTCTTTGGGTGCTAAATGAAAAGTAGTATGCCACATTATCCTAAAATGCATATTATTTGCATAGTTAACATTGTTTTCTACAGTAGTTTTCATTACAGATGAAAAACTGTAATTCTTGTGATCTTCCTTCAAGGGAAACAAAAATAAAAACAAAACTATAGTATAATATTACAATCAACTACTAAAGTAATAGGTGGCTCTATCTTTTATCTTTATCACCAGACATTTCTGGTGATTCTAACTTGCTAGCAAGGGGGAAAGAGCTGTTTGTTCCCAAAATATTTTCTTCAAAGTAATGGCCCTATCAAATATTCTGCAAAAAAAACATTTCCTGATCAAATGATCACTGGAAAGTGCTTCATGGTCTGTCTACGTATTGGACGTGGTAATATTTAGTGAGCATAATTATGGGCCTCAGAGTCTTGGGATAATGAAAACAGTGTTCCTATACTGACTCAAATATGGAATCCCTTTTTCTTGTAAAACCTGGGGATATCCTGGGGGGGAGAGTACACTTTGAGAAATGGTAACTTAGAGGAATAAGTGAATGTATATTGCATAGATCATCTTCAAATATGAGCTGAGTAGCACTCAGCTAAAACTCAATTCTGATGAGAGCCCATAATAAAGGTATTCAGGGCTTTCAAATTGGAGGAAAATCATCAGCTTTATATATCGAATATATTTATGATAAGGATAATACCTTATTTTGGAAACTTGAGAAAGAGAGAGCTTTGCCACCTCTTATGACAATGTTCCATAAAAGCACACACAAGCAGGGTTATACTTCCTTGTAGGGGCCTAGGGCAGGCTGCCCCACAATGGGCCACTTTGATGCAAAGATTTTTTTTAGTTAAAAGCAACCAAAACCCAGGAGATGCAGGAAAAGCTCTCTGCCTCCCCTAAGAGTGCCTGAATTTACATTGGAAAGGAGAGCTTTAACGGGAAGCAACTATTAATAGAAACTCCCCCTTACCTAAGGAACTTATCTACAACATGGGGCAACCTTGTTTTTCTAAACATCTCCTTTCACCTTCTTGCTAATGACCTTCTTCCCCTCCATATCCTCAGACCCTACTCCTCTCCTTAGCTCATATAACCTTCGTGTTGCCTCATTGTCTTTGGAATTTCATATCTATGCTGATTCCCTGTGCATACACCTATTAAATTTGATTTTCTTGTGTTAATCTCTCTCATGTCAATTTGCTTCTAAGTCTAGATAGAGGGACCATAGGGCAAAGGAAGGTCTTCCTACCCGACATCCTCAAAAGTCATGTTTGGATATGTTCACATGGGCCGTTGTTTACCCTGAATTCTGCACATGCTTCATGTCAATCCTGAAATGTAGCAAGTATCAATGGGTAACAGTTAATCTTGGCAGAACCTCTAAATGTACACCACTTCTCAATGTCTCTGATTGCAGATTGTACATTGCAGAATAGGATGGGGGTTCTGAGAACAACAGCCATGCATTTTTGTTAAGAAAAAGAGTCAGGTAGGGGCACCTGGGTGGCTCAGTCGGTTAAGCGGCCGACTTCGGCTCAGGTCATGATCTCGCGGTCTATGAGTTTGAGCCCCGTGTCGGGCTCTGTGCTGACAGCTCAGAGCCTGGAGCCTGTTTCAGATTCTGTGTCTCCCTCTCTCTGACCCTCCCCCGTTCATGCTCTGTCTTCCTCTGTCTCAAAAATAAATAAACGTTAAAAAAATTTAAAAAAACAAAAAACAAAGAGAGTCAGGTATATTTTAGCTTTGATTTGGGATAGAAAGAATATGATATTCAGTATAAATATAGATATGTATTGTCCACTTAACCAAGAGGTTTCTTACATTTTTCATTGATACTCTTTTTAAAAAAAAATTTTCAGAATAATCTTTCTACTTTGATTTATACTTCAACCTTGAGCGAAATCAGACATAAAACAGTAATATGCAACAAAGACTGTAAAATGAGCAAAGAATGAACTGTAGGTATATTTCTCTCACTAAAACTCTAACCCACTGTTGGACTTCCCAGGTTTGTAAACTACTAATACTGATTATTCATCAGCTTATTCTTGCCTGCAGGCAGATAACAACTACGTAACATTTGATTACTTTGATGACCTTTTTCATTCTTTTGCCATTGAGAGGATGAATTATTGTGAAGAAAATCTAATCTTTCACGTAAAGGTCAAAAATGCTTCATTCTGACTATAATTTATTTTCAACAAGGTGAAAGAGCTGTCTTTCATCATTGACACCGTAACAAGTAGATTTTTTTAACCTCTACCAACTCTTAACTGTAAACTGTGTTTTTGCCGTCTTGACTTAGTGTCTATAGTTCCATTTAAATGTTAAAACTTATTTCTAACTCAGGTGTGTTTGTGGCCATAAAGACTGATTAGTGTAACATTTTGCTTGAAAATGCACCTGTATAAAACATTATTGATAACATGCATCGCTTTCTTCAAATAACATCATTTTCTTGTCTTTCTTCCCCTTTTTTCTGCACCTTTGCCTGCTTTTTGCCCTTACAACTTCATGTTTCAGTCTCCTGTGAGTCCTGGCTTTGAGGTAGGTACTAATTCTACCTGGCAATAGGAATATGCTTCACCATCTTTTGTAAACCAACATTATACTAATAGGTTGACCTCAGACAATTATTGGTATTGACCCTATGAGAATAATCAGATCAGAATTTGGCTCAGAATCCAGCCTATTGAACTGCAGAAACCCCATTGGTCTTTCTATGAAACTGACAAGATGGGCTGAGAATAGAACAGAATACAGTCAGAACACACTTTACCCAGCAGCATGTTAACTGAAATGCATGCATATTGGAAGACAGGGTACCAAAAAACCATGCAAGTTGAGGCCACCATCCCAATATGTTTATACACAGTTTTAGTTGGCATGGTAAAACATAAAACAAGGACTGCCTGAAGATGAATGTAACTTTTTTAAAGAAAGGAGCTTTTAATCATTAATGTATTATCACAGTCTATTTAATTAGTTTTTAAAAAGATGGTATGCAAGTGGGTATATCGAGGTCTCAGTCCATGAAGAAATTATATTTGGAAAATGCACAAATTTCCTTCTTAGAGATTTTAAGTAAACCCCTCTCCAAAATAGGCTTTTTATTTATCTTAAGCAATTGATAGCCTGAATATGGAGGAAAGGCATTTAAATTAAATGTTAAAGCTGAGTATATAACAGTGCTTTTATTGTGATAACTTGTTTTGATGTATTGTGTTTATTAATATTTAGTTTTCCTTATTTCTGTACTTGTGGCAAATTGAGAGTTGACATTGTTATTTTTCTTTATGAGACTATCTTTCAAATACCATTATTAGTGTCCATTCTTACATGGTCTTGTTAAGGTAACTATAACAAAAGAAGCTAATGAAAACACAACCAGAACATGTATGAGGTTAAATAAAATTAAGAAATCAAGTTATCTTGATCCTTAGGATATAAAATGAAGAAATTTACTTCAATAATAATAAATTTGTATGATTGGAAAAATCATCCTAGGGCAAAACATTCCTTATATGTCTTTGTAAAATCTTCCTGGTATTATATTGCAATGATATATGATATTAATTTTCTTAATCTCTCCTACTGATTAGTTTGTTTTCTTCTTTTTTTTTTAATTTTAAACATTGCTGAAATAAGCCTCTTTGTGTTTTTTTGTTATACGTTTATAAAAGTGTTAGTAGGTTTCTCGATCAGCATCTTTGAATGGATCTAGTAGATTATCTTCTTGGAAGCCAAATGGACTGAAAAATATATACAATTTTTTGCCAAATAGTTCTTCAAAAAGTTGTAAAAGTTTAAATTTATAACCCTGCTAACTACAGTGTATAAAAGTTTCTGTTGCTTTATCTTCCCAACAATAGATTTGATTCCTATTTTAAACTTAAAAAAAAATTTTTTTACTAACTTGATAGGTAAAAAATCTCTATGCCTAAATATTATTTACTTATTGGAGGATAAATAGTTTTTCATATATTTATTAGCCATTTGTATTTTACCTATGGTTAATTACCTGTCTCTTTTTCTACTGAGTTGCTTATTGGTTGCTTAGAATCTTTATATATGATTAATTCTCTTTCTATTAATCTATGATGGAAGTATACTTTCAGTTTTATGTGTTTTTGACATCTTTTCCCACAGTTATTTTAACAGTGAGAGACATATTTTCATTCATTTTCTTACTATATAGAGACTGTTGAGAATAAATCAATATGGCCAAATTCAACATAATATTTTTGTCAAATGATTGAAGAGAATATTTTTTTTCCTGAAGTAAAGGAGCTTAAGTCAAGGTAGAAAATGAAGGGGAATTTAAGACATTGGTGTTCTTTGCAACCAGAGGATATAATTGATATAGTGTTTTTAAAGTACGTTAGGTCTTATGGAATGTTTTTTTTTTATTTAAGAACTTTATTGAAATTTTAAAAATTATTTTTAAATGTATATAAGGAAGTATTTACTATTATAGCTTTAAAGTTAAGGGGCTCTTTAGAGAATTTATTTTTGCTGAAATTAAATGCTTCTAGTCTAGTGTTTTTGGTAACTCCTAATATTCAGACTGCTTTATAGAAATCATTAGGAAATAAATTGCTCATTCCAGAAGCTTTTCCTGTGTTTGTCTTATATTCTCACTTTTTGCATCCTCTAGTTTCTATGAAAGTTAGACAGTATTGATTTTAACTTGTTATTAATATTAATGGTGCATATTTTCTAAATAATAATTTGGCATAAACTGCTATTATTTTCATAAAGTTTACTGACTCACACTTAATTAAGACAAGCATTATATTAAAAGGAACTCTTGCCTGCATAGTTTCCTAGAAAATCTCCCCCAGAAATGACTCATTCAGTTACTGTTTTTGTTCATTTAAAAAAAAAAACAAAAAACAAAAAAAAGGAAGACAAGAGAATACCAGTATTGCATTATCTATCTGTAACTGCATATGATTCTGATACACTTTATAATAGCCGAGGTATATTATTTTCAAATGAGCAAATAATGAAAAAAACTATTTCTAATCCTGAATGAAACTATGATGATATTTCTGGCCAAATGAATATTTCCCAGGATAGTTTCCAAAGTAGCAGAAGTCTATCAAGAAATAAGAGATTTTAATTGTTACTACTCTTGTGTTCTGGAGTTCCAGGAATTGTGGTGATTCATCTGAATTAAAAAGTCATTTTTCCATTTAAATATACACCACACCATCACATCCATGCAGTACATTTGCCAGATATTGCAAGATTTCTTTTGATGATTGTGTAAACTATTTCTTCAGATTCAGCCCTGGGTAGTGTATATGTTCAATGAGGAAAGACATCCAAGAATTCTTCAAGCAGCACGTATGTCTGTACTTCCCGAAAGTTAGAAAAGTATGTGCAGGGGTGGGTTTGTCAGGAAGGAGGCCTTCAGTAAAATTAAGAGTGTGTGGTCTACTTGATGTGTTACTAATCAGCTGTTACCTGGTTTCATTCAATGTGTCTGGCTTATTATATGTACATTATTAATTCATGCTCTGAACAAAAACTTCCAGATGTGTAACTCTAAATGTAAACACTGCATGAGAGTTCTTCATGAACTCCCCTGGAGGAGGGGGGCATTTACCAGTTGCCCACACTTATAAACATATAGGTCTTGGGAACTAATAGGTCTTTAAAGCAGGCTCTAAAGGACCTATGTTCCCCTCAGAAAAGGGACCATGACTTTCCTAACACTCCCTACAAGCCATGCCTTAAAACAGAAAACACTGCTCTCTACCTTAAGATGCAAAACAGCCCCCCACCCCATGTTATCAATAACAGGCATTTGCTTAGTCTAATGTCATGCCAGACCTGAACAAATTTCAGTCCCTTTTCATTTGCTTCCTGACCAATCATGACTACTGAGGTCCTAGTGAGCTCTTAGCTGAGTACCATGGGGAAAAGAAAAAGAAAAAAAAAAAAAAAGATTACTGTTCTCAGGAATGTTTCACCCCCCCCCCCAAAAAAAAAAAGAATTGAAGGCTTGTCTAGAACAAATAATAATGAGGTGTGAAGAAAGTGGGATATTGGAATTGGTATTTTAATTTAGACTTCCAGAAGCTTGAGAAATAATTCAGCTTCTAAAATATTTATCTGTGTTCTCAGAAATATTTAGCTACATGATT
This sequence comes from Lynx rufus, assembly GCF_022079265.1. Taxonomy (NCBI): domain Eukaryota; kingdom Metazoa; phylum Chordata; class Mammalia; order Carnivora; family Felidae; genus Lynx; species Lynx rufus. Next base: position 51,115,279 of record NW_025814827.1, on the reverse strand, counting down.
TTACTTGATTCATTAGGCATGGTTTTCTGATACCTGGTTCTGTTTGATCCAATGAATGCCTCTCTCCCTTCTCAAGAAGAATGGAAGTATTGTCATTTTAATCATTAATGCAAGATGAAAAAATGTCCAGAAGTTATGAGCAAATATATGTATTTCTTTCTCCAAATAGCCTAGTTTTTGGTGATTATTTCTCTGTAGCTGTACACTGAAAATATCACTGAGTGGTATAATTTTATTGAGGGAGTGCTTTCCTATATTTTTAAACTCAAAATTGATAAGGAAAAAGCCTTGTCTTATTCTTCTCTCTTTTTTAACTGAGTTACATTAAAATCTAATCTTTGATTCTACCATGTTATTTCAGATGCACATACATAGACACATGGTGCTATGCATTTACCATTCATTGTTATAGGTTAAGATTCTATAAAATACCATAAAATTATCTTTTTGAGCCCTTAAGTTACACTTACTTTTGAAGGGAGAGGCTCTAACCTTTGTAGCCTTGGATTGTGTTTATGGCGTGCTTTTCCAGCTTTTCCTTGGTGTCTTTAAGTCAGTAATCAATGGGACAGCCTCTTTCCAGATTATTTCATTCCATTCTCCTATGAGTTCATAGACCCAGACCAGGCTCTTGTCAACTTAGGCAAGGTCAGATACTATGGGAATATATGTTCCTAACATTACTATTCTTGTTTTTTCCACATAATCTGTTTACCTTCTGATTCACTTTCTATGTGTAGACCAACTCTGACATTTGAAGCCCCAAAGCAGAAGCTGTTGACATCCAAAAGTATTTTCTTCTTCAGTGGAAATGCTCCTTTTTTATTGTATAGCTTTAGAGTGCAAGGCATTAAGGTCACATTGACTTCAAGTAAAAAGAGAGGTAATCTTATGTTATGTCTCCCCTTTCTTCCAAGATCCCATGGATTTGTAGGATTTTGGTAACTGACATTTTGAAAGAACAGCACATGTAATTTGCAACCATTCTTGAACAGTTCTGGTTCTTTCCCTGCAAAGAGTGGATCACTTAAAGCAAATAGTAAGGTTCCTTTACCCTTCATTTCTGTTTACCTAAAAAGAGTGATGCAATAAAAAAGTTAATATAACTTTTAAGACTACTTTAGCACTCAGAAACTCCAGACCACCTTGTATTTTTAATAAGAGAGTATTTATGTTATTAGTGTGACAGCTTTCACAAATCGCAGCAAACATTAAGAAATTAATTCTCCGTTGTAAAATACAGCATTGGTCACCACTAAGCAAGGGCACACTTTTTTTTCCTGCCCTATAGCAACTCTTTTCAATGTTAAGAAAAGGTGTTGATTAGCTTTTATTTATGCTATACATATTTAGGGTATCCAACTGAGGGGCCAGACTCATTTATCTGTCATACTTGGCAGGCAGTTCAAGGGAATCAGAATTGTAACAGAAGAGCACTGAACGATTGAGAGTCATCAAATGCTCTACCCTCCCTCTACTCAGTGAAGTGCAGGGCATGGAAACATGAGTGTTTTCTGAATGACCCCTTTTTCCTCCACCATGGGGGTGTTTTATCTTTTCTTCAAACCTTCATATACATGGGCACTTACTCTGTGTGAGACAGTATTCCAGAAGTTGGTGATACAGTGTTGAACAAAACCATCAAGATTCTCTCCTCATGGCACTCACATTCTATGAAAAGAGACAATAAAAATACAATAAGCAAACAGGTAAATAAGACCATTCCAGGCTGCAGTAATGGCTCTGGAGGAGACAGGATGGTGTGCCAAAGAGTAACAGAATGTGAATGGGGAGTGAGCAGTAAGTTAGATGGTCTGGAGGCCTCTTGGAGAAGGTGATATATGAACTGAAATCCAAAGAATAAGGCAGAACCATGTATACAGAAAGACAGGAAGAGCACGTATTGTGATAGTCCATAGTAACAGTTATGTTTTATCCAAAATTCTATTGGATTTAAAGTTACTGGGCACAGAGACTTATTTACTGGCCTTTCTATGTCTGGCAGCATCTGAATTGGGTTTTCAGGTAAGATTTGCCCCAGGAAACACTTGCTAAATTTAATAGATCAATCTTGATGGCAGTAGTAGGAACTATCATAAGGTGGTATTCTGCACAGTTCTTTGAGTGATAGTCCAAAATACTAGATGTTAAAACTTCTGAAATAAAGGATTAATGTTTGGTTGGATCTGTTTTCACACAGTTGTGCTTGTATCTTTTAAGTAGAACAGCACCTGAATAAGAAAGCAGGCAGACAACTGAGTGATGCTTATACAATAGAAGCTGTTTATTAAGTTAGTCATTTTGTGCTAGAAAACATGTATGACTCAGATGCTATCCTCTGAGCACAGACAATCTGGTTGAAAGTCTCTTCTGTAGGTCAAGGTTAAGAGATTCACAATATTCTGTAGGTCAAGGTTAAGAGATTCACAATATTTTTGCATTGCATTTTGGCATATAGAACATGTTATTACTTAATTATTCTCACTTTACCCCCAAGAATTGTACCATTGTGACTTAAGTGAAGGGAAGAAAATACTTCCTAGTTTTCTATTAGCATAAAACCAGGGAATGTGAAAACTGGGAGGAGCTAAGGAGAGAGGAATCATTATTTATCACCTGGAGTGAGACTACATGAATTCATAGTTCTGCTACTGACAGACTGTGATCAGGGGCAAATGATGTAACTTCCCTATGATTCAGTTTACTAATTTGTAAAATGGGGATCATAACACTAGTGGCCGTGGAGTGTCAATGAATTAATGCATGTAAAGTGCTATGAAAAGAGTTTGGCCCATATAATGGTTGAAGAAGGTGTTTTATGTCATTGTCTTGTTTAAAGGTCTCGGAATTCCCATGGGCCAGATTTAGTCCTCAAATGAGTTGACTGGCTGGCACAATGTTTCAGAATTTTTTCAGAGTTGCCAACACTTGGAAATAGAGTTACTTCATAAACAACTAGATTTTCTGCTTTGATTTTGAAAAACTAAGAGGTCAGCCAACACTGGGCTCACATACTCACGTGGATTACTAATCCATGAGTTTGGCCATCTCTTTTATTCTGAACCTGTCCTCTCTAATTTCTTATACTGGCCACCATTCTCCATCGCATCTCTCATACTGACAGTCTATCCATTGCTTTTAACAACCTACAAGTATTGGAATTTACTGTCCCTCTCTTTCCAGAGCAGAAGAGTTCTGACAGATTTTGTATTTGCATTGGATATGCCAAACAGGGGTGAGGAACAGGCAGACACGTAGAGAGAGCAGTTGCAGTGAAAAGCATTCCTTAGCCAACTGTACTCTCTTAAAATTGAAACCCTGTAAAGCAGATATGTCAAAGTCACAACCCAGTTAATATTACATTTAAAAGGAGGCTTACATAATAGTTTGTATCTTGAATATCTCTATTGAAATGTCGCATCCATTATCTCCTTGCAGTTACTTCTTGAAAACATTAATTCTGTTCAGTTCAAGCAATGTTTATTGTTTAGCATGTACCAGGCACTTCTTCCATTAACAGAGGACAAATATGATTAAGTCACTGTCCTTCTCTTAGGAGCTTATTGTCCAATGATTGAGACAAGTCAGAAAAAGATGTCAACGTGTATGCCAAAGTGTTGTCTTCTGTTTCGACTCAAGGGGAGCTTAATGTCACCCCAAATCCATTCCCAATATGAGGCTGTGAAGTGAATTTTACTTAATAAATATAAATATTTTAAAACCACAGAGGTTTTCATTTGAGCCATGCATTTTGTAAAGTGACTTTTATCTTCCAAAATCTTATGTTTGATTTTTACATAAATGGCAACAAGCAAACCACAAGGAAAGGCAACTTCCCACCCTCTGTTTTCCAGCTTTACTAATGAAGGGGACTCATTTTGAACCGCAAAGTAGAATATACCTTGTTGGGAAATGGTTTCAGAGTCCTGTTAAATGTTAAAGACATGCTGGCAGTTGGAGTTTCCATAATGTAATCTAAGCAGTCATTTCCTGGGAAGGTTCCAAACTTGCTGAGTCATTAATTTAGCATACCAGGTTACAGAACAAATTCAGCCTCTAGAAAAGCAGGGTATTTTATCCATGTAAGTAAGTGTTCAACACATACAGTTTTTACTTTGGCTGTAATTTCAAATGAATACAGTTAGCATAAGAATACTATAGGCACTTCACAAAACAAAATAATTAATCTCTGTAACCTTTATGTAATCTCTAATACTGGCTTTAAAACTCAGCTTTCATCATTTTTCTGCTCTCCTGTTCTCTTCTGTCCATGATGTGATATATCACTGAAAACAGAAATGAAGTCTTTATACTTTGTATCAAGTATAATTTGCCAAGTCAAGTCATTTCCATACACACACACACCCCAGTACCATACTTTGCAGTTATCTTGGGGCTCTCACAAAGGTTTCACACCTGTAACTTGATCTAAACTCCTCCAGTCTAGAAAAGAACAGTTCATAATATCAAGAGCTGATGTGGAAATGTAAGTTTTGGAAGTACCCCCTCCTGCATGTGCTTGCCGTAATTTAGGGAACTTGAGATCTGTTCTGTGAGTTCTGAGCCATGTTTTTCTCTGAACATAATAGTGAAGCAGAGCGAAACAAAATGTAGCTGTGCCCTTTCCAGAGCATTTCACCTTTTCTCCCTTTTCCCATAAAAAACGATCATTCAGCAGGTTGCTCGGGTTCACCAAATACACGCTGCCAAACTGGAACAGCAAGTAACAGTGGAAATTAATTTAAACACCATTTAGTTTACCTAGTAAAATCTTCACTAGTGTTGATAGGTAAGGAAGAATTTTCTCTTTACTAAAGTTAACTTTAAATAAAGATCTTATTTAAAATTCTAAGGGACTGTGCACATTACAATTCTACAAATAAGTAAAAAGAATAAAATGAAGTAACTTAAGGAAAAAGTAAAACGATACTATTTCTCTTTATTTTACATGATAACGTGTCATATGCACAAAAGCCTGGTTGTTTAAGTCAACATTACCCTTTACTTTGACTCACCATGAAGTCAAATCATATTGAAGTTCTCGTAAAGACCAAGTTAGCTGGCTTTAGATCAATGAGAATTTGTTAAGCATCTGTTTTCTTTACCATTACCAATTTCTAAATCTTGCCTACTCTGTAACTTGATGCAACAAACAAAATACTGTAATTATGGCTTTCCGGTCTATATACCTTCAAATAAAACTTAACCTAATAATTAAAATGACATTTTTTGGCTTAAAATAGTAACTGAATATTAATTACTAATGAAAAATGTATTGCTGTTCTGAAAATCCTTAAGAGTGTTTGGTTTGTGTTCACATCATTAGAAATAGTTTCAAAGGGATTATTAACAAGATTACAGAAATGTTAGTTCTTAAACATTTCCATAAACTATGATAAATGTGTGTTACAGGGCATGGCTTTATTTCATAGGCTTTTTGTTTTATAATCTGTTATGTATCAATAAAGGCCTTGTTTTGCATTTTGGTTGAAGAGTGGATAAATATCTCATAAGCATTTACAAAATTATCAAATAGTGACCCCATCTTCCTTTTTTGTCTTGGCTGAGATTTGCGTCCTTGTAGGGAAAAGCACGCGTGCGTGTGTGTGTGTCTGTGTATGTGTGTGTGTGCACTCCAAAAACATAGAATATAATTGTACAAACGAAACTTCTGAAGGCCTTCCCATTCTCCCTTTCCCAGAGTGTTTGTTATCTAGTAAAATTAAACAACATAAGCTCCTGGGTCATGATGCTAACTGATTTTAATTTTAAAATGTCATGAATACCAGGAGGGCACTCTTTATTAATACTATTAAAACCTCAAATTCCTTTTAAATCTTAAGTGCTGTTAAAGTCTTAATTTCTGACACTATAAATTCTAGAATTTGTGAGATGTTATTCAGTGCCAAGGACGCATGTGGCTGTGTGAATCTCACCATTGCCTAAATAATGTGTGTAATACAGTCTGTGGACCGTAGTGACAGCAAACTTTTCTTCTATAAACTCATGTAACATTTAAAAATTTCTTATTTAGTCCTACCTTGAAGGTAATAAAATAAATGACTTCTAGTTTAAGGCAGTGTTTAAGTGAATGTTACCATGTTGGATAACAAGAAAACATTCAATTTATCAGATTGCCTCTGGCTCTTCTAAGTGAATTTGCGTCACAATATAGTAAATAGTCCTTTGTGAAACTGACTCTAGGAACACAGCCTAGAATTAGGTACCTTAAGATTAAGGAAAATAGCTGAAGAGTGATTTGGTCAACTCTTCATAGGATTTCCCAAGTCTGAGAACATTTTAAGTCGGCTAAGAAAGTGTGATGTCAGGTCAGCTTTTATTCTGAGTGTTGAAACTTTCCAACTATGGAAAAATATCAATTTTCATTTTAGACTGCGCTTAAAACTGGCCTGGTGGCTACAGTTACTCAAGAAGGACACAAAAAACTGGGACCTAACCCTGTGGATTTAATTATTTTTCAATTCCATTGAAGATATTTATTCAGTATACTCATATTCATGATTCTGGTTTGGCAAACCTGTGGCCTATCTTTAAGCTCCCTAGACTTCTCTGTGTGGGTTGAAACTTTCCAGGGTAATTATCCTTTACAGTTATCTTTATGGGATTTATCTTTATGGGATTGTAATTACAAATGTAACTGTAGACATAATATCCCTATGACAAATTTCATCTCAGATTTCTTTTGATTATAGCTAGTGAACTGGCAAATCAAAATTTCTCCATTTGGTAATAAATGGTGTTACCTTTTGGTGCCAATAGTCATTGAAATGGTTAGAAAGTGTATGTAAATAAGATTTCTTTCTCATCTTGTCAGTAATCATTCCAAACCTGGCACTGAGTAAGGTGATAATATAAGGGCTCTGGAGGCAAACAAATATAGGTTCATGTTTTGACTTTCACTAGCCTTTGACTCAAGAGGATATACTTCAACTTTATGAGCTTAGATGGCTGAACTTTTGATAATAAACCCTATCTTGTAAGGTTCCTCACACAATGATTACTAAAGGTAGGAGCTTAATAAATGATATGTATAATTATAATAAAACTATTAAAAAGTAATTCAATTCCTCCTTTATTCTGATGATTTCAAAGTACATTTATTCTGATGATTCCCAAGTACATTTCCATGATATCAAGAGCTATATGAAATTGTCCAAAAACAGAAGACGCAGTTAATTTTAATTCATTTAATTGAAAAAAATCTATGTACTGGGCCAATTAAATAATTTTAAAATGGAGACAAGAGTGCACAGAGATATCCTTATAAAGAAACACCCATATTTGTGTGGCTTATATAGTCCACTAGTTTATTTGTTTTCCAGTTGTAAAAATGATAGCATAATTTTAACCCTTCACTTTTATATTGTTGAGGAATAACATAAAGCCATATTTATTTTTTCTTTGAGGAACCCAAAGGAGCTGTAACCACTTTTCAGGTGATGTACTATGTAGGGCAGACAGATGGGATTTACTTGTTATTTTCTACCTTGCTGAACTGCTTGCCTTTTTTAAACCATGGCATGTAATACTTTAGAAAATGCCCATCAAATAACATGTGTAGTGGGGTTAAAAACAATTTTTTATTTGCTTTCAATCTTATACTTCTGTATTACAACTAATTACATTACTTTTTTAAAGCCAAAAATATTTTCAAACTCCTACAAATCAGGTTCAAATATTCTGATCTCTAGTTCTCTTCTTTTTAGACTTTTAAAAATAAGGTAGGTCAAATGAGAGAAATAAAGGAGGTATAAATTACATTAAATAACAGAAACACAGTTTTAATTTATTACTCTCATTTCCTTATGGATCAAACTGCTAAATAGTAAGGCAAAATGCAATTAAAAACATATATACTTTTAGGGGTGCCTAGGTGGCTCATTTGGTTAAGTGTCTGACTCTTGTCTCAGCTCAGGTCTTGATCTCAGGGTTGTGAGTTTGAGCCCTGTATTGGGCTCCATGTTGGACTGTGTACCGGGCATGAAACCTACTTAAAAAAAAATATATGTGTGTGTGTGTGTGTGTGTGTGTGTGTGTGTGTGTGTGTGTTTATATCAAGTCATCTCTTACATATTATTATCCTTTATTGTATTTCAAACATATAGCAAAAGTCACCATCAGAGTCATTTATTGGTCGAGAAAAGAGGTCAAATTCTCAGTCATATATTGGACGACCAATTCAGCTCGACAAGATTTTGATGTCTAAAGTGAAAGTGCCACACACATTCGTCATCCACTCCTACACCAGGCCCACAGTGTGCCAGTACTGCAAGAAGCTTCTCAAGGGGCTTTTTAGGCAGGGCCTGCAATGCAAAGGTAAGGATGATCTTGCCACCAAATATTTGTCACCAGCCAAACTTTGATCCGGAAATTAATCCTCAGCCATTTGAAGGCACTGGGTTTTTTTTTTTGTTTGTTTTGTTTTGTTTTTGCTTTTTACAACTTTTCTTTTTTATGAATTCTATGTTTTTGTTTTCTTTTAAAATCTTTATGATCAGACTGCAGGTTCAACTGTCACAAACGTTGTGCATCCAAAGTACCAAACAACTGCCTCGGCGAAGTGACCATTAATGGAGGTAGGTAAAAGATCAGTCACTCTGCGCTTCTTTCCTGTTCAGGAGTGTGTCTGTGATGACTTAGCTGTATTTCTTCTTTTTTCTGTTCAGATACTTGTGACCCAGCCGAAAGTAAATTATGGGCTCAGGTTGTTCTGTTTTACTGTAGAAAAGCACTCATCATTGAGTTTTGATAAAAAAGAAAACAAAAACCAAAGAGCTTTGCTTGATTTTTATGCAGTGCACAGCTAGTACTGAAAACTTGGATGTCTACAGTTTCTTTCTCAGCTCTCTTTTTAATACTCTTGTCCTAGTTTGTTCAAAAATGTGGAAAATGTTGGAATGCCTGCAAGTTATAGCTCTCAGTCTCTTTTTCTCTGTCCTTTTAATTCCAAGCATTGAGATGGAGATTAATTTTTCTTCACTGTCTGTCAAGGGAGGGAAGAATCGGAGACTGACCATCAGGAAATAATCATCCCTTCCTCCACTCAGTTAATTCCATTATGTGTGTTCTTGTAAACTTGAATCTTTAATAACAATACAAAGAACTTTAATTCAGCTAATTGAAAATATATATTGTGTTTAATAGTTGGGACTATTGGGGAAATCCTAATGGCATAAATTAACTTTGAAGGACACCTTAAGAAAAATACCATATCCTAAAGGAACAGCTTACGTTTTCTCCCCAGGTAGTCTTTCTAATGCAGCCTTAGCAAATATTTGACTTAGTACCCCAGGATAACTTTTTCTGTAGATTGTGGACTGCTTTATACCTTCAGTCTAGTATCAGTTTTATGATTCCTTTGGGGAAAAAATGGTGACAGAAGACCAGAGAAACAATTGAGCATTTTTGTTGATAAAACTCTGAAGAATAAATGGTTATATCTGCTCCAGAATTTTCTTCTCTAGAAGAAATATATATCTAGAAGAAGAAGAGGGGAAGTCTCTCGAAAGCATTCCTGTGCTAGTTTCTGCCTTGGAGATTTATGAATTAGCTGCCAAAATGGAAAGCTTGGCAGTCTTCCTACTTTCTGTGGCATGTAGAATTCACTTTGTTCAGGCCCAGGAAATGTCAGTATGTGCTTGATAACTGGAACTAAGGGGAAACAGTGCAGTTTTTGATACTGTGGATTACTTTGAAATTGCATTTTCCCATACAGTCAGAAAAATCTAGTAAAATGTGAATTTTTCGAGCTTGGCAGGCTAAGAAAGGTCCCTGATCAGTCTATTTTCCAATTTTAAAATAAGTACTCTGCATTAGTAAGTACAGTTGACCCTTGAACTGACCCCCTGCATGCAGTCAAAAACGTGACTATAACTTTTGACTCCCCAAAAACTTAACTAATAACCTACTGTTGACCGGAAGCCTATTAATGATAGCATAGTTGATTAACACATATTTTGTATTTATATGTATTATATACTACATTCTTACAATAAAGTAAGCGAGAGAAAAATATGTTATTAAGAAAATCATAAGGAAGAAAAATACATTTATAGTACTATATTGATGAAAAAAATCTGTGTATAAGTAGACCCGCACAGTTCAAATCCATGTTGTTCAAGGGTCAGCTGTCATTATAATTTGTTGCATTACCATCAAATGCGTAATTACATGATTCATTATTACTTCAAATATCAAATATCTTAAGTATTTAAAAGGTGCTGCTTATGTGGCCAATTTAATGTATTGGAATCCATGACTTCAAGTTACTAGAATAGCAAGAATCAATGACCCCCAGTCTTGGATGTGAAAGTTTCCCTCATCTTTGCATATATCTCTTTTTCCCACAAGGGCTGTGCTACTGAATAGATCAGTTTCCTCTTCCCTTGTTCCTGGTATCACTTTGCTTCCTAGAAGTTTGCTTCTATCCCACCCTTGGCTTCCTGCCAAGGCTCTCCATAACTTTTCATCTTTTTAGGCTTAGGGGCATGAAAAAGAAACATCTGCATGTAAAATTATATATTCATCCTCTGATAAGTTCAGATACTTATGAAATAAAAAAAGGAAAGGGAAAGAGAAGATAAATTCTTGAAGTAAGTATTTTTTAGGGCTTCCAATTGATATATTGTAGGATTGCCTAACTCCCGTAACCCAGACTGTAGGATTTCAGGTTTATCACCATGGGTGCAAAACAATTTTTCAGATTTGCTTAGCCCTGGTGCAGAGTCTGATGTGGTCATGGAAGAAGGGAGTGATGACAATGACAGTGAAAGGAACAGTGGGCTCATGGATGACATGGAAGAAGCAATGGTTCAAGACACCGAGGTGGTGATGGCAGAGTGTCAGAATGACAGCGGGGAAATGCAGGACCCAGACCCAGACCCAGAGGAGTCCAACAGAACTATCAGGTAAGGGCTGTACTCCCAGTTTCAGTCCAATAGGGGGATTTACTTTTTAGGACACTTTGATATTTTAATCTATCGAAAAAGAAATTTCAAGTGTTTGCTTGATTTGCTTATGAATGCTCTCTGAACTGTAGAGGAGAGCTGGTGGAGTGAGGAGGTCAGATTGCCTTGGAGCAGTGTAGTTTGCATCCTCTTCCTAGCATTGCTTCTTTCTATGATCCCTTTCCTTTTGCATGTGAGAGGTACTCATGTTTGCCATCCACAGGTTTACTACTAAATTACTGTTTATTCAGTGCTCATTGTGTGGGCCTGCAAAAATCGGGGGCCATCCTCAACAGACACCATCTGCCTTAAAGCTGACCCCTAATACAAATATCACATATGTCTACATCTTACTGTGTTACTGTCTTACTTCAGAAGTATGTAACATTTTATATTTGGGATTTAATAATCTATATGCTTCTTGATTATTAGATAATCCCCATTTTTGATATCAGGGATCAGCACACTGTGGCCAATCAGGCTGCTGCCTATTTTGAAATGAAGTTTTATTGGAACATAGGCATGACCATTCATATTGTCGATGGCAGCTTTTGTACTACAATGGCAGAGTTAAGTATTCTGCAGAACTTAAAAATGTTTATACCTGGTCATTCACAGAAAAAGTTTCTCAGCCTCTGATTTATATTATAAAATGTATTCAGAATTTTGTGTCCATTTTACAAATGCCATATTTATTGACAATCTGGAATTGCTCATGGGAGTAGAGCAATAAAATAATTATATTTTTTCAATGAATGGCATAAGAAATATTTTTTAACTACTGGAAAATGTCAGCCTTATGACCCAACTGTCTTTGAAGGTGTACATTTATTTCTGTAGTATCAAAATGGGGAGAATATTCGGAAAGGTGCTTGCTTTTATGCATAGGGGTAGAGAAGAAGACAGGAAGAGACAGACCAGACAGGCAAAGAAAGCGATGAAGGATCAGCATAATTCCATGAATGATAAATATTTAAAAGAGAGATTAAACAGCAGATTCTACTCTTTATGAGATTATCCAGACTCAAATTCGTGTTAAATGATATTACGCACAATTAATATTTTGACTGTAATATGTAATAAGTAAGCAAATAAACTTTTATGTGTGGTTCTGAATACGGTGGCCTCAGTACAGTAGGACAGTAATCTAATGTTTACCCGAAAACTTAACACCATGCAGTTCAACCTAAAGACTAAGGTGATTATTATCCTGCCTCAAAATTTTTAAAGTATGCATGTAAAGTGCCTATCACTCAGAGTAATCCAGATTCTGAACCATGGTATTCTGACAGTACATTTCACCAAAAATGCGATATGAATGTTTTTTGACTTTCATTCTGCAATAGCTGAAATAAGGTTTTATGCAGGAAAAGATCTGTATCTAAAAGCATTTCTCTCCCAAAATATTTTGACTTTTCAAGTCCGTCAACAAGCAACAATATCCCGCTCATGAGAGTCGTGCAGTCTGTCAAACACACAAAGAGGAAAAGCAGCACAGTGATGAAAGAAGGCTGGATGGTCCACTATACCAGCAAAGACACACTGGTAAGATCCACAGCCAGCAATGCACTCTCTACTTGCTAGCTTCGATTTGAAGAATTGCTAATGCCTTGTCGAGACCATGGGATGGGAGTTACCAGGAAGAAACCTCTACTCAGACATGGCATAGGATCAGATAGAACACATTAACATTCTCTAGGTGTCAGATATAGTTGAGCGAGCAACTGAGCTAGAAAAAAATGTAGGCAGCAGTCTCAGGGAAACAAAATCGTTGACCTCTATTACTTGAGATGGTCTCCAAACTCCTTGAATGAATACCTGTCATTTTATAGCAGTAATGAAAATGACAATATGTGCTTTCTCAATGCTCCTCTGGGATTCAGAATTTGAAGAAAAAAAAAGCACTGCATTTTAGGGAGAGAAAAAAACTATGATAATTCATATACTTTTCAAATCCTTAGTTAAGTGTTCACTTAACAACTAACCTATTCAGGAATACAGTGATCCTATACTGTATTAGATAAAGGACAACATATTTTAATTTTTTTAAATGTAGTGTGAGGTGTTCACTACTCCAGATTCTTCTAGTAGGTGGCAAATGAGATTGTGCATGTATGTAAGAGAGAAAAAAATTGATCTTCGTTTTTGTTGAACTAAGTGACATTTGGTGATAAGCGTCTTTCTCACTTACTGATAGTGAGATAGGTGGTTATTCCTCACCTCCCATCTATAGGATCTCCATTATTTCTTTTAACAAATAGACAACCATCACCTAAGTACACTATCTGTAATATCAGTATTTTCTTCTGGAGAGAGATTTATATGACTTATTGTGGGATCCAACTGAATATCATCTTTTAGTTCTTCCTAGACATGGTATACAGTATTTAAAATGTATCTAGTATATTTGACTGGTCTAAGGTTAGTTGTGGATGAGACCAAGAACACTGCTAGGGCTTTTTGGTCTAAAAAGATGAATACACAGATACACATGCACACACATACATACCCTAAAATCGTAGAACATATACCTAGACTCAACAAGAACCTAATCACCAAATCATAGAAGTTTAGATCTGTTGTGATGTTTAGACAAGGTAGAGTTTGATGCATTTCCCTGATTTAGTTAAATTGATATCATGGAATCAGACTTGACATCCTCCAAAATATTCTTTAGTTATTCTGTAATATTCAGAATTCTTCCATTTCTTTTTTTTTTTTTTTTTTTTTATTTATTTTTGGGACAGAGAGAGACAGAGCATGAACGGGGGAGGGGCAGAGAGAGAGGGAGACACAGAATCGGAAACAGGCTCCAGGCTCTGAGCCATCAGCCCAGAGCCCGACGCGGGGCTCGAACTCGCGGACCGCGAGATCGTGACCTGGCTGAAGTCGGACGCTTAACCGACTGCGCCACCCAGGCGCCCCAGAATTCTTCCATTTCTAATGGAAGCCAAAATATTTGACTGGATCAGCTTGGCATTCCTTATGTTCTGAAATAATGAGTATACATAAATATTACATCTCATTATCTCTTATTATAGCTCTTATATTTAACCCTTTTAATTTCATTACAAACTACAAATCCACCTCTAGCTCTATAAGTAGTCAAATACATTTTAAAATAGAATTATTTACTATGCATGTACTAAGTGTCAGACACTGCACTGGGTGCTAATATATTACCTCCTTTATTATTCCTAACCTTCTGATGTAGATGCAGAAATGTATCACACATTTGCTGAATAGTCATCTTCTATAATCTAAAATTAAGTGTGAATCTTCCTGGTCCATAGCCCATGAATTTTCCACCACCAGATCTTATCTCCCCATTGGGAAAATGTTTATGTTTTTATCAATCTTGGGTATTATTTTTTAATCTGTAAGTATTTAAAAAAATTTTTAACGATCCTGAATCTTACCTCTGTTTCAGCGGAAACGACACTATTGGAGACTGGATAGCAAATGTATTACCCTCTTTCAAAATGACACAGGAAGCAGGTACTATAAGGTAAGGGTGGCTCTTTCCCTGATTGGAGTCTTCTGCCCACTCTTGTCTTCTCATGAGAATGTTAGGGTATCAGGAATACGAAATACATCTAGCAGACATGACTATTTTGTGCTTGCTCCAACAGAAATTTTTTTTTCTGACATTTGCAGATTTGGGGAGAATCAGATTGTGACCCCAAGTTAGTCATCTGTGAGTTTCAAACTTCCCTGTGGAGTGTTTCTGGCCCTATTGGATGGTGGTGGGGAAAAGGAATCTTAACTGAATATGTTAGATATGTATATTTTAACTAGAAAATTCAAGGCCTGGCAGATAAGTGACAAGAAAATTCTTGAAATCCATTCTATCCAGCATTTTTTGCTTTTTTTTTTTTTTTTTTTTTTCATAAATAGCCTCACAGCACATTGCCAGGAGGGTTAAGAAACATCATGTGATGTCTTCATGCTTTGCTGATATTCATAAAGAGCACTTTGCTCTAGAGAAACATTTGGCAGCAGTTTTCATTTTGTCTCCCCACATGAAATAATACAGATGTCACACATGTATCACCCAGTAGAAGGTGCCTCTGAAAGAAGTTCATAGTGAAAACAGCATATACTTGCTCCTTCAAACTTAATGCGGACTCAGCCATAGTTGACGGGCCTCTCTGTGTCCACTGTCCACAGCTCTCACACAAAAAGGAAACCTCATTACATTTTAAATTAAAAATTTATTTTAAAAGTCATTATTCCTTAGTCATTCCATACCTCTGGGAAGACAATGTGGTGATTAATTTTTTAATGTCAAAATTGTTTGAAAAGCAACTACTTAAAAAAAATTTTTTTAATGTTTATTTATTTTTGAGAGAGAGAGACAGAGCATGAGCAGAGGAGGGGCAGAGAGAGAGGGAGACACAGAATCTGAAACAGGCTCCAGGCTCTGAGCTGTCAGCACAGAGCCCGATGCGGGGCTCGAACCCACGGACCGTGAGATCATGACCTGAGCCGAAGTCGGATGCTTAACCGACCAAGCCACCCAGGCGCCCCAAACAACTACTTTTAAAATCAATCTCTGAGGCCTTCCTCACTAAAACTGTTCATTTGGCAATATTATGATATTAACATCTATTGAATTAAATTATATGATTCATTTTAGTGCCTTAAAGGATAGTCAAAGCTTAAAAACAGCCACGCATATCCAAATGCATTTCAAAAGTGTTGTGATTCTACCTCATAGGTATAAAAGTCAATCTTTTATATTCTTAGATCTTGATGCAGGTTCAAAACCATTATTTGTATTCATACATTTTCTTGCCACATGAACACAGTAGAAAGGTCACTTGAATTTTTCTGGTGAGAGGAGATGATAAACTTTCCCCTAGTACAGGTATTTTTGAATTTTGCTTACTAGTATTCTGTGTTTGTCACATGTGCCTAGCATGAATTTTATTTGAAAGTTTACATACTTTTGATAAACTGCAGTTACTACACTCTTTCTTCCACAGGAAATCCCCTTATCAGAAATTTTATCTCTGGAACCAGCAAAACCTTCAGCTTTAATTCCTAATGGGGCCAATCCTCATTGCTTTGAGATCACTACAGCAAATGTAGTGTATTACGTGGGAGAAAATGTGGTCAATCCTTCCAGCCCACCACCAAATAGCAGTGTCCTCACCAGTGGCGTTGGCGTCGATGTGGCCAGGATGTGGGAGATGGCCATCCAGCATGCTCTCATGCCTGTCATACCCAAGGGCTCGACTGTAGGTTCAGGAACCAACTCGCACAGTGAGTCTGCTCTAGTTTTGTGTCTGTAGAACAGATAAAGAAAGCCTCTTTGGGGATGACTTAGTTTATTGGTGAACATAGGGTCTCTATATGGAAGCTGCTAAGATACTTCATTAAATGATCCTATTTTATTTTTTTTAATTTTATATGAAAATTTGAACAAATTCACGTTAACCCTGTATATTTATTAGGCAATAGCAGAAACCTAGAGCTGTCGGTCGTAAAAGAAGGAGTAATCTAGTCAGCTTGAGTTTGATCTGGAATCCCAGTCTTGCTATTTGCATATCTGAGTTAACATGTTTCCTCAAAACTGTCCTACTCTGTGTAGGATACTGGGTGTTCAGAGTACTTGGAAGCTCTAGAAAATTGTATCCCAGGAAGAAATCCCTGTTCATTAGTAGAATGAGACAGATTTTACCAAAATGCAATCATGATCAAGGGTTGAGGATGAATTTTAAAAAGATATTTTAGAGGAATATCTATGTAAAAATATGTAATTTTAAATTTTATAATGGCTATTAATAGCAAATCCTATGGGGAAAAAAAACCTGTTTTTCATATCACAGTATGTTATCTTCTGATCTTTCACAGCTTTTCAATTGATGTCTAACCCAGTGTACATAGAAATAGATTATATATGTTATTTTATGGCTAAGGATTTTACAGGAGGTCTCTATTATGATCCCTAAAACAACCCGAACAGGTGGACATTAATGATTTGCCTGTTTTACAAGGTGAGGCAATCAGGCCCTAGAGAGATTAAGTTGTCTCAGCTTTACCAGAGCTGTGAAGAGGCAGCCAGCATTTAACCCAAGGCTTCATGACTCCAGACTCTAAACTGACAAAATATTCTTTTTTTTTCAAAACCAAGTACAGAGTAAATATGTAATTGTAAAGGAAAGAAATATTGTAATGAACTTTTCCTAGAAACATTTAATTGCTGTGATTTAAAAACAACCCTTCAGCTTGATTAGTAAACATGTATCTACCTGTTTTGCTATTACTTCACTTACTTCCTTTGTGTATTTTTTAACATGTATTTCCAGGAGAGATTTCTGTGAGTATTTCAGTATCAAATTGCCAGATTCAAGAAAATGTGGTGAGTATATACCTACTAATATAAAGCTTGGTAATGTGATTCTTTATTGGAAAATAAGGATCTTAAAATGCATTTTTATTTATCTAACATTTTAATTTTACAGTATTTTCTAGAAAATAAAATTGGGTCTATTTGGATATTTTTCTTCCATAAGATTTTAGAAACATTGCATTATGTGGATTTTTTAAGTGATCTTCTTCCTAAATACCTATTATTCATCTCAGATGAATAATTATGATGTAGTGACTGATTTTTCCCACATTTGCCCTTCTTGGTATTAGAATTTTAATGGTTGATATAACACAATACCAAACAAAATAAATTCTTTGAGTTGCATGAGTAGCTTAAATATGCCCTTATTCTCATTCCTTGATTGCCACCTAGGAGCGCTGTCATAGGACGAGGCATTGGAAATGCTTTTAGAGTCACTTGTATGTAGCAAGGAGACCTCAGAAAACTCCATAATTCAGAACGTATAGTCCATATTCTAACACCCTCATCAGCTGCTCCACATAACTCCATCCTTTCAACTCAGTTTTTGAAAATTATAGACATATTATGAGATAATTTATTATGCTTCATTATTATGCTTTGTCATTTATACATGTCATGTCAGGCAGCCAAAATGTAATCAAGCCTTTCCCACCCTGTCCTATGACTCAAGACCTTTTGCTGTATTTTGCCTGTTATACTTATGACCAAAAGCATGATGTTTATAGCCTAACTTACATTGATGTGAGTTTAGGTTTTAAAGAATAAACTCTGTGAAACTCTATTCAATACTAGTGATAACTTTGCAAACTTTGTTCCGGTGGCATGAAGTAAACTGGAAATCAAAGTTGAATTAAAGAGAATTAGGAAAACTTCATAGTATTCTTATGCTGTCAGTCTTGAAGTACACTTCTAGACACTTGCAGGTTCCTGTTGTTCTTGCTCAGCCAGAGAATATTTGGGGAAATAAAGGTTAATCTATAAACCTCTTGGAAAATTCTAGATACCTGTCTAGTGATTCCACTTTGTTCAGCCACTGTTGTCCCCTGAAAATTTGGGGTGGGCCATTGAGCCATGTGAAGAAGATGGAGTGGCTTGGACTTGAAATACTGGAGTAGTATTAATTTGTTTTATCTCCAGACAGCCTTGAACCCACCCATGGATACTCTGAAGGGATAACAGGATAGAGACAATGCATGATTGTTTTCTAGGGAAGAGCACAAAGGAAAAGATAAGAGTGGATAGAATATGAAGTGATTTGAAAGGGCTCTTTCTCTAAAAAGACAAAGAGTACAAGAGTGGAGGATATGCAGAAAATTCAGAATGATAGAATAGGAATAGAAATACATTAAGTGAAAAGTACTGTTTGTGTTTTCATGAGCGTGGTCATCAAATTGGAGACTGTAAGACCTAGATTAAAACACAATGCTCTATTTAGCAATTTTTTTGAAAAGACTAGACATTTGGATCATGTGATCTCCAGAAGTGGTTTATAAAAATGGAAGAGTTTAGTTACCTCACAGATGAGAATTCCACAATGGATTGCCATCCTTCTGTGCTATCTCCAATCCATGGTGATTCAGCCCTTTCAGTTTAGATTCATCTGGGTGTGGATGATCCATAGAGGCATCCTCACCATCCTAACCATAGAGAGTAGGGTGATTGGAATCAGGACTGGCATAGATATGTGATTTGGACCCATGATTATTTAACCTGAAATTTCTAAATAACCATCGCAACAAGCAAATCCCTTTTTGAATACTTACAATAAGTAGCATAGTATAGTTTTAAGTCTTATTTCTCTGTAAAAACATATTTGACTGAACATGAGAAAAACATATGCTGCTTAAGAGCCAAATAGTTTTCTTTTTTTTTAACATGTCTATACATATGAAAATTTTATTTTATATATTTGATAGAAATTTAATTGAATGCTTTGTTGAGGAAACTGAATTATTGGTATGTCTGTACTTATATGTTTGTCTGGATCTGTTAAGTACATGTTAAGTTATACGAGGAAGAATTTAAGGAATTAAAGAGCCAAACGGTTTTCAAAAAACATTACAATTCAGTTAATTGTAGAGCGTGCTTTGAATACTCAGTGATACTGTAGAGTTCATCTAGCACCTACAATCTCATTGTTTATGTTAAAATATTTAATAGTATTTGTGATATATATGATAGACTTATATAACTTATCAGGACTAATGCTTTGTACTGCTTCATGTTTGTTTTTCATTGGGCTTGTGCCTATAGGACATCAGCACAGTATATCAAATTTTTCCTGATGAAGTACTGGGTTCTGGGCAATTTGGAATTGTTTACGGAGGTAGGTTAGTTCACTAGTATTTTTATTAACTTGGAGTTTTAGCTACTTTATGTAGAATAACAGTATCTCCAATAAAAACATAACAGACAACACTGTGTGTATATATATGTTTGTGTGTATATCTATCTCTGTGTTTTACCTTTTTCAAAATTTCTCAAGATAGTCACTATTGGGAAAAATGGGTATTTTTGTCTTCTAAGAGAAATTTTTCTACTCCTAAAACACTTCTTTTGCTTACATATTGACAAACTCTATCTATAATACTGGTTAGATGTTGGTTTATTTAGACAAAATATTGAGAATCATGGAAGTTATAATTTATAAACTAATTACTATTTAGTATTTCCTTTTAGCATATTAGATGAGAACTCTACAGAAATCCATTCGTGTAACTAGATAAAATAATTTTTTAATTCTAATATTCTTGACAATGTACGTATTCATTAAGGTTATCATTTTTAACATTTTTGAAATGAAAGACTATATTTTTACCTTTTTCTTATTGTCAAGCTATTTGGTGAATTTATTACTTTAACCTTTGCTGTTCTAGATTCTAGCCAGTTCAGTTATATTCTTCAAGGCTTTAAGAAACATTTAACATTAATGTTTTACCAGCCCTATAAAATGCCATCATAACTTCCTGTCCTGGATATAATCAGTTAAAAAATCATCTTTTTTGTGAGGTGGGAGTGCTCTGAAATTATCACAGTGTCTCACTCAATATTATTTATGGTAGTATAATATTATGCTTTTTCAGTTAAAAACTGATTAAGTTATATTCTGTTCTAAAAAGTAATTTTAGAGGTGCTTGGCTGGCTCAGGGCATAGAGCATGTGACTCTTGATCTTGTGGTCATGAGTTTGAGCCCCACGTTGGACATGCGGTTTACTTAAAAAAAGAAAGAAAGAAAAGAAAAGAAAAAAAAGTGATGTTGATTCTTAAAAAATGATCAAATGATTTTTTTAATGGAAAACCTACCATAAGTCAGCAGCCATTGTGCTTTTTGTTGCTGCACAACAGTGTAACAGTACTACACAGAGTATTGCTCTACATTGTAATAATTGCTTACAAAAAAGAAAAAGTCTTGCGAGTAGAGCATAATAAATATGCACAACTGCACATAGTGTAGGGGTAAGAAATGAAGTTAGGGAGACCAGATAATTTGTAATACCCAACACTAAAAGAGCAGGCCCAGGAAGAGGCCTCCACAAAGAAACTGAAAAGTTAAGCCTAGACGCACAGGGGATGAAGCAGATGAGAACAGCTATCAGAAGAAAGGTCAAGTACTATAGCAGCAGAGGAGTAGAGACAAAAAAGGCTCTGACCTTGAAGATTGTAGAAAGTAAAATGGCTGAGTTGGAGTAGAGATCACAGTGCATCAAAGAATAAGTGGTGTTAGGGAAGCAGAGAATGAAACAAGAGAATGAAAACAAGAGAATCTGGTAGTGAAGGGAAGCAGTCTGAAAGGAGTCAATGGGAAGAGAGTGGGGTAGAGCAGGGAGGAACACCAGATTTACAACAAATGTTGGAACAATTGAATCTCAGTTTAGTTTGTATGTGAAAAAACTTGAGTAATTAGGTCGACTTCCTGTTTTCATGTTCATATTTATTTACTACTACTGTATTCTGTATCTACTACACTATAGTAGTATAGAAGTGAAGAGCTTGAGGGTGTCCTATAGATTCCCTATAAGGTTTGTTGTGAGAATTAAATGGGATGTAATGTATGGAAAAGGCCTGTCATGTGATGATGGTGATGATGATGGTGATGGTGAAGGTGAGTGTGTACAATTACCTGGGTACTGTGTGTACCTTACATATCTTATTTCATCTAATGCTCACAACAGCCCTACCATTGAAGATGAGGAACCAAAAACTCAGAAAGTTTAAATTATTTCTCAAGGTCACAAAGCTAGTAAGTGAGAGCCAAGACTTTTTATTCTTTCCATTTTAATGTGCATTAGTTTACCAGCACTTTAAAATTATACTTTCTTAAGGAGAGCATTTTGCTGGTGGTATAATATTGTCCATATTAAGTAGTTCAATATCCTATTTCTAAAACACATATTTTTGTGAGAAAATATCAGGCTGTTGATAGGTATAGCTTTTAATGTTCCACTTTTGTGTTCTAAATTGTGGCTGATTTTATAGTACATATTTGATTCAGAATAATGGAGCCAAGAAATGAAATCTTGATGGATATAAGTTGTGCTCATTAGAAATGTTAATTTATTCAGTGAAACATTTTTGTAATTCTTAAAATTATCTTTATAAATTCTGGTGTTCTTTAATATATATGATATTTAGTAACATTATGCTAATATTTCCCCTTTTCATTTTAAAGGAAAACATCGTAAAACAGGAAGAGACGTAGCTATTAAAATCATTGACAAATTAAGATTTCCAACCAAACAAGAAAGCCAGCTTCGTAATGAGGTTGCAATTCTACAGGTACTTCTTTGCTTTTCTTTTGGAGGCTCTAAAATATTCCTCCAACTTCTTCAAAACAAAGAAAAGTTATCCAAATATCTGTGGCGTAGATTTTTGGGAACACTTTAAAATAACTGGAAAGGTAGATCAAGCATCGAACTACTACCTGTGTATTATCTTTCCTGAGTCTGGGCAACATTTGTTCTTTTTTATGTACCTAATTCTGGATTTTAATACATTATTAATGCTCATTAAATGGGTAATGTTTCAGCATTTGCTCATTGTGGACATGCTGAGACCATTTTGTTTCACATTGTAAATGACCTTGTCTTCACAAACATTCCACCTTTATGCTGTGATAATTATATGAATTGAGTATGTAAATGTCAGCATATCAAGTAAATGAGTAATGTATGCCTGAGATTCAGATCATCTTGGTATTGTTAATGTCCTCTTTGTCTCTCAAAGTAAGCCTTTCCCTTAATATTGAGCATGTTCCTTAACTCCTTTCATTAACAGTCATCCCTTTTACTTTTTTTTTTTAATGTTTGTTTATTTTTGAAAGAAAGAGACAGAGAGAGAGCATGCAAGCAGGGGAGGGGCAGAGAGAGAGGGAGTCACAGAATCCAAAGCAGGCTCCAGGCTCTGAGCTGTCAGCACAGAGTCCAACATGGGGCTCGAACTCATGAACTGCAAGATCATGACCTGAGCTGAAGTTGGACACTTAACCGACTGAGCCACCCAGGCACCCCAATCCCTTTTCAAGCCAGAATATGTTAGTCAGACATATTATGTGGTATATACAATTTTTTGTAACTGTTAAAACTTTTTCCACAGACTAAAAGGAAATTGAGCAACTGTTTGCTAAATGTGGTCAACCTAGCTATTCAGTCTAGACGATTAGGCCATTGATAAATGGCCATTTTTTTATCTAACCACCATAATTCTCTACTTGTTGTGCAAGCTGGTCATAATTTCTAATTCATAGCTTTATTGAATAATTTTCATTTGAACATCACTAACAAAGCAAAACATATTGCATTTCTTCACTTGTTTCATTTAACTGCACTTTATTGAGTTTCATCAATAAAAAGTTGAAGAAAATGCAACTTCCGCCCTAAAGGAGTTCATGTGCATGGACAACCAAAAATAATGCTTGCTATACATAGAAAAATAACATAGACTTTTCTGGGACTAAGAATTTCTAAAGATGGTGTTTTTGTGCTTCTGAACAACTATGTAACACAGAGAACTACCACAGTGTTCTCTGTTTTCATGGGGAAGATGATAACCACGGCTCTGAAGATGCCAATTCATAGATTCATAGCTTGGCATTTGCTAATCAGTTACCGAAAAAGATTTTTTTAGAAAATTCTTAACTTGGCAACATTGAGCTGTAAGTGACGTCTGAAAAGTTAGTCAATGACATCTTGCCAACCCTGGCCCCTGCCGTCCCCGTCTCCACTCCCACATGGTGTCCTGAAGGCAGATCCTTTGCAACAGGCCAACATCCAGACTGGCGTGTGTACAGAGACATTTATCCTTCCTTACCAGACATGAGGGAAGTTTCTTAGTTAACATGGCTCTGTCACTCTACATTTTATGGCAGTGGCAGAGAGTGACTAGATCAATGTTGAATGTCTGATTTTCTGTGTCTAGAACCTATAATTGGCTCTCCTGAGCATGTCTGTATGTTATCAGCTGCTGATTCTATAGTAAGGTAGAAAAATAAAATACACCTGAGCATAAACTGCCTCCCATTTCCTCTTCTAAAAGAGTGGATGCAATCAATAACTCAGTTGCAATAAACAGGCTTTGGCAACATTTTAGTTATGGGTTTCTAAAAAAAAAAAAAAAAAAAAAAGTTTGGTTAGGTTGAAAGTTAAATTCTGCCCCTTGAGTACATGAAGAGTTGGAACAGTTCTCATATTATGGCCTGAAATCTCAGAAATGCTCATTGCTTATCACTCCTCCCCACTGGCCCTAACCAGTCTTCATATTTTTCATCAAACTTGTATTGATTGAGTACACATATCATGAACTAAGTACTGTTCCGTGTCCAGTGGTTACAGTGGAGGCAGAGACACACAGATCCTTTTTGTCATGAATCTTAGTTTGAATCACTCGGCTATGCCTTCCGTCAGTCAGATGTTTGCAGCATATTTATGTGTTGAATTTTCAACCACATAGCATGTACTATGCGTCTTATTAAGGTTTGGCTTAATTATATGCACATACTGGATTCAGTAGTTTGTACTTTATCATAAAGTTGTCAGTTGGTTCAAAATTTATTCATCAAAAATAGGGAACTCCTCCTATCTTCCAACTGAAAAAAATGAAAAAAAAAGTTTGAACCTTTTTACCAATTGTCAAATTTATCAGCTTCCCAGAAAGATTATAATTCAATATCCAGAGACAATGATGTTTAAGTTCATATCATTGATATATAAATGCCACTCTCACCTTATTTAAAAATACAGTCCACTCAAACCCCCTCACATCCATACCCCTGTACCACCCTTAACTCTGATATATGTTTTTTTTTTCTTCCATAGCACTTAATTGCCTTCTGGTCTGTTACAGAATTTCATTTGTTGTATTTGTTGTGTGTTTCTCACCCCAGCCCCTTCACTAGAATGTGCACATCTGGAGGGCAGATATCATGTTTTCACTTACTGATGTATCCCGAACACAGGAATTTTTTCCTGGTGCACATTACGTGTTTAGCAAATATTTGTTGAATAAAATTGTACAGAAACACCATCCTGTCACATAAGATGGCATACATAATATCCCACTAGGTAGCAGGAATCTGGTCCGCATTTGCTATTAATGTTTAATTGGTTAGTTAAGAAAGATTAACTATGGTTAATGTGGTTAGTTCTCTGACAGCCCTCATTGCCTCATTTTATATTTTTATTAAAAGTTAGAATTCATCTTTTTGGACCTGAAAAGACAAAGCAGTAAGGGGGATAGAGGGTGGGGGTTAGAATTCTGACTCACTAACTGATACGTTCAGACAAAGTGCCATGATCAAAGTCAACTGGATGGTGAGAAAGGTTTTCTTCTACTAACCTTATGGAACAGAATTCCATCCCTCTGGATATAAAAGTGATTCCTGGAAGCATTTGATATCCTCTGCCTTGTGGTTCCCTACTTACAAAAGCTGGAGTCCTCGTTTATGGTTGTACCTGGAGTTCACAAGTTCTGCCCTGTCCCCTCCTCCTGATTCTCCAGAAGTGGCCATGTTGACTAAAGTGACTGATGGCAGAAATTCCTGCCCATGCAGCTCTCCTAGTCCTCTGGTCAAATGCTAATTTGTTTCTGTGGTTTGTAAAAAAGCCCCTTAGCTTATAGAAGACTTCAAAGTTGTGTAACTATGGAATATGTGAAAGAATTCTTTCTTTCTCCCTTTTCTCCTTTCTGTATAACCTAGGTGAAGGCTTTCCAAAATCTGATTCAGTTGTTAGAAAATTAAGCTCTTCACATATCTTTAAATAGTTGAAAAATTGAGGCAAGTCTGAATCTTATGGCATAGTTATTATCCCTTACTTATATCCTTTAGAAGAGCTCTGCTTTCATTAGATGTAAATACTTCATTATTATTACTGTGTTTCAGAACAATGTTAATTAACGTAGATGTTAAACATTTCATAAAATCCCCAAGGGATCCTACTTATATTATTATTTTAAAAGTTGTATCTTGATTTAAAAAAAAAACATGGAAAATTTGAAATTATTTTTTCCTATTCATGACCACAAAAAAGAACAAATAAATTGTTGTTTAATGATTAGGAATATCACAGAAAACTGACCTTTACAAGGAGATGAAACTTTATCTTAAGAAAACTTAGAAACTTAAAAACCTACAGTAAATGATATTGGTATGATATATATTTAATGTACTTTATTAACACAGATTTGTTCAGTCAAAATTAAAACACAGGCACTTCTGTTTATGATACAAGGTGTGAAAGCATTTTGCAATTTAAAAATATAGAATACATAATACAGAAAAAATACATAAGAATTTTACAGGCCATAAGTTAAATATATCCCTTGCACTAACCTCCAAAATTACCTCCATTACTCTGGTTTCTCTATTGGGAGGCACTCCTCTTCTCATTCATGTGTCTCTTAACTTCAAAACAAAACAACAGCAACAGCCAAGTGTGGTTGGGATTTGTCTGGGCTGCCTTGCACAGCTGCATCCAACTCTCCCTTTGGTATGGCAGCTCTGTGAGATTTGTGCTCTGTTCTTTTCATTCTTGTTCATAGATTTCCTTGTCTTTGGTTTCCCTGCCTTTCTTAAAGAAAATGCAAGGCCCTTTGCCATCCCCTTGTTTTCTTCCTCTGCCTGCCTATCACCCTTTGGCTGTTTTTCAGTCTTTATCTCAGTCCTTGCAGGGCATTGATCATTTGTTCCTTTTTCAAATCTCTGTCCTCACTCCCCCCTGCACTTATCAGATCCTGTTTCTCTTTCCCTGCTAGTCCTTCCAACTTGTCTTCCTGAACTTCTCCTTTCTTTCATCTAAATGGCCCATACTAATATGGGACTCATTCCTGAAGTGAGGTCATCCACTTTAAGGAAGTCCTCTGTCATCCCTTCCCAGGTCATTCCTTAATTGATCTTTTGTGTTCTGATCTTCCACAGGCACTTGAGTCTCAGACCTTTGACCTTAGGACATCTCCACTTTGGGCCGGTCTCACCCCAAACCAACCAGCCTAAAACCAAACGCTTAAACCTTAATCATTCTTCCAGGTTCTAAGGCAAGAACCCTTTTCTTCAATTAATAAAAATATTAAGTCCATCAGCAATAACTGTGAAATACTTCCTTTATACAAAGCAAGTTACTGAGCTTCTGGCCCATGTAAAAATGAATGAAACCTACCAAGTTTCATTCTGACTTCTATTTGGGCAGTCAGGTACAAGTAACTGCAAATCATGTTAGCTGTGGAAATATAGTGAAAGAAATCACGGATTATGACTGAGGCCAGAATGTTGGAACCAGGGAGAGCTTCCAAGAGAAATATAGCATTGATGAAATCTTGAAAGATTCATAGGTTTTTATACCCAGAGAAATGCTGGAAAGGGCTATTAGGCTGAGGGGCTACCTTAGTAAAATAAATATTCTATGACAAATGAGTAGAAAAATTTAGATCATTTTGGAAGAGTGGCCTTCAAACATTTTTCATCATGTATCTCAAAAATAATTCTAAAAGAAAAACTTTGTAACTGTTTGTGTATTTTTAAGATGACAGCTAGAACTATTTTGTCATATTTTAAAGAGTTTTAATTTTGTACTATATTAAAGTATCAATATTTAAAAATAAACCTATTATAGAACTCCTTTAAATGTATGCATTAGAATCTAAATGTCATAGACATTTGATATTCTTTACCATCCATTTAAAAAATATGTGAATGTGCATTTCTTTAACAATAGTATAACTCACAACATTCCTTGTTTCCTTTGCCTATATTTCACTTTTCCCACAAAATTATATTCCATTGTAATGTGTTTTTATACCTGGAAGTCTTTTGTTGGTTCCTTTTCATAATTATTTACAATAAACATAAGTATATATTTAAAATTTCTTGATTACCACACTTTAAGTGTTTAAAACATACTTTTGGATTAAGTTATAATTATTAGTAAAAGCTTTATTCTGTAAAATTGTATCAGTACTTCTTAAATAAAAAATAAAGTGTTACTGAAAGTATACTATTTATTGAGATTAATTTTTTAATTCAGTTCATAAGTTGGTGGGTGTTTATTACTTAGTGTTTGAGTTAGAATTCAGCAATAGTTTTCTTTTTTTTTTTAACTGTAGGAGCCACTTTGTAAGAGAAAACAAACAAAAATGGTGATTTATCTTCAGAAATTCATTTCAGTCCCCTCTCCATTAATAAATCCATTAAATCTTCTTGAATTTTGGTGAAAGTGTGAATTAGAAATTAAGTTACAGAAGTATTGATTTCCATGTTAGTGTCAGCCACTTCAGACCAATACAGTATTTCAAATTTTCTCTCTACTTTTCTCCCTGAGGATTTTTCTTCCTATTTAGAGTTAGTGAGAAGTATCCATTGTAAGGGAGAAAAATTTTTATGAAAAGAAACATCGCAATAGAGAATTTAAAAGCTATATGGCTATTCTCAGGTCTGTATTAGAAGATAATTTGTGGACTGGTATGATTCATTCATTCATTCCTCATATATAACTGAGGGCCCACCATGTTCCAGGCAGCAGGGATACAGATATAAACAAAACAGATTTTCTTAAAATTATGCTCTGTTCCCATAGCTCTTAAAAATCTTTATGTTCCACAAGAGTATAACTACTTAGGAAACTGCTGTTATGAGTCAGAGTGCACAGTAAGACCAGGAAATGGATTCCGTGTGAGTTCATAGAGAACCTTACATATTGTGCCAGGTTGATTGGATTTTATTATGCTTGAAATGTTTTTGGTTTTTTTTTTTTTAAGTTATGATCAAAATAACATTTGGGGATGGCATATTATAGAGAAAAAAGTTTGACGACAAGAAAACCTTGTTAGAGGGGCGCCTGGGTGGCGCAGTCGGTTAAGCGTCCGACTTCAGCCAGGTCACGATCTCGCGGTCCGTGAGTTCGAGCCCCGCGTCGGGCTCTGGGCTGATGGCTCAGAGCCTGGAGCCTGTTTCTGATTCTGTGTCTCCCTCTCTCTCCGCCCCTCGCCCGTTCATGCTCTGTCTCTCTCTGTCCCAAAAATAAATAAACGTTGAAAAAAAAAATTTTTAAAAAAAAGAAAACCTTGTTAGAGGCTATTTGCTCCTTTCAACTGCTAGTGACGAAGTGCCCCTGTTCCTCGTCTTTCTTTCTACACATTTGCCCTAACTTCATCCTTAACATTTCCGTTGGCACTAGTCTAGACCAAGCTTTTAAATTCATGCCTTGATTACTGCAACAGGTGATATTCTGATAGCTTGGTTCCCCATCCCCCAATCCCACTCCATCATCATCTGCTGGCCCTGCCTTTTCTCTGGTTCATCTGAAGACCCCAACCAGATGAGTCTTTAGTGGTTTCCATCCTATCCCTCCCTAGCTTAGTAGTATTCTTATTTCATCAAATCTATTTTTCCTGGTTTTTTTACATCGTAGGTGATCATGCTGTACCTTATCACTCCTATTCAACTGAACCTTTCATTCCTCTTTGAGTTATTGTTCTCATCATTACTCTTAACCTCTGGCCATTGCTGAGCTTTTAATTCCAAGGCTGGATGCCCATCCTGGTTTACTTGGTTTATCCATGTTTGATTGACCTTCCAGATCTCTCAGTCTTGTGCTGTTTTCCATATTTCCTGTTTATCTATGGTTTCTAGTCTTCATATAAAGTAGTAACATTTATTGAATACTTCTTATGTAATAATTAGATCATAAACGAATTTGAAGGTCTCAGCAGCACCTTGTTTTCAGCTTCCACAATGCCTAGCATGGTAGTAAAGACTTTATAAGTAACCGATTAACTTTTGACAAAATGATCTTAAGTCACATACTGTATTTTCTTAAACTCTTTCTCAGGGCCTTTGTCATAATACTTTTTGTATGAATCAATAAATTTTAAGTTCTAATTTGAAAATTGTGGTATTTGTTAAGGAGGATGAGCTTGTAGAATAGCTGCTAATTGTTCCTGATGTTACAGGCTGTCTCAAAAACTGAATCCTGGGGGAAAAATTGGGCTTTGAGTGCAAAGAAAGGCAGAGAACATATCAGAGTGATGCTTTTAAATACAGTGGAACCTCAAGATCAAGAGAGGATTTGATAACATAGAACAATACTGTGGTGGTATATGGGTTTAGAAATAGACTGAGCTATAGGGGAAGTCCCACCAGTTAGGAAGCTAAAGAATCGTCAAGGCAATTTGTCATGGTGGATGTCATAACAGGTAGAGGGGACACTGAGATGAGAAGACTTGCCACAGGCAGCATTCAGAAATCTAGACAATATGCTGAGATGGGCTGTGAGATCATATTGAGGAGACTGAAGTAACATGGACCTTGAAAGCACACCAGTTAGAACATCAGGACCCCGGTTCTAAATGGATTTGAGTCCACAGAGAGTATTCAAGTAATGGATACTATTGTGTTTAAAGAGCATGAGGTCTAGAATCAGATGCCTGGGTTCAAAGCTCAGACTTTTTATTTAAGAGTTCTTAGGAACTTGGATAAATTACTTAAGCTCTCTGAGCCTCAGTTTCCTTACCTAGGAAACCTTGTAGAGATGTTGTGAGACTCAGATGTGATAATTTTGTGAAACTCTTAGCAGTGCCTGGCATATAAGTAAGTAAAGGTGCCATACTTACTAGGTGTTACTAGTATTGCCACAACTAGGCTATAGAGTCTAGCTTCTAGAAACCAGTTCCTGTAACTTGTTGAATTCCCTACACATAGAACCTAGAAACATTATTTCATCCTAACAAAGAACATGGTTGACTCAGAGCCTAGACTGGGGCTGAACACACTTTAACATATGCCTGGCCCCTGATGGGTGCTCAGTGAATATTTATTGAACAAATTGTCTAGCCATACTGAAGAAACCAGGGGCATACAGAATTGCAGAGCATGCCAGTAGATAATAAAGCATTCTTTACCATTTTGTCTAAAAACGTCAATGTGTAAGTAAATGGCTTTGTTCCCTTAGTCTAGAAGGATGATCAGGAGGTGGAGAAAAGATAATCATGCTAGAAAACCAGAAAATAATATTGCCAAGTGTGGGTGGGAAAAATGAAAATTTTTGCAAACTGGTAGTTTTTAAAAAAATCATGAAGGAGTCATTTTTTTTTCTTTCTCTAGAGAAAAATATGCAACATTTGAGTATCTTTTCTTTTAGTGTGTAGGAAGAGGTTAGTTTATACTTCTGTTGTCTCATTGAATATGTTTATTATATTTCTTAAAATATTTCTTTCTGTTTTATTGCATGAAGAATTTTCATGAAATTGTTTCTTTAGATAAGACATGTTTTGCAGCTCTGAGATAATCTTGTTATCTTCTGCATGTTCCGAAAAATGAAGCCCATTGATTATGTATATACATATCTAACATGGAGGAAAAAAAGAAACAAAGATCTATTATAAGAAAAAGAAAATGAACTTAGAGATTTTTCCAAATAGGTATCCTGTTGAGTAAGAAGTTAGTCAGAATGAAAACTTAGTGTCAAAACGTCAGGTTCCAAGTTAAAACTCTTCCTTCTTCTCTCTCTCTCTCTTTTTAGCAGGGCGGGGGGGGGGGGATAAATCTTTTTTTAGCATTGATTTCCTTAATTATGAATTCGAATTCATCTGACTTGCTGTGCTTACTTTGCAGGAATGTTTTGGGGAACTAAATTAAATAATATATAAAATGTTTTTTAAATCAGTGTTTCCCAGTGTATTTTTGGAAGAATACTAGTAGGTCCTTCATGGAAGGGGATGGGGGTAAAGATTCCCTCATTAAGACAGTTTAAAAAATATGTGTCTGATATCTTATATTCAGATCATCCCACATCTTAGAAGTGAATACAGTCTTTCACTTATTAAAGATTCTGAAAAGCCCCATGATTAAGAATTTGTTTAATTTTGAGAATATATCAATGAAACACATTTTGCTACGGAAACCTTACACAAATGTGAAATGTCACCATTTGACCTGTTTGCCAATAGTGTCTGTGTTCTGTTGCTGTTCAGTAGACCCTGTATACTCACTCCACTTCCTATTATCTGGTATATAAGGCATCAGAAGGGTTATGTGTCTGCACAGATCATTTAACGCTATAAGAGAATGTTATGCTTTCTGGAGTGCTGGCATCTAAATATAGAAGCTGGGCTACAGTGTTATGATTTGTTAAAAATTACACTTTAAAATCTAACACCAAGACTAGATTGGATTTATGCATTCATGTTTCTAGCCAGATTAACAGGAAATAAAAAAAAAGTGTTGCAGATGTGTCTCCATTGCCATGCATTTGATAGCAAGTTGAAAAAAAATGCAGATATTTGAGCCATTTTCAGCTATCATATACAATAAACACATCTTGATTTACAAATTCCGATTTTTCTATTTTAACAACCATACTTTTAATTCCTGCCTTTCCTCTAAACACAAACTGAGTAATAGCATGGAAGAAAGGGTGGGGGGTCATACTTTATGGGTGGAATGTTACAAACACTGTTGTTGTTGTTTTCTTTTAAGGCATTGGTCATTTGTTAACTTTCTATCTTTGAAGTCTTTGTGTTGGCTCTTTTTACCTAGTCAACTTGAAATTGTGGTCTTAGTTGGGGCTTAAGGGTTAAGTACGGGAGTACATATAAGATCCTTTCTGTGTGAGAGTCTTTCCTGAGTTCTCCAGATAAAAATCACTCCCCACCTCCAAATACCAGTATCAAATTCAGCCATATATAAATATTAATTCCAAAAAAACCTCAGTGTATCAATCCAAATTACAGGCTCAGGAACCTGGATTGGGATTTTAAAATTTTCCATGTACCTTGAATTTGAAGGGTTCCTGGTGATGAGTGGAAAATATCACATAGCTTTATACTACTTACATCTGGTGAGAAGTCAAGAAAGGCTAGAAATGACATGAAAGATGATGAGAGGTTTTTTTTTTTTTTTTTTTTTTTTTTAAGTATTGTTTTCTGTATACTTCTCCTTCCTCTCTGCGTTTAGCTGCTTCTCTTCTTATACGGAAAGGAGAAGACACATTGTATTTATCATGTGTCTGCAGCAACCCTGGAGTCTAAAGCTAGATTGGAGCATTTCCAGAATTGATGGAGAAGAATGACTGACAGAAGTATAGACAGGTTTATGGACATACATAAATACAAAATCATGCATCAGAACTCAGTTGATTTTCTTGCTATGCAAATATTGAATTAGTCCTTTTTCTTTTCTTTTTATTTATTGGGTGAATGTTACTTAATAGAATACACAAGACTTAAAGCTCATTTAAGATGAGAAAAATGTTGTAGTAAATTGTGCATTACAAGCTGGCCACCTGCAAGTTTCTCTCTTGAGAGCCAGGCAAGATACAGGTGTATCTTTTGTTTTTGGCAGTTAATGAAGATACTTCAGCTTACCATTTCTCCCACAAAATTTTGGATTGTATTAATCTAGCATCAGTCTGTGCTAATTACTGCTACAACAAAAGTAAGTTGCATTCTAGTTCTGATGGGTGGTATGAACAATTCTTACCAAAAATTATGTGAATGTTTCTGAGTTCCGAAGGTCCAGTGGGTTAAATTTGATTGTGGCCCCATTGATCTAAATGTTAGCCAGTGGTATCTATTTACAAGAAGATGGATTACTACATCTGGTCTTGTTGTTAAAGTCATATTGCATGCATTTATTCCTCTGACAGTGTACGTTAGCTTTATTTTGTTCTAGACTGTCATCAATGTACCTTTCTAAAATTTTACAGATTAAATTTGCCAGAAATGCTTAAAGATAACTACTAAAATATGAGCCCATTTAAACTGTAGATTTTTGGCCAGCTGAACATGAAATGGGCATACATTTACACACAACCAAGTGATCTCCATCCAGAAGGCCTTTCACCTAGTATAACAAAGTCTTCTCATGGTTGACCTCAGAGTGGATGCATCTCTGCCATCACTGAGGCCTAAAAATATGGCAAGAAGAAAGATGGGGGAGGACAAATTAGAAGGTTCAGGTTAACCTATAGCCCCTGTTACATGAAAGGCAAAAGGAAATTTTCTTTTCTGCCACTAACTGTAAACTTTTAGGTATCAAACTAGACAGAGAAATGTGGCCCAGATCTTGTGAAAATGGCAGAAAATGTGCCTAATGACAATATCAGCTAACCTTTACTATGTACCAGGCATGATTCTAAGTATTTTATATACATTAAATAACCAAGCCCTAGTTACATTACAGAATTAGACACATTATTGTGCCATTTCACATACAAAGGAATGAAAGTCAGTGGAATGTGCAAACCTGTAATACAATCTGTAGCAGTCTGTTTCCAGGGACTGTGCCTCTGAAATTAGGCTCGCGGCCTTGAGGCTTTCCTTGTGTTTGTGCCTGCTCTGAGCAAAAGGAAAAACAAAGAAAGAGAAGGGTGTCCCGAGGCCTATTCTACACTAGAAGTTAGAAGTACAGTCATCTTTATTATCTGAATGGCCCATTTTCATTGCTTTATTTCTCACTCTTGGGACAATAATGAAATCCTAGGAAATTAGGTTTTCACAACTCATGTAAGGGAGGGTTGGCATGGAGGGAAAGGGATAATGTAGGAGTATCCTGACGGTGGCCTTCTGCTGCTGCTGCTTTAACTTGTCTCTTGCTGGTGACTCTTGCCTTTGAGAATGAGCTGATACTATGAAAACTTCCTTATTGAGAGCTAGATATAAAGTAAATACAAATCACCTAAATAGCATTAAAATTTTGTTTCTTCCTTTCAAATATGTTGAAATATTTAC
The DNA here is from genome assembly GCF_022079265.1 of Lynx rufus. NCBI lineage: Eukaryota > Metazoa > Chordata > Mammalia > Carnivora > Felidae > Lynx > Lynx rufus. Next base: position 51,080,739 of record NW_025814827.1, on the reverse strand, counting down.
CAGAGCAGTGGCCAAAACTTATATATTTTGAAGGACTGGTGCTTAGAAACCACCAGGATGTCTTTGTCATTCCCTCGAGACTTTAGGATATCATTTTTCAACTCTTACCATTGGTGACATCTCTGATATTCACAACTGTATTATTGGTGTTTATCATAAAAATCATTATTTATAATGATAGTAGTCATCGTCAGAAACCTGACATTGCTCATTAGCAGATTCAAGTGAACTCACAATGAAAAATTCATGTACTGTATTTTTATATGAAGAGAGAATATCAACATATAGTCCATTTGATGCAAAATGTGCTAGCTAAATATGTCAGGCATGTATCATCATCTCTTCAATAAAATCACTTAAATCTTAAAGAATGTTACCCATGTACTGAAAAGTAAGGAGATATAGGAACTGTTCATCTTTCAATCAAATTTACAAATTTGTGCTGGACATTTAATATATACCAGCTTACATGGACTAGGTGTAAAATTGATAAAATGCAGGCGTTATGGAGCTTATAGTCTTACAGGTAAGACACATAGGTCCATCAATAACTAGGTATGGTATGTTAACTGTTATGAAAGAGAATTTAACAAGGATTGAAGGAAGAGGGTTGCAGAGACATCCAAGTCAGACGGTGGGAGTCAATGAAAGCTGCCTAATAGTTGAATATTCATATCAGACAAAATGGTCTGATTCAGGCTGAGAGAAAGTGTGTATGAAAGTGTAAAAGGGAGAGAGAGAGGGGTACTTGTTCTGAAAATAATTACTGTGACTAGAGAGAAGGGTAGATATATAGGGAAGAAGAAAAGAATCTGGGGAAATACTTGGATAGGAGGAAGAGAAGTAGCTGATGGTAAAGGGTCCCATGGGCTGCGCTAAAGGGTACATCTCCTAAAGCTGGTGGTGATTCCCTTATGAGCTAGAAGCAAGATGGAATGTTCAGAATCACAGTGGCAGCCCTTTGAGGAGTGCACTAGGGGCTTCTGAGTGGCTCAGTCAGTTAAGTGTTGCACTCCTGATCTTAGCTCCAGGAGTGGGCTGGCGGAGAACAAGACCTAAGACCAAGAGATCAGTTGGGAGGCTGTGGCCCATCCCTAGAAGAGAGATAAGGCTCAAACCAAGGCATTAATGGTGAGGATGAAGGTGAGGCATCAATGTAAGAGGAATTAAGGGGATGAGCTCTAAAACTGGTCATTGGAAGTGAGGGGGAAGAGAATGTTAAGGATGACTCTCAGGCTTCTGACCCAGATGGTTGGCCATTTACCAAGAGAGGAAACACCACCAGAAGACTAAGTTTGGGTGGAAAGACACTGATTCTGTTGTTGAACATCTTTCATTTAAGTCGACATACCTAAAAGACAGTTGGATAGGTTCTGGAATTTATGAGAGATAGCTTAGCTTTCTTACCAATTTTGGTATTATCTTTACCGAGTCTTCTTATAATCACCTGGTTTCTACATTGACTTTTTTAGCCTCTCTCAGGGAATTACATGCTATTTCCCTTTTATAAGGTATCAGGTGATTGTGATTTCTAGAGGCATTAAATGAAGCATAAATTATAAGAGAATGTGATTGGAAAATGGATAAGATGTCCTCTTTTCTCAACACTGGCAAGTGGGCAGTAATGAGGATCAACAAAGTCATTGCCACAGTGCTTTACCTCTGAGAAAGTTACCTTACGTCTCCATGAACAGTGCTGTGTAATGAAATATTCTTCCTTCCGCTCTGCATGCCATTTAGAATTTAGACCTTGGACTTATCACTGTTAAGTTTATTTCCTTCTGTCTCATTTTGAACTAAAACATTTAGGTATTTGATAGAAAACTAGTCAGAAGTCCCCATATTCAGGCTGTATTCCTCTTAAACAACCTGTTAAAAAGATGTGTTGATTCTAATTCTCCTCTTTCCCACCTCTCATATGTTTGAGTATAATAATCCTAAAGGTAGAATAAACAAGGGGAAAACATGACATCTTTAATCACAGCTAAATATATGAAATGAATATTTTAATTAGAAGTAAAGAATATAAGTACCAATGAAATATTGTTGAACTTGAATCTGAAAAGTGTAACCTAAAATAGAATGTATATACACACTAAAAATGTTAGTTAAATTTTTATTTCCTTTCTTTTAGATAAAATTTCATAATTTTTATGAAAGCTTCTGCTTTTAGTGACTAGTTTCCATTGATTACATAAGAATTCTCTAGGCAACTTGAATCAGGAAGATTTTTGTCTTGATCTCCAAATGGTATTTCCTCCAGACTTCAAAATAATTTATATTCACCCCATGGATATGTCATCAATCTGTTAAGTGTGAATGGACACTATTCTTTCCTGTACTTGACCAAATGTTTCATTTCCTGAAAATTAAATTACTTAAATGCAACAAACAGATGGTCAGAGAGTCCAGTAGTAGCTTACTCTGCCATGAAATTTATTATCTGAATTCTTGAGGTAGGCCTGAGAAGTTAGCAAAATTCTTTCTGAATACTAGTATGCCATGGTTAGTGTTAAAATCATCAAGCCACTTCTAAGTTAATTTGGTTACTTTGTACATTAGTAGGAAAAGTTGAAAAGTTATTTCACATTTTATACAGAAAAGTAAAATTGTGAGCAAGTCATATGGACCACTTGGGTTGAAACTTATCTTAGAGTTACTCTTCAGTAATTAAAAAGACAATATGAATTATAAATGGTAATAGAAAATAATGGCTTGAATTTGTTTTATTTCCACTCTCCAAATATTATTATCTTTCTAGGCTAAAGAAATAATTATCAGTATAGTATAGAGAATTTGGATAAATAAGGCATGACTCTTTCTATTCTCTTTTCTTCTGTTACTGTCAAATAGAAAAACAACTTTGGTCATTTGGTTCAATGCAAAAATTACAGCTCACGAGTAAGCATCTATGGTGGCCTTGTCTCAGCTACATATGAAAAGCTTTAAAAATATCAACCTATATATTCTCTCTGCAGAAAAAAGAAAAAGTCATTTTGCTCTTGGAAAGATTTTTCAGCTACCACTGAGGGTATTCTTTAACAAATCTATAAAGCATAAGGGTTTTTATAAAAGAGCAAGGGCCAAGTGCAACAAACCTATTAGTCTAAAATTTTCTAAAACATTTCTTTTTCCCAGTTGTGTATACACGACTTACAATTCAGCGCTTTTATTGAACTTTTTAAAATCTGTATACCTAACTCTATTCAAAGTCCTTTAGTAAAAATAGCAAAATTTTCTCTTATCCTTTCCATAAAGATGCTATTAGAGGACATTTTAGAGTCTTTCAGAGTTTACAGTGAACATGGCACAAGATAGTTGACAGTGAACAGTCTTCATTAATCCATTCCTTACTTTTGGCCTAGAACATTCTGGGAGTACACCAGATAAACACATTTAAGTCCTCACCTACGTATGGGGGCTTGTTAAGTCATGTAATAGAAGAGGGAAAAGGAAAAAAGAATGGCTGAATGAAGGACTTTAGTGTTTCTAAGAACTCCCTCTCTTAGAGACATAGAAGTAGAAGCACATGAAGAGCAACACTGCATATGTATTTGGCTACTTTAGGCAGGAGAGTTTCCTGGCCATTTTCTGATTCCCTCTTCTCCCTCACCCTCCACAGTCCAAACCAGGGTAAGCAGAAGCAGCAGGCTGAGCCACTACAACACCACTTCTGTTCTCCCCTGCCCTTCCTGAGCCCCCTTTAACCTTTATCTTCTTCACACAACAGTTTCTCCTGTGTCTACACATGGGAGACCCCCTGCCTTGCTGCTACCTGCTTCTGTCAGTCTCCTGCTTTCCTATTCATTGTTCTTCCTCCCGACCCAGTCAATAGGCCTTGATCATTGAAGAAAGCCGAACGCTCCAGAACACTGCTTAAATGTTTGAAGTTAGATTAAATAGAAATCAGTTCAGGGGCGCCTAGGTGGCTCAGTCAGCTAAGCGTCCAACTTTTGGTATTGGTTCAGGTCATGATGTCATGGTTGGTGGGACTGAACCCTGCACGTGGGGCTCTGTGCTGACAGCGCAGAGTTTGCATGGGATTCTCTCTCTCCCTCTCTCTCTCAAATAAATATTGTGTTTTGTTTTGTTTTTTTTAAGAAAAAAGAGTTCAGAAAATACTCAAAGAAGGTACACTTAGCACATCTTATGGTGGACTTGTTCCAGGAGGGTCATAATTCAGGCAGGACTCACGTCATTCTTAAAGCCTTTCCTGTCATCACTGATTTAAAACAGGACAGCTGAGATGCCTGGAGACCCAGGTGCTGGTCTTTCCATTCAGTGTGGCTCCTCTCTCAGAAAAGGGGATGGCAAGACAATGTGACAGGCTACGTGCAGGTTCGGGAATGAGCAGTGCCATTGCTGGTTTTCCATACTGCATATCAAACACATTCATGCATTTTTTATCTGGAGTCTCCCACCTAAGGATCTGGCACTCCCATAATGCTGAAAGCCCAGCAACCATCTGGTCTTATTTGTAGGCAGTAGGGACAAATAAAGTAATAGTAGTGACAGTGTGAGCTCAGTTAATCCCACACTGTCCATGTGCTTCAGCTCTGACCAGAGAGAATGTTTCTGGAGGCTTGGTCTATCCTGAAGTAGCCAGATATGACCAGCTAACAGTGTGACAGTTTTAAGAACAATGACCCCAGCACTCTGGAGGTGAAAGGCTTTGGGATAGATGTGTAGACATCTGCTCGGACCACATCCAGAAACTTACTATTCCGTGATCGCATTGATGGTACATGATTGGGCACCAAGGCATCGGAACCAAAAAGACCCATCAGAGATCTGAGGCAGAGATCAAAATGGCCAAAGTAAGAGAAAGGCATCCTGAGAGACAGGATATCATCATGGGAGCTTCTGCCAGCCGTGGCCTGGCTCCGTATGCAGTTAATGCCAGGCATCCCTTACCATCGGGTGGAAGGTTGACTACGGTGCACTCTCTCCTGCGGCCCATTCTGCTGCTCACCTCCCCATATCCATCTGTGAAGTCTGAATACTGAGCCACCTCAGGTTTCCAGTCATTTGTGAAATTTTCATTTTATATATACACTTTTATAGCTAAAAATTTCTTTTCTAAAATAAAGCTTTTTTTTTTTTTTTTTTTCTGTTCACAGCTATTAGCACATTTAAGTTAGTCCCTGATTCTTCTTTAGGTAGTTTGTGTTCATGATGATTTCTTCTTCTTTTTTTTTTTAAAGTTCATTTTTCTAAGTTTATTTATTTATTGAGAAAGAGAGAGAGAGCAGGGGAGGGACAGAGACAGAGACAGAGAGAGAAAATCCCAAGCAGGCTCTATACTCTCAGTGCAGGACCCAACACAGGGCATGGGGTTCGAACTCATGAAATGTGAGATTGTGACCTGAGCCGAAATCAAGAGTCAGACTCCTAGGCAACTGAGCCACCCAGGCTCCCTGATGATTTTTTTTTTCTGTGTCTCATTGAAATATAAGTGGAGGGTGCCTGGGTAGCTCAGTTGGTTAAGCCTCTGAATTTGTTACAGGTCATGAGCTCACGGTTCGTGAGTTTGAGCCCCATGTCAGGCTCTGTGCTGACAGCTCAGAGCCTGGAGCCTGCTTTGGATTCTGTGTCTCCCTCTCTCTCTGCCCCTCCCCTGCTTGCACCCTGTCTCTCCCTCTCTCCCTCTCTCACTCTCTCTCTCTCTCTCTCTCAAAAATAAATAAATATTAAAAAAATATAAAAGAAATATAAGTGGAATATATAGTAGTTCTTTTAATGTTAGCATTTTTTGTTGTGCACAGGAAAAAAACAAAATAAAAATTAGATGATCAAAGGCTTGGTTGATGACCCCACAGCAACATTCAGACTCAAGCATCATCACAAGGGTCCATCTAATGTTAAGAGTAATTTTACCTGACCTTTGTGACAATTAACATGTCAAGCGCTGGGGCAGCTCATTCGGTTAAGTATCCCACTCTTAATTTCAGATCAGGTCAAGATCTCACAGTTTTGTGAGTTCCAGCCCAGAGTCCGGTTGTCAGTGTAGAACCTACTTGGGATTCTCCCTCTCTCTCTGCCTCTCCCCTACTCACACTCTCTCTGTCTCTCTCAAAATAAATTAATTTAAAAAAAATCATGTCAGGCCAAATGCAGCCTGTCATTAGTCATTGCTTTATTGTGGAAATATTTGTTGAGTGCTTGAGAACAATGCAGGACCACCACAGAAGCCTCATGGTGCACTGAACAAATATGCGCTCAAAACTTTTTTTTTTTTTTTTTTTTTTTTTTTTTTGCTGTTTTCTTGGCAACCTAAACTCTGTGTAAGAGCTTTGGTAGCAAACTACTGCAGCCTCCAGTAGCAGAGCAATTCCAAAAGGTTTTGACTAATATGCTTCATCAGTGCCGTCAGATGCACCACAAGTATAGATTTCATCTTGTCTACGTTCACTTTCTCCCGAGTGTGTAGAGACGGCCCGGTATGCTTATTTAGTATGGTGTGCTTAATATTGGAGATGATCCTAAGAAATTACAGATTTCTCAATATGGCATTCTAATTAAAACCTAATTAGCAATTCACAGTGTTGGAACTTAGGTTTTCCAGCATAGAAAAAATAATTTCACTATGCATGGAAAGTAATGATATATTTTTTGGAGACATTAGAATTTCAAAAATATAAGGCAGCACATGTGGAATTTAGAAATGTTAAGAATCTGAAGTGTGGGGTTTCTCCATAGCTTTAAGCTTGAACAGTTTTATATAATCAGTGAGCTTGCCAAACAGTATCAAAAAACTCATTTTCTTCAAGTGCTTTATTTATCTTTAATAGAACCTTCATCACCCTGGTGTTGTAAATTTGGAGTGTATGTTTGAGACGCCTGAAAGAGTGTTTGTTGTTATGGAAAAACTCCATGGAGACATGCTGGAGATGATCTTGTCAAGTGAAAAGGGCAGGTTGCCAGAACACATAACGAAGTTTTTAATTACTCAGGTAAGAAATCAATTAGAGTCAGAAAAAAAAAAAAAGATAATGTGCAATATCAAATGTTATCATCACTGCTTAACTGCAGCTTCCTAGCCTTGTTTAGTCTCTATGTGCAAAGTCTGAATTACACTCAAAAAGTTTGCAGGGGCTTATAGTATTATTTCGTTTGTGTCTATGGTCTCCAGAGTCCAGTATCCCAAGTGAATAATGTGTATGCAGGCCCACATATTAAAAGTCCTCGTGAAATTTTAAATTGCTCAGTGACTGAGTCCTGGTTCTTTGAAAACATTCAAGAACGGGTATCCCTGGAAGATATTATTGACAACTGTTATCTGAACCTGTGTTGGATGCTGTATCAATACCATCATATGCTACTTTTTCCACTGACGTTTCCTTAGAAACCTGCTGTTAATTTAGCTCATTTCAGTGCCGTGCGTGTAAAGAAGCTTAAGTGTTCATTGTGAGTTTTCTCATGGCCCTTCCAGTTTATGTCCTAGTCGAAAACATTTTGAAATGAACTAATAGACCAAAATAAAATCATTGTGGTGACTTTCTTCTTTACAGATACTTGTGGCTTTGCGGCATCTTCACTTTAAAAATATCGTTCACTGTGACCTCAAACCAGAAAACGTGTTGCTAGCCTCGGCCGATCCTTTCCCCCAGGCGAGTATAAAAGCCTCTCCCAGCAAAGCCAGCAGCTCTGGCTCCCCGGCGGGATTCTGCCACCTTTCATCCTCAAAACCTTTATTTGTTTCAAGTTTTACCTGTTCGTGTTCATCCACTTGTTTCCTGGTTATATTTTCGGGACTTCAGTTTTGTCCCTCTGGCTTCTTAGTTCAGCCTGCCTTAGCCAACACAGGAGCCTTCTTAGTGGGCTCTGTTACCTTCTGTTGTACCCCGATCCTGGCGTGCTGGCAGTCCTGTGTGGAAAGCACAGGCCCGAGAGGGAGAACACTGGAGTCCCGGGGACATTTAAGTTTAGTGTTGTTCTCAGGGACCAGGGCAAAAGTTTCTGCTTTCCCTCAGCTCCGAGGATGGAAAGCAACTGCATATCTTCCCATGGAATCATGACTGAAGTGACCTAAGTCCCTGAACTGACCTGACTAAGCCGCTAAGGCGGCTGTCCGCCTTGCTTCCTTGACATCTTCACGTCCTGTCTAGGTTCCCACACAGAGTTAGTTTGGAGGAGTATTGTAGGTAACATGGCAAGCCTCTGTGCTTATCCCTCAACCTTTCTTTCTTTCTTTCTTTCTTTCTTTCTTTCTTTCTTTCTTTCTTTCTTTCTTTCTTTCTTTCTTTCTTTTTAATTAATGTGTTTATTTTCAAGTTACTTAACATACAGTGTAGTCTTGGCTTCAGGAGTAGAACCCAGTGATTCATCTCTCACATATAACACACAGTGCTCATCTCGAAAAGTGCTTTCCTTCATGCCCAGCACCCATTTAAGCCACCCCCCAACCCCCCCTTCAGTAATCCTCAGTTTGTTCTCTGTATTTCAGAGTCTCTTTTGGTTTGCCTGTCTCTCTTTTTACCTTATCTTTCCTTCCCTTCCCCATGTTCCTCTGTTGAGTTTCTCCAATTCTACATATGAGTGAAATCATGTGATACCTGCCTTTCTCTGACTAGTTTCACTTAGAATAATACCCTCCAGTTCCATCCATGTTGTGGCAAATGGCAAGATTTCATTCTTTTTCATCTTCGAGTAGTATTCCATTGTATATATATACCACATCTTCTTTATCCATTCATCAGTTGATGGACATTTGGGCTCTTTCCGTAATTTGGCTATTGTTGATAGTGCTGCTATAAACATTGGGGTGCATGTGCCCCTTCAAATCAGCATTTTTGTATTCTTTGGATAAACCTTTATTTATAATAAGCCCTTGAGTTTAGTCCATCCCTTCCATATTTACATGACATTTTCCTGCCTTGTAAAACAATATTACCCACTCCTGAGTATACATATTTTCACATTTATCACTTTGTTTTGGGTGGGGGGAGGAAGGGAGAATGTTTAGATGATATTTATGAATGAAATATGCTTTTGTACCAGAACTTCCAGCACTGTGTTCAAGTATATAAAATGGAAAATAGCTGTTACTTCCATCATGAGAAATCCATACAATATATGTAAAGAATTACAGTTGTCTTTGGCAGACCTGGGCTAAGACACATGATGATGTGTGTCTGTGACCTTACCATTCCTGCAAACCATTATTATCAACAGGTGAAACTTTGCGACTTTGGTTTTGCCCGGATCATTGGAGAAAAGTCTTTCCGGAGGTCAGTGGTGGGTACCCCAGCTTACCTGGCTCCTGAGGTTCTAAGGAACAAGGGCTATAATCGCTCTCTAGACATGTGGTCTGTTGGAGTCATCATCTATGTAAGCCTAAGTGGCACATTCCCATTTAATGAAGATGAAGACATACATGACCAAATCCAGAACGCAGCTTTCATGTATCCACCAAATCCCTGGAAGGAAATCTCTCACGAAGGTAATATCTTCCATTCAGAAATGATAATGGTTTAATCCTTAAGTGTTATATTGTTAAATCAATTGAGAATTATTAAATTGATAAATGTTCGTTGCAAATTGTCCACTGGAGTAGGGGCGCAATTTGATTAAGGTGGATTGGGAAAGACCAAAAACGTCTTCTGATGAAATGTACATATGTTGTGGAGAGATTGAGCAATAAATATTAAGAGGCAAATGAAACAAAAAGAAACTGTTAATATTTTGATATATTTCCTTAGAACTTATAAATACTTATACATTGGTGTAATAGAAACAGCTAATCTCTACCAAGAATAATCTTCACCTACCATATACCTGCATTTGTATTAAGCACTTTTAATCCATTATGGGCACAAGAACTCTATGATAGTGATAATTGAATTATCATACTATGTATTAGTCTGCAAGTTCTTTGTGCGCTGATTTCCTTTGTGTGACATTAAAGTATGTATGGTATTTTATCTAGCCATTTCACCGGTATTATATTTTTAGGTTGTTTCTATTTGATCCTTAAATATAATTTCTGTATGTATCTCTGATGATTTCTTTAAGATAGATTACCTTGACAGTGAGTGTTGCGTTATTTAAATTCTTAACAAACCTTTCCTTCTCCTTAAAGAAAAAGAGAGTTTTAAAAGAAGTGGCAGGGGCAGTCAGGGCAGAGAAAATAGCACGCTTCAGAGTAGAATTCCGCAATGAACGTACTTTGGAGTTCATTCAATCTCACAAAAACCCCGTAAGTATTGCTTACCCTGTATTTCAAGGAAGAACACTGAGGCAAAAGAACTGACAGACACCACAGGCCAAAATCACCAAGCTAGTAGGTGACAGAGCGAGAATGTATACCCAGATGTGTATATGCCCAAGGCATATACCCAGATATGCTGGGTATAAACCCACATAGACTGGGGATATACCCAGTCTGATCACATATTCTTCGATCACCAGTCCTTTGGTTTTCAGGCCACGTCTAGTTCTAAGTTTGTTCAAATTTCTCACCACTTTAAAAGGCAAGTACAGTCAGAGATAAACATCTGTTTGATATCTGTTACTGCATGCAGTGATGTGGGAATCAGAAAAGAACGTATCTAAACTGCCCGAGGTAATTAACTCCTGTTAGTGTTAAGTGACAAGAGTTATCCATTATCAGGGCTTTGAGTTACTATTAGCAATAACCCTGAACATCTTCTAATTAGTTGTAAATCATAGCTGGATGGATATATCTTAAAGGAATCTGTGACCTACAAATGAACTATCATGTAGCCAAAGTACTAATGAAATATTTCGGATAATTCAACAGAGGCAAAAAGCAAAGTATAATTAGGTTTCTTTTCCTGGGGGCAGAAAGATGGAATTATCAATAACCTTGTGACCAGTTAGGAAACACTACCTTTAAATATGGCTAACCGTTATGTTTGATACCTGCAATCCATAAATCTAATAGAAGGACTTGCTATTGTTACCATGGTGCAAATCTGGAATACCTCTGAAGCTAGTCACGTTTTCCTGTTATGCAGGAATAGAGCATTGGGTAAACTGCCTCCACATTTACATTTTTTTTTTCTGGGAGTAGTGTAGTACTTTTTCTTGAAGTAGTAGAATAAATGATGCTTGGTCTCTGATACGACGGAAATGTCCTGGCCTAGCTGTTAGATATAACCTATTTAGGGCAGAAACAAATAGCTATAGATTGTGAATGTTTAATTATCGCTGATAATAGAGGCCAGAGACCTAGATATTAATGGCTCAAGAAACTCTTTTGGGAAATCACAAATATATATGTAGATAGATAGATAGATAGATAGATAGATAGATAGATAGATAGAGATATATATAGACACACACACACACACACACACACACACACACTAGGTAACATGAAAGAAAAGGACAAAAGTAAAATACTCTTTAAAGCACTTGAAGCTAAATGGAGAGATGCCAAGTTCAAAGGAGAAAGAATCACTGTGGACTTGACTAGTCAGAATTGCATTTTCAGAGGAGATGAAATTTAGGCCAGTCACTAAAAATTGCAAAGAAAGAGATACAGCATTTGAGAAAGAGAATTACATGGGAAATTTAAAAGGCATTTATATTTGACCAGGAAGTACATATTTTACTTGGCTACAGATATTTCTAAGTGGTAAAAATTTCATATCACTCAGACAAAGTGATATAGAGACCAGCTGAGACAGAACTTCACCTTTCTAAATCAGTTTGGGAATTGAGAGGGACTGGCCTCTCTCCTCAGTATCTTCCTCTGACTCATCCTTGCCTTTGAGGTACAAGAGTTGTACTATTTGCCAATTGCTGCCCTGGATGGGAAATGAGTTACCTAGTTGCTGGTATATGAACAGTATTAATTGTTGAATATAAAGAAAAAGTGAAATTATGTCATAGTATTAGCTGAGGTGCTACAAAAGTAATTAGGCTAGGTAAAAAGGACAGGCCCCAGGTCTGTCCCACTATCTTGTTGAGAACAAACAATTCCCTCACAAAAAGTTGTAACAGGAGCTGGGACCATGCAATTTTAAGCACGTAGGATCTGAGAAATACACAAGGAAACTAGTATTGGCAAAGGATGGTCACAACTGATAATAGTAAATTTTTAGTCTCCATATACTTTAAACCTTGCCAGAATCACTAAAAATCTAGATACAAGGAAATAAAAAATCGAAGCCCCTCAGTGACTCAAAAATCAAAGGTAAGAATCAACAGTCAAGTGGCTTGAGTTATGGTCCTATCTGCCATTCTAATTAGCCATCACTTAACCTTCTTTGAGCTTCAATTCCTCATCTGTAAATCAGGATAATGATCCCTGCCTATATAATGAGTTGGTAACAGAGACTGAATGAGATAAAGGATGTGAAAAGCATCTATACAGGCAGGTGTGGGGTGAACCAAGGACTTGGATTTAGGAGGGAAGATAGGAGAGCACTAAGCTAAGCAACTGCTCTGGCGGGTAACCAAGAAGTGATTGTATAATTTTAGAAATTATATGCAAACTGATGTGCATGCTTCCAAAGTATTCTTCAGACATATTGGTAGTTGTGTGTGTGTGTGTGTATATGTGTGTGTTTTCTTGGCATGAAAAAGCAAAAGAAAAAAGAAAGTTGTAAGGTCTTTGTAACATACATAGATGTGTCAGAATGAAAAAATTCCTGTGTCATGCATTTATTTTTCTGTTAGTGTAGACATGGACTTGATATAATATAGTCCTATATATTGAAGTGGTGGAGCTCTCATCATACCTTTTGAACCTCACAACAGTCCTCCAGTATGTAGCTTGTTTTAGTCTCTGTCATAGAGAAAACCAGAAACGTTGAGTGACTTGCTCAAAGTCAAACAGTGGCAGGGCTTGGACTTCAAATTATTTGTCTCCATTGTTTATAGCATAGATACTTGTACACCAAAGGGTGCTTATTTCTTAATGCCTTGATATTTAGGAATCTATAAGGGAATATTTTAAACTCATTCATTATTTTTGCTGTGATAGTGTAATAAGCAGAGTACTGGCGTTCTGGGGATGTGCTGATTAGTAATTTAGCAGGGAACTAGGTCTCTTGTGTGCAAATAATAGAAACCTATAACTAACTTAGGCAGAAGATAGTTTATTGACTCACACAACGGGGAAGTCCAAATGGTGAACCTCATCTATGTGGATCTGGTGGTTCAGCGTCATATTTCTCCATCTCTCATCATCTCTGCTTTGCTTTATGATGGCTTCCCTCTCAGGTGGATTCTTCATGTGGTGCAAAGTGATCCCCCGTCAGCCCCCGGCTTACATGCTGCTATTGTATATGATCTCAGAACAGAAGAGTAATTATTTATCAGTAGCCATACATTCTCTGAAAGGGGCACTGATTGGCTCTGCTTAAATCCCGTAATACTCTGGGAACAATCACACTGTCACCGCAGGAACCTGGCTTTGATTGGCCATATGGATGATGGAGAGCCTCTCCAGTTTGGAGAGAGTAAGTTCCTGCAGGGAAGAGATACTAGGCCAAAAACAAACACAAAAGCATTAATAGATGTCCATTATCAAAATATCTTTTGTGAATCAAGGTATGATTTGAAAAATGAGAAGACTTTTAGGAAAACCTAACTCAGCAATTGTTACAGGAAAAATGGAGATAATAAAATTAAATCTTCAAAGAAAAAAAACCATAGCAGCTAACACTTCTGTAACATTTGCATTATAGCCAAGCACTATTTAAACACTTTCCATATATGAACGTATTTAATCATCTCCAACCTTTGAGTAGATACTATAATTGTTTCCATTTGAAAGATGAGGCGGTGCAGGCGCCGAGGTTTAAGTGGCTTTCCTGAGTGGGGCCAGGGTGCAAATCCTGTCAGCTGGCTCCAACATAGATGCTCTTATCTACTACATTTACAGCCTCTTGATTATCCTTCTAATGGATTTTGCCATGCTGTCACATTAAATTTTTAATATGCTTTCACTAGCTTAGAGCTACAGTAGCAACACAGTTTTTAATAACATCTAAAAATACAGGGAAACAAGATCATGTTGTGATAACGCCCTGAGTTGAGAGCTCTTCCACTTAGTGTATTGGTGACCTCATCCAACTTCCTTATTAACTCTTAGGTCTCAGTTTTCTTGTCTGAAGTATGGTGACAGTAATTCCTAACTCATGGGGGGTTATTTTAAGAATTAAATGAAATTGCACTGCAAAGTGCTTAGCACAGTGACTGTCATAGCTGGATTACCTTAAATATAATGAACACTTTCTATTTTCCAGTCACTTTACATGATCTATCTACATATCTATCTGTATATAGGTATTTAGTTATACACACAAATGTGTGTATAATTATACAAATTTATATATGTAACTAAACATACATTTAACTATACTCATATATAGTTACTTATATGTATAACCAAAGAGACACATTATAAACACAGTTATACAAATATAACTAAATAAGAATGCATGTATACAATAAAACACTCCAGAATGAATCATATGATTACAAATAATTACACAAGAGGAGACTTTAGGTAATCATGGGATGGGAGTTTAAGGACGTTTCAATTCATTCTAAGCCAGTGTTGTGTATTACGCCTTGTTTCATTTCATCTTAGTGATTACCAGATGGCCATTTGACATCCTCCAGTTAGTCCATTGTTACCTATCAATGATTACACATGGCCTCACTCCCACCTCTAGCTTTATCACATACTAGGTTCAGTTTGGCCCTTAACACATCCATCCTATGACCTTTCTTAGTTCCTTGAAAGGACTTGCACACTTACTTTAAAATATTTACTTAATTAGGCAAATTTACTGTATCTCATGGAAAGAGCAGCCCATGTTCACTTAAACGTTTTTAGATAATCAGATGAAACTAAGGAAAATTATGCCTTACTTGATCATGTATCAATATGCCCTTCGATTCATTGCATTTTTAGCAATTCCAAAAGAGCAAGAGACAGACCAGGCTATTCTCCATGTTTGTCACATGTGGTATAATAATAAGGTCGAATCTTGGATGGACATTGCCAGAACATCAGAAAATTGCAAACAAGGCTCTGTCTATGACTTAAGAAGTAGATACCAGGGGTGTACGGCATAGATATGGGAAATGGAAAAAATAGCTAATAGAACATGGAAATATTTGCAAGGCAAGTGATTTCTAATAATTTTGCCAAAGAACCTTCTCGAGTATGGCTTATTTTAAATCTGTCATAGTCTAGCTCTAAGTCTGTAGTAAGCATTTTTTAACTTTAGCATGCCAACATTTAATCAGAGGAGCTAGTTAAAAGTGGAGATTCCCTGGCCCCACCCCTATAAACTGCAATCCTGTGCTGAGAATGTAAGAAGTCCGTGGATCACACTTTCAGAAACACTGCTTCAGAGCCCTGATCCTCTGAAAGACCTGACAGCTGAACAGTGCTCTCAAGAAAGTCTTAAATAAATTCCCAATATTTATATTTAAATAAATTATAAAATCCCTCTCTAATTCCTAACCTCTTTTTGTATTTGCATTTTCTTTCTCAGATATTTACTATCAGGACATGTAATTTATTTCAAATGTTAAATGTATTTCAGTATTGATTGCCATGAAGGTAGCAAGAATAGAAAAAGCTTTTTGACCAGTTTCTTTTGTCAAGAATAAAGAAGAAAACATGTAAACTCCAGGAAATACAGAAAGCTGTATAACCAAGTTATGTATAATAAAGAAGAAACTAACATAGGTGTTATGATTTTGCGCTTTGTGCAGTTGAAGGAATGTAGGAAAAGAGAATCCTCTTGACGCATGACAATTCTCCTTTGAGTGGATGTAGGTTTGGAAATTTGATATTATAGGGTATAGGTGGCTGGGGTTATAATCTCATAATTCATAATAGTTACATATAAATTATCCCACATATTGCTTAATTGATTCAAAATTTTAGATAACCCTAAGAGCAAGCATGTCTGACTTTATTATACTTATGTAAATGAATGTAAATAATGAAACATCTACAATGCTGAGGAGGAGAATAGAGAAGAGGTGAAGAGAGCTGGAAGAGCCATAGCTTCCACGGGGTTCATTTAGGATTCTGCCTAGGTCAATGGACTGAGTTATACATATTTACTGTATGACTTAATGTATAATTTAATGTTAAGTTAATACTTCTGAATAAAACATATCCATATGTATACATATGTATATGTATACATATCCATATTGTATGCCAGGCAGTGTTCTAAATTACAGAGCTGGCTGGTACATTATTTTAAGAAAACCTAATTAATTGGGGGAATAAGGTCAGTACAATAGAGAAACCTGAAATAAAATGATTCATTGTCCTTAATGGAAAGGAATCTACGTTTGTTTTGTTTTAATTTTGTTTTAATGTTTATTTAAGAGAGAGAGAGAGAGAGAGAGAGAGAGAGAGAGAGAGAGAGAGACAGCGCAAGTTGGGGGGAGAGGCAGAGAAAGAGGGAGACACAGAATCCAAAGCAGGCTCCAGGCTCTGAGCTGTCAGCACAGAGCCCAACACGGGGCTCGAACTCACAAATCATGCGATAGTGACCTAAGCCGAAGTTGGAGTTAATGGACTGAGCCACCCAGGCACCCCTGTTTTGATTTGTATTTTAAGGTGGTTCTTCTCAAACTCTGTGGTGACAGACCAGTTTTATATTATCTTAATTTCCAGACATATGGACCAGTTTATTTTACCAGTTTATCAAATAAAATAAAAAAAAATATGACAGCAATATCAATTTGCTATAAAAGTTCCCACAGACTTCATCTTACTTTCTATACCTCTTTCATTGTAGACCAGTAAACAGTTCACAGATCAGTACTGATCCATGAACCTCCTCTGAGTGGCACTGGTTTAAAGCTAATCAGAAGACATTTTTTAAGTAGTTAAAACCATAATGAGATGTGAGGTTTTTATTTTTCATTTTGAACTCTTTTTACCAATTGATTTAGATCTTTTACCAGATGCATACAATACTTTCATTAAAAAATAATAAAAGTGAATGGAAGTACATGGGGGAAAATAAGGCTCCAGGAATAAATGGAGTACAACCTTCTATATAACTATAATTCTTCTGTGCCTGGTTGAAAAATGTCTAAAATTTTAAGTGTAACATATACACACACACACACACACACACACAGACACAAACACACACGTATATATACGTACATATATATATATGTATATATGCACATATACATATATATACGTACATATATGTATGTATGTGTGTATATATACGTATATGTGCATATATGTTGTATATGTAAGTGTTATTCACCGGAGAGCAAGGGTTATGTTTCCTTTTCTGTAATACCAGTCCGGCATCATGACTGGGCAGATGAAGAAGATGTAACCTCCACTGTCTCAACTTATGCCCACACAAAGGAGAATTATTAAGTGTGAAAGTCAAATTCTCTTCTCCTACATTCCTTCAGTTGCTCAGAATCATTGCATACATCTTAAACTATTCTTTTTTGTATATAACTTTAGTAGGCAGCTTTTGTTTTCCCAAGAGTTTACTCTTAGAGGAAGAAGACAAGTGGTGGCTGGACAGGTGGTAAAGTGAGATAAACTTGTGCCAGGGCAGATCATCTTGCCAGAACACCAACAAACCTGCAGCAATGGGAAAGCATCTGTTAGAGTAAAAATTACATTTCCATCATCACCTTGAATTGATGTGTTCAATTAGAGACACAATTTGAGGAAGGTCAGTAATAGACCATGAAGACCACCAGAGAAATTACTATTTTTTTTTCTTCTGAGTTTTGATATTCCTTTATGTGACATTAGGGAGACAAACAGGCAGTAATCAACACAGAGGCAACCTTGGAAATTGTCGCACAATGAGTCCCCAGCCCCCGCAGATAGAGATCATATTCTGCATTCACAGGTGACGTCTGAAGAAGCACCTATTCTCAAGTCACCTGCTGTGTTGTTACTGCTCAGCTTTAGAGGCATGTGGTTAGTGTGCATTATGAAGAATTAAGAGCTGACACAAAGCCTTGACATTCCATATATAACAATGGGGGTGGGAGGAATACCCCTTGCATTAATCCTATAGCTTATCTTCAGTTCAAGATTATTAAATCATGGTGATGCACCAGTGACATAGGTTCTTTTCTGCTCGAATAGCCTCAGTGTTAGTATTTCTGCATCCTCCTTTCCCTGATAGACATAGTCACAATTTATTCTGCCAGTTGGTCTCAATCCTGTGCTGACATTTATGAACAGTGTAGAATATATGGCATCTCAAGTCATAGAATGGCTATCATAATACACCGCTAAATTTATCAAAGCATCTAAATTTTACATTTAAAGCAATTTTTATCATTCAATGTGGTTAATTCAAATAAAATTGGTCACAAGTGTGTTTTTCTCCCAGAAATTGAAGATGAAAAATGCAGCCAGTACAAACACAAAGCAAAGCTAAATAAAAGCCTTGCACCAAGAATACCACATGGTATGGTTTCAAAATCCAACAGTGTTCCAGAACGCTAAACACTTAAGTTGGAAGTAGCACTTTGCCATGAAAAGGAACCAGCTGTAGGCCCCTCTTGCACTACGTATTGTTCAAAACAAAAAAACAACCCCATTGAAAATAAGCTTCGGGTAGATGAGACCCAGAAGTCCAATGGTATAGGAAACAAAAGAAAGACAATTGTCATTTTAATAATTAAACTGTGTTTGTAACAGTTTATGAGGCTTGCAGATCTAGCAAGCCTGCTGAATATTAACGAATAGATTGATTTGTCAACATATTAGCACCGCTGTCAGACATAACAGCACGGAAGAGATGTGAGGCGGCTAGCCAGTGAGCTGCTTTAAAATGCTTGACTCACTGTCAGGAAATTCTATCACGATTGGTAAACTAAAGTGAATCAGGTGGGTTCAAACTTCCACTGGGATTTAATAATCTCTCCTTGAGATTCGGGAATTACTTGGTGTACTTTCTTTTAAGCCATGCAGTTCATTCAATAATAGTAAGTAAGTTTAAAATTAGCAACCAAAGGCACACAATGATTTTTAAAAATCTTCTAATAGAGTGAATTCTTTATTATGTATGTATGTGTATGTATACATACATATTTCAAAATCCAAATGAGATATGATCTGAAAGGGTGTACCACCAGGAAATGAATCATTTATTTTGAGAGCAAGTAAAATAAAATTGACAGAATTTTCTTTAACAAATGGTCATTTATAGGGAAAAACCACTCAGAAGTTTTAGCAAGAATACTAGCATTAAAAAAAAAAAGAATATTGGCACTCTAAGTGCTCAAAAATCAGCTGTTTATGTGCCATCCAAATTAAAATGTTTCCTACATATCCCAATTATAAAGTTAAAATTTCGCTTCTGAATTTATATCATAGTTGAGTTGAAATACGACATCTGAAATGTCAGGGTAGAACAACAGTAAAGGTTTAAGTATTCTGTTAAGTTTGCTTTATTCCACAATGACAACAGAGAATATTTCAAAATACGGCATGGTAAAAATCTTACTTAGCCCCTGTACTGCTCTATTATACCAATATACTGAGTAATTATCCAGAACATTCTTAAATTGCTTCAGTGATAGAAAATGGTTTCACAAGGACCCTTATTTCTTCTGAATTTGACCCTGGCACCATGAGCAAAAGTCTCTCTGTTTTTACCCACTGTTAGAACAAGCCTGCTTCTTTTTCCAAATAGAGGCTAATCTCAGGTTTGAAAAGCAGCCATCATATCACCCCTGATCTCTTCTCTTGGGCAATCAGCTTTTCCTTCAGCCTCCTGTTCACTCTGGTCCAAACACTCTCATCTTTGTTTTTCAAACCCCAAAGCTGTTCTCACTCAAGGTTCCACGAGTCTAGTTAAGTATAAAGTGAAGCCACCACTTCCTCGTGATAAAGAACACATTTCTTTCAGCATGGCATAAAAATCACAACTGACTTGGTAGACTCATGTGTTTACTGTAGATTTAGAACCTGAATTCCTTCTCATGAATGTTGTTGATAAGCCAGGCTTTCCAGTTCTGTACTTAGACATTTCCTTGGGGGCTAGGGAAGTGAGACCTAAAAAGAGGACTCCGTTTCATTGGTCCCTATTAAATGTTATGATACCAGTACGGCCCCGAGCTCCAGATGCAGTTATTTTGGAACTGATTTGTGTAATCCAATTCATTTGCTCTTCCTGTTGGCATCCTCTGAGTGAAAGCTATCTGAAAACCTTTCTGTGTCCTCCTTGCAGACTACCAAACCAGAAGGGGCTGAGGACAGATATCTGTATGTTTGGGTACCTTTCTCTGTGTTTACATCCATCTCTTCAGGGATCCTTGGGGCAATATTAAACCAGTTGTTAACTACTATCAATGTTCTCCTGCCTCTAGTGTCTTGCTACTCAAAATGTGGTCTAAGGCTCCTCCTGGGAGCCACTAGAATATAGACAATCAGGTCTTACCCCAGACCTACTGAATCAGAATCTTCAGTTTAAAATCCCTGGATTATTTATATGCATGTAGAAGTCGGAGAAGCACTCCTTGGCAGAGTTGTTCTCAATTCCAGCTGCACACACTAGCAACACTTGTGCTTCTAAAGATACCGAGGCCTGGAAGCCCCTCTTTAAAGATTTTCACTTGACCTGTGGCTTGAGTATTAGCATTAGAAGAAGAAGAAGAAGAAGAAGAAGAAGAAGAAGAAGAAGAAGAAAAACAGAAATCTCTTCAAAGGATTTTAATGTGCCGTGAAAATGGAAAAAAAACCCACTTTGCACATGATTAGCATCCTGTAAATATATTTTGATTTCTACCTTAAATTTTGAATCAGTTTAGCATCATTTTCAGGGCTGTTGTATGCTGTGTTTAAACAATTCGTGATTTCCAAGATTGTGTTTCCAGTCTTCAAGGGGAAATGAAATTGAATGTAAAGCAAAGGCATAACCGTTGATAGAGTAACTTTCTACAGAGGAAAGAACTGGAAAAGGAAAGATACCAACTTGAGTCTCGAAAGGTCTTGCACTTCATTGGATTGCGGTAATTGACTCAGAACGAGTAAGATGATGATTTCCAGCGGCCTTGTTTGCTGCCTGCAGCCTCTGGTTTCAGCCCGAGAGGAGCGTCCCAGTTAGTGTTGCCGGGCAACAGCTTGCTGGGTTGAGAGCTGGAATGTGAAGGGTTGCAAAACGATTTTTAAAATAAACACACAACTTACCATCAGCATGAAGCAAACCAAGAGAACTACTGAGCACTGTGACAGGCAGTGAGGCAGAATAGAAGAGGAAAAAAGAAAACACTTCCTTGAAGGCAGGGAGCTGAGTGGTTGACAGATGATGGCCCCATCACTAGGATAATAGTTCTGATTTGGTTTCCAATTTGAAAATTTGTACCTGAATAATTTGCGGGTGGACAGAAGACGGTACGGACAAAATTTTAAAAAGGTACTGTTTCTGGAAAAGAAGAGGTCAGCCCACGGAATTCACGGGTAATTTCTCTTCTATAAAATAAATGTGGCAAAATAACATGAGCTGTATTGCAGATATTCTAAGCGTTATTCTGATTTTCTGATAGAAATCACTGATCCTATGATCTATTTTATGGTGTTGTGATGTCTTACCATCCAGGAATATGTTTAGCCAAAATAAACAAACCATATGCACATAATGTGGATATTCAAACTTAGAGCTGAGAAAATGGCCATTTATATGTGTAATTAATGTATTCAGTCTACCAAACGCTGTTTAGCAAGCATTTTCCTAATGCACTGAGTGATACATTTTATTTTAAATATTTATGAAACTTCCATGCAGAAATGAATACATAATTTGTGTGACCTTCAAGGAGTTAAAATCTAGTTGGAAGAGTAGGGGGGAGGACAGGCTTCTACTGAAATAACACAAGATGGGAATTGGGAAATGACTGAGAGGTGTGACCCCAGGGACCTATTATATATTCACATATATCCAGTTCTATTCACTTGGTAGGATTTTCTCCAGGTTTTGGATGTCATTCAGTTTAGCCTTAGCAGTGGCTTATGCAAATCTACCTCCTACATACAGAGAACCTATTCTGTCCCTACATGTGGTGTTTGCTTTGAAATACAGAATGACTGGAAGATAGTCCCTACAGGTGCGAAGATAATTCAGAACTTTGATGGCAGAAAAAATGGAGTCCATACAATTAACACTCTGATGGAACATTCCCTTTCATATTAAAACATAAATTCCTTCAGCACCTGCATATAGTATTTAGTTTTGGTTTTGTTCCGATATTACTCGTGCACCTGGCAAACAGGCTGCCCAGAACTGTAGCAGTCCTAACATCTGCTCAAAGTTCTGTAAGAGAACGTTTGATTAAATTTTTTTTTGCTTTCCTGACATTTTAGTCTCTCAACTGGTGGGGCAATGAGAAAAATTGCTGTACAGGAAGTAGCGGGGGGAGTAACTGTGTTAGCCAAGAGTTTACTGTAGCAAAAAAAAAGAAAAATTAGGCTTCAAAAAAAAAAAAAACAGATTTTCTTCCCCTGCTTGCTCGCTCACGCTCTCTCTCTCTCAAAATACACTTTAAAACAACCATTTTTTTTCTTTTTTTTCTAATTTATAGGGAACATTAGTGTGAATTCGTGCCTAGAGACATTTTAGAAAGCACAAAACTCTGCTCATGAAGGATAGGGGATTCTTTAAAAATGAAAATCTAAACCGTACAATTGTTTAAAATTTTCCAATAACAAAGAAAAGGGAAAGACTTCTCACATTGCCTCTGTTGTGGGATTGTTGATGCCAAGGTCAAGAAAGAATTCTTGAAGGTTTTACAATGCAACTTAGTAAGTTTAAGTAGCATGGTCAGAAAGAGCTGCACTTTTGCTGTATGAAGCCAGTGGTTATATGCCTAGTGTTCACGGAGGAGAGTGCAGGTAGTATTAGATCATAAATGTCTTCTTTGAATTTCTATTCGAAAAATTACTTTCACAAGACTTCTGTGGCACTTATCATTCAGTTTGATATTAACTACCGGTGAAATAGGCAGTCATATCACCCTTTAAGAATGTAGAAACCAACATATATTTAATAGTTATGAAAACTATACAGAAGGCGCCTGGGTGGCTCAGTGAGTTAAGCGTTTGACTTAGGCTCAAGTCATGATCTCAGGGTTTGTGAGTTCGAGCCCCGTGTCAGTCTCTGTGCTGACAGCTCAGAGCCTGGAGCCTGCTTTGAATTCTGTGTGTCCCTCTCTCTCTGCCCCTCCCCTGCTTGTGTTCTGTCTCTCTCAAAAATAAATAAACATTAAAAAAAAAACAACTATACAGGTTATAGGTCAGCCTTCTGGGCTACATGTGAACACTTTTCCACTCTATCCCTCGCCTCACTGTGGCTGTTCAAAGTGTTTAGAGAACTCAGATTTAAGACAATTTTTTTTTTAATGTTTATTTATTCTTGAGAGAGAGACAGAGCGTGAACAGGGGAGGGGCAGAGAGAGAGGGAGACATAGAATCTGAAACAGGCTCCAGGCTCTGAGCTGTCAGCACAGACCCCGACGTAGGGCTCGAACCCACAAACTGTGGGATCATGACCTGAGCTGAAGTTGGATGCTTAACCCACTGAGCCACCCAGGTGCCCCGACAATTTATTAATAATAGGGAAGGAAGGGATTGAGTTTAAGCATGAGTAAGAGAACAAAACCCTCAGAATATTAGAAAGGCTAACTCCCAGAATAGACAAGTACAATCACAAAATAATCCTACCAGTCTCTGAAAAAAAATTGATATCATATTTACTGCAAAGAGAAAGAGAAATCAGCCACTGCCTATTTTTCTCCTGTTTTCTTCAGGGATGGATGGGGGGTACTCATACTGAGAGGATAAGGGGAGGAAAGTGTGAAACAAAAAAATATAATCCAAGGGAGTAGAGGATTTCCTGCATAGCTTTAGCCCTAACCAATGTCAGCTATTTAAAATGGCATCTGCTGATTGCCCAAAACTGTGGAGACCAGCACTATGTGGCAATAAACGTCAACTCTTGACAGGCAGATATTTGGATATACACTTTTTGCCGTATGTAGGGAAGGAAGTGCAGGGTACCACGATTTTCTGAGATATGATCTGCTTCTCCAGTATCCCTTTCTCATGGGGCTACAGAGACCTCTTGGGCTGCAGATCCTCGTGGGGCTCTGGGGAGCCTGGAGCTTCTTTTTCTCCCTCCCACCTTGGGCGCTGGCATTCTTCTCTGCTATGCCAGCTTGCCATTTTTCCTTCTGACTTTCCAGGCTACTACCGCAGCCTGCTTCTTCACTCCTGTTTCCTACTGCTGGAGCGTGCTCCCTGTCTCCTTTGCTTAGTTTTTGAAAGACATTCACAGAATGTTCCAGTGTGTGAGTGTGTGTACATGCATGCACACTCATATTTTGCCTTTGCAACTAGACTGGGAGTGTTTTGGGGTCAGAACTCTATCATTACTTTTTTGTTCCTTAAGCAATTGCCAACAGTAATTCGTTAGGGCAGATTTGGTGAATGAACAGATTAAAGAATGAGTGACACATGTGAAGAACATTACCAATACAGAGAACATTGTTAAAAAAGAAAAAGCTGTAGAATTTCTCTTAAAAATGGACTCAGTGAAAGGCATTTTGGATGGTATAGTTAATGCTGGGTTGTATGAGGTGATCAATAAAAAGGATGTTTTAAGAGTTCAGAAGGGGCAATGAGTAGAATGGAGCTCTCAAACACTAATGATGGACCTATTTTCAGAGTAAAGCCAGGTGCCTAAAGTTAACCATATTTGTTTTTGTCTACCAAAAGCCACAAAATATATTTATCAACACACAAATACACACACAAATTTATATGCACACACATGAATCTTCTAATTCTGTCCTTAGCTTCTAAACTATTTTCTCTTGG
Organism: Lynx rufus; assembly: GCF_022079265.1. Classification (NCBI taxonomy): domain Eukaryota; kingdom Metazoa; phylum Chordata; class Mammalia; order Carnivora; family Felidae; genus Lynx; species Lynx rufus. The sequence goes on along the minus strand of NW_025814827.1, from coordinate 51,055,907 downwards.
AGGTACTTGCCATTATCTGGCTGTGTTTCTTCACATCGCCTGGGTACTGTGGCTGTGCTCAGCCTGTGGGTGCTTCGTTCAGCAGAAAAAATGTTTCATCTCCACATATTCCATTCCCTGCAGAAACTTACAGTTTCTCCTCTGGCAGTACTTCCCTCCCCATTAGGCAGTATGGTTCACTGTTGGGGTGCATTTGGGCACAAACCAGCCCTTTTGTTGAGTTACTGTACTCCCACCTTCCTAATTATAGAATTCAAAGCAGAATGAGTGAATTAATAACATGTATTTATTGCCTGCAGGGTCTGGGGAAGCGTAATGCTGTGGCGCACTTACGGTAGTGCATAAGCTCTCCCGTCTCCCCTCATCCTCCATTTTTGCTCTGTGAGTTCACAGCAGCAAGAACGGAAGGTGCACTTTACTCACCAGTGAGTAAATCATGTGAATGGATGTTTTAAAGCACATGCCCAATACACAGTTCACTGAGAGAACTATACTTTCAAAAGCTCTCTGGGAACACATGCTTGGAATTTGAAATTGTACTAAGTACTGTGTTTCCTATGGTATCCTAGCTAAGGCAAGAGTGTATCAGCCTAGAAAGCATTTAAATGTGAGCTATTGCATTTACTTTCTCCAAGAATTCTCCAAAGAATTCTTAAGTGTTTAATTCTACGGCCATTCAAGCATGCAAATACTTGGAGTGTTGGTGTCAGAGAGATAGAACTCTAAGTTACCAAAAGACTATAGAAATTGTTTCTCTTGTGGTGCATGGGTGGTCCAGTCATTTGAGCGTCTGACTCTTGATTTCGGCTCAGGTCATGATCTCCTCGTTTGTTGGATTGAGCCCCTTGTTGGGCTCTGCCCTGATAGTGTGCAACCTGCCTGGGATTCTCTCTCTCCTTCTCTTTTTCTGCTACTCTCCCACTAGCACACACGGACCGTGCGCTCTCTCTCTCTCTCTCTCTCAAAATAAACAGTAAAAGATAAACAGTTTTTAAAAATGTCTGTAGAGGGGCGCCTGGGTGGCGCAGTCGGTTAAGCGTCCGACTTCAGCCAGGTCACGATCTCGCGGTCTGTGAGTTCGAGCCCCGCGTCGGGCTCTGGGCTGATGGCTCAGAGCCTGGAGCCTATTTCTGATACTGTGTCTCCCTCTCTCTCTGCCCCTCCCCTGTTCATGCTCTGTCTCTCTCTGTCCCAAAAATATATACACGTTGAAAAAAAAAAATGTCTGTAGAAATCATTTCTCTTTTCCTGATAATGAAAAGGATTCGGATTCATTCTGTTTGAAGCAATCTTTGTCCCAGGTTGCCTTTGGACTCCTGTGACAGCCTGTATTTTCAGATCCATACAGGCTGATGTAAACCATACAATAGAGTCAAAGCCACTTGATTCAGGACTTGATGATTGGGGAAGTTGGGGAGTTAATTTGCATTTTTTTATATCAGCTACCTATTTGATTAAGATTTGGAGATGAAAGATCCATCTCTTAGGAAATATAATGACCAGGGTATGTTACAGGTGGAAATTGACTTTGGTGAAATGTGAATGTTTCCATTGGTTTGGCAGATTTCACTAAGCTCTTTTTGGAGAAGAACATGCTAAGATGAAAGATATGGGAAATTATTACAAGAATGAATAGGAAGTGTAATAGTGAATTTAATAAATAATGACTTATTAATAATCTAGGCTGAAAATATAATTTTTACAAAGGTGAGGGAAAATTCTGTCACATGAAGTATAGGTAACTCAGATGCTTTGGAGACTAGATGACTAGAAGGATCACTGTTTCCCCCCTAAATTACACTCTGTTGGGAGTCCCAATCAGAGACAGAGTACTAAGCTGGAGAGACTGGTTCTAACCTCATAGAATCATTCTTGTTAGACAAATTCCTTTCCTGTCTTCCCCTAGAAAACAAGGAAGGCTGATATAATTCTAATTCATTGGATATTTTAAAAAGCAAACAGGAAAAAAAAAATAAAATAAAAAAAATAAAAAGCAAACAGGAGAAACAAAAAGTATTTTCCTATTGGGTCATTGGCTAAGTTTATCCTGAGTTGTGGCCCATTTTGTGTTTTATTTTATTCGTTTTAATTTGGTGTCCAGATATCTGTCATTTAATTCAAGACTATGAAGCCCATTATGTATAGTTAAACTTTAAACACAAAACAAGATTAGTAAATGCTTTCTCTTGAATAGTAGTTGCATTCTGCATTTAGTACAAGAAACAGTTAAATGATGTATATTTAAACAAAACTCCTACGTTAGAAAAATGTATTACAGACTAGAAGAGAAATTTACATTGTACTCACAAAAGACTCATACTCCCTCCTCCACAACTGTTTTCAATTTCATTTTTTAACATCCAAAATAAAATGAAGGCCAAGGTTTTAGAATTCTCAAGAGGTATTTTCTTCAGGTTCTAGTGCTTGCTATCACTATCCTGCATTTGACACTGTGAAATAGTGGATGTGAAATAAACTGTAAATGAATTATGCATATATTCCATATTTGTCATCCATTTTTATCAATAATTGAATTTTTTCCAGCCATTGATCTTATCAATAACTTGCTGCAAGTAAAAATGAGAAAGCGCTATAGCGTGGATAAGACCTTGAGTCACCCTTGGCTACAGGTAAAAATCATTCATTGGATATTTTCCTGATCAGATGAACTTCTGAATATTGATAAGATTTAATATTATATGTAAAAATATTTTGTTATATGCTTAATTAAAAGTTTTCTTACATCAATTTGTTTGCCAAAATGCATGCAACTTCTTAGGATTTAATAACAGTTTAGTGTTTCTTAATCTCTCTACCAAGAAAATGTGACAAGGAAGAAATACACCACACATACATACGTGCCCTTGCACACGTGCCAAAAAAAAAAAAAAAATCTAAGGGTCGTTGTAAAACTCCAAGGACCAGATTTTAAGAAAATCTGTATATGTAATCCTGAGAAGTGTCCAAGCAGATGCCCATCTGGTCATGCACTGTACTCCTTTGCAAGCTGTGTTTTAAAAGCCTATGCTAACATTCATGGAACAAATGCACGGCAAATATAAAATATAGGCGTGTGTTTGTTTTCTCTTACATATTTATTTTCACATTCAACTTTAGAAAAATGATACTGTGAAATACTGAAGGGTTATTTGTAGGCCTTAAATATCAAAGGAATACCAGTATTCCTAATTGCTTGGCCGCAACCATTGATTGCCCACCCCCTGATGCACAATAGTTTAGGCAAATAGGATGGCTTTGCTGCCGATGACGTCACTTCAGGGTGCCTGATGGAAAGACAGGGCACTGATAGAGTGGAAGGAAAAAGGGTAACTCATCAGTTGCGGGTACTGACAACAAATGAGACAGTATTTTAATGAGTTTTCATCGTCTCCATGGTAATGTTTTGGAATTCCTTCCTCAGGATTATCAGACCTGGTTAGATTTGCGAGAGCTTGAGTGCAAAATCGGGGAACGCTACATCACCCACGAAAGTGACGACCTGCGGTGGGAGCAGTACGCTGGCGAGCAGGGGCTGCAGTACCCTGAGCACCTGATCAATCCCAGTGCTAGCCACAGTGACAGTCCTGACGCTGAAGAAACAGAGATGAAAGCCCTCAGTGAGCGTGTCAGCATCCTCTGAGTTCCGTCCCCTCTAATCTGTCAAAACACTGTGGAATTAATAAATACATACGGTCAGGTTTAACATTTGCCTTGCAGAACTGCCATTATTTTCTGTCAGATGAGAACAAAGCTGTTAAACTGTTAGCACTGTTGATGTATCTGAATTGCCAAGACAAATCAACAGAAGCATTTGTATTTTGTGTGACCAACTGTGTTGTATTAACAAAAGTTCCCTGAAACACTAAACTTGTTATTGTGAATGATTCATGTTGTATTTAATGCATTAAACCTGTCTCCACTGTGCCTTTGCAAATCGGTGTTTTTCTTACTGAGCCTCAATTTGGTAAGAGTCTACAGAACCTGTCCATGCAATAGTTCTGTCCCGTGTGCCCCATTGGCGCTGTCATTATAAACAAACTCTTGAAGAGTAGATTATTACCAGTTCTATGAACAACTCCAAAACTCATGTGGAAAAAACAAGCGATGGGGGAATGGAAGATGGATTTACAATCCTAGACACAAGTGCATGAAAGAGTTTCCTGTATAGTTTGAAATCCTTTGCCTGCCTGGTGTGCCTCAGTATGTTTAAACTCAAGTAAGTGGACCTAGGTGCACCTACTACTTATAAGCCTAAATGCCTTAGAAATGTAAACTGCCGTATATAACAGATATTTCCCCCTTTCTTACAATATCCTCTGTACTGTGGAAAATCAGAAGCTAAGCAACCTTTCATCTTTATGTATTTTTCAGTAATAACAAATAAATATTCTTGTCAAAGTGTGTGTCCATCTGACTGAATTTGTAATCCACACTAGTGTTTTCGGGCCATTTAGGAGCGGAGGTGTTTGCTCAAAAAGCAGAAAAAGTCTCATGCTTTAGAATTTGGCTGTAACTACTCTGAAGCTCAAAAGTGTGTTTCAAGGTGTAATGAAGCATTTCTGTCTTTCATGTCATCTGGTTTCAATAGAAAAAAAAGAGCTCTGGAAGGGAAAAATGACCAAAGCCAAACAGGAGCCTTGGAGGCATTAAGAATATTGTAAATGGCAGTCTCGTTGTAGCTTCCTGATTTAGTCAGTATAAAATCAGGATTTATTACAATAATGACTCTAATTTCTTTCCATATTATCTAAACAAGAAGGTTCTAAAGTGGACTACAAAAACACATAAAGGCTGGGGAAAAAAAATTCCTAAAGGGAAAACCAACTGAGGTGTTCTCTAGCCTGGGAAAGAGAAAACTAATATTGGACTTAATAGGCTTTGGGGTATGGAGTGGATTATGTGGGCTGTTTGTCTTTCTAGCAAGACAACAAAGCATTATCATGGATCACTGTTACTATGTAACAGAAATGATATAAATATTTGGAAGAATTTCATAAGTGTTGTGAGATACTTGAATGTATTAGGTAACTACGTGAAGACTACAAACAGTATTTGCAGACGGGATAGAGTAGTTGGATCTTTCCAGTAGTTAGTCACTATTTTGTATTATTACCTATTCTTTATTCTGTTCTATTATTATTTATCCCTTATTCTAAGGGATTTGAAATTTAGGTTTCAGAACACCATACAGACTTTTAAAGCAGAAGAATAAGCGACATCACAGGTTGCCAGCATTACAGAGTCTGGATAGAAGCCAGGGCAAGAAGTGAGCCAAAAGACCAATCTTTGGGTTGGTCTATCTTATCTATTGAAATAACCCTTCTAAGATGGTGGGGACCTGACATAAAACAGTAGTAAATGAAATTTAAATGTGGTATTTAAAGGAGTCCAGAATGGATCCTTGGTGATCATTAGATGATTAATGGAACTATTGGTCAAAAGGAGTTCTAGTCTTAGAAAGGGCGAGTTCATGTTTGAACATGTTAAGTATAAAGTTCTATAGGACCCCAAGTTTAGAATATCCTGAAAGTATTTAGATATGTGTCTGGAGCGTTGGGGAAGAATTCTGGAGCTGAAGGTACAGATTTGGAAGTCCAAAGGTCGCCATATGTTGATTAGAATGACTTGGATTCTTGGCGATAGAATGAGATGGAAGTGATCTTGGGACACAAACCTCAGAAATACGAATATGGAATGTTTGGGCAGAATGAAAGGGAAATTGAAAAAGAATGTTTAAATGTGGAATTCACTGGAGTAATAATATAGAAGTCAAAGGAATGAGTTCAAAAGTGAAGTAGACAGCAGTAGAAAATACTATGGAGAGATAATGATTACGGCCTTTTGGGGACCAGCAATTCTAGTGTTTTGTAATGGATATGGCTCTACTGCTACATTCAGAATAGTCATGTCAAAAGGACATGTGTGTGACAATGCTATTTAGACTGCCCATTGTGCAGTGTCATCAAGCACAGGAAAGAGAAAAAACTGCTGATTTTCAGAGAAAAGGGGGCCACTGAAAGCCATGCTATGTCTCTTCCACCCGGAATTATCAGTGATGCTGCAAAGAATCCAATTTTATTGAATGAGTACCAACTTTGTATGCTAAAACTCATCAATAAACTTCTTCAAACTTCACATCAGTGGTATATCATAGTATTAACTGACATGGGCAGGTCCATAGTCTATGTTTAATTCAAAAGGTAGCCCAGCACTTTTGATATAGAAGTATCTTCTGATCCTAACCAAAGAGAGAGAGAGAGAGAGAGAGAGAGAGAGAGGGAAATGACAAAAGCTTGTTTTAGGGTGGATGTGTCCTCCTTCATTGTCACAGAGACAACATTCCTTAAGCAATAACTTTATCAGCCCACCCAAGGTGCCATAAAGATTTCTGGTCTCTATATATCTTGAACCATCAACACAAACTGCCACTGTTCTGGCATTTGGCCTGAACAAGAGGACAGTGCTGAGAAAAATATTTTGATCAGTGATGCTTGAGTATGTTCATTTATCCCTAAGGAAGAGATCATCTTTGTGTTGGGTGAATACTCACTCTGATGAAGACTATTTTGAGAAATCTATAGTAGGCCATTGTGACCAAACGTGTAAAATAAGTACAGTTCTGAGAATAAGAAAGCCATCTGTCTCCTCTGCAGCCATTATCCAGTCACTATTAAGTTTGACTACCCCTATGAAGTGATTAGGTTTGCATACCATTTGTTTGGACTTGTTTTAAGAAACCAAATACTGGTTCCTGTGAAGATACCCCAAGACCCATGGAGAAGGGCCTTCTGCTTTCAGTTGCCAAAAAGAAACAAGTTCCTTCATCTCAGCCTTTTCACATCACCTAAAAGACTGTTTTCTCCACTCCACTCCCTTGCCTTTACTCCTATTCATTTTTTACCATGCATTTGACCTATGTCTTACATCTTTTTTTTGCTCCCCTGCTTCTTTTTAACTAACTTCTTTTTTGTTAGATATTTTTAGTATCCACTAACGATTACCCTTTGACTTAAAACAGGCTCAGCTTCCCACTTGCCACCAAACAATATAAAGAAATCAACTTGAACCTTGATTCTCCAATTAGTAAGTGTCTGATTTCTATTTATTCTTTCTCTGGAAAATTTCTCACTTTTTTCCCTTTGACTTCTGTGTTTATATCCCATTGAATAAAATTTTCATTTTTATCACTAATGAGTCTCTTCTCATAAGAGTCATCAGTGGCCTCTAACTCAAAATTGATAGATTTTCTCAGTATAGCATGGAGGTTAGAAACCCAAATACAGAGACGGACTTACTTTGGCTTGAATTCTGGGTGACCATGAAAGCACTGTAATGGCTCATGTCACTTTAGGGGTGTTGTGAGGGACTAAATAAAATAATACAAACATAAAACTCAGTGGCTACCTGGCCCAAGGCATCAATAAAGTGGTTTGCTTTTCTTTAGTCATTCAGCAACTACTTTCGATCACTTTCGATGTGCTGGGAATATGACAGATGAAAAGGTAGATGTGGTTGTCACCCATATTCCCTATGACCTGCCTTCTCTGGTGTCCTGCCTCCATGTATTCTAATGGGCTACTGGAAGGGATGTGACCTTTGAAGCTTAACAGGTATAGATCCAAATCCCAACTCCAAGCCTTGTTAAGTGAACTTCCACAAACTACTTTAAAATCTCTGAGTCTCCTCCTGAGTAGAATGGCAGTAATGCATATTTTAAAATGCAGTTAGGATAACTAAGGGAAGCATTCAAATTTCTTAGCAAATTGCTGGCATATGTTGCAGGTCAACAGACGTCAATGTCCTCCTCTCCCCTACCTCTGTATGCATTTGCTAAGGTTTTCCTTACTTTCTTTTTCAATATTTTCTCCTCATATGGCTTATTTCCATGAATTCAATTATTATTTTAGCAGGCACTCCCAAATCCATTTTGGCCACCCGGAACTCTCAACAATCTAGTCTCCTCTCTCCATGAATGTATAGACTATATCTATCTAAAGGTCCCACCATGACTTAAATTCAACATGTCTAAAATCAGCGTTATCATTTTTCACCTTCAAATCAAAGGCATTGTAGACTTGGTCTCAATGAAACCTTTTTCTTCAGGCTCTTCTCCCTCCCATCTACTCTATACACCACTGCCAGGTTTATCTTCACCAATATTACTTTCATCCTCTTGCTCACATGTTCTAAAATCCTCAAAGACTCTACTCCCAGTTATCTACAGGATAAATTCAAATTCCTTAATGATACAAAAGCTGTGGGGTCCAAAATTTAATAAAGTACTATTCAATTAGAATTCTATGTATCCCACAGATTTCTGGATCACAGATAGGAATTTCAGGACTAAGGCAGGAATTAGTTTCACTTCTTTGAAGTTCATTTCTTATTTCTATAACAAGACAAGAAGCTATATATATAAGCTTATATGAGCTTATTTCTGTAACAAGACAACTTCTCAATTATCTCCTAATTCATAGATTTTATGAAAGCGTGGTTTAATTTAAATGTCAACAAGGCGTCAATGCACACTTTTTGTGAACTCTTTATGTTTCTTTTTCTTTTTTTTAATTTTTATTTGTTGATTGAGAGAGCATGTGCGTGCAAACGGCAGAGGAAGAGAATCTTTTATTTTTTTTAAGTTTATTTTGAGAGACAAGCACAAGAAGGGGAGGGACAGAAAGAGAGAGAGAGAGAGAGAGAGAATCCCAAACAGACTCCATGCTATCAGAATGGAGCCAGATGTGGGGCTCAGTCCCATGAACTATGATATCATGATCTGAGCCTAAACCTAGAGTTGGATGCTTAACCACCTGAGCCACCCAGGCACACCTCTTTTTTTATTTTTTAAATTCTCGTATGTTTCTAATTCTCTGGGGCAAACAAATGCTATTTTGAAAAAGGGGAAGTCACATCCTTCTCTGGGCCTTCTTTCTGTCAAAGATTGTGTCCAGGAACTTTTGTCAGTAGATGGTTTCTTTAAGTGACTGTGGGCTACCAGCTGTCTGAAAAGTGTGAACACTTGCTACAGAACTTCTTTCTGTAACTTAGTAAAATGGTAAGACTTTGAATTAAGATTTAGTTTTTCTCTGGGAAATCGAAGAGTCTTTATGTCTTATGCTATTTTTTTAAACATACCCTAAACCCCTTGGATCTTCTCCTTTTGAAATATTTTAGTGTAGCTTCGTCTGAGAACAGAAGTTGAGCTTTACTTGAGCTTTGGGCACTTACTGATCTCAATTGTCAACGCGATTTTTATTTTCTTCTTATAATCTGCCTTCACACTCGAGGGCAGGGAACTGCCTAGTATTGGTTGGCTACTGGATACCACTTGCTTCCACAAAGACAAGGATAGAGGAAGATACCTAAGAGTAACTTATATACAGGTCTCATGCAAACTCCCCAACCAAGTAGATTCTGTGCAGGAGTTTTCACCCCTTTAGATTGAGGCAGAGGAGCAGGAAGAATCACTTTGAGTAAAGATACAGAAGTAAGAAATTGCCATGAATAGAGGAAAAGCTCCTGAAGTAAAGGGTTAATATGAAAGTAGAGCCAGGAAGTAACATTGTCCGGGTTAAATAAAGCTAAATAGTCAAAAGCCTCAAAAAGGAGAATTCACACTTTGTCTCAAGATAAATAGGAAGCTATGGGGAATTTTTGTAAGGAGAATTTTGGAATTCTTTATTTTGTACTTAAGAAAGAAATAAGAAATTTTTTGTTTGGGGCCTAAGAATTTATCTTTAAGTCATGCTTTTGTTCACAGAGAGTAAAAGGCTAAAAAAAATGTAATACAGGCTGAGTCTAAATTAAACTGACTATTCTCTCATTACTTCCCTTTGAAGACAGAATACTCTTATGTGAATTTCTTCTCGTGCTTGATTGTCTTTCTTCAGACACCCAGATAAACTAAGAACATCTCAAAGGAGATAGTGACTTGAAGAATTAAGCCACACTTGGACTTCATGAAATTGTAGCTTGTGTATGTAGAGAAATAATCATTAGAGCCAATTATCTTTAGACAGACTGATGTTTCAAACTCTAATTACAAAGTTTTAGCCTTGTTAACGCATGTGCTTCATTTTATATCTTGGCTACCACATTTTATTGTTACAATTCATTAAAAATAATGTGAAAATAAAGATGATCATAAACTTCATAGTATAAGGCAAAGGAAAAAATAAGGCCTGGGTAATGATAACAACATTTTATATTTGCATAGCAATTTCCTTTTAAGGAGCTCAAAACATTTCACAAACATTATCTCATTAATCTTGAAGAAAGCAATAAAAAAATAAAAAAAAAATCTCTAAGCTAAGAAAATTGATGCAATAAAGGGCTACAGTTTGTTTCCAATGTTCCACATTGAATTATAAACAAAGTAGAAATATTCAGATTCATTTTTTATTTTAAAATTTACATATAGTAAAGTTGAACTTTTTTGGTCTACATTTTTTGTGAGTTGTAACACATACAGATTCATGTAACTATCATTACATTCAGAATACAGAAGAATCCTATCACTCTAAAAAAAAAAAAAAGACAATAACAACTTCTTTATGATACTCCTTAGGAGTCCAGCTCTCTCCAACATTGATGCTGGCAAACCCTAATCTTCTCTCCACCCCTATGGAATTGCCTTTTTTAGAATTTCATGTAAACGGAATCACAGACTATGCAAATTTTGTAATTGGTTTATTTCCTTCAGCAATGCCTCTGAGATTCATCTTTGTTTTGTGAATCAGTAGTTTATTCCTTTTTCTTGCTGAGTAGTATTCCATTGCCTGGATATATCAAGTTTGTTTATCCATTTACCTATTACAGGACATTTAGGTTGTTTCCAGTTTGGGTTGACTTTTTTTTTTTAACCTTTATTTATTTTTATGAGACAAAGAGAGACAGAGCATGAGTGGGGGAGGGGCAGAGAAGAGAGAGAGACTCAGAATCTGAAGCAGGCTCCAAGCTCTGAGTTGTCAGCACAGAGCCCCACGTGGGGCTTGAATCCATGAACCGTAAGATCATGACCTGAGCCAAAGTTGTATGCTTAACCGATTGAGCCACCCAGGTGCCCCAGTGTGGGTTCATTTGTACACAACCCAAATATTGATCTGTACACAATGTACAGATTGCATGAGAAAATAAGTTTCATTTCTCTAGAGTCGATTACCCATGAGTAGCAGCATTACTGAGTTATATGGTGTCTGTTACCTTATAAGAAACTGACAGTCTGTTTAGCAGAGTGTCTATATAATTTTTCATTTCCATGGGCAGTGTATGAAAGTTACAGTTGCTCTACAGTCTCCTTAACACTTGGTATTGTCACTCTTAAAAAATTTATTTTACCCCCTCTAATCAGTGTGTAGTGGTATGTCACTGTGGGTTTCACTTGCATTTCCGTGGTGGATAATCATACTATCTTTCCTTATGTTTGTTTTCCATTGGTATTTTGGTAACATGTTCTGTTCAACCATTTTGCTGTTAGTAGTTCTAGGAATTTTGTAGATTCTTTGGGATTTTCTACACAGATGATCATCTGCAAATAGACAAAATTTTATTTATTTCTTTCCAATCTTAGGCATTTATTTCTTGTGGTCCTTTGTATATAAACTGTCATATGAGGCACACAAATTTATTTGTATTATTCCCGTGTTATCCTTTTAATATGTAGAGCTTGTGACGATACGCTATCTTCCATTTCTGGTTTCGGCAATTTGTTTCTTCTCTCTTTTTTCTTTGTTAGTCTAACTACAGGTTTATCAATTTGATTGATCTTTTCAAAAGAACCATCTTTCAGTTTTAATGATATTTTTCTACTGCTTTTTTTGTTTGAATTTAATTGATCATATCTTTATTGCTTTCTCTCTGTTTCCTTTGGGATTCTTTCTAATTTAAGTACTTCTTCAATTATTGGTTTGAATCTTATTTTTAATACAGGATTTTATTGCTAAAATTTTCCCCCAAACATTACTTTAGCTATACCTCTCAAATATTGATATGTTGTGTTTTAATTTTCGTTAAGTTCAAAATATTTTCTAATTTCCCATTAGCCTTCCTCTGTGACCCATGAATTATTATGTTAATTCCCGAGTGCTTGGAGATTTTTCAGTTATCTTTCTGTTACTGATTTCTAGTTTAATTCCCTTATGATCAGGCAATATATATTGTATGATTCTATTCCTCTTGAATTTGTTAAGATTTGTTTTATGACAAATGTATGGCCAATCTTGAGAATGTTTCACGTGTACTTGAAAAGAATATGGATTCTGTTATTGTGGGATGAAGTTTTCTACAAAGGTCAACTAAATCCATTTGATGATGTCATTTCACTCTTCTGTATCCCTCTGGTTAGTTTTGCATGGTATACGCTTTTCCATTCTTTCACTTTAAACTTACATGTGTGTATTAAAAAGTGACTTTCTTGTAGTTATAATGTAGTTGGGTCTTGGATTTTTAAAATCATTTTGAAATCTTTTTTTTTAAATTGGTGTGCAGAGGCAATTTAAATTTAATATAATTATTGATATTTTTTAATTTACATCTACCATGGTTTTTTTTCATTTCCATTTCCTCTTTTTTCCATTCCCTTCTTTTCTGTTTCCCAACTTATTTTGAATTACTAGAATATCTTACAGTATTTCTGTTTGGTTTATTTGTTGATGCTTTAAAGGGCTATAGTTTATTTCTAATGTTCACATTGAATTATGAACAAATAAAGTAGAAATATTCAGATTCATTTTTTGTTTTAAAATTTACATAGATTAAAATTGACCTTTTTTGGTCTACATTTTTGTAGTTTTAACACATATAGATTAATGTAACTATCATTACATTTTGTAATTTTGGGCTAGTTGTTGATCTAAGGACCATAGTAGACATACTTAATTCTACATAGTGCATGTAGAAGAGTAATATTTTACCACTTCAAGTGGTAATATAGAAAGTTTACAACTTTGTAGATCCATTATCCTCTCCTTGTTTTGTTGTAGTTGTAATATGTATTCTATCTGAGTATATTGAGAACCCCATCAGACTGTTACAATTTTTGCTTTCACAATACATTTTTAAAACAGTTTAGGGGCAGATTTGTCTATTATGTTTACCCTGATAGTTACTATTTGTGTCCCTCTTCCTTCATTGCTGACATTCCAGATTGTCCTCCAATGCCATTTTTATTCAGTCCAAAAAGTTCCCTTTTACATTTCTTTAAGAGCATTTCTGCTGGCAATAGATTCTCTAGTTTTCCTTCATCTGAGGATATATTTATTTTGCTTCCATTCATAAAGGATGATTTCCACTAAATGTAGAATTCTGGGTTGACATTTCTTTTCTTTCTGTACTTTAAAAATATCCCGCTGCCTACAGACCACTACTTTCTGGATTCTGATAAGAAATCTGCCATCATTTAATATTGTCTCCCTACATGCCTGCAATGATTCATTTTTCTCTGGCAGATTTCAAGATTTTTTGCTTGTCATTTGTTTTTAGGGGTCAGATTTGGTATTTCTGGGCATGGATATTTTTTTTACTTTTCCTGTTTAGGTTTCACTGAGCTTCGTGAATCTTTAAGTTATGTCTTTGGCCAAATTTGTAAAGTATCGCATCATTATTTCTTATACGTTTTTCTTAGCCATACTCTTCCTATTATTTTTTCTGGGAATCCAATGACATGAATGTTAAACCCTTTGATATTGTCCCACAGATCCCCAAGACCTTGTTCATTTTTTTTAAGTTTATTCATTTATTTTGAGAGACAGAGAGCACGAGGGGAGGAGGGACAGAGAGAGAGAGAGAGAGAAAGAGAATCCCATGTAGGCTCCACACTGTCAGCTCAGAGCCTGACACGGGGTTAGAACTCATGAATGGTGAGAACATGACCTGAACCAAAATCAGAGTCTGATGCTTAACCGAATGAGCCACCTGGGCACCCCTCTGTTCATTTTTTTAAATCTCTTCTTTTTTAAATGAGATACTTTCTGTTGATCTAGGTTCAAGCTTACTAATTCCTTCCCCTGTCATTTCCATTTGTTCTTGAATCCATCCAGTGAATTCCTGGTTTTTGCTTTTGTATTTTTCAGTTCTAAAGTTTATCTTTGGTTCTGTTTTTATATGTTCTATTACTCTGCTGAGACTTTTTATCTTTCTATTCATTTCAAAAGTATTTGGCATTACTTCTTGGAGTACAGTTAAACTCACTACTTTAAAATTTTTCCTGATAATTTCCACATCTATGCCATCTGTTGAGAGTTTCTTGTTTCTCTACATGTTGAAATTTTGGATTTTTATCATGACATTTTAAATATTATGTGGGTTTTTGGTCTTGTTTAAATGTTGTGGAGAATTTGGGGGGGGGCGTGGGTGGCTTAGTCGGTTAAGCGTCTGACTTTGGCTCAGGTCATGATCTCATGGTTAGTGAGTTTGAGCCCTGTGTCAGACTCTGTGCTGGTAGTTCGGAGCTTGGAGCCTGCTTCAGATTCTGTGTCTCCCTCTCTCTCTGCCCCTAACCCACTCACGCTCTGTCTCTGTCTCTCTCAAAAATAAATAAGCATTATTTTTTTTTTTAATGTTGCGGAGAATTTTGATTACATTATTTGCTTCTTGATTTTAATAGTAATTGATCTTCTTAGATTCAAGCTATAGATTCCTACTTGCCTTCTGTGGGCTGTAGTCCAAAATCAGTAAACTTTTTAAAACTTGTGCTGTGCTATTTGGACCTGTCTTTTGTGTGCAACACCCAATGACAGTCTAGGATCTGGGAAGTGCGCTACTTCACAATTTAGTTCCCAAAGCCATCAATAAACTGACTCGAGATAGATTTAAGTGTGCATAAATTGTGACTGAGCCCAAGAGTTCATATACAGCTTTTTGCAATTATTTTCCTGAGCTCCCTCCTCTTTGTGATCTTCCTGACACCTCTGTCTCACAGGAGCCCCTTTTTTAAATGGTTCTCTGGCTAGGAAGTCAGGGCTTTGGCTTTCCCCGCTCTGTACCATAATTACCATGGCTGTGTCTGTCTCCAAGGCCAAGCAGCAAGAGGATATATGGAGAAAAAGACAATGGGGTGCTTCCTTACACTCTTGGGACCAGAGTTCTGGTCTGAGAAGCCTGCTTCATTTGAGTGTTAAGTGCCTGCCAGGCTGTCATTACCATTGCTATCACTGCTGTTTTAGGGTTACCTGGGGTGAAAGACAATAGAAAAAAGCAAGGAACATTTTGCAGGGGGCTTTCCTGCTCATTAACTAAGAAACAGAGAGCTTCTCTTGGAGTTATTTCCATTCACATTTAATGCACAGTCCCAAGTTTCAGGCTGCTTTTGAGTTCATTACCAAGAGATACCAGAAAAGGAAAAAAAATGGGAAATTCTTTGCTGATTTGGTGGTACTTCATGTTCTGGTTTCCTTTCCCAATCTGTCTGCTACCATTTACTTTTCAGAGTCCTCTGATAGCTGCTCTATGTTATTTCCAGGGGGTTTAGTTTCTTTCAAGGGAAGAAACAGGGTAGAATGTGTTTACTCCATTTTGATTGGAACCAGAAACCGAGGTTTTGATTTCTTGAAACCTAGTTATCAAACCAATCTTGAAAGTATGCTTTAGTGTAAAGCCTAAAACAAATGTCCAAACAATAATAGTATGTAAGATTTAAGTAGCAAGGTGCAAACCTTAAGCATTTCATTTAACTCTGCCGTAACTCTATAAAGGTTATATGACAGGCGTTTTATATTTTTTTAACTTTACACATATGGGACAGATGTACAAAGAAATTAAGTAACTCACCCAAGGCCACACAGCTAATAATTGATGGGGTCAGGATTTGAATCTACATGGTCTGGCTCCAGAGACCAAGTTTTAATCATACACAGGTGCTTAATTCCCTATTTCTGCTTTCTCGTTTTGTTATATTTTAGTGTATTGTGTATTTGTGGGAGAACTGCTAACATTACAAACATAGCTTATTTTACCCCAAGTTTAGTAGGAAGAAAAGATTAGTTGGCAAATAGGTGATATGACCACTTCTCAGAAGATCTGAGAAAATATTTTGGGAATCAAAACAATTTTAAAGTCCTCTTGATCCTTTAAAAATATGTGTGTATCAGCTGGATTTATTCACACACTTCTCTTTTTTCCCCTCATAGTTTTAAGCCCTAATGTTAAGTAGAAGGGCATATGGAGGATAGGAGGTTTCTGTAAGAATCAATCCCTGCTGTTAAAAAAAAAAAAAGTTTTTAATTAAAACAATCAATAGTTTTCACTTATCTGTAAAATTAAAACTCAGCCAAGGCACTAATGTAGTCCTATAAAAAGCGAAATCTGTGGATTAGGGCTGGTCTTGGGCCACCACAAGATGAGTACAGAAATTGTAAGTGTTTAGGCATTTTTATGGCAATTTTATAGTCTCAGTGTTGTGGAATATAATCACTAAAAGTGGACCTATATTTTTTGTCCTTGTTTTTATTTGTATAGTAATTCATTTATTTTTAAAAAATATATTACTTTATTTTGAGAGAGAGAGCACATGCACAGGAAGAGCAGAGAAAAAGACAGAGAAAATCCCAAACAGGCTCTGCACTGTCAGTGTGTAGCCCAATGCAGGGCTCGAACCCATGAACCGTGAGATCATGACCTGAGCCAAGATTAAGAATCATACCCTTAACAGACTGAGCCACCCAGGTGCCCCTAAAGTAATTCATGTCTACTATATTTTCCAAAAGTATAATTATGCCTTGGATTAGAAATTAAAACAAACAAACACAAAAACCTGATTATTTACCACAACCAGTTTGAGAAGTGCTGCACTGCCTTCTAATTTTAGAAGGAACAATGGGCAAAATTAGAGCACAGGGTCCCTGACATGATTTTCTTTCTTCAGAAATTCTTAGCGTTTCTAAAAAGTATACCCGGGATTTTAAGTAAGGTTGTGTTTGTTTGTAAGAGACAAAGTCCTGGAAAAAGATCCCCAGAACTGATGTTGAATCTGTCTGGAAGCTGGTGTTTATACTTATTTCTTTTCCTTTGATTTTTAGGCTTGGGGAGTGAGCCCCCACAGTTCTGTAATGAAGTGCCCAAAGCTGCTGCAGCAGGGGAAGATCTCTGAAGCCAGGTAAGGTCCTGGCCTGGTGGGCTTTCTCAGGGGACTGGAGGTCCTTGAAGAGCAGTGTCCTGGCCCTTGCAAGATAAAAAGCAGTGAAGACAAAAGAGAAGGGAGTGGAAGCAAATACATCCCAGCACAGATTGGCTATTTTCCTTTTCACTCGACTCAGTGACAAACGGCTCTTAACTCTTTTAATCGGCTCAACCAACACTCTACTGATTAATATTTTTTTCACCCACATGCTACGTAAACATTGTTGTCTGGTTAAACACAACAACCTACCAACTTCTCTGGAGGTTTTTTTAAGTATCTAGAATTAGATCATAATGTAAGAATGTATTACAACAAGCACTAAATGTGTTCTTAGAGAAAAGAACTGTCTACAGGTTGGAAATTGTGTTCCTTGTGATAAAGTTTTACATTTAATCAGAAAAACCTATCTAAATTTGTTCAAGACTTTTTCTTTTCTGTTTTGCCTTTTTTTCTAATCGATCCAAATCTCAGTATTGTGAAAACAAAAGTATTTACAGAATTGGAAAATGTCTCAGTTTGTTCTAACAAAAATACTAAGAATTAGTCAAAAACTACAGAAAAGAAAGCTAAGTCATTATTTACATATATCATGTTCTATGAACTGGTTCATCGTGTTGGCTTATAGCCTTTTGATATCAGTTGCCTAAATATATTTAAGTCTTACCATCTAGTTGAGCCACTCTATCCTGTAGAAATTAATAAATGTACTTTGTGAGGTTGGAAACCTAGTGTTTTGTCCAGGATTTCCTGGAAATTCTTGGGGCAGTCTGATATTTCTCCCAGTGTGATATCTCTTCCTGCTAAAAAAATAATTTTAATCTCCCTGTGTTTTTTTCTAGTCTGTATTTGCCCACATGTGAAACATAGCCTCTAATTTCCCCCCAAATTATCACTCCCACGAGGCATCTGTACTTTGTAAATGTTTCCTGAAGATTGGGTTCATAATTGTTCCTACTTTACAGAGGTATTAAGAGCATAAAGTGAACATATGAAAGTAAACTGCCTAATATACAGTAAACATCTAATAAATGCTGGCTGTTATTATTTGTTTAGGGATAATGGTATGGGGTTACATCATAGCAGACAGAATGAAATGAAATGTTAGACATTCCTGACCTCTTTGAAATTTCTTTAGTCTGTTCAATCTTGGGCATTTCTCGTTGGTCAAACTTGCTTCTGTGACCTGCTTATTACTCTTTCAGTCTAGCTGTCCATATCTCAATTCCCCAATCACCTTTTTTTTTTAAAAAAGTTTATTTATTTTGAGAGTGGAGAGAGAGAGCTCACACATGCACTCCTAAGCGGGGGAGGGGCAATGGGAAAGAGAGAGAGAGAGAATCCCAAGCAATCTCCACAAGATAAGTGCAGAGCCGGACATGGGGCTTAAACCCCCAAACTGTTGAGATCATGACCTGAGCCAAAACCAAAATCAAGAGTCAAATGCTTCATCAATTGAGCCAGACAGGCGCCCTTTCTGTTACTTTTCTTAGGCATAAGAGCTCAGCTCACTTGCTCTCTCTCTCTTACCCTCCCCTGTCTCATGACATCCCTGTCCTATGATGTGGTGGAGAGGAGAGTGGATTGGGATCAGACATGGGACCAGGAATCTTTTGATGGACGCTTTTATCTTCCAAGCTCAAGTGACCTATCAAGGAAGAATTAATTGTTCCACTACCCTAACAGCTAGACTCAGGTAGGGCAATCAATTGTGAGACTAAAAGTTAAAGTGGCCCCCAAATTATAATTTGATTTTTCCCAAAATGATTGGCAGAAATGAAATCGTCATTGAAGCAAGGAGAGTTAAACTGTGTGGAAAATTACTCTTAGAAAACTCATATCAAATATCGTTTCTTCCATATTCAGGAATGCCTGGCTGGCCCAGTCAGTAGAGCATGTGACTCTTGATCTCAGGGTTTTGAGTTCAAACCACTTGGGCATGGTGCCTACTTAAAAAAAAGTTTCATCCACATTTAATCTTCTAATAAGCTATAAGCAGCAAATCTAAACAAGAAATAAAGACTTGAATTTACTTGTTTAATTGATTCAGGTAATATTATATTGAAAATTTAATATTCTTTCCAAAGAAAGAAAGTCTGATACTAAAAGACCTCTAAGGAAAAATGATGAACAAACTTTCATATATTTAATGAAACTAATTCTTCTATTTAATGAATTTTTAGAGATTGATCAAGTATTAGTTTCCTAGGGCTGCATTAACAAAAAACTTGTGGGCTTAAAACAACAGAAATGTATTCTATCATAGTGGGGGAGACCAGGCATCCAAAATCAAGATTTTGGCAAGGCTGTGCTCCCTCTGAAGTTCTGGAGGGGAATACCTTTTTTCTCCCAGCTCTGGTGGCAGAGCTGGTGGCAGGCATTCCTTGGCTTGTGGCTGCATAATTTCAATCTCTGCCTCACTTTTCACATGAACTTCTACTATGTGTGGATCTTCTGTGTGTTTCTGTTAAGGAAATGTGTCATTGAATTTAGTGCCTACCCTAATCCAGGATGGTGTCACCTTGAGACCTTTAATTTAGTTATATCTGCAAAGACCATTTTTCCAAATAAGGCCGCATTCATCAATTTGAGAAGTTAGGATATAGACACATATTTTGAAATAGAACTTAAAAAATTAAAGTATAATTGTCATTAAGTGTTATATAAGTTTCAGGTGTAGACTATAATGATTCAATAATTCTATACAGTACTCAATGCTCATCACAAAAAGTGTACTTTTAATCCCCTTTGTATATTTTACCCTTCCTCCCACCTACCTCCCCCTGGCAATTGCTAATTTGTTCTCTGTATTTAAGAGTATGGTTTTTTTTGTTTGCTTGTCTCATTTTCCTTTTTTGTTCATTTGTTTGTTTTGTTTCTGAAATTCCACACATTAGTGAAATCATATGGGGTTTGCTTTTCTCTGACTGATTTATTTCACTTAGCCTTATACCCTCTAGCTCCATCCATGTTTTTGCAGATGTCAAGATCTAATTATTTTATGGCTGAGTAATATCCCATGGTAGGTATATACCACATCTTCCTTATCCATTCTTCTATGGATGGACACTTGGGTTACTTTGATATTTTCACAATTATAAATGATTGGTCGGAATGCAATTTGGTGCAGCTGTGGAAAACAGTATGGCCATTCCTTAAAAATTAAAAAATAGAATTACCATATGATCCAGTAATTCCACTACTAGGTATTTACCCAAAGAAAATGAAAATACTAATTCAAAAAGATTTATGCAACCCCTATGTTTATTACAGTCTTATTTACAAATAGACATATTTTTTTTCAGACCACAACTTAACCTACTGCAACTCAGAAATTGGATAATGAACTGAGTTGAGGGGAAAAAAAAACCCAAACACTTGTCTAGAAAAATTTCACTTGGGTAGAATTAGGGGAAGTATGAAATGGTAAAAAAAATACCTGAAAATAATATATTTTACTATATATAATAATTTTAGCAAAGCTAACAATCTGTTAAATAAATTATCAGTGAAATGAGAATGTGCTCTGCAAATTTGAAAGCAACTTCTTTCTTCCCTTTAAGAGTATTCTTTATATTATTATGTATGATTGCAGATATGGTTAGCAGATACTTTCAGCACAGGTAAAATCAATTTTAGCTGAGCCGTTTTGTATGATTAAAAATTAAGTTAATTTGAATTTATAAAATATAACTCACAAATATTTTAAGTTGAATGAGGAATTCCATAGGTGAAGGATTAAAACTTACCTGAACTGACTTGGAGACTTGCTTATTTTAACACATATTCCTATGGGTTAATATTACTCCATATTCTGGAAGAAGTCCCATTTTGATGAGCTTAATAGGAGGTAAGAGGATATTAAAGTCTTAAATCTTAACCTACAATATCACAGGTATATTGTATTATCAGTAATATCTAACCAGTTGGCTAAGCAAACTAAAATTATCTATTTTTGTATATCAGAAGATAATTAACACAAGAAAGATGAGGGCCTTCATACCCACTTGTCTAAGTTAGGTTTTGATCTAAAGAATTTTCAGCTACCCTCAGAGTAAATCAGTAGACTATCCTAATGTGCTTTTAATTATGTTCATTAATATTCATTTGGGAAAGTGTATCATAGTTTCTATTTCAAGAACAAAAGCTGGAATATTAAACCTTGCTTTTGTCTAGAACATTGAGTTTGAGGCTAATCTTTTCAAGACCTTTCTTTAAGGAGATTATTGTGCTTTAACAGTTCAGTTACTGAAATGTAACAAATTTGCTCTCTTGAATTATAAACAATTTCTCTAGGGAGGACCCTACTTAGACCAAAAGTGAATATTTTTAACTTGGTTTAATAATTTGCCTCATCAGGGCACCTGAGTGACTCAGTCAGTTAAGCATCTGACTCTTGATTTCAGTTCATGTCATGATCTCGTGGTTGGTGGGTTTGATCCCCTCGTTAGTTTCTGTGTTGACAGTGTGGAGCCTATTTGAGATTATCTCTCTCTATCCTCTCGCTCTGCCCCTTCGCCCCCTCTTTCTCTCTCAAAATAAATTAATTAATTAAAAAAATTTACCTCATCATTTTTCTGAGAGTACATTAGCATAGAGAATTAATCAAGGAGTATGAATTAAAACAACTGTCAACATAAGATGTCAGTGGTTTCATAAACTCAGAACCCCAGTCCTGAACAGTGACATTAGTAGGCTTTCATTGAGCACTTACTGTGTGTCAGCCACTGTCAGCACTTTAGATGCATTAACTCATATAATCCTCAAAACAGAGCTATTGTTATCATCCTCATTTTATAGATGAGAAAGCTGAGGAGCAGAGAGAATAAATAACTTGTAGCAAGAAAGTGACAGAGCCAAGATAGGAAGCAGATAGTTTGGCTTTAGAGTCCTCTGGACTCTCCATAAGTTAGTATTTTCCCTAATACTATACAAGAAACATTTTTCTGGGGCGCCTGGGTGGCTCAGTCGGTTAAGCATCCAACTTCGGCTTAGGTCATGATCTCACGGTCTGTGAGTTCGAACCCCGCATCGGGCTCTGTGCTGACAGCTCAGAGCCTGGAGCCTGCTTCAGATTCTGTGTCTCCCTCTCTCTGACCCTCCCCTGTTCATGCTCTGTCTCTCTCTGTCTCAAAAATAAATAAACATTAAAAAAAGAAACATTTTTTCTAAACAATAACATTATTTGAAAATGCTGTTGACATAGCTATACAACTTTCTTAGATTTTTACTATAGTTTATTTTACTATTTCTCCGTTAAGTTTTCTTTTTTTTTTTTTTTGCTATTGTAAATAATATTTATACAAATGTCGGACCAACTTTTTGTTAATTTCTTTTTTTTAAGTTTATTTCTTTTTTGAAAGAGAGAGAGAGAGAGCAAGAGCACACACCAGCAAGGGACAGAGAGAGAGGAGAGAGAGAGAGAAAGAGAAAGAGAGAGATTCCCAGGCAGGCTCCATGCTGACAGTGCAGAGCCCCATGCAGGGCTTGAACTCAGGAAATGTGAGATCATGACTTGAGTAGAGGTTGGTTGCTTAACCACCTGAGCCACCCAGGTGCCTTGTTAATTTCCTTTTAAAAAGTGGAATTGACAAATACAAGAATGTACATTTTCTAAGGTACTTAGTACATAATACAGACAGCTTCCTGAAAGCTTTTATCAATTTGCAACCCCTGGAGTACTAGGTTGATAACAAAAACCAGCATGAGCAAGGGCACACAGGGTGAGACAGCACGGTGGGTTTGGGGGAAGTCCATGGCAGAGCCACAGAGGCTGAGACCATGAAGCAGGTAGGATCTAGATTGTGAAGGGTACAGAGAAATTAGAAAAAAAATACTAAGCTGTCCTAGGTTTCTGACTTGGATGTCACAGCCCACTGGATCACCAGAAGTCAGATGAAAAGAGTAGGCATTTTGGGAGGAAGATAATGAGATCAGATTTAAATATATTAAATATAAACTGTGTATGGCAGATCCAGATGGCTATTTTAGATTTTCTGGTCTAGGACTCAGGAAGCCAGGACTTCAAATGTAGGTTTGAGAGTCATTATTTTATAGGTCACTGAAAACTGGTTGATCACTCAAAGTACATTACATACAGGGAAAAGAGAAACCAGAGCACAGAATTTTGGGAACAACAATATTAAGAAGTCTTATAATCTAGCTTCTCTAAACCAAAATTTTTGAAATATAAATAACTGTAATTTTGTGATAACTAGCACTAATCATATAATCACATCATGGTTCTCAATCTGTGTAGCAATAACACCCACTTTCCGACTGACTCGTTTTATACATATTAAATGGATTTAAAATGTTGTAAGAGAGGGACCCAATAATTTTGCCTTTTAAATATACATTTAGGATTTAAGAAATTGAGTTTTGCTCTAAAAAGAAAAAAAATTCATGATAAATTAGAATAGTAACGTGATACATAACACTCATCTCAAGAACCAGGAATTTGGAGTAATTACCAAATCTTGAGAAATTAGTATAATTTTGCTATTCTCTAGCCAGCAGACAATCATAAGAGAAGCCCTACCCCTACCCCATCCCCCATGCTGAAAGACATTTTTTCTTCTGGAAGAGCCCATCTAAATGATGTAGATTTGTATACTTTGCCACCTTGTGGTCATTGTAGTTATTTGCATGACTCCATCTGTACGGTGGTTTGATTTTCTGTTAAAACGGCTAGATGTTCTTATATAATTAATAACAATACCAGCAAAAATATATTAGAACAAACTTGAATGATCTTGACAAAAAGATTACCATGCCCAAGATGAAGACCTATCTGATGAATTTATGCAGGCTGATGTATTTGCTTGATAACATTTTCTGGGCCTTTCTTAAATTTTTTTCCCCCACATGTTGCTACAGTAACTATTTTGACACAGAATAAGTGTTAATAAAAATAAGAAAAGGGTTATTACTCTTGACAGTCTGAATATTAACATAATATTTCTTGCATTTCACTAAGGTTTTAACAGAAAACGAAACTCATGACATCATGTAAATGGAGTATATATATAAATAAATAAGGCCACCCTCTGGAATACTCAAACAGAAGCACCCATGGGCGCTTAGACTAAGATGTAGTTGCTATATTTTCTAGTTCAATCTATCAGAAACAAAAGTGTTGAAGAAATGAATGTCTCTAGAGGTTCAGGAACCAGGGCCAGGTAACTAATGCGGTACAGGTGCATTTTTGAGAGGTTTGAGTTACTTGCAACAGAATAATTACTGTATATTTTGTTACACTTTTGTTTCATTTTCTGATTCCTTTTCATATGAGATTTGATGCTCCTATGTTTGTAAATCTACAAAATATTCAAACATTTGTCTTGGAAGCTACTCAGGGAACATCATCTCTGTTTTAGGTCTCTTTCTTGGGCATAAATGGAGGTTTTTTGCCATTCCAAGTCACTGGTTCCCTGTATCTTGAGGCAATAAACTGGGTTTTGAACAGTTTCATAGCAGTTACCATTCTCAAGGTACATTTTATTTCTCAAAATATAGGAGATGCTATTAAAATTTAGCAAAGAACACCTGGGCTAAATTTCCTTAATTTTTTCTTTCCTTTAAAAAACAACAACACATTTCTGACTCATTTAAGCTTTGGTGATACAGTTGATAGACTGCTTATATACTCATGTTGTTCAACTGAGGGGACTTTCCCAAATTACATCAGTAGTAAAAGAGCCATGTGAAAATACAAAGGCTTGATTGAGAAAAAACACAAGGAGAAATATCATTCGATCTCTATTGCTAGAAAACCAACCCAAATTACAGATTTTCTCTCGTTCTCTCTCTCTTTTTTAGAGAGACAGAGAGGGTGAGTGAGGGGGCAGAGGGAGAGAGAATTTTTTTAAGTTTATTTATTTATTCTGAGAGAGAGAGAGAGATAGTACAGGAGGGGCAGAGAGAAAGGGAAAGGGAGAGAATCCCAAGTAGGCTTTGTACTGACAGTGAGGAGCCCAGGGCAGGGCTCGAACTCACAAACTGTGAGATGATGACCTGAGCTGAAGTCAAGAGTCAGACACTTAACTGAGCAACCCAGCTGCCCCAAGAGAGAGAGAATCTTAATCAGGCTTTATACTCAGCGTGGAGCCTGATGCCAGGCTCCATCACATAACTATGGGATCATGACCTGAGCAGAAATCAAGAGTCAAATGCTCAACCAATTGAGCCACTCAGGCACCCCCTAACATACAGATTCTCTTAATGTTATGTCCATAGTTCTTATTTTACATGATGGGCTCTCAAGGATTATTTTGACTTATGTGTCCAAAAAAGGACCGAGTCCCTCCAGAACCATCAAGTAGCCAGGACACAAAGCTTCTGCCCCCTATTTGTTCCCAATTACCTCCTCATAACTTTAACAGAAATGAGGAGGAGATAGATTGTTTGCTGCTATATATGGAAACAAATTATAGTACCTTATTAAACTTTAACTCTGAATTGGGAATTTTGCATTTTTCCTCAAAGAACAAGAGGCTTTACTTATGCAATGAGGATGGGCATAGCAGGGATTTTTTGAAAAAGAATGATAAAAAGGGATAAAAGCAATCACATTTGTTCACATATCAGGGAGATTCGACACAGAAACAGTAGCTCCATTAACATGCAAGTCACATTTATTTGATATAATAAAGGAGTAGTTTTAGGTTAACAAAAATTAGTTCAAATGAAAGCTGGATTTAAATCCCAGTTCAACCATTTCCTATTTAGGCAAGTTATTACTTGTCTCTAGTTCTCAGGTTCCTCATATTCCTCAAATAATTATACTTGCCTCAAGTGAACTCGTGAACACTGAATAGGAAACTATTAAAAATACACAGTGGTATTAGTCAGGGTAGCATAGACTATGCCGTGACAACAAGCAAGCCTCCAAATCTCAGTGGCTTAACATAAAAAAGGCTATTGCTTGCTCATATTACAGTCTGATAAAAACCTGGTGGCTCTTTTCTAAGCAAAGACCCAGAGATCCTGGGTTTCTAGCAGCACAAATGGGAGAGAGCCCACAGTAGAAAGTACACCCAATTTTTACTCTCTAGACAGGAAGTAGCACATCACTTCCCTTAATGTTTGATTGCTGAGAGGCAGTCTCATAGTCTTATAGAGATTCCCCGGGACCTGGGAAGTGCAGATTGGCACACAGATATATGGTAAAAAACAAAGTCTAC
This sequence comes from Lynx rufus, assembly GCF_022079265.1. Lineage (NCBI taxonomy): Eukaryota > Metazoa > Chordata > Mammalia > Carnivora > Felidae > Lynx > Lynx rufus. The sequence goes on along the minus strand of NW_025814827.1, from coordinate 51,029,612 downwards.
TACAAGTGATGATTGTTATTGTTGGAAAATGAGAAGTACAGATGCACATAAAAAAAATACACATTAAGCACAATCCCATTATCTTTTCAAAATTTCAATATTCTTTCAAACTTCTCTACATAAGCATTTTCTTGTAATTTGAAATGAGCACACAGGTTTTCAATAAATGCTGCTTCCTTCTCCTTTGGAGATTCCATCATTTCTCTTCATGTCAAGAAACGCATGCAAATTGGGAGCAATAGGGACATTGTAGGGATAAATTTAAAGCTGCTCTAATTTCTTTGAAATGCACATCAATTTCTATAATTATTGGCAACAATACTTGTTCCACAAGTTTTACCAAAGACCATGAAACATGTGTCCTGATTCAGAGGGTAAAAACCTCTGCTTGTAGAACTTGCCAGAAAAGTTAGGTAGTGACAGAGGGATCCCTTAAACTTGGAACATATTTCCCTGGCTACTCACGTTGCTACCTCAGTTTTGCTTGACAAAGTGGTGTGTGTGATTTTTTTATTGTTCCCTAAGGATGTTTGTACATGCAGTAAGTCAAATTGCAGCATTCAATAACTCCTGTGTTCCTGTTCAAAACAAATTACAGTGCACACAAGTTTATTTTTTTCTCTGGTCTCACTTGAAATCAGATAGCTATTATAAATGATACAAAACAAATGCTTTATTTTAGAAAATTACAGAAAATAGAATCACCTTTTACAATGCTACAGAAATATGTGGCTATTGGGAAACCCTAAATCAAAACTCCTATGAATTAATATCCAAACGTACTTAGGGGAAGTAAGACTGATTTTGTTAAATCATCTTTTCTAATTTTTAATGCTAAGGTGAATGTTTGTTGTAGATTAAGCATGACTACAGAAATGTAGAGAAGGTCAAGACCATATATTCCTGCCACTGGATAGCAAAGACAATTGTTAAATGGCTGTTGCAGTTTATTTATTTATTTTTTTAATAAAAGGTAATTAAGTCCTGAATGACATTCTTAGAGCTTATAAAATACACCACTGGTAGTCTTATGAATACGCACTTCAGAATTTATTTAAGAGCGCCTGGGTGGCTCTGTTGGTTAAGCGTCTGACTCTTGATTTTGGCTCAGGTCATGATCTCACAGTTCGTGAGATGGAGCCCCATGTTGGGCTCTGTGCTATCAGCACAGAGCCTGCTTGGGATTCTTTCTCTCCCTCTCTCTCTTTACCCCTCCCCTGCTTTCTCTCTTTCTCTGTCTCAAAATAAATAAACTTTAAAGAAAAAGAATTTACTTAAATTTTCTTTATTGAATTTAATTTAGAAGCATAATACCAATAGATGCTCTTGGTTATCTGTCCTCTCCATGCCACATAGTCTGCTGAGCTGGTCTGTGCTCTACCTCACGTATTCACCAAAAACCTGCAATACGGCTGTAGCGTCATTTTACAGAGGAGGAGCTGAAGATCCAAGAAGTTGTATAAAGATAGAAACTTGCACAACCAGGCTTGGAATTCAGGTCTTTTTGCTTCTAAAATTCCTCTTCACCACAGTTTCTTCATTTTTTTCCTTATGTATGTATGTATGTATGTAAGTAAGTAAGTTATCTCTACATGAAATGTGGGGCTCAAACTCATGACACATGCCCATGACAAACTCATGATCAAAAGTCACATGCTCTTCTGACTGAGCCGGCCAAGTGCCCCGACCACAGTTGCTTAATAAACCTTTTCAGGTTCCTATTCTAGGTAATTCTTTAGTCTGTGTGTGTGTGTGTGTGTGTGTGTGTGTGTGTGTGTGGTGTGTGTGTATAACTAAATTAATGCATACCTCTTGTTTTACAGATATGAGAACTGAGGCCACGTGAGGTTTTCTCAATATAACACAACTACATCTCAACAAAGCTGGGCCTAACTTCTGAATTTACAGAGGCCCCATACAATGTTCTCTTACAGTTATTCCAACTATAGACATCAAGCAACTGAAGACAAGAAAATTGGGAGCTTGAGTTGGGGACCAAGCCTTTCATGGAATGGCCAAAGAGAGAGATGGGAGATGTAAAATTCTCAGAGAAAAGCAGAACAACCAAGACAAACTGAGAATGAGGTATGGGCATAAATGTATCTGATGGTTTAGACTCTGTAATAATGATGCAAAAAGTAGAGGAGCAACTCAGTCTGGAAATAAGAGGACAAAAGAGAATGTTCATCCTTGGCAGACAAGAAGGACCATTGTGTTTATCTGTGTATTTTCAAGACTTGCCATAAGTATCATCTCTCCCTTGAAACCGATAAAAACTTCCATTCCCACAGATGGAGATGAACATTCCTGCATTTTGGTCTTTTCTCAGTCTTGTATCTTCTGTAACCACAGTGCAGCTGGTATTGCTATGTCCTTGCACATTTACCTTCCGGTCTCCCTCTGTTTGTCTGTAAGCTCACAGGACAAGGACTATGTCCTACTCATCTTTGCACTGTCCCTAGTGCAAGGGTTGACACTGAGACCTAGAAGGAAGCAGAACAGCCAGAATAGAGAGAGAAAGATGTGCATAGGGGAGAGAGACCACGTGCATTTAAAAGGAAGGAAACAGTAGCTTCAGATCAGTTTCATTCTCCAGTGAGGCTCATCTGTATCACAATTCCTGTCTTGGGAGTCTTGAAAGTTCTTCTCTAATCTTATTATTCTTTTCTTTATTAACACCCTACTATGACCAACTGTTGTTCCTTTTTTTTTTTTTCTTTTTTAGTGACCTTGACTGGATCTCTCTGTTATTTGAGACCAAAGGGCCTTAGCTAGAATAAAGAGCCTTTGACAGGTGACCACTTACTCTGAAAATGTTCTTAATTATTGGTCTCTGAACACTCCATAAGGCAGGACCCTTCACTTAGGAACCTGATAGACATTTGAAAATTTTTGAAAGCTGGTAGTGATATTACCCTTTAAAGAGGCATTTATTATTATATTTATCTGGAATTAGTAATATGTTATCTCACTTGCATTATATAGTCCCTTAGTGGTAGCTAGCCTTGTGAGAGGAGCTGGCAGAACAGTGCCTGCTTGACCTGGTATGATTTTGATTATTTTGTTAATTAAAATACTTCAGTTTTTAGGGTCTATAAAAGCAGGATGAGATACTGCACTTAAAGGTTAAAAAATTCCAGTTCTGGACACTAAGTTCTTGCTTTGCTAGAATGAACCACTCACTTAGAGTGTAGAAGTTCTGCTTGCGTAGACAGGATGATCCCAAAGTCTGGTCTGGAGGCATGACCTTTTACTACAAAGGATTGATATGAACTGGGGTCTGGAATTAGACTAAAATATATTTAGTCAAAGGGGAATTTTTCTGGGACCTTGCAGAAATCATGTCCTGCTTCAAAAGTATTATAATTGCAGATATGTTTTAGAGTGTTTGGAATAAATGATTGATAAAACACTTCTAAATCCCAAGAAACGATAAATGCACAGTATGTATCAGTAGGAAGCCTACCATATAACTGAAGCAGCTAGAAATAACATGGAAAGATGGGGCGAGAAAGAAGATGGAAAGAGAAGGAAGAAGACCTGGAGAGAGATAAACAAATAAGAGAAGCCAAGATAAATGGGCAGATAGATCCTCTATTTCATGAAGAGATTCCTGTCCCAATACCAGGTCACATGTAACTTAATTGTACTTGATATAACTTAGTTGTACTTCATTTTGATGAGTCCATTATCTTATTAAGATAAGAGTATTTTAGTTGAACTCGGTTTAACTGGATTTCTCATCTTTCCACCTCCCCCATGCCTTGATACATGCATTCATTTTCTCAGTGTTTGAAGAGAACCTACTGTTTGGACAAAAGTAGCATATTCTTTGTAAAAGTGTGAAGATAAACCAGGAATTGAATTCTACCTACTACGACTTGATACAATCAAGAGAATACTAAGGAGTGTATTTATACCTTTATGTTTTTGTTGTTGTTGTTGCTGTTGTTGTTGTTGTTGCTGTTGTTGTTTAAAGAAGCATTTATAGAGAGCCCATGTTCTCTGAGGATTTATAGACGAGCAATGAGAAGACATAATTCCCAACCTGGAAAACTTTGAGTCCAATTCACAGTCTAGTAAACTTTGGAGGGTTCTGCTTTGGGCTAGAAATATCTCTGCCTTTGAATAAATGTATTTAGGTTGTAGATTGCCTGGAGTTGGTAATTTCTACTCCTGGTGTCAGTATTCCATGTGGTCTCTTCTTATTATTATATTGTTACATTTCTTCTTCATTACACTTACAAAAGAATTCATTATAATATTAATTCTTTTTTCGTTGTTGCTGGTGTTTTTTTAGGTAGGCTCCAAGTCCAATGTGGGGCTTGAACTCACAACCCTGAGATTTAGAGTCACATGTTCTTCCAACTGAGCCAACCAGTTGCCCCCCAACCTGAATTTGTTTTTTAAAAGATTTTCTTTTAAAGTTTATTTATTTATTTTGAGAGAGAGAGAGAGAGAGAGTGCACATGCAAGTGAGGGAGGGCAGAGAGAGAGGGAGAGAGAGAATTCCAAGGAGGCTCTGTGTTGTCAGCACAGAGCCCAATGTGAGGCTTGATCTCATGAACCAGGGGATCTTGACCTGAGCCAAAATCAGGAGTAGGATGCTTAATGGACTGAGCCCCCAGCCCTCCACCCCTGATCTATTTTTAAAGGTTTTTCCCAACCTGAATTCTTAACCCTGAGGTTCTGTTTTGTTTGTGTACAAACCAGATTTACTTGCCACTTTCATTAGCTTGGGCTGCTATAACAAAAACACCATAGACTGGGTGGCTTAAACAGTAGACATTTATTTCTCATTGTCCTAAAGGCTGGGAAGTCAAAGATCAAGATGCTAGTAAGTTTTGTTCCTGGTGAGAGTCCTCTTACTTGTGTGTAGACAGTCACCTTCTTACTTATCCTCACACTATGTAGAGAGAGATCTGATCTCTTCACCCCCTATACAGACACCAGGAGCACCACTACCGTGACTTCCTCCAAACCTGATTACTTCCCAAAAAGCCCAGCTCCAAATACCATCACCCTTGGAATTAAGGCTTCAACACATAAATTTTGGGGGGACATAAGCATTCAGTCCATAGCACTTACACAGAGTCACCTTTAAAAAGGGTGTTGGTTTAAGATGAACCAAATGCCTGATTTCTAGGTAGAATTCTAGCTAAAATGTGAGATGCAAACATGTTCTTTTGCCCAACTGAGATAAATATACTTGAATCCTCTTTCATAAATCTAGTCAAATGGAGAGTTCTAACCCTGGCCAAGTTTTCTAAAACATTCAAAACACTCCATTGACCTGTATCTTTGTACATTGTTAGCAGCTGAGAACATAACGTCGTAGCAGTTTACAAAATGTTTTGAAATAGTTCTAGAGATCTGGTTATGCTTAAAGAGTTCAGTTAAATATTCAGTCTTACCATATTTATTGACTTCCTACTATGCATTTTGTAGGCACTGTGCTAGATTAGTGATGACTCAGCCCTTAAAGATATTTTAATCCAGAAGATTAAGAAGACAAAGGGACAATATGTCAAAGGTCTCAGAGATAATTCCGTAGAAGCTGGACTCTGGAAGGGAACCAAAGCATCTGGTCCAGCCCTTCACTGTACAGAAAATGAAGGTGAGGTTCAGAAAAACACACTCATTATGGACTCATCAGGAATAGAACTCAGGGCTTGTGACAATCATATGAGTATTGCTTAATTGTCAGAGAGAGGGTGCACCACAGATCCTAAATTCACATATTGACTTGTTTTGGAGACTCATTTAAGTCCTTGGCTTTCTTATTTAAAAAAAATTTTTTTTTAATGTTTATTTTTGAGAGGGAGAGTGTGCATGAGCAGGAGAGGGGGCAGACAGAGGATCCAGAGAAGGGTCTGAGCTGACAGCAGAGAGCCCAATTCAGGGCTCACACTCAATGAACTGCAAGATCATGATCTGAGCTGAAGTTAGCCACTTAACTGACTGAGCCACCCAGGTGCCCCATTGACTTTCTTATTTTTTATAGGAGTCAGAGTCTCATTGAAAAGAGTATCTGTGAGCATCCAATTTCAAAACTGCACATGACAATGCTGTGAAAATTTTACAGTACCTATTTGTAATTCATTCTTAGTGTTCCCAGTACTATTTGATTTTTAACTCTTGGAAGGAAGTCATAAAAGCTTGTAACCTCACAACATGGAAGAACATGGTTGGTGTTAAGTACCAAGCTGTTAGATTAATTAACTAGTATTTACTGGGGACAGGGAAGTGCAAAGGGTGTGGTTTCAGGAAGAAGGTATTGAGTCAATTGTTCTGAAAAAAAGTTGACCATATATAGCCAGTGTATCCACCTGACTTATAAATGACTGAAAATAGCACTGCCTATGAAAGCACATACCTATGAAGGTATAGTACCAAGCAGAGTTCCATTAAGGTTTTCAAGAAAAATTATGTAACAAATGACAGATAAATGAGCAGAATTATACGAAGTTTAATAAGGAGTTCTTGCATTTCGTGCCTTTGGATTTTAGACCTAATCAAATTGAACTTCCACTGTTGAAAGAAAGTTCGGTGTCCTCAAAGATGCTGTGGGACCTCGGTAATCCTTTCTCTATTTGCATGTAACTTCTGTGGCCCACTTTTCAGGCCATGAGCTCTTGCACAAAGCTGTGCCTGCTTCTGCAGCAGCTCCAGGGAAAACTCAGAAAGAATGCACAAACTTGGCATCATCACTGGTTCTTCCATAGGATTTCAAATCCTGTTGTGTTCTTTCCTCTTAAAATTTCTGACATGAGCCTCAGAGTGACAATCTAGAGAGAGTTAAATCACTTAACTCTCTCCTTTTGATAAAAAAGAAAAAGAGATTCCAAATATACAGAACGTTAATATCTGTTTAAAAGGCGTGGGTTTATAATAAGTAAGCCCTAATATCCAACAGGTGGCACCCAGGGTGCAACACACAATCTGCCAATTACTTGAAAGAACACTCTGAAAGAACATCTTTAGAAAAGATGGAGAGGCTAAAAACAATAAATAAATAACTAAAAAGTTCTTGATCAGGGATAGTGCTGGATATTTTTCCACTTGTCCTTCCAGATTCACTCTGGTGTGGCTTGCTCCAGGAGGCTGAGCTGTGTGCGCTGCTTTGCCTGGGCATCCATCCTGCGGTCTAGGTTCGCTTGGCTTCTGCCAAGTGAAAGAAAGCAGCAGAAGGAAGGAAGGAAGGAGAAGTGAGGTCTTAGAATGGACTTCCTGGGTCCACTTTGTTTGTTTGTTTTAATTTAATTTAATTTTTTCAATGTTTATTCTTGAGAGAGACAGAGAGTGTCCCTGCCAGGGAGGGACAGAGACAGAGGGAGACGCAGAATCTGAAGCAGGCTCCAGGCTCCGAGCTGTCAGCACAGAGCCTGATGCGGGACTTGTACTCACGAACTGTGAGACCATGACCTGAGCTGAAGTTAGACAAGGCCTTTACCAACTGAGCCATCCAGGCGCCCCTTTGGGTCTGCTTTCTAAACATACACTGCATGCTGCTAAATCCTCCACCAAAGGCCACTGTTTCCATCAGGCAGCCTTCCCCATGCAATCCCCTAACTAGAAGTTAGGGAGTGACTCCTTCCCTTTTCCTCTAGAGGCAGGGATAGTAACAGCTCCCCTTGTTGCAGCCCCCAGGGTGCTGCACTATCTTTTTGGTGTCCCTTTTCATGACAGATACAGAACAACTTAAGCAAAAACATAGAGCTCAGGTATGAGGTTAGGAACTTCTGTCTGCTTTGGTGCCTAGAGGAGTACCTGGCCAACAGTAAGCACTCAATACATATTTGTTGAAAAAATTGTTATACATATATAAGTTTTAATGAAACTTATCATTGGTAATCACAATGCTTGTGATTTGCCAATGTAGGTATTAAAAATACATTCCTACATGCATACATAAAAGCTTCAAACACATCCATGTTTTTATATGTACTTAATTGTGCATATATACAAATATATGAATGAAAAGATGTTAATGAATGAGAGTGACAGTGGTGGTGTCCTAATGGAAATTACTGTAGAAAGATGTTCACTACTTAAGATATAATTCAACCTTGTTAACAGGAGATAGCTCATACCTTCCCTTTCAATTCCCCCTGAGTAAACGTGCTCACTTGTGGGGCCCTATGAAAGAAATATTTATCTAGCCCCAACTGGTCATCTGCTCCTCTCTGGAAGCTGGGAGTGTAATGGTGACTATACTAGATTCCACCTGTCCCCATGTAGAAATGTGATGGCATAGGGGTGGGGTAGTAGAGTACTGAGTTTTATGGGAGTCCATGAAAGGATTACCTAATCCTTGACTTAAGACTGCCTAAGGCCAGAGCTGAGAGATAAGGTGTTGGCCAAGTAATGGAAGAGGCTGAGAAGAGAAGGGGGCTCCAGGCACAGGGGACAAGAGCTTGCACAAAAGTGTGGAGAGCAAAAGCCTGGCTCACTCAGGCAACTGAAAGAAGTTCATTATGGTTGGAAAACAGTTTGAAAATGAGAATATTGAGAAATGAGGGTAGAAGAGTAAGAAGTCAGACCATGCAAGGTTTTATATAGATTTAAGAGAGTTGAGATTTCAAGCCAGTTAAATGCTCATTGAGAGAGAACAAAAGGTAATTATTCTTCCCCTCTTCTCCAAAACATAAGCACACATACATACTTTATATCTCCTAATTGGGAGGAAGTTAAGGATTCCAGATGTTACTGTAAAGCAATGGTTGTCTAATTGATATTAACCCATATTTGTTGAAATGCTTAAATAACTATGATTAAGCAGCTAGCAGTTATTGTGTGCTTACTAGATTACAGGCACTGTTCTCAGAACATTTTAGGTATGATTTTCTTTAACACTCACAATAACCTGATAGATAACTCTATCAGATAGCTACTATTTTTATCTGAAGTTTACCAATAAAGAAGAGGTACAGGAAAGTTAAATGCCTTACTCAAAATCATACAGATAGTAAGTGGTAAAGATTTTTAAAAAATGGGGGGAGTAGTGGTTTTTCCTCATCTCCAGTAGAAGGTAGGTTAAGAAAAATACTTGGGAACTGCACTGATATTGAATATAAATAATTGGGACTAGGGTGATAAGCTTGCTTTAAGAAGCAACAGATTGGTCCCATACCTTATAGCACAGAGAACAAATTTAGTGAATAATACATTAAGTGTTGAAACTGATGTAAGCACAAACACAGCAATAGATTGCTTTTCCTTTTTTTTTTTTTTTTTAAATATGGAACGCTTCACGAATTTTCATGTCATCCTTGTGCAGGGGCATGCTAATCTCCGCATCGTTCCAATTTTAGTATTAGTATATGTGCTGCCGAAGTGAGCACTTAAATTGCTTTTCTAAGGGGGAAATTTGAACAGAACTTTTTTGAAAGTCAGGGGAGCCATGGTAACTAAGAATTGAAATTTGAATCCAACAGGTCATGAACCAGTATGTCAAGGCAATGCCTGGTGCCTCCATTTTCCTAACTTTAAAATAAAGTGACATTTTATATTACTATGTTGGAGCATTGAAGAATTATGCATTATACAGCCATTTGAAATTAGTCTATGCTGTAATTATAAATGAGAAAAGACAAAACATTATTTGAATCAAATAACTTCAAAGTCTTTAGTGTTATTAGAAGCTTACCATTAATCTTTAAGAAAAATAAGTCTTTGGTTGTTTGACACCAGCAGATGGCACCCTAACAAAATAATTTGTGTGCCATAGGTGAACTTGTACAGCCTCTGTACATTCAAATGCAAGGCGAGCTCACTGTATTTGGATATGTAGGGTAGAAAAGAGAAAAACCAAAGACAAGACTTGCTCTTTTTGAGTCAGACAATTTTTACTTGGTGAGGAAAAAGCAGCAAGAACATTTTCCTTATTAGTCTTTATTTTGTGAATACCTAGCTAGCTTGAATCATTATTATAAGAAAGTGCTCTATAAATCTCCATAAACCTCCAGCTATAAAAGGTAACATGATTACATTGAAGGGAATAAAATGGACTGATCCATACCTCTTCCCAGCTTAAAAAAAAAAAAAAAAAAGGGAATTTGGTGAAACAAATACTCTTTTTGATTGTTTCAACTGACAGAGAAGACACTGGAGTTAGTTTTGTTTTGTTTTGTTTTGTCTTTTAGAGTTTAATTGAGAAGAACTTAAACATGAAGTCTGCATCAAAGATACTTGCCACAATGACCATTTCAATTTCAGACCTATTCAAGTTGAATTATTCCAATTAGGCAATTGGTGTTTGAATGTCCCCCCTTGCTATTTATGTGTTAACTATTATTTTTTTAAGTTCATTTATTTCGTTTGAGAGAGAGATGGAGGGAGAGATCTCATGGGAGCAGGAGAGGGACACAGAGAGAGGGAGAGAGAGAATTCCAAGCAGGCTCTGTGCGGTTAGCACAGAGCCCTTCATGGGACTTGATCCCATGAACCATGAAATCATAACCTGAGCTGATACCAAGAATCCGTTACTCAATCGACTGAGCCACGCAGGAGCCCTATGTTAACTGTTATTTTTAAAGTAAATACAGGGTATTTTGTTAAGATGATGATATGTGCATCTATAAAGGATGAGTATGTTCCCATTTTAGAAGATGTCAGGGTTACCACTTTTTCTTTCTTCATCCTTTTGCTTAGTTCCAGAAACAGCCAGATCTGCAGTTTGCCCATCATTTTCTGGTCTCTGAAAAGGGTAACAACCCAAGTTTTTGGCCTGTTCTTCAAGCCCTCTCACCTGCCTCTGTCTCCTAACAAATAATTCTTATCTTCTCCAAATATATGAGTTTATAATTACTCTGAAAGGAACTATAATCAAAGAGTCAAACTTGAGTATAAAAACTACCCAGGATCCAAGACCAGCCCTCTCTCTAAGATGGAAACTTTAGGTGTAAAAAGCAGTAACAGGAGGTACCAGGAACTACATTCAGCACCAATCTACTTCCTTTGTACACTTACTGCTGGGTCTTACTCAAGAGAAAGACTGAAATCAAATATATAATTCCATCCTCTTGAAGACCTTGAGTGAAAAGAGGGAAAGGCTAAGCAGCATGACTATTTTTAGGGATAGGGTGTCTGGGAAGAAATCAAGGTGATTTGCTTGCTGAGAAACAGAATGGTTCCTGGAGGCACACCCTTTTACCTAAAAAAAGCAGCTGACTTCCAGCCAAAGCCTTGGAAACAAGTGAGGCCGGTGCTTGAAAGATGAACCACACCTGACAAAGCTGGAGCTTGGTGGATTCACAACCTGCCCTGAGAAGACCATCCAGTTGCAAGGAACAGTGGTTAATAATTATTGAGCACAAACTAGCACTTGAGGACTCTGGCAAGCATTTATAGAAATTAATTAAATGCTTACACCAACCATATCATCGTGTTGCTATTGTACAGTATATACATTTTAAAGCTGAGAAACTTGAAGCATTCATAGCTTTATCCAAATTTACCCTGGGTGGTCTGGGTCCACTTTTAACCACTAATCCACATCACCTCTCTAGTAATTTTCTATGAACTTTTTGTGAACATTTCACCACTGTCTAAATAAAGATGGAAGAAAAAAAAAAAAAACAACAACCAACAACTGAGGTTTCATACAGCCAAAAGGGTTTTTGTTTGTTTTACTTAAGTTTGTAGCGGTGGAACTTTCTGGGTTGATAACAAAGCTCAACACTGCCATGTTATTTCACCATCTGGAAATGTGCCTCAGCTTGTCCTTCCCTCAGAGTGCCTGGTCAGCACAGAAGATCTATCAGTGTCTGCAGAAGGGGAAAGTTCCCACTCTTCAAGAGTTGTGTCAGGGAAAGAGTGATTCAGAAGATACTGGGAGGCACACAGAGAAATGCAAAAACAAGTAGAATTAAGTAGAGGAAACTAGTGCTTTAAACAAACGCAGAAAAAAAATCCTGGAATCCATCTAGGAGTCGCTGTGAAGCAGTGGTCAGCAAAGGAGCACATTGTGATGGTTCAAGTCAGTGAAGACGGCTGGCCTCAAGTTTTCTCTCTCCACCCAGAGAGACCTTTTTCTGGGTATCAGGGTGGTACAATCAGTTTGGAGTCTTCCACCCACCTGACGACTATTCTCGCATTCGAAGGTTGAGAACCGTGTCTGGAGACAGCTTAGCCAAATATCAAGTCACTGGCGTCACCTGGGAGTCTGTTTCTTCTACCAGGTAACAGTTAATGCTGTCAGTTCTGCCAGCTAACTCCTCCATCAAGAGTAGTCTAGGCTTTTATTTTCTTCTTGGGATTCCAAAATGGGGATGGTTCCCGGGTCTTCTCCTTAGCGATTCTCTTTTCACAACTCACTTCCCATCAGCCCAATTTGTTTTCCCACTTTATCCTAAAGAACTCCAAGGAGGGAAGCTAATAAAACCTGTTTAAGGCAGAAGTTGGGCAACTGCAGTCATTAGCGTCTCTGAAGTTTTCCCCCCCTTCTGTGTATTATCACCACCAAGGCTAGGCTGATGTTTAGCAAAGAGCACCTGTCAAAACAAAAGAAGAGTTTCACACCTCACAATTTTAAGCCCCAGGTAAGAAACTCAGCCTGGTGGATCCGCAAAGAGGAAGACGAGAAACCTGAAACTCTAAGGCTTGGAGAAGAGTTAAATGAGTTTCCTCTGGGTACCAACAGGCTTTTGTTTAACACGATTAAATCCTCTTTGTTTCATTACAGACATCAATTCGAAAACAAACAGTGTGATCAAGATAAAGGCCTGGAGCAGCATTCTGTTTCTCTTTCTCTTCTTTTTCTCAGAGAGCTATCACCACCTCTCAGTGGACAGGCTTAAAGGAACTTAACTGGCTCACAGAAAATTGATGAGCTGAGCTGAGCAGGTGTACAGGAAAGCTTTGCGCTGCAGGGTTAGGCAATGGAAAAAGTGTGAAGCACTTATGTCCATGACCAGATCGAGTGATAAGAGGACCGGCTTCCTTTGCTATCTAATTAATTGTCTTTCTTTTCAAAACACGGTCTTTGATTTCAAGAAGCACCTGAAGAAGGTAAGACCTAGTCCTAGTGTGACAACAACCGAAAACTCCTATGGGGGTAGGGGTGGGGGGCTGGGAGTGTAGCATGCAGACAGGAAAGATGGAGAGAGGGAGGAGATGTTACAGAGTCAGTAACCAAAACAACAAAATATCCAGTCAAGAGATAGCAGTGAACTGAATTCTATCAAGGATGTGACAAAATCGAAACTGGTGTGCATTTCCAAGGCAGTCCTTTCTATATTATTAAATTGCTTACTTTATTGTTGTCAGACAACACTAACTCCTTTTTTTTTTCCTAAACAAAACATGGACAGTGTCAGTGTAACAGCTACACTGAGCTGACAGAAGCCGGGGTCATCCATATACACATTTTAATTACCTCTTTTCAGTCAGGAACATCGTTAGAAGTTTATTATTACCAGCCACTATCTTGTGATCTTAATTGGCTTCCTTCACAGACGACACCATGAAGCCAACATAAGAGCTCTGGCAGCCTCCCAGAGATAGTGACCAGATCGGTGACACTTTATACTGATACTGTCTTCAGCTGAATAACAACCATCAGTTTAAGTTTTAATGCTAGACATGAGGTGGAAGCTTCTTTTAACACCTGTATGCAGAGATGTTCCTGATTCCATGGTGTTGAAAAACACACGGAGAAGTAGCGACTTTTCACACACCTTTGTTAGGGTTACAGAGAAATGATCTATACTTCAGAGAGGGATATGCCAAACAGCCAGTTATTCCCAGTGGCTCTCTTGGATTCTGGTAAAGTGGAAAATAATAGTTTGCTTACCAAATGGAAAAATCCACATCCTTTGACGCAAAGATTAAGTCTGCAGCGTGGGCCACGGTTACCTGGCTGCTCGCTACTCAGAAAGTATGGAAACACCCTTACGTTAATAGTTTGCTTTAATAACATTGGGCCTGAATCAATAATAGTTATTAACTTAGTTTCCAAAGCTTTTGCAATCATGTTGATGCCAAATTTTGAGGCAGAGGGAAAAAGAGGATGATTCTGAAATAAACACATTATCATGTCTTGTGGTGGATGAGAAAAAGAAAAGTCTTTATGTAAATACACTTTGTATCTTTCTCTTTATAAAAGGAAAACAAATAAGTTCGGAAATGTTAAACGCTGGGATTCACTTTGGAAGACCAGGCTGATGATCTCTGGGAACAACATTACTTGGATACCTATTTATTATAGTAATTATACTATTGATCCCTGGCCCTTTGGGCCATTCTTCGGGCATTTGTAGAAAATGAGCTAAGTCACAAATATTCTAACTTTGGGTAAGTATCAAAGTTTAGTAAAATGTTCATTTCCACCAGAGAGAAAAAAAGTAATTTAAAAAGGCTACGTATATCGGTGGATTATTTATTCAGAATAATAATGGTTAGAAAGTTTGTTTATATCTTCATGGGTAAGATTTAAAAAGTATTGGTATTATCAATATATTCCTGACTTATTCTTTTAAAAGAGATGCTTCTCATTCATCATGATCTGCAGATTTAAGAAATCCATCTCCAACAATATCGCAGAAAAAAGCTACGAAATGGGTAGATTCTCATTCATCATGATCTGCAGGTTTAAGAAATCCATCTCTAACAATATTGCAGAAAAAAAGCTACTAAATGGGTAGACTCTTAGGAGTAAAATTTTCCACTCAGTGAATTGAACTAGTGTAGGCATTAAAGTCTTTGGAAAGAATCATCAGTCCACTTAGTTATCTCCCCAGAGGTTTGGTTATCAGAGGATTAATACATCTACTTTCTTCCTGGCAATTACTCTACAATGACCCGGAATACACAGGCTGCTTTTGCATGGCTTGATATTTCACTTTTTAATAGCACTCAACCATCTAATCATAGGTAAATATTATGAAATTAAAGAATCTATATATAAATGACAAAACCAACTCCATTTTATGGAATTCCTGGAATATGAGGTCGTGTCATGATTATCCATATGTAAGTATAATTTCTATGCCATATGTATAGGTTTAAATTTTAAAATGTGTCTCAAGACTTGACATTGATATATTCCTTCTACAAATACAGCTGACTTCTCAGTGAGAAGGATCTCGAAATAAAGAAAAAAAAACGGATGAAAAATTCAAATCACCATAATTAGTACGAGACAGCTAAATGTGGTTTAAACAACACAGTGAAATGAGGACTAAATAAAATAATTTTTCTCTTCCTTCACTACCAAGCATAACCTCTTGGCGGCTCCACTTTGTTCTCCGAATGGTCATCTTTTGCCTCCAGAAAAGGTCTCCTTCTCATTCTTATTTTTTTTGTTTACCTGGTAGATTCCCTCTTTTAGGAAGACATGAAAATTAGCTTTACATTTCAACTGCTCTACTGTATTGAAACAGGATGATGAAAATACAGCTGTTGAAAACATACTGTGAGCAGGCAAGGAAATATTTTTAAGAAGAGTTATCAAAATCAGAGTGCCAATCACTTTTAGAAGCAGGGTAAAAATTACTTGCACTTCAATATTTATATTTATATTTATTATAAGAAAAAAGTTTTTTTTTTTATGGAGAGAAGGTGCAGAAAAGGGCACGGTATTAGCTAAATATTGTACCTTAGAACATCAGTCATTTCCTTCTCAATAGTACTGAAAGGGTCTAATTTATAAGTTTTTCCATCTCCCTGTTATGCTGGTTTGTAAGTTCTGACACTGCTACTGGTATGTTAATGAGAAGCTAGCGTTCCATTAAGAGAAAACCATATGCTCTACTGCCTACTGTGAAAGAGAAAGCATGTAATGTGGCTGTTGCCTTAGTAACACATTAATTCATTTTGTCAGTGTTGGCACAGATCATTTCATTTATAAGAAAACAAGTATAATAGTTTACCACATCTATAATATTTACAGTGTTTCTGTTACAAAACAGTGACAAAATGAGTTTAAAAAATAGCGTTGGTATAATATCATTAAAATATGGAATTTGTGGTAAAATTTTCCCTGTAAAAATGAAAAAAAATAAAGATTGGTGTAAAATTCCTCTTCACAATCCTACTTAAAACATTTTAACACCAAACTGTTTGCTTTTTAGCATATTTGTATTATACTAATAACGTGCGTCTGCTGCAAAAAATTTAGTCCATGGAAGACACAAGTGCATTAACAGTTTTTAATGAATGCTAAACAAAATATTTCATACAACAGTTTTGTTAAATTACAACCATTATAAACCTAATCGTATGCTAGTGTGTTACTCATAACAAGACTAAACATTTATCTAGTTTTATCTGTTCTTCCAGATGTTTATTAGTATTCTAGCACTCCTAAAATATTTAAATTAAACCACTCCATTTTCTCATGTGAATGCATTTTGGGTTTTATTCACAGAAAATCTAGTCACATGTATATCTAAATAAATATAGTACACTGTATATGCTTTATGCACAAGTGATACTTAATGTGAATTGAGATAATCCGAAAGCATGATAAAGGAGAGAAGTGATTAGGGGAAAGACAAGTTCCTGTTTATTAAAGTCTGCACCTGCAGCAGGATATCAGTTCTACCCATCCTTAGGGTATTCCACACCTGTAAACACACATTCTTAACAACAAACATTTTGCATCTGTGATGTTCACCTACCTTCTTTAACCAATAAAAAGGGACGCGTGTACAGGATAGCGAGCAACTATCATTTACCAGTTTATGTAGCGATTCAAGTTTTATGTCATTTCAAAGGAAGCGTTGATACATTTACATGAGTTATACAAATGAGTGCAAAGCACTGCAGAGCCGGCCATCCAAGTAATGAATGGCCAATTATACTTTCAACATTAAGAAATACCTTGCTGAAGTATTGGCGTTCAATGGGTTCATCCAAGCTTCGTGAACCAAATGTGGGTGTTTTTGTTTTTTCTCTACTCACTATATTCACCGCAGTGCTCCCAACTTGGATGGGATTCTTTCCAATTAGAACCCAAGACCCAAGAGTACTTTTAAGAGTCTTCTTTACAGACCTGCAATGCGATTACTCTGGGAAACACTTAAGAAAATAAAATTTATGATTAGCTTTGATGAAAATGACTTTAGTTTTAACTTCATAATATCTCTGCTTTGATATGGGTAAAATACTTTGAATGGCTACATCACCAGAAGAGAAAATATAACCAAACATCAATGTGATTTTATATGATAGGGAATTAAATGTCTCTGAAATGTAATCATATCACATTGACTCACCCAATAAAAGTAACTTAATGAAGTATTTTCTCTAATTCATATGTTTTTACTTATTAGTTTGTGGTGCTTGAAAAAATAAGCTGTAAACTTTTCAAGATCCTTCTTTCAACTCGACCTATTTCTATCAATAAAACTGGTTTGTCAGCAGTTAAATGGCACCATATTTATGCTTTAAGTGCACTAAATTATGGGTAGCTTTATAATAAGACTCACTGATTAGACGTACTATAATAATATGATACATATTACTAGGACTTTGCTTAAATAAAAAAAAAATCTCGTGGTTAATAACACCTCAAATTTTAAATCTTTTTGATTTTAACAGTTTATTGTTATTCATCCCCCAATTAACTAATGCATTAATTAATGTAAGGATAGAAAACAAAACTGGAAACTGGAAAATATACACCTATAAATTTATATATATAGATAGATATTTATGCATATATTTTATGCTATTTAATGTATTTTTTATTTTCTTTTGATAAATAAAGCCCCATATTTTGTATCTAATATTACCCTAGTGAAACCTCTTAGTATTTTCTCATGATGGTTTCCAAAATCCGCATTTATTCTCAAGAGCAAAGAAAACTATTGTTGTACCTACATGACAACAAATAAAAGATAAAATAAAAATTCCCCCCCCAAAATGATTTATTATGTTTAGATATATTATACCCTGTAATCAGATTAACTGTCTTTTACTCACTGATGCCATCAGTTGTGTTTCTTTTATTTCCATACAGGAATATGAGGAATCGAGAATGACAATCATGAAGGCCAACTACATTCGAGGTCAGCTTTATGTATATATTTCTTAACATATTTGAGTCTAAGGAGTTCAACTCTGAAATATTAAATTATTATGGTGCTTCATAACTGCTTACCCACAGCATTATAAAAATATTCTTTATAAATGATACCTATTATAGTCACTATTTTGAAATGTATATGAAATATAAACAATACATATGAAGTAAAAATAGATATTTTTGAACTGTTTAAGTACTTATTTAAGAACTATAAAGGGGCATATAGTAAATATATAAAAAAAAACCAACATTAAAATATTTTTAAAATGGCACATGTTGAATAATGCTTTGTAAATACCTGTTGAATAAATGAATGAACATATAATATATAAGTATACTTGCATTCATACCAACGTTCTAGTCACATACTCACTAAGTTTATGGTATTCAAATCTTACTGGTGGAGCATTTTGATTATAAGAGTGATAAAAGTAAGGATTTAAAATTTAGCAGTAACTCATCAGGCTTGGCTTTTGGAGTTCCTTTTTTATGAGGTAATGTTTCAGTCCAATTGAATTCACTGTACGTTTTCTAAGTGGTGGAAAGGAGGGACAGAATTAAATGATCTCTCAAATCATTTACCATATATTAAAATAGTTGTAAAATAAGAATGCAAATTTTAATAGTTATCAAAAGGTAATTTAAACTTACATATAATTTGTTACTGTCATTATTCATTTGACACAACATATGTAATATGATACAAATAATAAACTTCAAATAGTAGAATACAGAAAAAAATTTGGCCTAATGCATTAGGGGGATAGAGGCAGAAATATGTCACTATAAGGATAATGACATGATTTGGGCCATGTTCTTTTCTGGGAAAATTCGGATTTCTGTTCTCAGTTTTTCTTCTTTATTATCTACTACATATAGAATATTTCTTAAGTAAGTGAGGAAGATATAAAATACATGCTCTAATGTTTTAGAAGATATATGTAATATTATTTTATATTTTTCCAGTAACTAATACACAAACGATTGGTGATCACTAGCTTATTTCTAACTATTCCCATGATTAGGGTGCACTAAAAAATCTAGTCCTGGGAAATTGTTTTCTAGGCTTAAGTCATATAATACACGAGAACATAGTACAGCACATGTGACCCATGCTTATATGATATAATTAGTGCATAAAAAAACTTTATTTAGAAATATTACAGTACTGGGTAGCAGTTCTTTCATATATTTCAAATTGACCTAAAAAGAACGTGTTAGAGGTAGAAATTTTCCTAAGTTGATGCTAATATTATTCAAACGTACACCACATGTTTTCTTGAGTTTTGTCTTCTTTTTTAATTTTTCATCAAATTGATAAGAAGCCCAGCTTCCTAGCAGTGCAATATGAAGCCATAATCATATCTGAAGACTGGACTTTTTACTTATGGGATTCTCTGTTCTAGCCAATACAACTGGGTTTTCTTTTGTTTGTTTTGCTTTTTACTCTTAAATACAGGGGAAAAAAAAAACTTTGCCTCAAAAAGAAAGACTTCTACAGGGGGGAAAACGTACTAAAGAAAAGTACACATTATCAAATTTGAATTTTTTTTTCAAATTTGGATTTTTCCATGGATAATAAAATTTAGGCACGTATAAAAAACACTTTATAAAAACCTATATCCCTATAAATTATACTCTATTTTGATAAAATCAAAGAATGTTTCATAAACAGTACACACGGAACACTCAGATCTGAACTAGACATTTCCATCTTTAATAACAAATGCTATTTACAGAATTTTTACCATAATAATAATTTCTCATTTGTTTGTTAATAAGGGCAATATACATTTTTTTTTCCTGAATTCCACTTTCTGTAACATTCATGGTGAGAAACTTTTAAAAGAATATAATGATACTACTCAAAGCAATAAATAATGATTTCAGATTTGGCATACAAGGAATGCTAACCCCATGGCCTGACTAAAGAGTTCCACGTAATCCCTTGCAAGGTGGGTTCTTTGATTTGTGCAAGATTAATGTTTGTAAAATGACCAATTTTTGTTCCTCATGTCCTGTTTGTCTGATCTCCTGTTAGATCTCCTGTTTTCCTGCTCAGTTCACTCATGCTCCCAGAGGGTGGCAATTTTGTCCTCTTCATCTGTGTATTCTTCGTACCACTATTGCTCACTAAGTGTCTGATGCCTAGAACACAAATCCTATGATAGGTGAGTTTGTCCTTACTTGTAAAGATGATATCGTACCTTGTGTTAAAATATTTATTAACCTTATAGAGATAACTAACTTCATAAGGTAAACTCAGGCAAAATATTATTCCCTTGGTTTTCACACACCAGAGGTATAAGTAATTTTAGCCATAATTGCTTTAGTGAACTGTCAGCTTATGTAAATTTGTTTCGGATGTTTGAAATGTTTATTTTTGTTTTGAGAGAGACAGAGAGCAAGTTCAGGGGAGGGGCAGAAAGAGAGAATCCCAAGCAGTCTCCACGCTGTCAGCACATAGCCCAATGTGGGGCTTGAACTCATGAACCATGAGATCACGACCCGAGCTGAAATCAAGAGTCAGGCATTTAACTGACTGAGCCACCCAGGTGCCCCCGTAAATTTTTTTTAAGTGGGCTCTACACTCATTGTGGGGCTTTAACTCACAACTCCAAGATCAAGAGTTGCATACTCAATTACTGGGCTAGCCAGGCACCCCCAGCCTGTGTAAAAGTTACATAATATCCAATTGACTGTATAGTTTAGTTTTGAAGAAATACAGAAAGTCATAATGTCTGATTCTAGAATAGGCAGGTAATCAGTACTCATACCAAATAATTTTCATAAAGTTAACTCTGACATTTAAGAAGTCTTTTATACATATTTTATTCTCAACGTTCCTCAATGTATTGTAGAATATCTCCTTACCTAGGAAAGTTTCCATTCAGTTGAGCATCCAACTTACTGAGTTCCATATGTAATTCCAAAAACATTAAATGATTTAGTCAAGATTATAATTTAAGTTCTACTCAGTATTCAAAGCTTTCTGCCTGTTTAGATTATTTCTAGATATAACTAATTAAAAAAAATTAGAATCATAAACTTGCAATGTTAAGTACAAGATGGTTGGGGTGAGGAAGTAAATAAATCTATATGGAAAATATAAGACAAACATTTTCCATGGCTTTTAAGACAAAGAAGGCCATGTTTATTTTATTTTTCTGTTATTAAAGCCACAATAAATTATTTTACTGAATATAATATTATATATATACAAGTCAATTGTTACTTAATAACAGAGTAATTGAGGTTATTTAAGTTTGCTGAATTTATTTTCTAAGTTTATCCCTAAAACAGATGCAGAACTCAGTATTACCAAAAGAAATTCTAGAATTTTGGGCTTTGTCAAGGTACTTTGTCAAATCTATACCACCTTGGTTTTGTAAGCCACAGGTCTTTTGGAAAATTCTATCTCACAAATAATTGCAAGTTAAAATTTGGAAAGTAGGTTTCTGGAACTTTATACTTTTCTACATATATAATATCAAAATGAAGAAGGAATGGGAAAAAGGTGAGAGAGAGAGGAAGAGAAGTAGAAAGAGGGAGAATTGGAGAGGAGACAGTGGAGAAGGGGTGGCCAAGGAGGAAGCACTGAAATTTTTCTGAATGAGTGAACAGAAGTTGAAATAGGTAAAGACTGGAAATTTAGAAGGTGTGTGTGTACATGTGAGAAGGAGATTGACTGAAGGAAAGTTTGATTATATGTTTGAAATTGGAGAGAAAGAGGGGCACCTGGGTGGCTCATTCGGTTAAGCGTCCGACTTTGGCCAGGTCATGATCTCACCATCCATGAGTTCGAGCGCCGCATCCAGCTCTGTGCTGACAGTTCAGAGCCTGGAACCTGCTTTGGATTCTGTGTCTCCTTCTCTCTCTGCCCCTTCCCCACTCACACTCTGTCTTTCTGTCTCAAAAAAATAAACATCAAAAAAATTTTTTAAAAAATAAATAAAATTGGAGAGAGGATGGGGGCGAGGGGGTAAGGAGAATGCATCAGGGGCCAGGTTCTCTTCATAGGAGGAAGGAGCCGGCATGAGAGAGAGAAGGCATGAGGCACAGAAGAGCCAACAGGTGGCACCAGTGGATTGAGGCAGTTTAGTTGTTTGGCAAGTATAACTGGTCAGTGTGGAATTAGGTAGAGAAAGAAGAGACTGAGAATATTGCATAGGACACCTATCTGTCTTGAAGAAAGAGTAAACACAGTAGAGAGTAAAACCGGCAATTATATGTATTCAGCAAATAATTATTGAGCACCAATTGTGTGCCATGTACTGTTACATGGCCCTGGAATTACAGTAGTGAGCAAAGAGACATAGTCTTTTGGAGTTTAAAGTCTAATGAGGCCAATAGGCAGTACTAATGAATGCACCATCAAATAATCATTTAAGTATAAACTGTAGTAATTTGGAGGAAATGAACAAAGACAGAAGTGTGTTGGTTTATTTTTATTTATCTATTTTTTCAAGAAGCCTCCATGCCCAATGTGGAGGCTACACTGACTAGCCAGCCAGGTGCTCTAGGAGTGTATTGATTTATAACAAATATGTTTTACTTGTCCTGGGGGTAGCAAAATTTCTCTGTGGAAGTGATGTTTAAGTTGGGATCAGAAGATGAGGAGACAGGAGTTAGGCAAAAGGTGGTAGAAGAAAAATATATGCAGAAGAAACCTAAAACAGGAAAGCATTTAATGTATTTGTGGGACTAGACAAAGGCCAATGTGTTCCAGAATTTGCCGAGAAGAACGATTAGACACAAGATTGGAAAAGTAGACATGGAAGGTCAGGCAGGGGCTTTAAGCAACATTAGGATTGGGCTATGACTCATTTATCCTCTGAGTCATATAAAATGGTCAAAAGTTCCAAACTAATGTGTTATTTCATCATATTTGTGCTATCAGAAATCACGCTGATTGTGTGATTTGGAAACAGAATTCAGAGTCTGTGTTTGGGTGAGGGGGGTCCAGGGTGGTAATGGGGAAACAGAATGGATTCAGGAATAATGATTTGGGGGCTATTGTAGTAACCCAGATGAAAGATGATGGGATCTTCAAGTAAAGAGGTATGGTAAAGGTGGAGAGGAGTGGGAAGAGTCAACATGTATTTAGGAAGTAAAATTTTCAAGTATGCCCGTACATTGTGTATGGGAAGTGAGGAAAATGAGGATGTCAGAGGCTGCTCTTGGGATGGGGGACCTTTTCAAATGTAACTGACAGTTATTTTCTCACATTGTCCTGCACTTTGGTTTGAAGTCACACATGATTGTGAAATTAAAGTATATGATTATTTGCAAGGGATCCCCAAATAGAAAATCACATTGCATTGGTAGCTGTGCCAAATATGTTGTCTATTTCCAAAACAGTGCAGAATTCCATGTTCTATTGTTTCAAAGGTTTCTGTCCTGGAAGTAAGAAAGATAGCATCCTTGTTCCCTCCTTTCTCCTCTGATATTCCTTTGTCCAGAATGCCTCTGAATTCCATCATAGATCACTGACTTAAACCCTCTACCTGCCTTTCACCCTCCCCGCCCCCCCCCCCCAATTGGTGATGGTAAGACTTTGTAAGTTTAGGATTGTATCAGCTTTAGGAAAAAAAATATGGATTTCGGCTACTTACTGGGTTTTACCATCAAGAGAACTTAATTTAAACAAATTATTTGAGTTAACAATGAGAGCATAGACAAGATTCACATCATTAAATTTTCTATCATTCTCATCTGCTGTGAACATTAAGTATGCCATATACAGTTTACCCTAGAACAGCATGTAGGATGGGGTGCCAGCCCCCTGAGCAGTAGAAAATCTGTGTATAACTTTTGATTACTAATAGTCTACTGTTGACCAGAACAGTAAACAATTGATAAAGTAAACAATTGATTAACACATATTTTATATGTTATATGTATTATAGACTCTTCTTACAATAAAGTAAGCAAGAGAAAAGAAAACATTATTGAGAAAATCATATGGAAGAGACAATACATTTATAGTACTCTACGATATTTACTAAAAAAATCTGCATGTAAGTGGACCCTTGCAGTTCAAACTGTGTTGTTCAAGGGTCAATTGCATAACTATATTAGCTTTAAATTTGAAGGATAAGGAATTGGCAGTTATTAATATGTGGCCATCTTAGCCACAAAATAAAGTTAAATTATGTTTTCTTTTGAGTTTCTTTTGAGTTTTAAATTTTCTTTCAAATTTAAGCCTTTTTTCCCCTAATAATAATGGCTATAATTTTTAAGCCTTTATTAAGGGCAAGGAAATGTATAGATACACGATCTCTTGTCAATCTCACTAAAATCCTATGAGGTGGGTTATTAATATTCCCATTTTTCAGAAGAAGTAACTGATGGATTTTTAAAAAAAATCAAGTAACTTGTTCAAACACAAGTCTGGCTCATTTCAAAGTTCTATGTATATTAAGAAAATTTCATGATTATATCTTTATTGAAAGCTGTAGGCTGAATCTTGGAAAGAAAACACTTTTCAATATTCTTTTTGTGTTTTAAAACCAGAATAAAGTTTGGTATTCTTAGCCTAAAACAAAGTTTTAGAAATAAACATGTGACTTGCTCTTTGAAAAGATTTGCCAACATCTGACTTTTAAATACAGGTATATATAAAGCCAGTGGCTGTCCAAGTATATCTAAGGGCCACATGTTGGCCTACAGGTCATTAGTGATGCACTTACTTTTATCTCTGGCTATGTCATTTAACTGCCTAAGAAATTAATTGTTTCCTTTTCAAATGTGAATAGTGACATTTACTTCCAGGAACTCCAACATGACCAACGAATATAACTGAGGTAATTGGTTAATATCATCAATAATTTACGAAAGAATGGTTCAAACTAATCAATGTATTTATTATCTTTTAGCTATCACATTGAGAAAGGTGCTGTGAACCTAGAATTTCTTGAAAAAGGCTCTCTTCACAACACGTAGAATTTTGTCGCCATGCACATCCAAGTGAAATAAGGTAAAGGTAAAATTAGAATCTTTCCTAGGTCTTTCCAATAATTATCCTACACAGGGGAGTAGTATTGTCACAAGATTCTCTGCCTAAATTTCAAAACATCACATAGCTTATTAAAAAAGAGATGTTAATTTTATCAGATAAAATATGAAACATGATTTTTTTTAAGGAATCTGTTACAGTTTGGACGTAGTAAATTATTTTGGAGAAACAAAGCAAAACAAATGGGGGAAAAGGCAGTTGCATTTTTGGAGACTGTCACAAGAGGGCATTTATGGATTAACTCAGTAAATTTTTCTCCATTGGAAAACACTGAAAGCATTTCCAATTCCCAAAAGCAAACTAAGAATAATTAATTAATAAAAATTTAAAGGGAAAAAAGTCTCTGAAGTTTTTATTTTGTATTCTGCTCTAGGAAATTGGCTGTTCTTTTTTCAGGTGTCTCTGTCAGATGGAAAGTAATATGTACTTTTAAATGTTAAGCATGAGTAACTCACTTCTCCAAAATACTGAGATCCTAAAAATATTTTATCGACTAAAAAAAAAAAAATCGCACATAGTTTGTGTCTAGCGTTTGTTTGTATATTGTCGTTAAGACAAATATGTAAAATAAATCTTATTACTACAACTGATAAAAGGTAATTACATTTTTAAAACATAATTTTATCTTTTGTGCTGAAAAACAAGCTAATTAATATTCCTAAGTATTTTGAAAACAGGTGTCACTTAGACAATACAAGCATAAATGCCTTAATAAAATAATGAAAAGCTTAGTTTCATTAAGAAATAGGTAAAGCAAATTACCAGAAACAGGGAGTGCTGGGCCCAGTTAAAGGGAAAGGAAAAAAAAAACTGAAACAAATGTGATATTTTTACTCATATTATCTTGAGCTCTTCAAGAGTAAAGCCTTTGTCACGTTCATCTTTGTAATCCCAGCCCAGCATGGTCCTGAGAATACAGTAGGTACTCAATGAATATAGCTAAATGAATAAATGAAAGCATCTCTGTAATTGAGGATAATTTTAGAAGTGGCAGGGCAAGGGAGAATATTCAGTGGTTATTAATTAAATTAATGACTTTCCTGTTGCATTAATTGATGTCAAACCTTCAAATACAAAGGGAAAACTTCATTCAATCACCTGGGGTTTCCAAATAACTGCAGAGTTGGTGCCATGTAAACAAAACATCAGGAGAGCTAATGTGGTGATATGTATATATTCAATTGGCAAGAACAAAGGAGTTGCAAATATGAGCAATATTACATGTATGTAATATGATGTGGGAATTTATAGCCAGAGCTATAAGTCTCTCCATGATTATCTAGTCTATCCCACCAAGAGCCAATTTATATCCGGAGAGATTCAGTTTTTGTCCGGTTGATGCAATATTCTGTAGTATCCTCTTTTCATTCCTCAAAGACCTGTAATGGGCTAGAAGAGTATTTAATAAGCATTAGATAATTATTGTTATCATATGATTTTATGTAATTTCAACCAGAAGTAAAGAAATCTGACATTTTAGGTAACCCGCAGTCTTATTACACAAGTAAACATACATTTTCCTTTAGGCATTTTAACATAATTAAAACAAATTTCAGATTTGTTTTCCTACTTATGCCAAAGCACAAGCTTTCAAAAGCCATGTTCATTATACCACAGTCAGGGAAGACAGTGAGACAGGGGGAATACTGTTTATTTGAATTAAACAGCCCTGGATTTAGAATTCAACTCCAATGCTTATTAAGGATTATATTTTCTGTATCTGTTTTTCATCTATAAAATTGGGATAATATTGTCTACTTTAGTGGATTATAGGTTTGTACTGTTTTAGGTATGAAAATTTTAATATCATAGGTAGTATATTTTAGCATATGTAAATTTCCTGATAAGTAGAAGATAGTAAATACCAACCTTTATAACTAAAGAACCATAGATTTTAGGACTTCTGTTGAGAAATTGGAGATATTGGCAGATATGGAAATTATTACAAAATTTTCCATGTGCTTCCTCATATTTCTCAGACACCTTGGCATTTATTTTGGACCATGAGAGTAGTTCTGACCAATTGGCTTTGGTGGGAATGTGTATCACTTTTTGGCTGAGATAATTACGAGTTCTGTGCCCCTTCATCAATCTCTTCCCCTACCACAGTGCCCTGTGAAACCAGATCCTGAGATGATGGTGTTTCAACATAATAAGGTATCCATCATTTGGGTCTTTGAGTGACTCAATGGAGCAGATTTTTTGCAGGAAAGTTCAGACATGTGCAGTATCTAACATTTGATATGTTGGGCCACTGATATTTACGAATTAAATTATCACTGCAGTGTGATTAATAATCGAACCTAACCCAAACACTTGGTTTTATTAATAAGGAAATTAAAGTCCAGAGAAGTCAGTTTGTGTAATAATCAAAACTACAAAGCAAAGATTAAATGAATATAGAGATATTGGAGCCTTTTCAAGTGTTATGTCTTATGAGTTACAGAGTATTTCTTCAGTTCCTGTATGTAAATAGACCTAATATATATTCCTAAATTCCTGCAGTGAAACTGACATCTCAAGTTAGTTTTTTATCATTTTTTTCTCCCTTCCATCTGTATTCAATATAAAGTCCTCCTGATCAGGCCAGATAATCTTCTGGAAAAGACCTTCTTGTCTATCTATTCTTGTCTTCGTCTCTATCCAAATATCATTATTTTTGTGTTTGAAGCTATGGGCCAGATATCAAATCCTATTCATTAAGAACATATTTGAAACCAGAAGTTCTTTTTTCAGATTCTTTTCTCTAAGTAGCAGTTGGTTAAATTAAAAAAAAAAAATAAATGTGAATTTAAAGTACTTTAAGTTCTAAATTGAATTAATCAGGTGCTACATGCTATAAAGGATTTTTTTTATAACATTTGCCCTTAATGAAACTTCTTATTATGCTGAGATAGGTATGGACTGAAGTTCCTGGTTGTAATTTGAATTTGTTTTCCCAATTATTGACTTACAGTTGACTTGAAGGTATTGACTTATTTTTGTAAATGTAGTGTAGTGATAAGAATTGGGATCATTTAAATCTGTATTTGACAAACTCATTTACTTAATCCTTGAAATTTTATTCCTGTGCCAAATAATTTGAAGATTAAAAGCAGTCTTCTGTGTATTTTATGGAAGTAGGAATGGTTGTTAAGAATGAACATAGGGCACCTGGGTGGCTCAAATGGTTAAGCTTCTGATTTTGGCTCGGGTCATGATCTCATGGTTTGTGGATTCAAGCCCCGCATTGGGTTCCATGCTGACAGCAGGGAGCCTGCCTGGGATTCTCTCTCTCCCTCTCTTTCTCTGCCCCTCCTCTGCCTGTGCTCTTTCTCTCAAAATAAATAAATAAACTTCTAAAAGAAGTGGAAGTATAGAAAGAGAAAATAACTTCCAGAATACATACATTTAAAAGCAAAGAAGAGGAACAGGAGCCAGTGAAAAAGAAAGATTAGGCACAGTCAAGTGAATAGAAGTGTAGGCAATAAAATAAATTTTTAAGAATCATAGGATAGAGTTTAAAGAAATAGAAAACATGCCCTGGCTCTGAGAGATAAGGATTATAACTAAGGAAAAGCATCTCATTTTGATGTTAAAGACATCTTTGGTGGTTTTTCACTCTACCAATTCTTAAACTTCTTTTTCTCTTTGTAACATAAGATACATCACCACTCCCATCAGCAACGAGGCATTCATTGTTGCAACAGAAAATTATCAAAAGCAGTATCTTGTATCAGAATCTCATAGTAGGACATGGGCAGTTTACAAATATTTCAAGTTATTCAGATCCAGTGCCTGAGGTGGTCAAGTGACTCTTTCCTCCACCCCAGTGAGAACCATTATTCTAAAGTAGTTTTTTTCAAACTCCCCTCTGGGCAGTCCTGGAATTCATAGATCTAGCTTTGGCGTCTATGAGTCGACTGTGAAAAACATTTAAATTCTATGTTTTCATTTTAGTTGCAAATCTAAAAAATGACATAAACACAAATCATCTCATTGAACATACACTTGCCACATGGCCGGTGCTCGTGTGTGCATCTAAATATATGTTTTAGGAAGTGAAGGACGGGTGTAGCTCCATCAGCGTATGATGTACGGATGATGGTTTCCCAGTCCTAGTGGACAAGTGTGTGGCAGAGCTACAGGATGACGTGCATTTGGAAGTATAAGCACTTGAGCTCAAAAGAAGCAGGGCAGTAACCAGCCATCTCATATTCATTTTATGAGCCGTATTTTGTGGATTCCGTCTTTGTTCACACCAATCATTAACAGTAATACTAAATCTATATACGTTAATGCTGTTTCTTCTCATGGCACTAATTGGATTACATAGGCATTTAACATAGATTGCAGCGATACAGTGGAACTAAATTTATCTTTAGGCAAGAAGACAAATTGAGAGAATTCTTAAGGGATATCTAATTAAAATTGACATTTTAAGATTGCTCCCTCAAAGAGTTTAGGTTAGGTATAAGGTCTGATGATCATGAACCAGAATTTGAAGGCTTACTATTATTCATATATTTTCTAAAACCAGGTTATTTAGATAGGCATAAGTGTTATTGATACAAAAATCTGGAAGCATGGGGACACCTGGGTGGCTCAGTAGTTTAAGTGTCCGACATCAGCTCAGGTCATGATCTCGCAGTTCGTGAGTTCGAGCCCCGTGTCGGCTCTTTGCTGACAGCTCGGAGTATGGATCCTGCTTTGGATTCTGTGTCTCCCTCTCTCTCTCTGCCCCTCCCCCATTCGCACTCTGTCTGTCTCTCTCTAAAAAATAAATAAACGTTAAAAAGATTTGTTTTAAAATACAGAAGCAGATTAGATATAAAATCGTGTATTATGCTACATTATATCATCAATAACACAACTAAATATTTTCTGAAATAAATATATCATCTGATATTTATCTGATATTTATTCATTTATCATTTATTAGTTTTCCAGTTTGTGCTTATTTATATTTTCATGGTTACATCATCATAATTGATAACATTTATACAGCATTTAAGTTAAATTTGCATTTATCATATTTAAATAACATGGAAATACAAATAATTGAACACTGCCAATGTAGTAGAAGAGTATTCTGTTCTAAAAGGTACATATCTCAAATGTAAGAAAAACTGTTCAGTTTATTTCATAAAATAATGTGGATGGAAGCCAGCTTCCTTTCATCTAAGGACAGTCTATGGTGAGAAATCAGTGGTTGTCGTGATATAAAACATCTATTAGAGAAATGTGGCAGAAAAAAGAGTAAGAACAATTGGGCAGGTGCTAGATAAATCAGCTGAGTTAGGCAGGCTGGGCCAAGATAGGAAAGACCTAGGCATCAAGTGAAGCCAGTGGGTTAGAAAGCCTCAGAAGGAGAGGCCAAGGAGAGCCGATTATGGTGGAACATGATCTGTCCTGACACCCGCCATATGGAAATGCACTGATAACACATGGCAACTTGCCACATGGCTTCAGTCCATGAAGCAGCACTATGTAAAAAAAAAAAAACTGACACACCATCCCCACTGTCCCTCTCCAGAGGTCTCTTGTTAATAGGGATCACCAACCTACCCTGGTAAGAAGATTCATTGAGGATAACTTTTAAAATTAAAATTCTCTGAGGGGCACCTGAGTAGCTCAGTAAGTTGAGCATCTGACTCTTGATTTTGGCTCAGGTCATAATCCCAGGGACATGAGATCAAGGCCTGCATTGGCTCCATGCTGAGTGTGGAGCCTGCTTAGGATTCTCTCTCTCTCTTCTCACCCTCTGCCCCACTCCCCTGCTCGCTCATAAGCTCTCTCTCTCCAAAATAAAATAAAAATGAAAATGAAATTCTCTGATTCCATGCCAAACATTCAGAGTCTAAATCTTCACGAGAATGATGGAGTAGGCAGTTCATTAGACACGAGCTGGAAGCAAAGGTGGTGATAGATAAGTGACATGTTAGAAGCCTGAGGGTACAACACCCTGACTTTGTGGCTTTTAACATCCTGGCCTTATGGCTTCCAGCACCTGGGGCTGACAGACCAAGAGCCACAGGTTCACAACATGCACTCTCTTCTGTCCCAGGCTAACTTATAGCTTCATTGTAATATATTTACATTGTGGTTTTGACTGCCCAGGCCCCCAGGAAAATGCCATGACAGTTCTAGTAAGAACCTTGTAGAGCCAAAAGCTCCCCATCCCCAACCAGTAGGGGGAGTCCTTTAGATGGGTTGGAAAGGACCTGAGTCAGACACCGCTCTAGCTATGACCCATAACCTATGCAAACATAAAAAGAAAAACACCCTTAACCCCAGTGCATTTGCCACCTGTGGGCCCACCCACTATGACTTCTTGAGAGTGTACTCTCCTTAACTGTTTTTTGCTTGCTACCTTCCTTCCGGTTGTCTTTATTTCAGGGTGGATCCTCCCATAAATCTTTTGTGGGGAATCCAGGAACTGAAACCTCAGTTTGCACAACACAGACTCTCCGGCCAGTAACAAGATGAGTCCAGGAAGCTGTGTTTTTAATAGGTTTCTAACGAATTCTGAGTGTCTGGTACTTCGTGTGGCATAGTTGAAGTCAGTGTTTCTTAAAATGTGACCAGCAACACTTCTAAGTTCTCAGGCCCCAGCCTAGTCCTGAAAATCCCCATAAGTAGGCCTGAGAAATTTGTATTTTCACAAGCCATCCAGATGATTTTTGAGGCATGGTAACCTTTGGGAATCACTGGATCCCAGTTGAAACTGGATCTCTGAAAGTGGGGGCCCAGTCATGGTTGTCTTTTAAATTAATACCTAGGTGGTATTAATATGTAGCTGTGGTTGAGAAACATTGCAATAAATCATAGAACAGAGCATCTGAAGGACATTTGGTTGACAAGAGTAGAGTAACAAATTAATTTATGGAACAGAGGAAAGCCTCCCTCCCAGACTTCCTCCTATATATAATTATGCTAATCAAAGCACTTCTTTCTTATCCACATCCCTCCACACCTAGATCGTCCTCTTCTATTTACCTTACACACATTCTCACATCAGTGACTGATAGTTGATTGAATTAATCATTTAATACATTAGTCCCAAACAGTATCTTTCCTCTAAGAGATATAAGGAATGATGTCTACATATAGAACCCATGCTTACTTTTCTACATGTTCTTGCTCTAATTTCATGTTTGTTGTTCCAGGAAAGATTGGACAAGTTGGTGATAATGATATTGTAGGTAGGAGTAACTTTGAATCTGCTCTAATTTATTTAAAAAGGTAATTATTTGCAAAAGTACTGGAGGTATACCTCACACTTAAGGCACACCACAATTTAACCATTTCAAGATTGAGAAGAACAAATTAACATATGTGGGCACTGGTCAGGTTTTTGACTCCAGCTTTAGAACCTTTTAGCCTGAGAGACACAGGAAAGAGTGTATACAGATGGGTTGGGTGGCCTCCCTTAGCCCCTTCTTCTTTGTGTAATCACAATGGGCCCCAAAGTGAGAGGCTGAGGGTTTCATCATCACCCTAATTCCCATATTCAGTTTCCTTTAAAACTAGCCCCCTCTACCACTTCTTGAGACATAGTAGGGAAAAAGTCATGCAAAGGAAAGAAATATCAATATTTTAGGTATCTAGCATAGAACTGGCATGAAATGGTACAAAATATTTGTCTATTAGGTCATAGATTAGCTGTTGCCAGGATTATCCTATCTGAGATCCTCATTTTACATGTAAAGAAACTGAGGCCAAGGAACTTTGTCCCTACCCTTCTTCACATGTGCCATTCTCTTCTAGACATGAGTCAGCTCAGAGAAAGCGTAGGTGAAGGTGAGTAGGCTGATCTCGTTTCTTTCTGTGAGTCACTCCTAGAACTATAACTCATTCTCTAGAGCCTTGGAAAGCTGAACTCTTGACTTATTAGAAGACAAGAGAAACACTTATCACTGAGAAAAAGAAAAATCCTGAATTGAGTAAAACAAAAAAACAAAACAAACAAAACAAAAAGGAAAGGACTGGGAACATTGGATAAATAATAGGAAGGGGATAAAGGAAGAGAGAAAAATGAACATGAATCCCAGATCATTTGATAAAAGGGTGTTACTTTTAGGTAATACATCAAGCATTACTTTCAGTTTAGGTTGAATTGTTTACAAAAAAGTTATTATATTATCCACTGCCATAAGCTTCTCAGAGAAGCCTTGAAAAATAAGTACAGGCTGATGGGAATACGAGTCCAAAAAGAGGGAATAGAATTTCTTCATCCATTACCAATTCCCTTTTTCTTTGTTCATTTACTTACTCACACATTCATTCACTGAAGAAATATTTATTGAGAGACTACGTAGACACAATCACTGCTGTCATGGAGCTTTTACTGAATAATACAACTCAGAGACCTGCTATAGTACAGAGTACGTAGAGAACTTTAGGATCTGTAGTTTGCTGTGGCAAAAGGAAAAGATTCACATGGCAGCACTGGGTGATGAAGCTTAAGACTTAGGGAGAAACTCAGAGACCTGGAGAGAAACTCAGAGAGCACATTAGAAATATTATGTAAGCTATAATGGGGAGGAATTGGAGGTAGCAAATTTGTAGGTATGGAGCTACTTAAGGAGCTATTTTATAGTCAAAATTAGAATGGGGAAAGACTACTGTAAACACTTTCAGTGGGGACAGACTAAATGGGGTGGACACTCCCTAAGTAAAGGTTGAGTAAGTAAAGTAACTTGGCATCTTTTTTACCATTTTGTTCTAGATGACGTGGCTCTGTTATACACAAAAATCTCCATTTTGTTTTTTAACTTACACATTCTTCCCTCCTAGTGGTTACCTTCATTATTTTTGGCAAATATATTTAAGCCCTTAGTTATCTATCTCTAATTTATCTGTGTATGGATAAAATTAAGCTAAATGAGGTATATGATAACCTTAAGTTTTATCTTGCAAACAATCTAGCAGTAGAACATTCATAAGTCCTTAAAAATAGAGAGCTGATAATGCCATGCTCATAGTGGAAGATTTTCAATATGTTATCTTAGAATTTAAGAGATGAACTAGATACATTTGATAAATATAAGAAAATGATAAAAATATTTGATTACACAAATAAAAAACCTTACTCATACGCCCAAATGCACGCGCGCGCGTGCACACACACACACACACACACACACATACAGAAAAGGACAGAAAGAGAGAAAGAGCAAGGATGAGGGCAGAATGTGTATAGGTCACAAAGATTTTATTTTCACAAAACATTTGTGAGAACAATAGAAACTTTCATTCAAAAGGTTACAAATGAAGGTTAGATTATAATCCTTAACATGTACATCTTACAGAATATTTGCTGTTCATGATTAAATAAAACAAGAAATTAAGGATAAAAATATATAAAAGAATTAAGTACTTGAGAAAAAAGCTTTTCTGAATAGCACATGTACTAAACAGCCAATCAAAACTGAAGCAAATGATTTGCAATTTAAGAAAACAAATATGAATATATCAAAATACATGACCACAGACCAGGTTAAGATCTACGGCCTCAGGGGTGCCATAGATTAAGCGTAGAATATTGGTTAAGCATGGAATATGGGACTCAGGCTGTGATCCTACCCACATGGGGGTCCATGCTGACAGCATGGATCCTGCTTAGGATTCTCTCTCAAATAAATTCTAGAACCTTTGGTGCAACATTGGTCCCATAGTTAGTACTATTATAAGTTGCACTTAACAA
Source organism: Lynx rufus (assembly GCF_022079265.1). NCBI lineage: Eukaryota > Metazoa > Chordata > Mammalia > Carnivora > Felidae > Lynx > Lynx rufus. The sequence continues at coordinate 50,994,875 of NW_025814827.1, read as the reverse complement.
TTTACCAGTAGGTTGATCTCATGTGTATTTACCTCAATAAAGAAAAAGATAAAAGATTGAACAGTAAAATAGGAAAAAAAAGTACAACGAAGAGTACAATCCCAAGTTTGTACTTTGGACATGAATGACAGGGAGAGAACAAGCAAACTTACAATATTTTAAATTAAAAAAAAAGTATATTATTACGATAAATGTGGTATTATCAGTATTATACAAAACTATTTATGAATACATGTCAATAAATTAGAACGGATGACTAACTGGAAGAAATTTGAAGTGTAGTAAATGTTATACCAGTAGATAAGGCTGTAGGCCAAAATAATTTTTATATGTACATTATATTTAACATCCAAGGAACCAGTACATCTATGATGCTTAAACTATTTCTTAGCATAGAAAAAGAAGAGCTTCCCAGTTCATTTTATAAAAAGTAAGGTATCACTAATAGAGAAGTCCCATACATATTTTTCATATAAAACTCTATAGACCAATCTCATTTGTTTACATAGAATTAATAATGTAAGTTATACAATTGTATTCTGTACTATATTACAAATTACTTTATTAGTAATACATAATGATAAAAATATGGTTGTTTCCAGGAATCCACAGAGAGTTAAACTCTAGGAAATAAATCAACATGGGAGAGGAATAATTTATAGTGGTTGTGAGGAATAATGTATAGTGAGTGTGAGCTCTGCATCTAGACTGCTGGTTGCAAATGCTGATTATTTCACCCAAATCTATGTATCAGCTTCCTGATTTTAAAGTTGGGGATAATGATATGACTTATCTCAATTAATTCATCAATATAAAATATCTCAGTTAATTCATCAAGATAAAATTATGCCTGGCACATAGTGAGAACTTCATAAGCATTAGCTATTATCAGCAGTAGTAAAACTGATGGCAAAAAACCTCCATGGAATTACATAAAATGATCCCCCAAACTACATGGCAAAATTCAGTTATTTCTGGAAAATTCCTTGTAGGTAAAGTAGGAATCACAGATACACCCTAAATGTTATAAAATATTTATCAGAAACATCAAACATCTGAAATTAAATTAAATGGTGAAATATGGAATACTTTCCTTTTTAAGTCTGTATGAAGAGAAGGTAGTCACTATCATTTACCATTCTTGGAGGTTCCAGCTAATGAAGTAAGATTAAAACCTCCCCAAAAGTGAAAAATTATCAAAAGAAACTGAAACATACTCATTTTTTAGTTGATATGCAAGATATGAAATGTAGTTAGAATATGTGGTAGAGTCTAGAAAAGCGAGTTTTATTAAGGTGGAGGATACAAAATATAGAAAACTCAATAGCGTTTTTACTTACATCATTGAAAACCAGTTAGAAAATAAAGTATAAGCAAAGATTCTAATCATCCTTGCATCAAAACTATAAAATATAAAGAAATAAATTTTGTAAGAATTATATAGTGTATATATTTCTATGTATGCATATACATAATACATACGTGTGTGTTTGTATATGCGTGTGTACGACTTGCACACTTTCCTGAAAGACATACAGTTTGATCTAAATAAATGTACAGGTAAGGAAGACATCAAACTGATAGAGAAAGTAAGACTTTTTCAATAAATGGATGGGAAGGAATTAGCAACCATTTGGAAGAAAATGAGCCCTGCCTTACTGCATATCTAAATAAAAAATTCTGAGTGGATTAAATGTATAAATATACTTGTGTATGGTATTTGGAATAAATATAACATTTTTCTTTAGGATTACAGAGCACTGAGGGGAGATTTAAGTGTTTTTGAAGATGGAGTTTGTTTTATAAATGTATAGGAAGAAGTAGAAAAAAGAGGCTTTGGAGTACATACATGTTAGAGAATAGTAAAAGGAGTGACATCCCCAAGGAGATAAAAGGGAAAGTGACACAATGGTGTAGTGGAGAGGGTCCCATCCAAGAAGGCATAGCTCTTCATCTGCAGATGGAACGCTGAGCTATGGCATGTGTCATTGTTTTAGGTTGTCGAGAAGACACAAAAAGAGCTCAATATATATTTTCTTTATGAAAACTAGCGATTGTGGTTGAAACATTATTTCTTGTAAGGGGTGGGGAGAATTTGTCCAGAAAGGCACTTGAGAAATGCTCTTTATCCACAGAAGTGAGAGAAATCAGAAAAGGTGGAAGCACCTAGGTGGCTCAGTTGGTTAAGCGTCCGAATTCAGCTCAGGTCATGATTTCACAGTTCCTCGGTTGGAGCCCCGCGTCGTGCTCTGTGCTGACGGCTCAGAGCCTGGAGCCTGCTTTGGATTCTGTGTCTCCCTCTCTCTCTGCCCCTCCCTCCCTCCCTTACTCTCTGTCTCTCTCTGTCTCTCAAAAATGAATAAAAACGTTAAAAAAGTCAGAAAAGAGAAAAAAGAAAGTTGGAACATCAACACAGGGACACCTTGGTTTCAATGGCCTAAGGCTAACTGTGCGTTCTTCTGAGGATGTGTGTGGTTGCAGCAAGTGGCTAGCTAGATGAATTATAATGTCTCTGCTCTTAGCCGTGTGAACCCTTTTGGGATTTATCTGGCCATTTATGAAACATTTTCTTTTTCATTTCTTTTCTTTCTTTCTTTCTTTCTTTCTTTCTTTCTTTCTTTCTTTCTCTCTTTTTATGAAACATTTTCCTATTTCTCCAGTGTAGTCCCAGTCTATGTATATGGACTGAGGAAAACTTGCCAGGCCAGAAGTCATTTTGGAAAGGAGTGATTCTTGTTCTCCAAATATTTTAGGAGCTTTTTCTGGAGATAGGGCTGTAGGGGCCAGCCTCCCTTAGCACCAAGGAGGTTACATAAAAACTCATGATGAACAAACCAGTAATTTTAAATTTATTTTCTGTATTTTATAGCATAAATTCTTCTTTTTCTTCATCTCTTTACAAGCCTAAGAGATGGCCAGCTGACTTCTTTTGGGACAAAATAGCTGGAAGAAAAATAGGAGCTGTTAAGCTAAAACCTGCTATGCCAAGTTGTAAACGACAGCAAATTTTCATGGTTGAGTGGAAAAGAATCGTGAAAGACCGGGCTTATAATGGAAGTGCTGACAAAACCAGCTCTAGCAGCACAAACGCAGGACTATTACCAAGCCCTTAGGGTGGACTGGTTGATATCATTTGCGCTCGAAGCAGTTTAGGTGTTAAATTGCATGCAATTGCACAGTGTGATAAAACACCCTTCAAAGATATGAAATAATCCCTCTTTTTTCCTGCACTATTTTCTTACAGGAAGTCTTAACTCATAAATGGTAGTATTGGGTAATTTGTTTCTAGTAAAATGCAGTGTAATCCATTTAGTTACAATGCTTATCCCGTTCCAGTGGCAAAATGTAACAGGTGTAGGGTATATTCAATAGACAGTGAGCCTAATTTCACAGATTGAGATTTTCTTTCTTATTATTCCTTTACTGATTTTTAATGGCAATTTAAAACCATTTGACCAAAAGAAAACAGGAAAGTAGCCAGAAGTGGGGTGTTTAACGTGAAAATTTTAATGTAACTGCTCCTCTATCATCTCTTCTTTTCTAAGATTGAGAACACAATGAAAATAATCTGTTCCATTCTGGGGTTTATATGGTTTGCTTGCTCAATTTTGTTCACTAATGTCATTTTGGTTTAATTCAGTGAGCAACAGCTGTCATAGGATGATTAACCTGCAGCTGGGCTGATAGTACAGCAATAAAGTAAAAATGATTTTAAGTTTTTGGTAAAGTCTTCTTAAGAGTGACAGGCTTTAGAGGAGGATTTTTCTCTATCACTTTGTGGGGAATGACAACCTTGAATTGGTCATATAAAGACACATTATTCCAGGCACTATCTCTTAATAGAAATGTTGGTTAGGGGAGGTTTAAAATGTATCTTAGAACACATTTTGAAATAAAATCTTAGTATTATTTGATGACCCTTGATAGAAAAGATTGAGAGATATTCCTTTGGAGAACTAAGAAAAGAAGAATTGTAAGAACCAATGAAACGGTTGACCAGAAGATGGAAATATACTGTATGTTTCATAAATGCAGCTGCTTGTCAACCACTTGGATTAACCTTTTTGTGGGGGGAGGTGGGAGATTTAAAAAGTCATTATTATAACATATCAACACAGTAAAGTCAGGACAATGCCTAAAGACTAACAAGAGCTATAGACAAACTACCTCTCTAGAAATCCTTTACACAAAGTTCTGCTGAATAAAGTTGAAAGTTTTATGTGAATATAGCCATCCATCCTTCCAACCAACCATCCATCCATCCATCCATTGTTCTATTTATCCATAAAATATTTATTTTCTATTTTTCTATGCCAGCTATAGGCAGGTAGATCTTAGGTACTAAGGATACAGCAATGAATAAAATTTGATCCTTATCCTCAAGGAATTTATGGAACAATGAGTAAGACATGCAATAATAGTAAATGCACTGTTAGCACTACTAAAAAACAAAATCTTACAAGTAGGCCATGTTACAGGCAAATGCTTTTTTTATGAATGGGTTCAAAGTGAGTAAGATGTGATTGTTTACATGTATCACTTTCTAGATAGCAATGTGAACTGCAGGAACTCAGGAATAACAACTCTCTCAACTCAGTGGGCTGTCTTAAGGAACCACAGGGAATCAGAACAATTGCTACTGCTGATTGAACCACAAATGTATGGACATGGCAAAAATGTTGCAACAAAATTTTCAAAATTTTAAAGAGATATGTATTTATCTCTGAAGCTATTGTAGTGAACTTAAGTCAAGGAACATGTCTGGAGAATGCGATGACCTTTTAAATGGTATTTTCCTCTTAGTTAATTTATACAGTGTAACAGCTTCAGAGGAAGATACCCTGGCTTGAATAGAGTTGCTTGTATGTTGTTTTGGACTTTTTTTCACTTAAGTGTAATTATGTTGGTTGATTGCTGAGCATAGGGATCTATGCCTATTGTCCTGGATGAGGCTGGGAATATTCTTCAGCTCATTAGTTGGATCCTCATGAAGTTCTGATATCCTTCAGATAACTGCTCTGAACCATATGCTTGTGTGTTTCCAGTTTCATTCTGTTTATTTACACACACACACACACGCACACACACACACACAGAGGTTTTCTTTTTTTCACAAAAACTGGATCATTGTTCTGTAATATATTTCCAAACAAAATTTCTGAAGTATCTGAGTAATCAATTGCGGTATCAATGCATTTTGAAAGATACCTAATACAAATACAAGGATGGATTGTAATTAACCTCAAGTGATTCTGTTTACAGCCCTTGACATCGGTACTTGAAAGTAACTGACAGGAGATCTCAAGAAACCCATAATCTCAGTGCATGGGTGGGTTTGCCCAGAAGAGAAAGTACTCAGAAGATGGATAGAAGGGAACTTCTAAGCTTTCTTTAAAGTTAAGATCTTTCCCACCTGTTTAATTGTTAAATATATTCATGATTATTATGAGATTTTTTTATAGCTTCAGACTTGTGGTTAACAAGGTTAACAACCTTTGAAATAGAAAATTTTTACAAAATGTATTTAGTCATGTTTCTTCTTTGCCTGGTACTCTTTCAATTGGAATAATTGAGTCTTTAAGAAATTCCTTTTTTTTTTGTTTGTTTGATTTTCCTTCTGTTTTATTTTTCTGGAGATACACACACACACACATATATATATATATATATATATATATATATATATATATGTATATATACACACACACACATATAATCTCCACACATATGCATATATATATATATATATGTGCATACATATATACATACATAGTCTGTATATATAATATATATTATGCATACTATCTTCTGGTGCTATCTTTTTTCCCCATCATTATCTTTATCACTTCATTCTTTTGTCAGAATATATATAGCTGATATTTGATTTTATTTACTACCTCCACAGCAGCTTAAAATTCAGTATGTTTTTCCTTGAGCTTTAGGATTTCATTTCTGAAATGAAGGTAATAATAACATATTCCTTATAGTCATGTGTGAATTATAGCAGAATGCAAAATTAGTGCTTTATAAATTCTCGTTTATTGAATTGTGGTCAGAGAATGTATTCTATAAATGTTCTCTTTTGGAAATTACTGAGACTTATTTTGTTTCTTAGTGGATGACTAAGTTTTTCTGAATCTTTAGAAAAAATAATGTTTCTCAGTGAAGTGCAAAGCTCTATATATGTTTACTAAGCACATTTGTCAATCATTGATTGAGTCCTGGTTATGTCACATTTCAAGCTATGTCATTCCACAGGCAGAGTTTGATCAAATTATTCTTATATTGACATTTTTTTACTTTATATATGTATTTTACATTTATTGGTGCATAAAACTCCTTCCTATGTATCTTTGAAATTTTTAGTCTTACAAAACATCCCCCCCCCTTCTTTGTTTAATGACTTTAAGTTGAACTCTACTTATCTTTTATGATTATTCATGCTGGAAACCTTATGCTTCCAACCAGATCCACCCTCCACCCTTTTCTGTTCTCTGCCTCGAGATGAGGATTTGTACAGAATATGTACATCAAGAGATGCCCTTGCCTCCTGGCTTCTAGTTGGGTTAGGCCGACAGGAGCATTGGTAAGGGCATCCCAGGGAAGGAGGAGAATGAATTTGGGAGACCTAGTTTGTGGGCTCTGCTGTGTGAAGTTGCCATATGACTATAGGTTTTGACCAAAATCACAGCTTCTGTCAGATAGCCACTGACTTCTGGTAATAGCTTTCATCTTTTACCCACTGAGACCTGGGGTGGTAATAATATCCTGCTATAACCGGTGCTGGTTTTCCTAAACCCTACACATTCTTTGTAGTTGGTTTACTTTATTAAACTATCTTCAAATTATCCAAACTTGTATTGTTTTCAAGCTTGCTTTATTTCTGATATCTTTTTTACTTTTCTGTTTATTTTCTATTCTCCCGTGTCATTTTATTTTAACTATATCCCTAAAAATCAGCATTTATAGATTTTCCTTTTTGTTTATTCAAACTGAATGTTTAGTCCATATTTTTTAGAAGGGGTTTTAGTCCATATTTACTATGAAATCCCATATATGTCATTTTTAACATCTTATTTTTTGCTTTTTTCCTATTTGAATTTATTGATTTTTTTAAATTTATTGATTTATTTTGAGAGAGAGAGAGAGAGAGAGAGAGAGGCAGGCAGAGAGAGAGGGAGAAAAATCCCAAGCAGACTCCATGCTGTCAGCGCAGAGCCCAACGTAGGGCTTGAACTCACTAATTGTGAGATCATGACATGAGCCAAAATCAAGAGTTGGTACTTAACTGACTTAGCCATCAGGCACCCATGAATTTATTTACTTTTTTGACGTCTATGTAATTATGATGTTGACTTTGCCCCTTTAAAAAAATCTCTTTGTGGTTTGAAAGTTTTATGTTCCATTTATTCCCCCTCCCCCCATTTCTATAAAATATTTGACTTTCTGGTTCATTATTGTCATAAGGAATATTGATAACCTAATCTTCAAACAGATTTGACTTTGGCAGACTATTATTCTTCATCACTTCAGGACTGCAATTTTTTTATATCAGAAATTCTCTTCTAAATTATTATAAAGTTTAATCTACAATAAGCAACAAAAGTGAGAAGAATGTATATGATGTGTACAGTTGTGGGTGTGCTAGAAAAGATAGTCATTCCTTTTGATAAAAAGTTAAATGTAATTACTGCTGAACTTAATTGGTGATATTTACTATTGGATTTTTTTTTCTAGAATAAAAAAGGATGTGTTGGTGTCAGTTTGAAATTCTGTAGTCTTAGTTCCATTTTTTTCTTAATAAAAACTAGTACTTTAGAATAATTTTTCCAAAGTTTTTATTTAAGTTTCAGTTAATCTACAGTGCAATATTAGCTTCAGGTGTATAATATAGTGAGTCAACACTTTCATACATTACCCAGTGCTCATCACAGCAAGTGCTCTTCTTAATCTCCATCACCTATTTGACCCATCCCCCACCCACCTCCCCTCTGGTAACCATCAGTTTGTTCTCTTTAGTCAAGAGTCTGTTTCTAGGTTTGCCTCCCTCTCCTTTTTCCTCCCCTTTGCTCATTTTTTTCTTAAATTCTACATATGAGTGAACTCCTATGGTATTTTTCTTCCTCTGACTGACATTTTGCTTAGCATAGTACTGTCTAGTTTTATCCATGTCGTTGAAAATGGCAAGATTTACTTCTTTTTTATGGTTGAATAATATTCCCTTAAAAAGAAAAAAAATGAGCACCTATATGTGCCAAGTATTGTTCCCAGCACTTGAAATACAGCAGTAAACAAATGAAGAAAGGGAATAGATATCATGATTAATATTGGTTTATCCTTTATCTTTTAAAAATTAATACTGTTGTCAAAATTGTAAAGATTTATTACTATAAGTCTAAATCAGAGATTAAGTCATATATCTTTTAGCAGAAATAAGCATAAAATATTCTATGACCTAATAGAGCAAATTTTGAAAAAATGTGATGAATTACCTTGGCTATGGTATTTTCCAACTAATTAAAGATTTAGCAGAAAAGCTTTTGTTTAAAAAAAGAAGAATAATTTTTGACAACAGCCACTTTTTTAGTGGTGCTACAATTGCATTATAACATAGACTGTTTTTAAGATAATTTACAAGAGGGGTGCCTGGGTGGCTCAGTCGGTTAGGCATGCAACTTTGGCTTAGGTCATGATCTCACAGTTTGTGAGTTCAAGTCCCGTATCGGGCTCTGTGCTGGTGGCTCAGAGCCTGGAGCCTGCTTCAGATTCTGTATCTGTCACTCTTTCTCCCCCTCTCTCTATCTCTCTCAAAAATAAGTAAACATTAAAAATTGTTTTTTAAAAAGATTATAAAATAATGACAAGAATTATTTCATTCCTTAATTCACCATATATTTTTGTATGCATCCTGTGTACCAGGCATTAACATACATCAATGAAAAATTAGATAAAAATCCTTGCCCTAGAGCAACTTCTATTCATGGAGTGGAAGATGGTAAAAAATAATATGCGTGATGAATAAAATCATTCTTCTTTGGGTTATCTATCACACTATTTTGGACAATTTGTTTTAGGTCATGAATGAATCTTTTTGCTTTTCTTAGATCACATGTTATTTGATCTCTTCTGAGGTCTTCAGTATGGCTGAGCCACCTTCCCTTTCTATAAATTCTTATTCTCCTCCCTTCTGGGACTACAATAGCTGGCTTACTTCTTCTTTTTCTTCTTTTTTCTCTGTTTTCTTTTTTTTTTTTCTTTCAGAAATTTCTCTATCTTGTTCTGCCATTTAGTTGAGGTGTGTTTTTGGGTTTTTTTGTTTTTTTTGTTTTTCAGGCTAAAATTTTAGCTCTTGTCTTTCTAGACAGTGTCAGAGATCTCATTTATTCTCATTTAAATGATTATTTCTACAAAAGTTTTCTAATCTCATGTTGCCAAATCTCGACTAGCTATTTCTTTATTGGCTGATCATTTTCTCCTCCAAAATTGCTGTTTTTGCTGGTCCCCTCACCTCATTTTGGCAATTCAATTCTTATTCTTTCCTTCAGCAAAGCTCATTGTAATGCAATGCTAACAAATGTGATAATAATAATAAATAATAATTATTCTACATGTCAAGCACTGTTCTAAAGCACTTTACATTTAACAACTCAAAAACTCCTCACAAAACCCTGTGAGTCAGTTAAACTTAGTTTTAGCATTTTACAGGTATGAAAAACTACATACAGAAAGATGAAAATGTTTCTAAATGGTTGGTCTCCCTGAATCTACAGCTTCTATTGTCTTTATGCAAACCAGCTACAAAACAGTCACTAAATCAATATTTCTAAAATTTTTTATCATGTTAAACCTTCACTTAAATTGTTGAATGTTTGTACATTGTGTATTTACTCATAATAATAATGTTTATCATTTGTTGAGTATTTACTCTATGTGCAGGACTAATCTAAGCTCATAGGCCAGTGTTGAAATATACATATATTAGCAAGTGCTTTTTATTTTTTTATTTTTTGGTTTAAGTAAACATTTTATTTTAGAATGGTTTTAGATTTACAGAAAAGTTGCAAAAATAGTACAGTGAGTTCCCGAATTCCCTACACCTGTTTTCCCCTATTGTTAACATCTTACTTGTTTGTCATACTAATGAATGACATGACATGACTAATGAATGACTAATGAATAATGAACTGTGGTACATTACTATTAATTAAACTCCATCTTTTATTATTAGTATTCTTATTTTTAACTAAACTCCATAAGATTTTATTCGCTTTTCTGTAAATCCCCTTTTATGTTCCAAATTTTTCATATGGAAAAAATAAATATGGAAAATATACTTTGTGGGGCACCTGGGTGGCTCAGTCGGTTAAGCGTCCGACTTCAGCTCAGGTCACGATCTCACGGTCCGTGAGTTTGAGCCCCGCGTCCGGCTCTGGGCTGATGGCTCAGAGCCTGGAGCCTGCTTCCGATTCTGTGTCTCCCTCTCTCTCTGCCTCTCTCCCGTTCATGCTCTGTCTCTCTCTGTCTCAAAAATAAATAAAAACGTTAAAAAATTAAAAAAAAATGAAAATATACTTTGTTTTAATGCCTAATTTACTGTTAGGAAACCCAGTTTTTCATCAGGGTTCCCCCCAAAATACTTCTGTAATCTTAAGGGCAGTTTAAAGCCTGCACATTTATCTAGTTGTCACATCTGCTGTCTTTGAGCCCACCTCATCATGAGTTCCTCTCATGGCTGCCCCTTGTCATTTAACCACAAGCCAAGATTTCCACAATATTTTCTTAGATTCTGGCTTACCTCGCATTGTAGAAACCAACTCATCTGCCCCTACTCTGAAGAAAAAGCATCTCAAAAATTGTCCATTGTGAATGGCTTATTCCTGCTGGGACCTACGAAGAGTAAAACAACTGTTATGGTAATGGAATAAAGCTTGAATATTGAATGATTTTCAGATCTTCAATACATTTTTGAAATCTTCCTCTTTCTATTTACCCATTTTCCAGATCACCAAATCTTTATTCTTTATAAAGATTCTTTATAAAGATCACCAATCTTTATTCTTTTGCAATATCCTTGGATATATCCATCCTTGTCTTTTCTTTTAATTTTTAAATCATTAAAGAGAAATATACACATACATTTGTATTTACTAATTATAACTTGAGAGTATAAATTTATATTTTGAAGAGTACTATTTAAGTTTTATAAATACAAATTAAATCTTATTTATAAATGAAGATTATAAGTTCATGTATATGTGTGTGCATATTTTTTCTACATTTCTTAAATGCACACTTAGTGAAATATGTATACATACTCAATTTCCAGATTCATGTTTGAGTCTGCTACTAAGCGCACTGAGCAATTTTTTCAAACCAGTTTTCAGCTTAGTATGGTTCTGATATATGAACAGTCCACTGTGAGTTTGTGGATATCTAAATGTTGCTATGTGTTCTAATCAGATACAATCTTTACATGTAAAGGTATCCATGCTCATTATTGAACAGCATGGTAATTAGGCATGAATTGTAAGTAGTAGACGTCAATGACTAGATTTGGTATTATCTTAGTTTTTCTTTTAATAGTTTCCAAGAAATAAGCCATGGTTTAATAAGTATATCTCCCACATTTTCAGGATTTAACATGTTTTGCACTTATAGAGCAACTTTCCCATGCTTACCTTCTTTATTATCATTGGTAAACTGGGTACCAGTGAAATGATGGAACTTCAACAATGAACAGCATTGCCATTTATTACACTTGTGGCTTCCTTTGAAGGAATTGGATATAAAAGACTAGAACAAGGTTAAGTTCACAGTTTTGGAGTAACAGCCACTAGGAAATGGTATGACATAAGGAAATGTAAATGATCTTTTTATGCAGGTATTACATTTTAGGATCCTTTCATTGTATGTGAAGTGAGTTTAGACAAAAATTCTTTGAACATAACAGTGCCTTTTTTTTTTGCTTTGCCACAATATGGCTTCTGTGTAACCTTGAGGAGATCTATATTGATCTAATGGAAAAGAATTCGTTTGAAATATACATTTATTGAGAGTTGACATGCTTGGTAAGAGTGTGAAGTCTTTAAAACAAGTTTATATTCAGTTTAACCAAAATGACAGGAGTTAGTTTTATGTGTTTGTGTGGTTTCCGTGGTCAAGACACAAAGCTGTCCTAGAACGTATCTAAATGCTAGGTTCTGTCCTTGTGGGACAGACCTGGGGTCTGGTTAGACCTCTCTGGTTATTTTAAAACACAATGGTTTTGTGGGGAGGAGAGCACAAAAGGTCCTTCAGTTCTTCATGTCCTCTCTCAGAAGAGGAAACATTGCCATGGTTTCTGCCAGGTTGTAGGGTTTTGACTGAGACGTATTCGTTAGTGAGTGGGGTCACTGAGGGTTAAGAAACATCCACTCTTCCCTTCCCTTACTTTTCCTCCCTGTTTCTGTCTTTTCTCCTTTCTTTTCCTTCTGTTCTGCTCCCCACTCCCCTGAACTATGTTCATTCATTATACTGATTTAAGGCTTTCCTTGGTGCCAGGAAACCTCTTTCTTTTCATTTCAGTTTGCTGATCTCTGTTTTGTCCTTATAACATTGGGACGAATGATCCTTCCAGGATTTAGATGGAGAATGGATGGAGCTGGTTGGAAGGTGGAGGGCTCTTCTTACATGTATCCCAACCCAGATTTTCCAGAGTTCTGTACATTGAGAACTGTGGGCTAGTCCTACTATTATAAAAGTTGATTCCCATTTTGAAATTGTGTCCCGCTTGTAGCTCCACCCGTGGCACATTGTGAGGACACGTAATGGGTAGTTCTAGCTTTTAACATTCCTGAATATAATCTCATCAAATTTCTGCAAAATTTCACCTCAGTTCAGTGGGATGATTCAATTTGCTTCCAAGGCCCTGAGAGGAAGACTGTGGGTATTGAGAGGAGCATTTCACTGTGTTCAGGTTCTATGTTATCTTTCTAACTTATGCTTAGTATCTCTGCCTTGTGGGGAAAGCCCAGGTGGAGACTCTGAGAACAGACTTGTCATGGCACCTCCCTCTCTTATTTTGTTACCCTGAGAATGCCATTCCTCCCACCAAGGAGAAGTGCGATTGCTTACATATGCCATCTGCTTACAAACCCCTGTGAGCTGAAATTCTTCCCCTAAAGGTTTATGTAAGCCCCCTGTGAACTCAAACTACTATGTTTTGCTCAGCTCAAATAAACATCGAAAAAGTATCTAAGCATTTGAACTTATAATAACATATTTATCCCAACACATGAGGCTACTCATCATTGGTGTATGTGTAATATATAATTGCAGCATGCAGAAAACAAACAGCTCTCGATCAGAGAAGTCTCTGGATCCCATGGGGCACTAATCATCTACCAAAAATAGAGATGGTTGGGGAAAATAACTTATAATTGCATTGGCAATCCACTATTAAAGTATAATTTCATGTTGTTTTCATTTCTAGCAAATAAATAAAAAAAAACTGATTTGAAAAAATTGCTTATTGCACTTAGTAGCAGACTCAAACATGAATCTGGAAATTGAGTGTGTATACATATTTTATTAAGTGTGCATTTAAGAAATGTAGAAAAAATAGGGGCGTCTGAGTGACTCAGTCAGTTAAGCCTCCAACTTCAGCTCAGGTCATGATCTCACGGTTCGTGGGTTTGAACCCCGTATCGGGCTACATGCTGACAGCTCAGAGCCTGGAGCCTGCTTCTGGGATTCTGTGTCTCCCTCTCTCTGCCTCTCCCCGCTCCTCTCTTTCTCTCTCTCTCAAAAATAAATAAAACATGAAAAAAAAAGAAATATAGAAAAAATATTCACATACACATATACATGAACTTGTCCTCTTAGTTTATAAATAAAATTTAATTTGTACATATAAAACTTAAATTGTACTCTTTAAAATATAAATTTATACACGTTATAATTAAAAATTATAAATATATGTGTATATCTATCTTTAATGGTTTAAAACTACTTACACTTATGAAGACCTAGTCTTACTATTGTTCTCAAGATGGAAGAATTGCATTTTCATTATATCTGTATATATGAAGCATGAGGCTGCAGGTCACTCAGCAAAGCTGAACCTGAAATTACTTGACAGCAATTGTACTTGGAATTATTTGAACCAAAGAATTTATGTTAACAGAAATCACATAGGCTTAATCATGGAAAAATGAAAATGATATTATAAGGCAGAGAAAATAAAAGAAGCTAAAGACATAAAGACAATGGGTGACCAGTGCCCATCAGTGAATGTGTTGTTCATGGATTCCCCCCCTTGCTGGTATTTCACTGAAATATGTTCATGAAATGGGTCAGGGCTATAGCCTGATAGTGAATTATCTCTCATCCCTACGATATTATCCATGTAATCCTGAATACCCAAAGCAACCTTGAAAAAGCAAAGCAAAGCTGGAGGGATCACAATTCTGGACATCAAGTTATAGTACAAAACTTGAGTCATGAAGACAGTATGGTACTGCAGAGAAACAGACACATGGATCAATGGAACAGAATAGAAAACCCAGAAATGAACCCACAACTATATGGTCAATTAATCTTCAGCAAAGCAGATAAGATATCCAATGGAAAAAAAGTCTCTTTGAGAAATAGTATTGGGAAAACTGGACAGAAACATGCAGAAGAATGAAACTGGACCACTTTCTTAAACAATACATAAAAATAAATTCAAAATGGGTGAAAGACCTAAATGTGAGACTTGAAACCATAAAAGTCCTTAGAGGAGAATCCAGGCCATACTTCTTTGACATTGGCTATAGCAGCTTCTTGATATCTCTCCTGAGGCAAGGGAAACAAAACCAAAAATAAATGAATGAGATTTCACCAAAATAAAATGTTCTGCACTGCAAAGGAAACAATCAACAAAACTTAAAGACAACTTATAGAATGGAGAAGATATTTGCAAATGGCATCTGATAAGGGGTTAACATCCAAAATCTATAAAGAACTTATCAAACTGAATACACAAAAGCCAAATAATCAGTTAAAAGATGGACAGAGGACTTGAATAGACATTTTTCCAAAGATGACATACACATGGCCAACAGACACATGAAAAAATGCTCAACAGCACTCAACATCAGGGAAATACAAATCAAAACTACAATGATATATCATCTCACACCTATCACAATGGCTAAAATTAACAACTCAGGAAACAATAAATGTTTGTAAGGATGTGGACAAAGGGTAACTCTCTTACACTATTGGTGATAAAGCAAACTGGTACAGCTATGCTGGAAAACAGTATGGAGGATCCTGAAAAGGTTAAAAATAGAACTACCCTACAATCCAGCACTACTAGATATTTACCCAAAGGACACAAAAGTACTTATTCTAGGGGTTACATGCACCCTGATGTTTATAGCAGCATTATCTACAATAGCCAAATTTTGGAAAGAGGGCAAATGTCCATGAACCAATGAATGGATAAGGAAGATGGGGTGTATATATGCCATGGAATATTACTCCACCATCAAAAAGAATGAAATCTTGCCATTTGCAATGACATGGATGGAGCTAGAAAGTATTATGCTAAGTGAAATAAGTCAGTCAGAGAAAGAAAACTACCATATGATTTCATTCACATGTGGAATTTAATAAACAAAACAAATGATCATAGATGGAAAAAAAAGAAAGGAAAATCAAGCACAAACAAACTCTATAAAGAACAAACTGATGGTAGCCAGAGAAGAGTTTGGTGGGGAGGATGGGTAAAATAGGTAATGGGGATTAAAGAGGGCACTTATTGTGATGAGCACCAGGCGTTATATGTAACTGTTGAATCACTCAGTTATACACTTGAAACTAATGTGATACCATATGTTAACTGGAACTTAACTGGAATTTAAATAAAAACTTAAAAAAATATTATCTATGTAAATCTCATTTAAAATCATTCACTTATAGGCTAGATGTAAATATGATATTATCTATGTAAATCTCATTTAAACCATTCACCTATAGGCTAGATGTAAATATGAACAAAAAATACAAAGTAAGTCACTTGTTACCACAACAGAATGAAAGGCATCACACAAAATTAAAATAGTAGCTATAGTAATAGATAATTGGGAATCAAACTTTATTCTCCAACGTGAAGATAGGAGGCAAGAGCACCTTCCAAGTGTTTTTTGTGGGGACAGGATATTTGGTTTAGGCATGGCCAGCAATAAGTCTCCTTCTCCAGTGTCACCAGAGAGGTTTATGGTACCTTTTTTTGCTAAACCAAACTGAGTGGAGTCTTTACCCTTGAAATGTATAAGGCAGACTTTCCAGTTGTTGATTGAACTTTTAGGAAAACACATTCTCCTGAAGCATCCACCTGTAGCAGGAGGTTAAATACGGTTGACCCATAGGTCAAGGAAAAGATTTAAAAAATGACCCCAAGAATTTCCCATCAGAAAAAAGTAAGATTTTGAGCATAACTTGCATCGTATATTGGTTTGATTTACTAGGAAAAAAAAAAAAGATTCCCAGGAGTGTAGCCTTTTGAATTTAGTTTGCTTGTCAACTGGCAGGGGTGGTGACTATTAGGCAATAAGGTTTTATTGATGAACTGAGCAGAACTACCAATGGCTGGTACCTTTGTAAGGTGGGTTACTAAAATGAACATTGCTTTATGGGCGACAATAAATCCGTTAGTCTATAGTTAGAGATGGAAAATATGGAGGAAACCCCACAGAAGTCCAAGTAGGGGAAGAGAAAAATCTAAGACAGCTAGTTGTGTGGGTTTTACATAACATATAACCTTTTTAAATAAAGTGATCTGCATTGGCTCGTGTAGACTGTGGGAAGGCTTGGCGAGAAATGCTTTTGGGTATATTCAAGTCTGTATAAATGACTCCCAATGTGTCATCTGAAAGCTGTTAGGATTGAAAAAGGCACTGGAACCAATTCTTTCTTTTGTCTCCAGGAGGATTTGAACAGCCCACTCTCCTGGACTCAGAGAGAAGTTTTTTCACACCTCTTCCAAAGACACTGGTGCCGGAAGCATGCTCTGGGCCATATGTAAGAAACAGCTAGTGCAAAGATAGCCTTGCCGGTGTATTCCCTACGGCCTTTAAAGGGCAGAGGTAAACTGATGCAGCATCCTTATACCCACTCACACTTTGTAGCCTTTCTGCCATGTATTGTGCCACATTTTAGGATTATGCTCACAGAGGTTAAGGACATCTTTGAACCAAACAAAGTCTCATTACATAGGGAATGATGTCCTCAATATCTTAAATGGGGCTAAGCTTACTCTAAAGCTCAAATGAAATAATAAAAACATTTCAAATCTTGTAAAGTGCTAAATATAAAATATTATAACACTGCTTTGTGAAATGAGTCTCGCCTTTAGCCAGTAAAAATCTACATGTTCCAGTTTTATCAAATCCTCAGCAATCCTCCTCGTATCAGACCTATCTCATTGCAAGACACTTGACTGGTTTTGTAGTTGTTCGAAGACTTCCACCGTTTACTGAATATGCCAGGTGGGGGCCCGTATCCTTGGGCCACCAAACTGTATACAGATGAAAATTATTTGGTATGGTGGTATGGTTCTTTAAACCCAACTAAGCTGTGCAGAATGGAACCGTAATGCTCTGAAACAGGGACGCTAAGAGGGAGCAAGGGGCTGTTGGGGAAAATAGGTTACTAACCGTTAAAATACTTTGATGAATAGGACCAACCTCGCACTGTTTCAGGAAACAGAGACAACAACCAAAATCAGCCCAGAGGCTGGCACTCAACTGTTTGTGTTCCCGGAAGTTCACCCCACTAAGAAAGTGAATGGCTGCATTCTCACCTGCAGAAAACTCTGGGTGGTCTGGAAGCCTAGCATTACATGTAGAGCTTTACAACAATTAGCCAGGAGGCAACAAAAGTCTGAATGGATGTGTATTTCACCAATTTTATATGAACAGTTCCACATCAGATGCTTCTTGCAGAATGTATTTCTAGTTTCTTTTTTAAAATGTCAGAGTTTTGTGTGTCTTTAACTTTATAACCTCTCTTCCATTAAATATCCTATAATGACCTTCACAGAAAAAAATAAACAAACAAGCACATTTTTAAGGTTTTTGATACACCTGGATTTACTTTTCAGAAAGGTTATATTCCCACAAGCTCAGTTTAAGATTTCCTTGCACTTTCACCAATATTGAATATTATCCTTTTAAAAGTTGCCCATTCAATAGGTGAAAATGACAACCACATATCTTTATTAACTTATATTTATTCAGTTGGGAATTCAATATTTATGTAATCTGAACTAATTTTAAGACTTCAGTAGAAAAATTCATAACTCTCAGGCTCAGTGACAACCTGTTGTCAGTACATTAATTTTTAATCCAGACTATTACATTTAAATGTCACTTATCATCAACAATAATGTGTCATATTTATTGAATGTTGAGTCTGTGCAACATGCTCTGGTAAGGGCCTTCAGACATCACACATAAATCTCCCTATTCATTTTCCAGCCATTTGCCTACTTCTCAACTTCCCTTGACAGTCAAACTTACCAAGGGTCCATACTTACGGCCTCCACTTTGTCACCCTCCCCCAATTTTTTCCTCAATCCACTTGAATACCGGTTCTGTCTGCCATTTCACTGAGCTTTAAGGACACAATCTTCTTATCACCTAATTAAAATATCATTTTATATTTCCAGTCTTTCTACATACCTCAGCAGGGATCCACACAGTTGAACTGTTGTTAATACAAGATATAAATGGGTGTGTCACTTTTTCCTTTGGCTTCTGTGACACGACAATTTTCTGGTTTGTCTCCTACCTCCCTGGCAGCTTTTTCACTCTATTCTCTGTGGATTCTTTACCCTGTCATCCAGTCAAGATGGGAATGCCCTAGAGATTCATTCTGGGTTCTCTTCTTGCCATCTCTATTTTCTTTCTTGGGGATTTCTTCATAGAATGTGAACTCCGTAATAGCAAGGATTTTCATCTGAAATTTTTTCAGTGTTGTATTCCTAACACTTAGAACAGTACCTGGTTCATATTAAGCGCTTAAAAAATGCTTATTTGATAAATGAATTAATGAATGACTCTAGGCTCAAAGTGTAAGTATCATTTACATGTTGAAAACTTTCAAAGTATAACCTCCTGCTGGACTTCTTCAGCCTGCAGACTCCAGATCTGTGATTCTGATCACCTCCCATGTCTCCCCAGGCAGGTTTACAAGGGATCTCCAATTTATCAAGTCTGAAGCACAACTCTTTTTTTTTTTTTAACATTTTCTTTCATTTTATATATATATATATATATATATATATATATTTCAATATATGAAGTGTATTGTCAAATTGGTTTCCATACAACACCCAGTGCTCATCCCGGAAGGTGCCCTCCTCAATACCCATCACCCACCCTCCCCTCCCTCCCACCCCCCATCAGCCCTCAGTTTGTTCTCAGTTTTTAAGAGTCTCTTATACTTTGGCTCTCTTCCACTCTAACCTCTTTTGAAGCACAACTCTTAATGACTCCAACCTGTTTGTCTTCAGCCTTCCTCCTCTCATGACATAGTTACTTCAGTGAAAACTTAGTATTTGTCCTTGATTCCCTAGCCCAACTTTTAATCCATCAGAAAGTCCCTTTAGCACTATTTCCAATGTATCTTGAATATGTCCGTCTTGCTTCATCTTTACTGCTACCCACCTGGTGAAGCTGTCCACCCTCACCTCTCATCTGACCTAGTACAACAGACTCCTCACTGTGCACCCTCACACTTATCTCTCTGTGCTAATCCACATAGAAGTCCAACATAGTGTTTTATTTTTTTTTATTGTTATTTATTTGAGAGAGAGAGAGAGACAGAGAGAGACAGAGAGACAGAGAGACAGAGACAGAGAAGGGCAGAGAGAGAGGGAGACATGGAATCCAAAGCAGGCTCCAGGCTCCGAGCTGTCAGCACAGAGCCCAACACGGAACTTGAACTCATTAACCATGAGATTATGACTTGAGCCAAAGTTGGTGCTTAACCAACTGAGCCACCAGGCGCTCCATAACAGAGTGTTTTCAAAATGTCATCTCATTCTTCTGCTTAGAACTTTCTAATGACTTCTCATTACTCTGACTTTACAATCTAAACTTACCAAGACCTGTGAGATTTGAATCATCCTTAGTATCAACTCAGGATGTAAACTGGGTCACAGAGTATGTCAATGTCTGCAATGTTGAGAAGTATGCTGTTTTTAGGTGGAAGGTAGTAACTTCCCTCCACAATAGCCAAGGACTAGCTAATCAGATCTTTTAGTTCCAGATTTTATTTACTGAAAGCTGATGCTTTGTGGAAAGGAGGACAGAGGATATTTCACAGCTGCTAAGATGGGTACTAAAGGAATACTTTTTGTAAATGAATACTGTTAAGACAGTAGTACATAAAGGAATTGCTTAAAGTAAATATTGTGTTTATACTTAAAGTAACAAAATAGTCATGAAAACTGCAACGTCAGAAATGACCACAGGCTGTTGCTATTTACCCACAATTTGGGGAATAAGTAGCATTTCTTATTGTACAGGAATTATTTCTTTTATAGACTGTCACTACATTAGGTATATTGAGTAATTTATTATGCTTGTTATAAATTATATGTATATGTATTATGTATATGAATGTATGTATAAACACACATATCTCAACACTTTGGCTCTATTCCATCATTTTTTTTTGTTTACCTGTGGAGAATAAAACTCTTTATTTTATTATTATTATTACTATTTTTTTGTTGAGAGACAGAGGGGCAGTGAGAGAGGGAGAAAGAGAATCTCAAGCACGCTCCATGCCCAGCACAGAGTCCAAAACGGGGCTTGATCTCACAACTCTGAGATCATGACCTAAGTTGAAATCAAGAGTCAGACACTTAACCGACTGAGCCACCCAGGTACTCCAGAACTCTTTATTTTAATGTGAAGGTATGCTAGAAGAAAATACCATAGAATATATATTATATTATATTATATTATATTATATTATATTATATTTACATTATATTAAATGTAAATATAATTTATTTACATAAATATCATATATGTTATAAATATATTTATATAACATATATAAATAAATTATATATTTATCATTATTGATAAAATATATAAAAATATGTAATATTTTCTTTTAAACTTCACAGTTAGACATGTAGGTATTTTATAAACTCTTAAAAATTTTCAGAAAAAAACATAAGCATATTATTTTCACAGGTATATATGTTCACAATCGTACATATCTTTATGATATATTTGTAAGATATCTCAAATCCTGGCATTTCTGGTTGTATCTTACTGTCATTTGCCTTGTTATTAAATGATAGACCCCTATTCACATTTAAATTGTCAATCTCTTCAAACATGTCTAGCTTATTGTCTCCAGCATTCTTTTAGATTTTAACATATTTGTGACAAAGAACTAAAGATTTAAAGAAATTAACTAATCAATTCGCTAATCAAGCCTGTCCACTTCACATTTTATAGAGATAAATTAGCATACTATTTTAGAATTCTGTATCATCTGTTTTCGATCTCTAATATTAATATGGAAACTGAACTTCCTTTTGTACTTAATATTTTTCATCTAGCAGCACCCAGCTATAAAAGGATTTTAAAAGAAAAACTTTGTTTGTTGTTAATTTAAATGACTTTGAAAATCAATCCCTTAATTTCCCGTGATATATGATAATTGTCTAGTCTTTTGTCATCTTTAGTTAAAAAGTACACTTTAAGATATTCTGTCATTACTTCTATACCAACTCACAAGATTGCATGCCCCTTAATCATTAAAAGAAAATAAATTACAATATTACTATTCTTTAAAAATATGGGAACATCGGGGCACCTGGGAGGCTCAGTTTGTTGAGCAACCCCCTCTTGATTTTGGCTCAGGTCATGATCTCACAGTTGGTGGGATGGAGCCCCACATCAGGCTCTTTGCTGACACCTGGGTCCTGCTTGGGATTCCCTCCCCCCCACTCTCTCTGCCCCTCCTCTGCCTCAAAATAAATAAACTTAAAAAAAATGGAAACATCTACTGCCAGTGTGTAATGTACAGGCTAAATTTCAGGAATTGGGATGATGAATTGAACTCCATATTAAATGTTATAAAATCTACCTAGGGGTTCTTCTGTAGAAGGCTCATAAAGTAGTATGTGGTGAATGCCAAGGCTTAAATTCCTTGGCCTGAAGTAAAACATTAAAAAAATCTCTCATGGGTATGAGTTTTAAAATTGTTATCAAGTTATTTCCCTTTCTGACCATTTTCATGTTTAGTTGACAAACAAACTCAAGTGAATGATAATCATATATCCTGAAGAAAAAACCTCATGATCTTTAATTGTATGAGAATTAATGTAAAGTATAGGCTTATTACTGTTTAAGAATTTCTTTTTTTAATTTTTTTAAGTTTATTTATTTTGAGAGAGAGAGAGAAAGAGAGAGAGATCATGAGTGGGGTAGTGGCAGAGAGAGAGGGAGACAGAATTCCAAACAGGCTCTGAGCTGACACAGAGCAGAGCCTGATGTAGGGAACCCATGAACTATGAGATCATTACCTGAGCTGAAATCAAGAGTCAGACCCTTAACCAACTGAGCCAAGAATTTCTTAATTATAGTACTATATTCACTTCCCCTCAAAAGTTAAAAAATCTTTAAATTTGAATATTTTTAAGAAACATAAAAGTATAAAGAATTACAAAGCAATAACTTGTGTTTCCACTACCAAGACTTATACCGACTTTTTAAATTCTCAGAATGAATAGGTATTACAAGAAAGTAAATTCAGAAATTCTTTTTTTATGATAATGGACAATTATCTTTACAAGGCTAGATTAAAAAATCTAATATACAGAAATGACTACTATTTAGTTAACTAGACAAGCTTGAGTGATTAATAAAACACAGAGTTTAAAAAGAAGAGGTATATTTAGAAAGAATTTTGGAAATAAATATTTGCTTATTCCTTTTCAATCTTTGAGACTTTAATTTAGATTTATTTTAAATTTGAAAGCATAAAGATCAAAATAGAGATAGGTGTTGCTCTTCCTTTATGGGTATTATTAGAACATGTAGTAGACTGGTGAATGAATGTTTGTTATGTGTGCAAAGACTTATGATTAGCAGTATCCCTTCATAAATGCATATATCACTTGGTTTACAAAAAAGAAGCTAATATGTTATTCTACCCTAGACCCTAGAGACTAAGTGATCTGTTAAGATAGTTGATTACCCCAGAATCTAAGTTGTTGCCCAAATTATGAGAATGATGATTTTCTAAAAATAAGGGTTTAGGATAAATCTCACCAGAGAGACAAAACTCATGCAAAAGGTATTTTTTTCTATATTATTTATAATACAATATTTCCCCAAATTATGTAATTAGCAAAATATATTTTTTTCTGATAAAATTATTAGGCGATATTTTTTTAATATTTTTAGTGTCTCAGGAAAATTATTTCTGAAAAGTCATATAATCCATGTAGGTGTATCACAATGCTTATAGATTTATAGCTATGGATCTATAAATTATTAATGAAATTCTACATATCAAATTCTAGCTTAAAAATTACTCTTGTATCATGAGTTTCTTGATTCCCCAGTCAGAATTTCTGTGTTTCCTGTTCATTTGCATTGCTAAACTTTATTTTGTGCAAGCACTAAGTACCCTGCATCTATTAACTAATAGGCTTAACACCTTCTGAAGTCTATCTAATTGTTATCCCCTTTTACAGATGAGGATATTGAGAGGGGGTGAATAATTTGCCAGGATTATAGACCCAGACAGTCTAGCTCTGGTGCTGGCACTCCTAACTGCTATGCCATATTACTACCAGTACTATATTTCATTATTTCATTATTTATTTATTTATTTATTTATGAGAGAGACAGAGAGAGAGAGAGAGAGAGCACGCAGCTGGGGGGAGGCAGAGAGAGAGAGGGACAGAGGATCTGAAGCAGGCTGTGCTGACAGCAGAGAGCCCGATGGAGGGCTTAAACTCACAAACTGTGAGATCATGACTTCAGCTGAAATTGGATATTCAACTGACTAAGCCACCCAGGCATCCCCCTAATTTAATTTTTTAAAGTTTATTTATTTATTTTGAGAGACAGAGAAAGAGACAGAGAGAGAGACAGAGAGAGAAAGAGAGAGAGAATGAGTGGGGGAGGGGCAGAGAGAGATGGGGGGAGAGAGAGAATCCCAAGCAGGCTCTGTGTTCTCAGGTGGAGCCGGGCACAGGGCTTGAATTCACAAACTGTGAGATCATAACCTGAGCCAAAATCAAGAGTTGGACACTTAACTAAGTCACCCTGGTGTCCCTATTTCCTAATTTAAAAATGAAGTCAACCTTGTCATGTATATCAAGTAGGGAAAATCATATTGAATCATCCACTCAACAAATTCTTATGTCAATAGTCCTAACACACCAAAATCTATCTGTATTTACTGAAGAACTACTGTGTACAAGGCTTAAAGCTAGATTCTGGAAGGATACAAAAATACATGACCTTTGTCTTTAAATCCAGAAACCTTGATGGGAATGTGGATGTATTCACAGAGATATAAGCAAAATATCATGATAGCATAGAGAAAATTATGAAAACTCCAATATGAGGTAGGTAAAAGGAATGAGGAGAAAAAGAAAGCAATTAATATGAAGAGGGTCTGGTGTAGAAATTGAGGCAACATGCGTATTCGACACGAGTATTTTCTCAACACAAGAAGAACAACAAGAAATATAAAAAATTATGTTAATTCTCATTTACTTTTCAAAAGAGAAGAGGAAAACTGATTTATCTATCCATCTATCCCCTTCCTTTAATGCACTCACATAAATGCACAAAGATAATTATAAATCACAATTTTTTAAGATGACCCATGGGCTACAGCTTTTTAACTTAATTCACAGGACAGGAACAAGCTCCATAGCATGAAATAGACTGATTGGGCATTCCTGGTACATTTCTGGCATTAGGACTCTCCAGCCTATGGACTGCCTAGGACTCTCCACCCGATCTCAGCCTGTAGGGTACACCATTATTGGAAGTGCAGTGAAAGATATTAATGTGAAGAGTAGACCACAGCTACTTGTTCCTTTTTGTGGTTGAAGGAGGTGGTCTGTGGAAGCAATTAGTCTAGAGTTGATTAGTCCCTTTTCCTATTGTTTAGTTGATATGATGAGAGTAAATGAAATTTAAAAATTATCACTAAGGAGCCTTTTTGAATTCATGTTTGTGGTATTTACAGAGCTTCAGTATTAGCTCACCAACAACTAAAACGTTTTTTTTTTAACTTTAATTTTGAAAAAGACATTTAAAAAAATCACTTGCTTGCTTTCAGAATGGTTTTAGAGAAGCTTATTAAAATATGTGTCCACAAAAATGCTTTTAAAATAAAGAGACTTTTTTTAAATAGGTGGAAAACATACTATCACAGAAGGAAATACATTAACTGGTTAAATCCTACACTTAGCTTAGAGATTCCTGGCAGCTGATAACAAAGAAAGGAGGATGGATTTCATAACTCTTATTATCTTGGAAAATATATAGCTGCTTCTTCAAAGAATGAAATTTTTTGTTACCAATTAAAAAAAATTATATATAAAAGTCACTGAACAAAATATATATTGTTATATTTATTATTATAGTTTTATACGATTTTTCCTATATAGACTCTTGATAAAAATCAAGGGCATCATATCAAAATTTTAGTAATTTTTAAATTATTTGTAATAATTTTTGATGATTTTTGATAAATAATTTATAAATTATTTAGTATAAAATCTGTGACAGTGGTGAGGAACTTAGATTATGTGGTCCAAGTTTACTACTTTCTGATTTAACTTGCTGTGAGGTAATTCTCAATCTATTAGACAAATGATCCATACATGCTCCTCTAAATGTTCTCTTTGGGTATGTACTACTTTGAGCTTTTGTTTAGAAACTAGATTGGGAGGTATGTCCTCTCTCCTGAAAATTATGTTGCTAATAAAACACATTTTGAATACAGGTTCTGTATTAGGAATAAGTATGTTTAGCTCTCAGGTGTTTAGTGTGGTAGTATAAAATACAGTTGTAGAAACAAAATGCTAATGTTCAAATGCAAAATTTACTCTCTTTTTAGTGGTGGGACCTCAGTGCTTTAGCATCTTTTATAAAATGAGATTAATGATAGAAGAGGTTTAAGCAAGGATTAAATACATAGGTATTATGTACTTACTATTGTCTGAGAACGCTCTTATTGTCTCAGACAAGTGGCTGTTTCACATGCTGTTATGACCTTCAGGAAGTTAGACTGGATTCTGCTTATAGAGAAGAACTCCCTCCTGCACAAGGGTGAATTGAAAGATGCCATGTTGGTTAAGCGTCCGACTTCGGCTCAGGTCATGATCTCACAGTTCGTGAGTTCAAGCCCCGTGTTGGGCTCTGTGCTGACAGCTCAGAGCCTGGAGCCTGTTTCAGATTCTGTGTCTCCCTCTCTCTCTCTGACCGTCCCCTGTTCATGCTCTGTCTCTCTCTGTCTCAAAAGTAAATAAACGTTAAAAAAAAAAATTTTTTTAAAAAAGATGCCAATCCTCAAGGCTAGTCTTTTCCTTTAAGATGCAACTTTTGAGTTACTCAGATTCCTTAAGATGTATTTGAAAAGTGCATGGCAAGAATAATTTTACCCTTAAACTTTAAGAATAAGTCATCTACCTCAGATATGGTTTTATACCTTTGAAATGTTTGACCTTGAATTATACCAAAATTTCCAGCTAAACTAGCAAAAGTTAGTGGTTAAATCCATTTCTAGAAAATTAAATAAATGATGTACCAGACTGGATTATTGAATATTGCTATCATAAATTTTAGTTTAGTATAATTAATATCAGAAGTATTATTAGTTAGCAATAACAAGGCGAGAACTTATAAAATATAAAGATTTGAAAAGACAAAGCCTATACTATGACATTTCAGTAGGGCTGCTTAAAACATTTCATAATATAGGAATGGGTCTCATTATAGACATGGCTTAGGAGAGAAAATATGCAATACTGGACATAGGGGCCCAGTGGGGAACCCCAGTGAGTCAATGGGTCTTTCTCTTGCTTCTCACTGGACCGAACTGACCCCCAAACTCAGGAGCACATTAATTAATTAATTAAGAAGTATTGTCTCTGGTATATTTTTAATTTACTGATGTAATCTCCTATCTGTGGTCACCAGCTGTGATACCTAGAGTGACCTATGCAGAGTTATTATTAAGGAAAAAATAATGATTTCTTTCTACCAAAGTGCCTCTTTATTAAGCATGAGTTATTAGTACTTGCAGTGTTTTATCTGTCTTTAATCTGAGTCTAGGTCCACTATACCTAGAGCATATTGGAAAGGTATTCCCAAGCCCTAGGACCCAAAGGGCTTCAATAACTATTAGTTGAATTGGATTGAGAGGGATTAAAGAAGTAAACACTCCAAATCATCTATTTAAATCTTCCTTAAAAGTGATAGTTTGGTGTTTAAATACCAAGGGCTTTGGCTGGACGTCAACAGGAATGGCAGAGTAAGGATCTTCAAAAAGTTACTCCTACATAGAGGAATGAGAATATTTGCAAAATGGTCAAAATAACTTTTTCAGAACTCTGGAAATTACCTAAAGGCCTGCAGCAATCCAAGGAGCATTTATTCAAGAAAAATGGTTGAATCTTTGTAGGAATAGCAAGGTTTATGGTTTTATTTTAACTTGCTCCAATTCCACCCCCTACTCTCCAACTCTGCAGTAGTCTTGAAAAACCACAGTCCCTCAGTCACACTGAGAACAAGCAACTTAGCAGCCCCTGGAAGGGTCATGATGAGTTGAAGCTTTTTCAAAGCCCCATTCTCAGACAATTATCAGTAGACCTGTTGGTAGTTCTTTGGAAATCTCCACTTGTAGGGTTTGTATTTACTTGGCTCAACTCAGATCTCTCAGTGAAAACAGCTTTTTTTTTCCCTGGGAGGAAAGTATCAATTGAAATTGTTTGACATCACTTCTCTCTAAAGAAGCAATGATAGTTGGAGCAAACAGGAAGCTGAACCGAAATACACCAGGGAATTTGATGTCCACAGGGGACTTTGAAAATTTCCTACATATTTCAGGGAAGGTAGAAGGCCATGTATGAACAAAGCTCTGCACATGCCCAGGACAGTATGAATGCCTGGGAAAAACATGAGGAGGATTGACCTTAAGGCTCTGTGAAGTTGCGATAAGTACTAAAGCAGAGATGTAAGCTGACTACCTTGACATTGAAGGGATGCCCCAAATATCCACACAGAACAGCAAAGGCTGAGAAACATAACTGGTTTCAAGAATTTGAAGAAATCTCTGTCCAGTCATTAGCTAACTATTAAGCTAGCTGAGCAGTGACTTCAGTAACTACACCCAACAAAGAATACAAGCTTTCCAGAATAACCATTATTTCAGGAAAGTCACTAAATGAACAATTAGTAGCAGCAGTAATAATGAACCCTGGGGGAGAAAATCTGATTTCCAGGGTTTTCACACTGTATTAATTTAAAATCATGGGGCGCCTGGGTGGCGCAGTCGGTTAAGCATCCGACTTCAGCCAGGTCACGATCTCGCGGTCCGTGAGTTCGAGCCCCGCGTCAGGCTCTGGGCTGATGGCTCGGAGCCTGGAGCCTGTTTCCGATTCTGTGTCTCCCTCTCTCTCTGCCCCTCCCCCGTTCATGCTCTGTCTCTCTCTGTCCCAAAAATAAATAAACGTTGAAAAAAATAAATAAATAAAATAAAATGTTGTTTTGGTGGCACCTGGGTGGCTCAGTCAGTTAAGCATCTGACTTTGGCTCAGGTCATGGTCTCACGGTTTGTGAGTTCGAGCCCCACATTGGGCTCTGTGCAGAGCCTGGAGCCTGCTTCGGATTCTGTGTGTCCCTCTCTCTCTGCCCCACCCCTGCTTGTGCTGTGCCTCTCTCTGCCTCTCAAAAATGAATAAACATTAAAAAAATTTAAAAAAACATAAAAGTAAAATGCTTTTAGCAAAAATTTATGACACATATGAAAAAACAAGAAAATTTGACCCATACACAGGAATGAAAGCAGGCAATAGAAACTGCCCCTGAGAGAGTACAGATGTTGCACTTAGTGTACAAAGATTTATAAAATTTTTTTTTTAATGTTTATTTTTGACAGAGAGACAGAGCACGAGCAGGGGAGGGGCAGAGAGAGAGGGAGACACAGAATCCGAAGCAGGCTCCAGGCTCTGAGCCATCAGCACAGAGCCCGACGTGGGACTCGAACTCAGACTGCGAGATCATGACCTGAGCTGAAGTCAGACACTCAACCAACTGAGTCACCCAGGTTCCCCAACTGTACAAAGATTTTAGATCAGAAAACTAAAATATGTTCAAAGAACTAAAGGAAATTCTATTTAAAGAACTAAAAAAAAAATGTATTAGAATGGAGTAATTGGAATGTATAGGAGCAAAGTTTTTGTATACTATTGAAGTTTATTTGGTATTAATCTTAACTAGAATATTATAAATTAAGATATTAATTATAAAGACCAGCACAGCCACTAAAGAAAATAACTCAAAAATACATATTAAAACAAGTGATATTGAATTAAAATGATACACTAAAAAATATGTTTAACATGCAAGAAACCAATATTGGATGAATTAAAGAATGAAAAAAGACATAAGACATAGAAAATAATAAAATGGCATGTATAATCATAGCTTATCAGTAATTACATAAAGTATAAATGGATTAAATGCTCCAATAAAAAGGCAGAAATTGGCAGAATGAATTAAAAAACACAATCCACCTATATGCTGTGTATAAGAGACATACTTCAGAACCAAAGACACAATAGATTAAAAGTAAAAAGAATGTAAAATGATATACTGTGAAACATTTACCAAAGTAGAGCTGGAGTGACTATACTAATACCAGACGCAGTAGAATATTAGAAAAAAAATTGTTAATAGAGACAATGAAGGACATTTTATAATACTAAAAGGATCAATACATCAAGAAGATATAACAATTAAAAACATACATGCACCCAATGACAGAAGGCCAAAATACCTGAATCAAAAACTGAAAAAATTGAAGGGATAAGTAGATAATTCATCAACAAAAGTTGTAGACTTCAACAAAACAGTATCAGTAATGGATAGAATATATAGACAGGAATTCAACAAAGAATTAGAAGACTTTAAAAATGTTATAAGACAAATAGACTTAATAGACATTTATATAATACTTCACCCAGTAATGGCAGAATACACATTAATTCTACTGTACATGAAATCCTCTCCAAGATAGATTACATACTGGATCAACTTTCAGTCAAACTAAATAAACTGAAATCATGCTAAGTATGCTCTATGACCACAATGAGATGACATCTGAAATTAATAATAAAAAAATTGGGGATAAATTCACATTCATGTGAATTAAATTAAATTAAAAAACAAACTGAAAAACAAATGGGTCAAAGAAGAAATCACCAAAATATTAAATACTTTGAGATGAAAGAAAATGAAAATACAATATACCAAAACTTATGAGATACTGCTAAAGCAGAAAAACTCATAACTGTAAACATCTAAATTAAAAAGAACAAAAATCTCAAATTAATAATCTAAGTTTCTACCCTAAGAAACTAGAAAATGAGCTCTAAATCCAAAGCAAAAAGAAGGAAGAAAATACAGATTAGAGTAGAAATCAATGAATTTAGAGAATAGGGAAATAATAGAAAAAAATGATGAAACCAAAAGTTGGTTCTTTGAAAAGACTGACAAATTTGGAAATTTTTTGGTAGGCTGATGAAGAAAAAAAAGAGAAGATTCAAATTACTAAAATCAAGAATAAGAGAGAAGATACTACTATTGATACTACGGAAATAATAAGGATTATAAAGGAATACTGTGAACAATTGGCTGGAAACAGATTTTATAACGTATGTTAAATGGGAAAATTCCTAGAAAGTCAAAAACTACCTAAACTGAGTAGAAAAAAGGAGGAAGAAAGAAAGAAGGAAGGAAGGAAGGAAGGAAGGAAGGAAGGAAGGAAGGAAGAATACTGCATTACTACTACTACTTAACTCCTTGCAAAGGAAAGACCAGGCCCAGATGGCTTCACTGTGAGTTAAATCAAACATTTAAAGATGAATTAACACCAATTCTGTACAAACTCTTCTAAAAAATAGAAGAAAGAATACTTTCTAATTCCTTCTGAGTCTAGTATTAACCTGATACCAAAACCAAAGATACACAATAAAAACTACAGACCAATATTCTTTTTTTTTTTTTTTTTTTTTTTTTTTTTTTTTTTTTTTATGAAGTTTATTGACAAATTGGTTTCCATACAACACCCAGTGCTCATCCCAAAAGGTGCCCTCCTCAATACCCATCACCCACCCGCCCCTCCCTCCCACCCCCCATCAACCCTCAGTTTGTTCTCAGTTTTTAACAGTCTCTTATGCTTTGGCTCTCTCCCACTCTAACGTCTTTTTTTTTTTCTCCCTTCCCCTCCCCCATGGGTTCCTGTTGAGTTTCTCAGGATCCACATAAGAGTGAAACCATATGGTATCTGTCTTTCTCTGTATGGCTTATTTCACTTAGCATCACACTCTCCAGTTCCATCCACGTTGCTACAAAAGGCCATATTTCATTTTTTCTCATTGCCACGTAGTATTCCATTGTGTATATAAACCACAATTTCTTTATCCATTCATCAGTTGATGGACATTTAGGCTCTTTCCATAATTTGGCTATTGTTGAGAGTGCTGCTATGAACATTGGGGTACAAGTGCCCCTATGCATCAGTACTCCTGTATCCCTTGGGTAGATTCCTAGCAGTGCTATTGCTGGGTCATAGGGTAGGTCTATTTTTAATTTTCTGAGGAACCTCCACACTGTTTTCCAGAGCGGCTGCACCAATTTGCATTCCCACCAACAGTGCAAGAGGGTTCCCGTTTCTCCACATCCTCTCCAGCATCTATAGTCTCCTGATTTGTTCATTTTGGCCACTCTGACTGGCGTGAGGTGATACCTGAGTGTGGTTTTGATTTGTATTTCCCTGATAAGGAGCGACGCTGAACATCTTTTCATGTGCCTGTTGGCCATCTGGATGTCTTCTTTAGAGAAGTGTCTATTCATGTTTTCTGCCCATTTCTTCACTGGGTTATTTGTTTTTCGGGTGTGGAGTTTGGTGAGCTCTTTATAGATTTTAGATACTAGCCCTTTGTCCGATATGTCATTTGCAAATATCTTTTCCCATTCCGTTGGTTGTCTTTTAGTTTTGTTGGTTGTTTCCTTTGCTGTGCAGAAGCTTTTTATCTTCATAAGGTCCCAGTAATTCACTTTTGCTTTTAATTCCCTTGCCTTTGGGGATGTGTCGAGTAAGAGATTGCTACGGCTGAGGTCAGAGAGGTCTTTTCCTGCTTTCTCCTCTAAGGTTCTGATGGTTTCCTGTCTCACATTTAGGTCCTTTATCCATTTTGAGTTTATTTTTGTAAATGGTGTGAGAAAGTGGTCTAGTTTCAACCTTCTGCATGTTGCTGTCCAGTTCTCCCAGCACCATTTGTTAAAGAGGCTGTCTTTTTTCCATTGGATGTTCTTTCCTGCTTTGTCAAAGATGAGTTGGCCATATGTTTGTGGGTCTAGTTCTGGGGTTTCTATTCTATTCCATTGGTCTGTGTGTCTGTTTTTGTGCCAATACCATGCTGTCTTGATGATGACAGCTTTGTAGTAGAGGCTGAAGTCTGGGATTGTGATGCCTCCTGCTTTGGTCTTCTTCTTCAAAATTCCTTTGGCTATTCGGGGCCTTTTGTGGTTCCATATGAATTTTAGGATTGCTTGTTCTAGTTTCGAGAAGAATGCTGGTGCAATTTTGATTGGGATTGCATTGAATGTGTAGATAGCTTTGGGTAGTATTGACATTTTGACAATATTTATTTTTCCAATCCATGAGCAGGGAATGTCTTTCCATTTCTTTAAATCTTCTTCAATTACCTTCATAAGCTTTCTATAATTTTCAGCATACAGATCCTTTACATCTTTGGTTAGATTTATTCCTAGGTATTTTATGCTTTTTGGTGCAATTGTGAATGGGATCAGTTTCTTTATTTGTCTTTCTGTTGCTTCATTGTTAGTGTATAAGAATGCAACTGATTTCTGTACATTGATTTTGTATCCTGCAACTTTGCTGAATTCATGTATCAGTTCTAGCAGACTTTTGGTGGAGTCTATCGGATTTTCCATGTATAATATCATGTCATCTGCAAAAAGCGAAAGCTTGACTTCATCTTTGCCAATTTTGATGCCTTTGATTTCCTTTTGTTGTCTGATTGCTGATGCTAGAACTTCCAGCACTATGTTAAATAACAACGGTGAGAGTGGGCATCCCTGTCGTGTTCCTGATCTCAGGGAAAAAGCTCTCAGTTTTTCCCCGTTGAGGATGATGTTAGCTGTGGGCTTTTCATAAATGGCTTTTATGATCTTTAAGTATGTTCCTTCTATCCCGACTTTCTCAAGGGTTTTTATTAAGAAAGGGTGCTGGATTTTATCAAAGGCCTTTTCTGCATCGATTGACAGGATCATATGGTTCTTCTCTTTTTTTTTGTTAATGTGATGTATCACGTTGATTGATTTGCGAATGTTGAACCAGCCCTGCATCCCAGGAATGAATCCCACTTGATCATGGTGAATAATTCTTTTTATATGCTGTTGAATTCGATTTGCTAGTATCTTATTGAGAATTTTGGCATCCATATTCATCAGGGATATTGGCCTGTAGTTCTCTTTTTTTACTGGGTCTCTGTCTGGTTTAGGAATCAAAGTAATACTGGCTTCATAGAATGAGTCTGGAAGTTTTCCTTCCCTTTCTATTTCTTGGAATAGCTTGAGAAGGATAGGTATTATCTCTGCTTTAAACGTCTGGTAGAACTCCCCTGGGAAGCCATCTGGTCCTGGACTCTTATTTGTTGGGAGATTTTTGATAACCGATTCAATTTCTTCGCTGGTTATGGGTCTGTTCAAGCTTTCTATTTCCTCCTGATTGAGTTTTGGAAGAGTGTGGGTGTTCAGGAATTTGTCCATTTCTTCC
Source organism: Lynx rufus (assembly GCF_022079265.1). Classification (NCBI taxonomy): domain Eukaryota; kingdom Metazoa; phylum Chordata; class Mammalia; order Carnivora; family Felidae; genus Lynx; species Lynx rufus. The sequence goes on along the minus strand of NW_025814827.1, from coordinate 50,960,756 downwards.
AGGTTGTCCAATTTGTTGGCATATAATTTTTCATAATATTCCCTGATAATTGTTTGTATCTCTGAGGGATTGGTTGTAATAATTCCATTTTCATTCATGATTTTATCTATTTGGGTCATCTCCCTTTTCTTTTTGAGAAGCCTGGCTAGAGGTTTGTCAATTTTGTTTATTTTTTCAAAAAACCAACTCTTGGTTTCGTTGATCTGCTCTACAGTTTTTTTAGATTCTATATTGTTTATTTCTGCTCTGATCTTTATTATTTCTCTTCTTCTGCTGGGTTTAGGCTGCCTTTGCTGTTCTGCTTCTATTTCCTTTAGGTGTGCTGTTAGATTTTGTATTTGGGATTTTTCTTGTTTCTTGAGATAGGCCTGGATTGCGATGTATTTTCCTCTCAGGACTGCCTTCGCTGCGTCCCAAAGCGTTTGGATTGTTGTATTTTCATTTTCGTTTGTTTCCATATATTTTTTGATTTCTTCTCTAATTGCCTGGTTGACCCACTCATTCGTGAGTAGGGTGTTCTTTAACCTCCATGCTTTTGGAGGTTTTCCAGACTTTTTCCTGTGGTTGACTTCAAGCTTCATAGCATTGTGGTCTGAAAGTATGCATGGTATAATTTCAATTCTTGTAAACTTATGAAGGGCTGATTTGTGACCCAGTATATGATCTATCTTGGAGAATGTTCCATGTGCACTCGAGAAGAAAGTATATTCTGTTGCTTTGGGATGCAGAGTTCTAAATATATCTGTCAAGTCCATCTGATCCAGTGTCTCATTCAGGGCCCTTGTTTCTTTATTGACCGTGTGTCTAGATGATCTATCCATTTCTGTAAGTGGGGTGTTAAAGTCCCCAGCAATTACCACATTCTTATCAATAAGGTTGCTTATGTTTATGAGTAATTGTTTTATATATTTGGGGGCTCCGGTATTCGGCGCATAGACATTTATAATTGTTAGCTCTTCCTGATGGATAGACCCTGTAACTATTATATAATGTCCTTCTTCATCTCTTGTTACAGCCTTTAATTTAAAGTCTAGTTTGTCTGATATAAGTATGGCTACTCCAGCTTTCTTCTGGCTTCCAGTAGCATGATAAATAGTTCTCCATCCCCTCACTCTCAATCTAAAGGTGTCCTCAGGTCTAAAATGAGTCTCTTGTAGACAGCAAATAGATGGGTCTTGTTTTTTTATCCATTCTGATACCCTATGTCTTTTGGTTGGCGCATTTAATCCATTTACATTCAGTGTTATTATAGAAAGATACGGGTTTAGAGTCATTGTGATGTCTGTATGTTTTATGCTTGTAGTGATGTCTCTGGTACTTTGTCTCACAGGGTCCCCCTTAGGATCTCTTGTAGGGCTGGTTTAGTGGTGACAAATTCCTTCAGTTTTTGTTTGTTTGGGAAGACCTTTATCTCTCCTTCTATTCTAAATGACAGACTTGCTGGATAAAGGATTCTTGGCTGCATATTTTTGCTGTCTAGCACCCTGAAAATCTCGTGCCAATTCTTTCTGGCCTGCCAAGTTTCATAAGAGAGATCAGTCACGAGTCTTATAGGTCTCCCTTTATATGTGAGGGCACGTTTACCCCTTGCTGCTTTCAGAATTTTCTCTTTATCCTTGTATTTTGCCAGTTTCACTATGATATGTCGTGCAGAAGATCGATTCAAGTTACGTCTGAAGGGAGTTCTCTGTGCCTCTTGGATTTCAATGCCTTTTTCCTTCCCCAGTTCAGGGAAGTTCTCAGCTATGATTTCTTCAAGTACCCCTTCAGCACCTTTCCCTCTCTCTTCCTCCTCTGGGATACCAATTATGCGTAAATTATTTCTTTTTAGTGTATCACTTAGTTCTCTAATTTTCCCCTCATACTCCTGGATTTTTTTATCTCTCTTTTTCTCAGCTTCCTCTTTTTCCATAACTTTATCTTCTAGTTCACCTATTCTCTCCTCTGCCTCTTCCATCCGAGCTGTGGCGGTTTGCATTTTGTTTTCCATTTCCTTTAAAGCGTTTTTCAGCTCCTCGTGCCTGTTCATTAGTCCCCTGATGTCTGTAGCAAGAGATTCTCTGCTGTCCTGTATGCTGTTTTCCAGCCCAGCGATTAATTTTATGACTATTATTCTAAATTCACTTTCTGTTATATTATTTAAATCCTTTTTGATCAGTTCATTAGCTGTTGTTATTTCCTGGAGATTCTTCTGGGGGGAATTCTTCCGCTTGGTCATTTTGGATAGTCCCTGGTGTGGTGAGGGCCTGCAGGGCACTTCCCCTGTGCTGTGGTGTATAACTGGAGTTGGTGGGCGGGGCCGCAGTCCGACCTGATGTCTGCCCCCAGCCCACCGCTGGGGCCACAGTCAGACTGGTGTGTGCCTTCTCTTCCCCTCTCCTAGGGGCGGGATTCACTGTGGGGTGGCGTGGCCCGTCTGGGCTACTTGCACACTGCCAGGCTTGTGATGCTGGGGATCTGGCGTATTAGCTGGGGTGGGAAGGCAAGGTGCACGGCGGCAGGGGGGGCAGGCTTAGCTCGCTTCTCCTTAGGTGATCCACTTCAGGAGGGGCCCTGTGCAGCCGGAGGGAGTCAGATCGCTGCCGGAGGTTTGGCTCCGCAGAAGCACAGAGTTGGGTGTTCGCGCGGAGCGAGCAATTTCCCTGGCCGGAGCCGGTTCCCTTTGGGATTTTGGCTGGGGGATGGGCGGGGGAGATGGCGCTGGAGAGCGCCTTTGTTCCCCGCCAAACTGAGCTCTGTCGTCCGGGGGCTCCGCAGCTCACCCTCCCTTTGTCCTCCAGCCTTCCCGCTTTCTGAGCAGAGCTGTTAACTTATGACCTCCCAGACGTTAAGTCGCGCTTGCTGTCGGAACACAGTCCGTCAGGCCCCTCCGCTTTTGCAAGCCGGACTCGGGGGCTCTGCTTGGCCGGCGAGCCGCCCCTCCGCCCCGGCTCCCTCCCGCCAGTCCGTGGAGCGCGCACCGCCTCGCCGCCCTTCCTACCCTCTTCCGTGGGCCTCTCGTCTGCACTTGGGTCCGGTGACTCTGTTCTGCTAATCCTCTGGCGGTTTTCTGGGTTATTTAGGCAGGTGTAGGTGGAATCTAAGTGATCAGCAGGACGCGCGGTGAGCCCAGCGTCCTCCTACGCCGCCATCTTCCTAGTATCTTCTCCAGACCAATATTCTTTATGAATATTGATCAAAAATTCTTAACAAAACACTGGCAAATTTAATTCAGCAATGTGTAGAAAGGATTTTACATCACCAAGTGGGATTTATGCCAGGAATGCAGGGTTGGTTCAACATTCAATAATCAATGTAAGGCTCCATATTAACAGAATAAAAAACAAATCCACGTGACCATTTTAATAGATGTAGACAAATCATCCAACCAAAATCCAGCATCCTTTCATAATAAAAAAAAATTAATAAACTAGGAACAGAAATTTATCATCTACCAAAAAAAAAATTTATGGAAAGGACATTTGTGAAAAACCACAGTTAACATAATACTTAATGTTCAAAGTCTGAATCTTTTGCCCCTAAGATCAGGAACAAGATTAAAATTTACTTCTACTCAACTTTTTCCTGAATGCTTTAGATGGGAAATCAGACAAGGAAAAGGAATAAAAGACATGCAGATTGAAAGGCATAAAATAAAACTGTCTGTCTTTACAGATGACATGATCTTGTATGCAGAAAATCCTGAGGAATTCACACACACAAAATTATTAGAGTTCAGCAAGGTTACCATATGAAAAAGCAATATAAAAAATAATTATATTTTTATACACTTGCATTGAATATTCCAAAATGAAATGAAGAAAACAATTCCATTTATAATAGTATCAACAGAATAAAGGCTTAGGAATAATTTCAGAAGAGCAGTGCAAGACTTGACACCGAAAAACACAAAACACTGTTGAAGGAAATTAGACTTTGGGGTGCCTGGGTGGTTCAGTCGGTTAAGTGTCTGACTTTGGCTCAGGTCATGATCTCACAGTTTGTGGTTTCAAGCCCCACGTTGGGCTCTGTGCTGACAGCTTGGAGCCTGGAGCCTATTTCGGATTCTGTGTCTCCCTCTCTCTCCCTGCCTCTCCCTGCTCCCACTCTGTCTCTCACTCTCTCTCAAAAATAAATAAACACTAAAAAATTTTTTTTAAAAAGAGAAAGAAACTAGACTTCAATAAATGGAAAGACATCCTGTGTTCATGAATTTGAAGTCAAGATTGTTTTGATGGCAATCCCTATCAAAATCATAACTACTTTTTTTCAGGAATTGAAAGCTGATCCTAAAATTCATACAACGGGACATTATTCAATCATAAAAAAAGAAAAAAGTTCTTATACATGAAATAATATGGATAAACTTTGAACATATTATGCTAGTGGAAGAAGGCAGACATAAAAGGCCACATATTATATGATTTCATTTAAAGTAAATGTTGAAAATTGGCAAATCCTATTAGTGGTTGCCAGGGTTGGGGATTGGGGAATGGTAAGTGACTGCTAATGGATAAAGAATTCCATTTTAGGTGACATAAATGTTCTGAAAATAGTGGTGATGGTTGTACAACTTTGTAAATATACTGAAACTGTTGAAATGTACAGTTTTAAAGGTAACTTTTATGGTGTGGAATTATATGTCAGTTTAATTAATGAAAGAGTGAGTGAATGAATTAAATCAACTGAAAATGTTCTGCCAGCCTTTACTAGATTTTCCCTTCCACATTAAATCTATTATCTGACAGCTAGTCATCAAAGGTAAACACAATTCCTTGAATCATGGCTACTTACACATACCATTGTATACTTACTTCTGGCTATTATGTGCTGGACTAAATATATTAGTATATATAGTTTCATCAGAAACTAACATGGAAAAAACTATCTTGGGTTTAATTAGTATTTTGTTGGTTTTTACCCTTAAAATTGTTAAAACTTTTTAAAGCTTTTACTTTTAACTTTAAATTTGGGGAGAATGATTCTTTTTTGTAACTACTATTTTTGCTAGCCAAATTGTTCCCAGGTAAGGACATATTCATGTCTATTGTAGACCAAATAAATCAATAAATGAATAAAATAAAGAATGAATATCTTCATGTAAAACAATATTCATCTTATTAATAAACTCTTATTTAAATTCAAATATAGTCATTATGATGGATTAATTTAATATATTCTGATAATAATGACACATTATCCTTTGTAGCAATGGTTGGGTAGTCATGAACTATAGCAATGGTTGGATAATGAACTATGTCATGTCAAAAGGGAATTGAATAATTTAGTTATTGCAAATTTTTGTTATAAGTCACTAAGTTATTGGGCCATTTGCTGAATGTCAATGGCTTTTCTGGATATATGCATAAGAATGTATCGTGATGTCTTTGGTGTTGAAATACCCTTTTCTAGTCAGATGATAAAGTATTAGAGTAGGCATTTATAGACTGTGGTTCTAGATTAATGTGAAATACAGCCATATAAAACATCTATACAACACCACATTTCTAGATGAAATAAGCACTTCAATTGATTTGTGTCTGTGGTAAGTTTTCTTAGAGATGATAAATCAAATGAAATATTCTCTCAATCTGGATAATTTCTAGTAATACTAAATCAAATCAGTTGAAATAATTTTCTCATCGGCCCTTCTAATTGAGTCAAAAATTTTGATTGACAAAGCTGGAGATTTTTTCAGTGTGGATTTCTTTTATGTTTATGTATGTTATGTATTCTCTTTTGATTGAGATATATGTTTAAATATATGTTTAAATTAAGATAATCATAAGCATGGTGAAGCCCTACTCAAAATACTTTACATGCATTGGTATCTTAAAGATGAAGTAATTAAGGCACCAGGAGGATAAATAAGTAGCCTGAGTTCACTCAGACCACCCAACTAGCAAGTAGCTGAGCTGAAATTAAAATCTAGGCAGTGTGTTTTCAGAGGCCATTCTTTTAACTACTTTTCAATACTGCTTCTTCATAAAAATAAGGAACCAGGACACATTAATAGTTATTAGTTACGTTTATGAAAAAATAGGGGCGGTATTAGGCTGGAAGGATTTGCCTAAGTGTAGTTCTGAGATTATTTGTGGATCTTCACAGCTATTAGCAATTAGTATGACAGCCATTTCTCACCTCTACTATAAAAAGTCAAATATTTAAAAAGCATATTAGGTGTGTCAAACATTTGGTCAGCCATAGACTCAAATATTAGCTGATAATCACTGGTATGAGTATTAGTAAGAACAGATTTTCCACTGCTTCACCAACTTTTCCACCTAAACACCTCAAACAAGAGAGAAGAGTGAATTGGCATTCCATGGAAGCCTAGGGAGAAACCATTGTTGGACTGAAGTATCTTGCTGAAACTTCTATCTTACAGATGTATATGATAAATTCTTAGGCAAAATATATTCAATTTCACACACAAGAAAACCTGTTTTAGAACAAAAATAGGTTTTACCCAACACTTGGAAATAATTTGTCATTCTAGGAAGATGCACCATGTTGAATCTGGATATGCAAATTGAGTTTAGGAAACACAGGATTTTATCTCATGTCCATTAGGATGGCTACAAAAAATACCCAGAACAAACAAAATAAGACATGTAGGCAATGATGTGGAGAAATTGGAACTCTTGTGCATGATTGATGGGAATGTAAAATGGTACAGACTGTGGAAAACAATCTGGTCCTTCCTCAGAATAGTAAAAATCGAATTACCATATGATCCTGCAATTCCATTTCTGAGTATATACCCAAAAGAATTGAAAGCCAAGTCTGGAAGAAATGTTCATGCACCCATGTTCATAGCAGCATTATTCATAACAGCCAAGAGGTTGAAGCAACCCAAGTGTTATTTTTTTTAATGTTTATTTATTTTTGAGAGACAGAGAGAGACAGAGCATGAGCATGGGAGGGGCAGACACAGAATCTGAAGCAGGCTCCAGACTCTGAGCTGTTAGCACAGAGCCCGACGTGGGGCTTGAACTCGCAAACCGTGAGATCATAGCCTGAGCGGAAGTCAGACGCTTAACCAACTGAGCCACCGAGGAGCCCCAACCCAAGTGTTATTAATGGGTGAACAGATAAACTAAATGTACTATATACATACAATGGAATATTACTCAGCCTTAAAAAGAAAGAAAATTCTGACACATGCTATACAACATGGATAAACCTTGAGGACATTATGCTAAGTGAAATAAGCTAGTTACAAAAAGATAAATACTAAAGGATTCCACTTATATGAGGTACCTAGAGTAGTCAAATTAATAGAGAAAGTAGAATGGTGGTTGCCAGGGTCTTGGGTGGGCAGAATGGAGAGCTATTTTAATGGGTACATAACTTCAGTTTTATAAGATGAAAAAAGATAGGGAGATGAGTGGTAGTGACGGTTGTACAATAGTGTGAGTGTACTTAACGCCACTGAATTGTACACCCTAAAAATAGTCAAAATGTCAAATTTTGTTACGTGTATTTTGCCCCAATTAAAAATTAAAGAATAAAAAGAAAAAGAAGCATAGGCTTGTGTGATAAAAATATCACAAAGGATTATGTGACCGAATTATCAATTTCCTGTTACCATCTTTATCCAAAATAAAGATCACTGTCTTACAGGATCACCTCCAGTAAGCCTATAGTAAAGCTTATACTAAGCCTAGAGCCTCATACTATAGGGTGACCATGCATTTGTTAACCAAACAGGTATCTTTGAGAATGAGAGAAGCCACTATCAATAATATCACAACACAGTTGGCATAAACCAGGATTGTTTTATTCTCAGCAAAGAAGCCATAGTGGTCTTTGAAAAGTGTCAGATCATGTTCACTGAAAACCTGCAATAGTCTCCTATTTCCACATGTGGCTAATGGTTACCAAACTGGATAGTGCTGATCCAGATGATATATATCCCCAAGCTATCTATTTTTCCTTAAACATCGGGCTTTTCTTCACTTAAAGAGGTTTAATAATTTCTGTAACTTACAGCTACTGTGAAAGCTCCATTAGAGCAGGGACTGTATGTCCATTCACTTCTGCCTTCCCAGCAGTTTCAGTCCAGTTTCTGGCATGAGGTAAGACCTCAGATTTGTTAAAATAAAGAATGGTTATATTAGCGGTATTCAAACAAAATATGATTTTTTTTAAGGCCAGAAAAATATTTAGAAAAACAGCATAGCATTTGAGGAATTGTGTTCTGGAACTATATATTTTTTCCATTTCTAATTTCTCTGGTAAGTATTGTAATAGATAATATAGAAATATTTGGACCAAAAGATAAATAAGTAGGCATCAAAGGATCAAGATTATGTCAGTTAACTGGTATACCATATCAGAAAAGCGGAAAACACATTTGAATTTTTTCTTTACTGAGTTTTTCACTACTGAGTTTTTCATTTTTCCTAGTATTTCTTTGATGTAATGGAAATATCCAACATATTCAAACATATGTTTGAAATACAGCCATTAATTGGGACATATTTTACTAATCACTATCCTGTAAGGCTTCTACTTTCAAGATATGAATGAGGAAGGAATGGGAAATATTGGTGGCATGCAAGACTCACAAACAAATACAAAAACTGTGTGAAGTCCTGCTTCTTCTCTTCTTCCTTACTTAACTTGGCTCAGATGAGGAATATTTAAAGCTTTGTATGTGTGTATATGAGAGGGAAAGAAAGAGAGAAAAGGAGGGAAGGGAAAAGGTGGAGGGAGAGGGAGTGAGGGAGAAGAAAGAGGGAGAGAAAGGGGAGGGGGGAGAAAGAGAGAGAGAGAGGAAAATCTGCTTACTCATGAAAGTCAGAGCATAAGAAAATGGTACAGGGATTTGTATCATATGACTCTGTATTCTGGGCATAGTTCTCAGACGAGGCCTAGTATAGGTCAATGGATTTTTCAATTTTATTATGTTAAAAGCAAATTATGAATAGTATCTGTATTTTATTTATTTCTGCATTCTTCACAGTACCAAGCTCTCAGTAAATGTTTTTTAAAAATGATAGATTCTGGCTCAGTCCCTTAAGCGTAAGATTCTTGATTTGGACTCAGGTCATGACCTCATGGCTTTGAGATTGAGTCCCATCTCAAGTTCTGCATGGGGCTCTGAGCTGACTGTAGGCCTGCTTAAGATTCTCTCTCTCCCCCCCCACCCCTCCCCTGCTTGCACATACACTGTGCACATTTTCTCTCTCTAAAAAAAAAAAGAGTTTCCCAATTAGCATTTATTATCAACCAGTGGCTACCAAAATTATATTTCAGTAACAATATATGGATATTGCCCAAATTGGCAATGATTTGTTATTATAAATAGTGATTTAAAAGCTCAACATTTCACACATGCAATGCAAGTGTTTTCTTGATATATTGAATTACTGTGATAAAAAGTCTTATTGCTTTGGAACAGATGACTAATGATGCAAAGATGAATACTGAAGATATTCTTGTTAAATGGATGGAAGCACCCCAAAAGGTTTTGAGGAAAGCATCTACTAACCACTTATCTATGTGCAGTCTCAAGCAATTTAAGAGGAAACTGGTGTGGGAAGTAAAGACCAATGGCAAAGACTTTTCTGTTATTTTTTAATTCGTGGCATAATGTTCAGTTAGCTCATAGGTGCACAGAACTTAATCCCTTTCCTCTCATTCTCTCCTTTTATAATTTGTATGCCATGTTCTCCCACAATGGTAGGAGAACAGAAGACCACAGAAGAAATCCAATAATGAAGCTACTCTGCCTGGCAAGTCACCCATTGGAAAGTAGTGGCCCTGAAAAGTAGTGACCCTGGGAAGTAGTGGCCCTGGAAAGTAGTGGCCCTGGAAAGTAGTGGCCCTGGGCCATAAGTTGGTACAGGCACTTAGTTTTTGCAGCCTCTGATTTCATGTGAGGTGCCTGACCGCCAAGAATTTGATCAGTACATGTTAAAATAGGCACTTTTTCTCAAAATAAACTGGATGCATAATATATGCGTCTCAAATCCTGATTTATAGCAACTCCAAATTTCAGAGATAAGGATTTAGGTAGAGTTGCATTTAAAACAAACATTTTGCCATTATCTGTAAAAATATAGTTCTTCTAACTTCAGGATTTAGTCTTCCAAAGTCTTTTCCCTGTATATGTACATGTACTTACACACACACACACACACACATATATATATATATATATATATATATATATATATATATAGTGAATGATGATGGCATATAATAAAATAATACCACTTTCAAAACCACTTACCTTTTAACCTACCTGAAACAATGTCCATTTACACTGATTATGTGGTGGTTGGGTCAGATGCCTTCTGACTTCTTTTTCTGTTGAAGTTGCATTCTATAAATGACAGAAGCTTTAACCTTTATTTAGTGGGAGAAGCCATTAATCTGTCTTCAGACTTTCCCCTGCCTCCCACAGAAAAAACAATTTGCTCTTCAAAAGTTTGTTTGGAAATGAAACTGAATTCTGTGTTTCCTCTACAGATGGTTGACCTCTTTCAGTTGGTGGCTGCATTACTCATTTAAACAATTATACAGGTCAATATAGTGTAATCTAAATTATTTAGTCTCTTAGTGTTTTTCAGACACGACTGACAGTTGGAGAGGCTCCAGCTGCTGGTTGTACCTGGATTTGAACCCCACCCAGTAATAATAGTTTCACTCTGAATTCCAGAGCCCATCCATTGACAGTCTTGCACACTGGTCCTGAGGGAGTTATAACTTAATAATCGATATGCCGACACATGATGATTAATTCTTTTCAGATGAAAGGTTTCAAATGTGTGTGATTTTCAAAGACTCGTTGCTACCTGGAAGGTTTTTTCCTTCTGAAGCCTAACTTGAAAACACCTTTCTTTTTTTGTTTGTCCCCCACAGGGAGCAATTCAAATCTACCAAATAGACTAGCAAAATATTATGATAACCTTTTCCATCCTAATTTGTACTGGAGGCTGAGTGTGTACTAGGATCAACATTAATTACTGTATAACATTTCAGCAGTGTGGTTCATGGAAATGTCAGAGAGTTAGCTAAAGGGGACTTGGGGTCTTGGAAACATCAGGGGGGAAATAGCTAAAGAACATGTGTTCCACAGGACAATGGGGATTTACAAACATGAAATTTAGGACTAAGATGGAAATAAAACCCAGTACTAGGATGTTAACACTGAGCAAATCCAGTAAAAGTTAGGTTTATCGAGGTAGAACAAAGTCACAATGCAGTACAATCTGGTGGTCTTTCCACCATCTTTGACTAATTTTAAAATTAGTAAAATTTAGTTTCCAGCAGTGAACTCAACAGCTTGTAAAAATGATTCTTTAAATAAGGAATCCAGTTTGTTAAAGTTAATATATCAGTTTGAATTAATGAATTGTAAATTCAGATTCCTTTTGCAGCTTGAATTCAGACTAATTACAGGTTTTAAATTGTCACTAGTCGGAGCTCAGCCAAGGCATATCTCCTCTCTTCTTTACTTATACCCTGAGAATTCATGAATCAATTTTTTTCTGGGTCATGACTTTGCCCCACCAGGAGAGAGAAAACCCTTCAGTGAGAAGAAAATCCAATGGCAGGGATCCCAGTCAGTCAGAATACGCAAAATACAAGGAAGTAAACAACAGAGGAAATTTCCCAGCTCTAAAGGAAAAAGGCTTAAAAATCATATATACAATCGAAACAGTAATGAATTTAGTAAATACCTTTAGGCACAGCAGTATCCACTTCTATCCTTGTAATTTAGGATTACTGAATGTTTTTAGGAAAGGGACTGGTTTTTGCAAGCCTTTTTTTTAAACAGCAGAGGTCACCTTAGTACAAACCTCTTTAGGGGGGAAATGCTTTCTGTTCAGTGGTGATAAATTAAGTACTTTAAAACCATCAGCAAGTCTTCTCTTATTTCACTGAAACTCAAAAATCAAACACACATGCTTACTTGGATTTTTTAAAAGTTGGACAAAATGAAATTGTTTTAAAATTAAATTGCTTTCAAGTTTATATCCTTTTTTTAAAAAAATGATTCTTTTCCAAAATGAATGAGAATAATTTGAAACAATTTAAGTCATCATAGCATCAATTATACTTCCAACTTGCTTAACAAAATTCCATTTTGTATTTACTATTAGAAAAATATCCAGTAAATTGTCCTGGCTCAACTACTGTGGCTTATTTTAGAAACAAATTGTATCTATAAAGTATATTCACTAACAAAAGCTAATAAATAGGTGACTAGATATAAAAATTCCAAAAAAGTTATCCAATAAAGCTCAATTTAATAAAACATGCATTAGTTTAGGTAAATTGATAATAATTTCAATTCTTGTTTTGTGACTATTCTAAGTTTATGGTTCATCCAATGTTGAGTTATAAGCTAGTACGGACATTTATTTTTCAGATATTTAAAGACCAGAAGGCATACAATGGAATGTTTGTTTTATGGGATTCTATGTAAAATATCTTTTAGTTTCTAAAGTTTATTAGAATATACTTTTAATTGATAATTACATCTAGTAACATTATAGAATCTTTAAATATTTAATGCATATTTTCTAATGAACTCATTATCTACAAGATGTGATCAATTTTAAACAAATACTTCCAATATCCTCTTATTATATATGCCAACATATCACTTTTGTATTATAATGAACAACATAACTATTTTGACAATGAGAATAAGATTTATTAACACTCTCCTTTTCTTGCCCTGTCCTTCTCAGATGACAGATGACAAAGTTTTTGTAAGTTTCGAACCAAGACTGCTAAGACAATTGCCATCATTCAGTGAATGGAGGGAATATTCAAAGACATAAAAATGCCCAGGAAATTCTTAAAAGCTATTTTAGATTTTAATCGCTTTATTAGATTTCTTGCTTGAGTGATTTGTGCAGAAAACATTTTATCTATTTTGTTTTCCTCTGATTACCAAACTGTGTTAGACACAAAAGTCTACTTGAAACTAGCTTACAGTTTAAAGACAGGTTTAATAACAGGTGAACACTGGAAAATATGCAAACAAAATGGCAGACATGAATGACTTCATTTAAGGCATAATTGCTTCTCATCAACCCAAGAAATCATGCAGAAACAGTCTCTGTTTTACCCAGCCAGGAAGAGACCAGAGAAATCACTCAGGCAGAGATACTAAAAGGAAGGTCCATTCTTGGGTCTCAGCCAAACAACCACTCCACACACAGATCCAAGCATAAAGACAATAGTCCTTAGAATCACAGTTCATCATAACAGATAATTATACAGCAAGTAAGACAATAAGGTTTTTTGGCCTCTGACTATATAGACTAATTGCTGGCTATGGAGCTCTGCCTGGAAGGCATACAGCACAGCCTCTGCAATGTCTTCTTATTCTGTGAAGACTGGTGTAATTTGGGTGGACAAGAGGTTTAGTGTCTAGTGAATTCCATATGGTGGTTTTTTTTTTCTCCTTTGTGAATTTCCTTTTTCCCCTGACAGACAGATAGTGGTTTTCCAATAGCAGTATTCCAAATGACTGATGACATATCTACCTGGAAGGAGTTTTGAAAGGAAATCCTGCCCGGTATTCCCAAGACGTTTTTGGTTGATTAAAAAAAAGAAAGATCAATAAAAAAAAGACCTAAGAAAATCTGACCACTTAAATATGGGGTTTGCCTTTATACATTATGCAATATTAAGATTAGGATATGATGTTAAGTTTTACTTAAATGCACATGGGTGTCAGAAGATTTGCTGGATAACACAGGCAAACCCTAGAGTTAGCAAACAATCCTTGCTTTCAAATATGCATGTGGAAGGAAAAGAGTCTCACCTTTATTTTGATTTTGTTTTGTTTTGTTTTGTGCTCTTTCCACTCTCTGACAAGATCTATCATGATCGCTTGCTTGCTTGCTTGCTTGCTTTATTTGTTTGTTTATTTATTTATTTATTTATTTATTTATTTATTATCAGGAAAGGTTAAAGGTGTCTGTTTTTCAGATATTTACTTATGACAGCGAGTTCTTGGCAAGATGGCAAGGAGATGCAGAGGCTCTGGAACAGTGACCTACTCTTCTTCCACTGGAAACAAATATGTCTCCAATTTGTGCGGCCTGCAATGCCAGCCAATTAACTTGAAGTTGAGTTTTGACTCAAACTCATGACCCTTCAAGCCATAGATCCCTATTATACATCTGGCGTCATTGAACCAAGTTAGGGTAAAAATAATCTCCGCTATTGTTTGTGTGTGTGTGTGTGTGTGTGTGTGTGTGTGCGCGCGCGTTGCTTCTTTTCCTTGCTTTTAAAACAAAACAAAACAAAACAATTGAGGTTTCTAAGACTTACTGAAGTCTTTAGGATTCCTAAAGCTTTCTACATGATATTTGTATGTTTTCTCCTCTTTAGGAGGGAAAAAGGGCTGGAGCACAATCATTTTTATTGAATAAAGTTTGCAGTTCATGAAAGGCTTTCTTGCTCCCATGTACAAGCACTGACCATTACATCATGTGCCCTGAGGGTTGTGCTAGAAAAGAGAAAAGAAGCTGAAATCAGCAAAAATAAAAGAGTCTTCCTGACTTGAATTGAAAAATGTGCTTGTTTTTTGTTAAACACTACAAATTTGCGGGAAGGCTGGCAAGTGTAATAGCGTTCTGAGCATATGCTCCCTCAGAGACACAAAGCCCTTGCTTAAAGAAATACACACAAAATGTACACTTTGATCCCCAAGATTTGTTCAAAGAAAACTAGAGTTTCCAAGCTGTGTCATCTATTTTGAAGTTAGTTTAAAAATCTGATTAAACAGGATTGAGTATGCACTACCCAAACCAATTTTACTTCATTTACTTTTATTGTAAATTAATTTGAAATTCTTTTTTTCCAGTGGAAAAAGAAAGAAGGTGGGATATCTTTTGAAACAAGGTGAGCTGAGGATCCAAAGAAGCAAAAAAGGAGTCCTGAGCATAGTGAGTTTACTCTCTCTCTCTCTTTTTTTTTTTTCTTATTTTTCTTCTGTTTTCTACAAATGCAGTGACATTTGACTACTGGAGATGTTTGGTGCATAAGATTATGTATAACATATATACTCAGGGAATATAAATGATATTATGGTAGAGGTGCCAGGAATGTAATGATGTGCATATGTCCAAAAAGGACTTTGAGTGGTGCTGCAATTTAGTGGCTTTTAAATACTCATCTCATTTTGACCCCGAATGTCTATTTTTAATTGGGAACAAAGTGAATTCACTATTTATCTGTGGTTTGATTTGCAGAAGAAAATGAAAACAAAACCAAGCCCAACAAGGCCAATCACTCTGCTATTGTGGCGGTATTTTAATGTATTCTCTGATTCTGTGTGAATATTTTTTTTTGAAAGTACACAGATCTTAAATATCGTCGCTAGAGAGTTGATATGGTTTGGATTTCAGATGATAAACACTACCAAACGGTGTCATATTAAAATGTAAAAACTATGCATGCGTGCCACAGCCTCTGCCTGCTATGAATTTGGTTGTACGAATGTTTTTTTGACTTCTAAATCACACATTTGCTAACATGAGCTCTGCTAGATATCAGTTTGCGCACAGGCACAATGTGTCTCAGTCAGATTCATAAAACAGATAGCTGAACTAGACTTTGACTTTTGACATCAACAATCTGACTTCAATATTTCTCCACAAAAAGAGTCTCCTGACTCTGTGTGCCGTTTCCCTGTGATGGATAGCTTTTCAGCTGCTGACAGCACGGAACATAATAAATGTTTTCATTAGCAGTGGGGGCTGCATAGCCCCATGTCTTAAGTTTTACAGCTAGTGGCTTTGAAATGCCACCCAGAAACACCTGCAGCATTGCCTTGTCTCTGCAGAACTGCAAAGCCACTGTGCAAAAATATTATTATAAGTTGTCTGTATATCAGCATTTCTCTGCTAAACAACCTTTTAATTGCCTACCCTCTAATTTTTCTTTGCCTGGAAACACTTGCAGCCACATATTTTAATTTAAGCTGCTCTGTTTGACTCCTCCGATCATCTGGGTTTTCATTGTCATTGCTTCACAATAATTTAATGTCATATATAATGGCATCAAATTGAGGAAAGCCCTAAAAGCTGCCAATCCAAAGTGATCTCAGAACGTTCCGCGTACAAGCCTAGATAAGCTTGATTTGTTTGTGCCAACATTATTCATCACATTCTGTGTCTAACTGGGCCAGTGTTCTCTTGCTCTTGCATTTTCAAATCCTCTTCCCACATACACTGAAGCTTCTTAATCAGTGTGTTTTCTATACCATAGTTAACAAAATGGCTGAAAGTATGCATTTGCGACACAAAAAAGAGAGAGTATTATGATGATGCTTACCCTACTACCATCTAAACATTTTACCATACTGTTTTTTAACTTGCTTCTTGTTTTAAAAATCTCATTTTGTTTGCCACTAGATGAGAAGAGTTGAGCCACATATAAAATTCAACATTTGTTTTAGATTTTCATTTAATAATATTATGGAGAGCTAACTACCATTAATGAAAACTTTATTTGTGAGTCTACTCCAAAGCTGATCATATATGTCTTCTTGGGAGGAGAAGAGTTTTATTTTATAGCTAATTAAAAGTTTCTAAAGATGCCATGGATTTTTTTTGTGCAAATTAAAATTAATTAGAGTTATTAAGGAGCCATGAAAAGAAGGATTTGAGAAATAGTGAGAAATATTATTTAAACCCTAATGGAATTCAGTGAAACCCACAGGTCTATTACAGGCCCCTGATTTGCCAGGATCACTGCAGGGAATCTAACATTAATAAGCACACTGGTAATTAAATCATTTGTTACTTTGTCTGTAATGTTGTAATGTTTCACTGATACTCTGTCAGAGCTCTTTGTGCAGATCAGAGCTAATCAAAGGTAATCAATTTTCAGCATTTGAGAAATCTGTAAATGATTATACATTCATCAGATCATTTAGTGGAGTGCAAGGAAAGTGCAATGCAATTAATCTTCCTGCATGAGGAGGAATTACCACCACAGAATTCAACAGTTATAATTAATTTCATTGTCTTGCTGTGAATTTTGATTGCTTTTCTTTGGACTGTATAGTACAAATGATGATTCATTGCAAAGTATTTGCAAAGCAAACACACCAGTGTGCTATGCAAATTAAAGTAGCTGTATAACAGATAGGTTTCAAACTTCCTATTTACTCAGGGTTGTTGAGTACTAATTTGCCAAATAATAATTGCTTGTTAACTTTATACACTCTTCCCTTGAATATCAAGATTGGTAACCAACATAAATAGAAAGCACGTGCTATTTTGTATCTTATGGTATGTATGCAAAATGCTAGTTAGCGCCTCAACTTGTTCGCTTTACCAAATAATTTAAGCATGAAAAATATTATTTACCTCTGAAATAATTTGCTACTTATTTTACTTACACAAAATAGATAGTGGCAATAGATTTTGCATAGAGATTTTCTTGTGAATTGCTTTTTCCATTATTGTGACTTTAAGTCTTTAAGAGACTTTCACTAGCACTTGAAGCATATGATGCATAGAATCTACTGATACCTAGAATGTTGCTTGTTTAAAAAATATGTAATTTTGGGTACATAGTAGGGTGTTGCCAGAATAGATTCGCCAAAATTTATAGATTTCTTATGTAATGTCTTTTCAGTTTCCCAATGTTCTGCTAATTTAAAAATGTGCCTCTGGAAACAAAAATCAACGCAACTGAAAAGGTTCGCCTCACATTTTGTGCTAAAATGAAATGAATTTAAAAACGAAATTAAGGTTAATGGCAAACAATGAAAAATGTGCATAACTTTAATGTTAACTGCCAAATGACTCCAATTCCAGAGTACTTAAAATGTGGAGCTTACTTTTTCTTTTCTTTAAATTACCTTGTGAAATCCAAGTCTCTAATGTTTTCTCCCAAATTAAACTCTATAAGGCTTAAAATGAGCTCAAAATTTTAAAATTCATATAAACCCACAAACCTGAAACCCTATTTTATTATTTCTTAATCAAGAAGTTGATATAGGTGCCTGGTTCCCAGTCAAAAACCAACATGAGATGTCACTTTTCCCCCAAACATATTGTGTGTGCGATGTCACTGAGGCCTTTGTTGAATGCACATTGAGGAATAAGTCTCTTTTCATATATGTTAATTTTTTAACCAGTAAATTAGTTCAAACCATTGCTTGCTAAAACCACAAGGGTTAATATAAGACTTTGCTATTCCGAAAAACAAAAACAGAAACAAACCAAAAAAACCCGAGTGGGTTAACTGACTAAATCAACACTTTCCAAATAATATGCAATTAAAATGTCAAGGTATTGTTGCTTAAGATTCATGGTAAGATAAATAATACTAGGAAATAGATGAAAATAATGCAAACATAATAGTAAATTAATGCTATTTTTTTCTGAAAGAATTAAATTATTAAATCATCTGGAAATCCAAAGAGATAGTCAAAGGGCAAATGAGGCCCCAAACTACCATTTTGCTGTCAAAAATCAATAAAACAACTGGGAATATTCTCTGATAGCATCAAATCTTCAATACACTTTAAAACATTTGCCTAATGTGGAGATGCAGTGAGTGTCTCATCTAAGATTTTGATAAAAGACAATTAGTATATAGGTGAAAAGTTTTTTGTTTCTTAACTTTAAATGTACTCGTATTACCTATTTTTTTTCATCAGAACTGTTTCTTTTTAATTTGTTCAAGTTGCCCATCTTTGCTAGTCTCTTGTCTTTAATGATTCCCCATTGTTGCGGGGATCATCGTGTTCCTGTTTGACACTTCCCTCTAGTTTTCATGTCTGATGCACCCTGCCGATTTCAGGTATTGAAGTTGGTTCAAGCAGTATTCTGTGCTAGACATAGTTCAACTAATTTAAAATTATTTGAACTGCCAAACTTAGAAAATTCGTGTAATAAAAATTAATCCTCTTCACTGATGCCTTCCATCATAATTTCTTAAGATTAAATCTGCAAATCATCCCTTTGATCATTTTGACTAACTTCACTGGTCAAATCATCTGGAAAAAGTATATTTGAGTTAATAGAGGAAATAGAGACATAAACAGGGTGTAGAAAGAAGATAGAATAAAAGTTAACATACAGTACAGTTTGTTTTGTGTAAAGATCACAGGCTTTCGGACAAAAGAGACTTAGTTCAAATCCTAGGTCAACTTCTTTAAAGCGGTATGAGCTTGAACAATTTTTCTTACGTAAACTTATAAATCTCATCTCTAAAATGGGAATAACAGTCTATTTTGTAGGAAGTTGTTTTATAGCAAATGTACATTAACATGGTCGGCACACAGTAGGCACTCACAAGAATGAAAGCTGTTGTTTTGACCCACGGAATGGAGAAAAGAAAATGTGTAAGTTGATGGTGGAGATAGTGGAAGAAAGGAGCCTAACAACTGGGGTGTATCTGTGATTGTAAATCACAAATAGTTCTCCCATCATACTGGCTTCTGAGTTACAAAAATCAGGCAAACAAAAATATAGAATATTATTAATTAAGGAATTTAAAACACGTTTGAGTTGGAGAAAGAAAGGTTACAGATGTCTCCATTCACTGTTTCCAAAAAAGGTTTTTTTTTCTTTTTTTCCCCACTAATACCTTTGAACTGCTTCAAGCTTCTATGTCTGAAGGTTCATAAACTTAGGTGTCTTGTGTATCTATTTTTTTAAAAAAGTTTCAGATCTCTTGAATTATTCACTTCTCTTTCAGTTGCATTGGGACAGACAAGCTGGAAATGGTAGGATTATTTCAATAATTTCTACTGGCTGTTTCAGTATTCTTTCTTATTAACAATACCTCAGAATATTATTATGGTGACTTACCATTAATTTAGTTAAGCAATGATTTTCTAGATAGGATTGTAAAATCTAAGACATTCAGAAAATGTTGGCTTATCAGTCAGTTTGAAAAATTCAGTCAAGGGTCAATATCAAGTTCTCAAAATGCAAGCTCAATATTTTTTAAAGTAAAAATATTTCTGGAAAGATAGATTTTTTTGTGGGTGGGGGAAAGATAGATTTTCATGGTATAGTTTCTCCATAATTCTTGGTTTGCTCTCTTCTAGATCTCTTGCAAAATTTCCTAGTTTCAGTATAAATGAAAACCCTTTGTAAGTGAAAAACAAAGTCAGGGATAGTTTATAAGATTGGAAAAATCTAAGTTTTATTTTGTTTTAAGTAATTACAAATCCAAAGAAATTCCCTTTTCTGGCATTCAATTAAAAATTTGATGAGACTTGATATTTCCCCCAGTGCAAATTTCAGGGAAACTTTTTATGACTCAGTAATTATCTTTATTAACAAAATATATTTGATGAATATTGTTTCCACTGGTAATTTCTATCTACTAAGTAACAATGGCTTTTCACTTTTCCTATATTTTTTAATTCAGAAAGTCTAATATCCTTTTGTTGGACATCCAAGTGACTTAGAGGCATCTTCAACTATAATAGTTAATACAATTCAATTGAGGAATGAGCCATATATATTTTTGATAGATTTAGCAACTGTTCTGTTCATATAAAGCACTAGTCTTTGAAATTTTTCTTTGGTGTAAGATGGAGAACAATATAAATAATCTATCTGACTTAAAGTATTTGAAAAAAGAAAACAGAAAACTTGATAGGTTCTTACAATATCATAATTTATGTGAACCATGAAAAAAAAACATGCATACATAACACCTTTCCTGTCTGGCTTCATCTGTATTTCTTTGTTGTCAAAACAGGTTTCCATATTTAACTTCTTTTTTTGATTATGCCTTTTCCTTTATTTCATGGAATGATATGTTATTATCTCTGAAGTGTAGATTTCTGCCAAGTTCTATGCACTTCAGTGTTAAGAGTATGGCCCACAGCTCTGGGAATCTTTGTTGAAGCTGTGGAAATAAAATGAATAGTATAAAAGCTTGATGGCATCTGTGGATAGGAAACTCATTAAAGGCCCCAGCCCTCTGTTTTATTTCCAACCACATTTTCCCTGTGGGATTTCAATGTCTTGCAGGATGAAACCAGCAGGACTCATTACTTACAAAACAATGTTTAGAGTCCTTTCGTGGTGCTGGAATGCTTCTGCCAGTCAGGTAAAGAACCTAGGCCTTTATCCTTTTGGGGACAATGCCGGCCAGCTCACAAACGCTTGGAAAAGTCATGCCTTTGAATGTAACTGCAGGTGTTGCTCCCCAAAGCCTGTTGGTTGGTACCCTCCTATGCAATGTACAATGGGATAATAGAAAATTCACTTTGGAATTCAAACAAAGTCTTAGAGAAATGGAAATAATAGGAACACAATTTTGAGACTTCCTTAGTTTTTCCCACGAACTATGGACCATGACTAATACCCTCAGGGCAAAAAACATCCCTTTGCCTTTAAGGGATGTATACAATTCAGTGTTTCAGATAAATAAGTTTCATGACCTCACCAATTCTGTGGGTTCCATTCATTGACTAGAAAATAAATTTAAGCAAGAGAATAAGGCCACGTTATGGACTGAACTTTAAGACACTCAATCTAATAAAAGATCAACGCATATGGGTATAAAGTATAACAAGTAGTTGTTTTTTTTTTCCCTAAAAGAAATCATTGCTTTAACTGGGTTCCCTAAATCAAATTAGTATAGTTCTGACTGAATTGCCTGTCTCTCTTTGGCAATGTGGCTAGTGGCATTTTGGAAATATTCTTAGAACTTGTAAAATTCCTGCAAGAATAATAAGGACCTTGCCATTGTGGAATCAAAGAGATTCAATCACTTAAAGTAGTACTATAGGCTTGTCAAGTGGAATTGCTTTTACAGATTTGCTGAATAACTCATCCATAATGGCTGAAAATTTCAGCCATTTTGTTAAAACACCCAAGGCAGAAGAGATTAGTGTGCACCATAGAAAAGCATATGTATAATCACGAAGAAGTTTAGACCACGTCTGCACCGTGAAGTACCATTTAAACATCCCAAGTTCTAGTCATTACATTATAGAAAACAATGTGAGCTATCTAAAAAATGAAGTGTGGCTTGCTTTTTGCTAGCTGAGGAGACTTTAATAGCATTTAAGCTTGGTAAAATGTATTTCTAAACAAAGTTGCTATCTTTGCAGCTTATCTTTACAGATGACAAGGTCAGGTAGAATTTGACTGGAGGGAATTTAAAAAAAACAGTTAAATGTGGCAACTATAGAGAAGAAGTTAAACAGTGAGAAAGTGCTAACCTAGTTGTTGAAGAATTAATATCAATTAGATTCCTATTAATAATAATAGGATAAACTGACAACAAACATCTGGGTTGCTAAAACGAGAAACCATTAAGCTCTTCCCTTTTAAACACATTTTGACAATGGAGACATGTTATGTTATTTTTCAATGGGTAAGTTTCAACTTGAAGGTTTCTAGCATTTATTTTCACAATTTTATCATAATTCTGAAAAAGAAATCAGGAAATAAATTGCTATTTTAAAGATTGTCCCTTGAGCCACTGGTGCTTTGCAGAAGTAGATTCTGGAGGGGAACAGTATATTTTTAAATGTCAAATTCATCCCATATTTTCTATGTGGAAAATGTCATGAATACTAAATTTTGTCCAGTCAAAGGCTCAAGTACGCTTAATGGAGAATAAGCATTTTTCCTCCTCCTATATTTTGCATTTTGGACTTTGGGGGCTATATTTAGTTTGGGTTGTATCTGGTGTTCAGTAGAATAAAAACATGTATGTAAAACTTATCTTCAGCTTGAATTTAAGTTCATCTGCTTGCTACCTTGTTTAAACAATAAAAAGGGAAAATATTCCCCAGGAAAGATGTTTAAATACCGGTATGTAAACAATGATGTCACCTTGCAATTTGAATGAAATATTAATGGAAAGAAGAGCAGATGAATATCAGAATATATTAAGAATAGAGTAAATGCAACAGAAGGCTATTTTCTATCAAAAGAAAGGTGGTAAGAAATTTAACAGATATAGTTCATAGTCTCAGTGAAATTAATGCATTTGGAATAGAATATATAGAAGTCATTTAACTTCTCTGTTCCAAGAATCTCAAGAGCCTAGACACATGCAGATTAAAAAATTAAGTCAGAAGGATGATAATTCAATCAACAATCTCTTCTGGTTTCCACTGTTTGCATAGCTTTTGCCAGAGGTCATGCAATAGGTCATTTGCACTATCAGGAATCCAAACTTTAATTCTAGCAGTATTTCTCCAACACTCCCATGTTCTCCAAAGCAAAGTTGTCTACATAAAAAGGATTAGAAAATGTCTCTTGTACACAAAGCTATTTGGAAAAAAAAAATCAACTAATTAGCCCATCTAATGAGTCATTCAGTAGTAAAAGCAGCATTTATTTGACATGTTCCAAATATGTCAGTGATGGCTGCCTCTCCTTCCAAATCATATTGGGTCCTTGTCTACCAAGCTTCCCCATTCCAGTTAGCTGTGCTTAGGATTCTTGAGGAAGCCAATAAATAAAAACTTCTTGCTCTCCTAAGTTTAGAATCAATTAAAAGATAGGTATTCGATTGTACGCCTCAAACTAGTATAACACTGTATGCCAATTATACTTCAATACTAGATAAGTAAGTAAACAAATGATAGGTATTCGAGGCAGCTGGATGGAGCTGAAATGCCAGCTTTATTACTGGTAAGTGGTGGAAAATCGGGTCTAACAGGTGAGCCACTCAAAACACCACTCAGTAAATAAATCTCCCACCCCTCTCAGGCAATGTCACATACCTGCAGGCCTCCCTAGTAGGGCTAGGGTCTCTTGACTCACAGGAGGGTGGACCTAGACATTCTCCCTGTTGTCAGCAGACCTGAAGGAGAAAAATGCTGAGCTTTCTCCTGAATGTATCTTCAGAGAAATTGCTCCCCCTTTCCTGAGACCTAAATGTGAAGGCTGCATGGGTCCCCTTGGACCTTTCTCCTCCTAGGAAATAGAGGGGACATTCCCTCTCCTTTAAGGAAAGAAGAGGAGTTAGAAAGAACATGTGTGTGTTTCTTTTTAACTTGCCTGGATTATTTTCTCATGTAGGTATTTAGGGACTAGAGAGGAGGATTGTATTTTTTTTTTCTACCTACATATCTGCATATAGCTTCCTATACCTCAGCTCATGGTGCAACTTTCTATGTGAGAGTATCTAAGCCAGACACTATAGCTGAAAGAGGTATATAATAATGATAAACCAATGAATTTTATTTTGAAGGGGCTTGAGGAGATAGGTGTCCATACGTTTGTCTTAATGTATCATATGCCTCTCCCTCATTCTCATATTTTTGCAGGCTCTTCCCAATTGTTTTTTTCCTCACTGGTGAGTGACCCTTCTGTACCAGTCAAATAAATCAGTTGATTTGGGAAAGTAAATTTATTTGAGAAGGACATGAATCCCTATTCCTTAAAAAACTTTCTTATGTTTTACATTAGATCCCACCAAAGCATGCCATCGTAAACAGGAACTGTATAAAACCGATTTTTGTTTTTCACACATGAGACAGCTTATTTTTGCTACTCAAAGCACGGTCTCAGGGCTAGCAGCATCAGAATTATGGGGAGGCTTTAGAAATACAGAATCTTGCGTGCCATTCTTCAGCCAGAGCCTATAATTCACAGGGGGCTCCGGGGCATGTTCACTTTTGAGAAGCACTGGTTTAAGAAATTGTTACCTTCCCCCAAGTGGTCAGCGGGTGGAGGAGACTCAGTCCTTGTTCCACTGAGGCTCCTTACTCAAACTATTTCTGGAGCTGTAGGTGGAGGAGTGGTTGGGCCACATTGTTCTCGTGGTTGCCAGGAGTGTTTTAGTCTAGTAGCTGGGACCGTATGTGGGTGGACAGGGGCCTGTGACGAAGAGCAGCACAGGGCATTATTCAATCAATATGGACCTGAGTTTGAGTCTTAGCTTTACCATGTACCAGGACTGGGAGCTTGGCAAGTTACTTGACCTCTCTCAGCCTCAAATTCTTGAATGTGTAAATAGAAAAACGATAATGACCTTTAGATTTATTGTGAAGATTACATTAAGAAAAGTATGGTAAGTACATGACATAAGTAGGGAAATAATACATTTTAGTTCCTTTGCCTTCATTTCCTGCAAATGAAAAATGTCCTTCCTTGTTTTAATAGCCTCAGCTTTCACATCCTGTTCAGCCAATGTGAGGGATGTGGAGGGAGGGAGGTTGATTCCCTACATGAGGCTCTCACCCTTTGTGGCCAAACAATAACTGTCATATTCTATTCTGTTGCTGCTTTAGCGCAACTACTTCTTGTGTGCTAATTGATCACTCACTCTTCTCACAACAACCCATGGAGTGAGATCTATTACTGTTCCCATTTTCACAGGTAATAAAGAGGCACAACAAAGTTATGGAAGCTACCCAAGGTCACCCAGCTTGTCAGAGTTCAAGTGAAGATTCTCACCCTGTGCTACTCTTCTAGAGCCCATATTATTGACAAGTATGTTAGACATGGAATTAGAAAGATTCAGTCACTTTCTTTTATTGTAGTTTATGTTGTGGCCAAGAATGTGTATTTTCAAGAGTCAAGTCCAAAATCTGAGAAGAAACACAGAAGCACATGTATAAGAAAGCCAAGCCTTAGACCCTGACCCCATTTTTCTAGGTCAGGGTCACAACCCTTCATCCAGCAATAACAATTTCTTTATTCTTTGAAGTTAAGTCATTTCATCTTTACTAATTCTCCTGGGAAATAAACAATTCTGGTTTTTCATAGCCTACTCTAGAGAACTGTAGCCAAAGAATCAACAGTTGTGGAGGAGAAAATGGGCCAACTGCCTCCTTGGCTTTCCTCTGTGGTCAACAGGGGGCTGTCATCAATGCCCATTTACCTCTGGAGCAAATATGAATGTGAACTCAACTTACTTTTTTAACCTCTTCATTAATACTGTTATTATTTCAAAATTTTTTATCGATAGAACAATTATGATTTCTAATATACTTTCAATGTCCTGAAAGTTTCAATATTATACTGAAGGTAATATTGTTTTAAAGGAAGCCTAAAAACTCTGAATGTTATTACTATTGTGTCATTCATTCATTCATTCATTCAACAAATATATATTGTACATCTTCCTAGGTACTGAGCCTTATCACAGGCACTGAGGATATAACACTTAAGACAGATAAGATGCACAGTTACATGGAGCCTACCTTCCAGTCAGAGGAGACAGAATCTGTGTCTCAGAGGTAAAGTCTTTGCTGTCTCATTTCCTCAGTCATGATGATTTTTAATGATGAGAAAAAAGAATCTTTGATTTAGTGAAATGCACCAATATTTGTAGCCACATGAATAAAAAAAAAAGATTAGTAACAATCTTTACTGGATGAAAACTAACCCATTTTGGTAGGCACAATGTCTTAGCAGAATTATATTCTATCTCAGAAAGCACTGTAATAATTTAAATTAACAATATAATTTACAACTGCATATAAGATAAATCAACTAAAATCTAAATATATGAACTTGGGTTTCTAGAAACATACCAACTAATGTCCAGAAAATATTGTATACAACATGAAAGCATCTATCTAGCAATCCGTCTATTTGTTTATCTATATACATAAGATCTGATAAATTTATTTTGACACAACTGAATTTTTTGTCAGGTGCTATTATTTAATAGATCAAGAGAGCATTTTAATTACCTATACTTCAGTGATAACTCTTTGAAGGGAAATGTGCCTTGGAATTTTCCAGGTTATTATTGTTCTGTGGAAAGGTAGTATTGCACATTGCCTGAAGAAGGTGCTCATAGTTTTACTTCTTATCCAAGACCCTTAAATTTTCTATTTTAAACATTTCTTTTCCTCCATTCCTGACATTTGAATTCATCATTCACGTCTGTGACATGTTTTCATATTATCTTTTAATACCGATGTCAGTACCAAACAGTAATAAGGGTGCAAACATCTGTTGTTTACTCGGAAATGATTAGCTTCCATATATAATAATAAAAATTTACCCTATTGCAATAATGTTTAAAAAAAAACCCTTGCAAACATTTTGGACTGTGGTGATACCTTTAAAAAGGCAGTGCAAAACCAGCTATATAAAGTTTGCTTGCTATTTGCTTAATCCCAGTAAAATCTAGAATGAGTGGAAATAAACTTTATTCCAGAAAACGTTTACAGTAAGGAGAGTCTATTAAATACATTCATAGGCTTACTTGGTGCTTAACTTCACAAAGACTCAGAAACAATGCAACAAAGTGGTAAAACCATGTAGACTTTTGCTGAGAAAGGCCTATCATTTTACTGTCCTTTTCCAAACTGGCTGGTTGTGTCTTTGGTAACATTTAAGGACAAGGCACATTTGGTTGATAATACTGCTGACTTTAAGCCGAACTAGAAACATCTGGAGGAATCACATTTCTTTCCCTGGCTAACCTTTATTCCTCCTTTGAAATTCTGATAAGGCATCATTTTCTTCTTTTTTTTTTTTTCCTTTTTAACGTTTATCCATTATTTTTTAGAGAGAGAGACAGAGAGAGAGAGACAGAGAGAGAGAGAGAGAGAGAGAACATGAGGAAGCAGGGAAGGGGCAGAAAGAGAGGGAGACACAAAATCCAAAGCAGGCTCCCAGGCTCTGAGCTGTCAGCACGGAGCCCAACATGGAGTTTTGAACTCACAAACCTCAAGATTGTGACCTGAGCCAAAGTCAGACACCCAACCAACTGAACAACCCAGGCACCCCAGGCATCATTTTCCTTAGCATGCCTTCCCTGAGCCCCTAGGTTAGGCTGTTTCTCTTTGAAACTCATAGCACCCAGTAGAGCCCCCTAACTCAGAAC
This sequence comes from Lynx rufus, assembly GCF_022079265.1. Classification (NCBI taxonomy): domain Eukaryota; kingdom Metazoa; phylum Chordata; class Mammalia; order Carnivora; family Felidae; genus Lynx; species Lynx rufus. The sequence goes on along the minus strand of NW_025814827.1, from coordinate 50,933,000 downwards.
TCATCATAGGATTATATTTGAACCATCTCAAAAATGAAAATCTTCCCTGTTAGACTGCAACCAGAGACCCAGCCTTACTTACCTTTGTATCACTGGTACCAAATACCCAAATACAGCAATATATTGCCTGATCATGGATAAGGGGCCAAAGATGGACAAAAGGGCAAGAGTTAGAACATCAGGCGATGTGTAAAGCAGGCCCTGGATGAACACAGTATTTCTGTCCTTTAAAATCTAATCATCCAGCAATCTAGGTGTAAACAGATACTACCATGAGAATATGCACAGGCTGTAGTGGGGAACGATAGGGGAGGTTAATCAGCCTGATGGAAAGGGATTGACAAGCTAGTCTTCAGAAGATCTGATGTGGAAGCCAAGTACTGAAAGATGAAAGTTACTCATTGATTGCTTCAAGAATAAGAGAGCAAGACAACTTTGGGTATCTACAAATTGTTAAGTGTGTCTTGAATTTAGGATTTTAAAGGTGGACGATGGTGCTGGAAAAGTAGGAATTAGAACAGGAAGTTGAAACACCAAGTATTTAGTTTTTTAAGCTGCAAACTGAGAAGCCATTGAAAGATTTTAAACAGAGGAGTGCCATAGTAAGATTTAAATATGAGAGTGATAATCCAAGGTAGTCTGATGGAAGATGAATTATTGGGGGCACAGTGAGGAAACGAGAACATTGAGGAGAGTACTAAGCTGGGACTTGGGGATGGTAGTCAGGAATAGATCAGAGATATATTGAATAGATAAAATCGGGAGGACGTGGTGAATTAAGGATGAGGTATCTGGCAAAGTGAGTTGAATTTTGTGGACTGGCCCATTAGGGTATGAAAGTGATATTCACTGAGAAAAGCAAAACATGAGGATAAAAATGTGAGCCTCGTTTTGGAGAAGGTGTATTTGGGGAGCCTGATTGACAAGGAGAAGGTCCAACGGACAGGTATATGGGTCTGGAGTTCAAGGGTTAGGTCTGCGATAATGAAACAGATTTGAAATTTGTCATACTGGTTGAAACTGTGGTGTTATAATGGGTACTGACATTTTGCACACAGATGCCCTGGGATCCTTTTTGCAATTTCTGTTTTCTAGCCAGCATCCCTACCCCAGCTTCCTTATGATTTTGTATCTAGTGGCCTGAACCCATGGAAGGCTGCCCTTGAGTACTGTGGCTGCTTTGTCTGCAAGCTCAGAGAGCAGGAGGTATCTGTTGTTTTCAGTACCCATGGCCGACCTTAGCCAATGATCAAGGGGTACAGGCGTACAAAGGCCCAACTCTTTTGCCTCCAGATGGAGCAAACTGTGAGGTATAATTTGCCTTTTAGGACTCTTCCCCAAACTGTACCTTTGCATGCTTTGTTCCCATTCCCTGGCCTACTTCCCTACCGTGGAAACCACTTGCACACAAGTAAATTCTCTTCTCATGGTCTCTTTTTGGGGATGTCTACCTAAGACATGTTGTAAATAAGGCCACCCAAGCAGAACATTGAAAGCGAAAAGGAAAAATATCCAAGAAAGGAATTTAGGGGTAGGCTGCAAGATCCATTATTTTGAATTTGAAAATTATGGGTAGGGCCATCATTAAGGCTGAACACTGTCCTCTCAGACCAGTTAGTTGGTCCCCTCACCCTCTGCTCACTTTCTGACAGGACAAAATTCCTGCTGCTGACAGCATGGAGCCTGCTTGGAATTCTCTCTCTGCCCTTCCCCTGCTCACCCAAATGCGTGCTCTCTCTCTTTCTCTCTAAATCTCCCCCTTGCCAAAAAAAAATGTCATATCTGGAGAAAATGCCAGTGCAGACCCAACTCAGAGCCAGAGCAGGAGGCTCCCCTCTCTAAGTCTGGTGGCAGTTACAAAATGCCGCTGGAACTTAGAACTGACTCTGGAGAGAATATGGTGTGAGTAAACCAGAGCAGAAAACTTAAACCTCCACAAGGCTGAATTTTTAACCTGCATCAACCAAGTGTGAGGTTAGTTTATTGAACTGATTGAACCTGAAATTGACTAGGCAACATTTTCTGTAATCCAGTGAAAATGGGGGCTTATAATAGAGATGATGTTGAACCATGAGGAAATAAAGTTCTAAATTATTCACATGAATATGTGCATTTAACAAAAAATTCATATGACTACCAGTGTGAAAATGCACAAATTCCACTTAAAGACATCAACCATACAAAAAGAGATATATGTCCTAGGTTGTTCATCACAGCATCATTTGTAATAAGAGAGACATGGATAAAGCAAGATATCTATCAATGAAGGAGTAGTTATTTATTAAAACATAATTGACATGCATAACAATATGCAATACAATAATTAAAAATAATGATGTAGATCTATATTTATGTGCATAGAAAGATGTCACCATGTAATAATGAGTGAAAGGGGGGAAATGATAGCTCCTCCCCATATATGAAGTATTACATTTTCATTCTTCCCTTAATAAACAAATCCATAATAATTGCTTGGCCCTCATCCAGGGCTCATTGTCCCATTACGGCCAAAGATATGCTTATCAGTATCCTTGCTTACAGTGTCATTGTGACACGTCATCAGGCAATCCTTCATCTCCTCACATTTAGCAGCAACAGGAATTTTGTCCTGGAAGAAAGCGAGCAAGGGTTGAGGAAACCAACTGGTCTGAGAGGACAGTGTTCAGCCTTTGTATCCCTTGACACAAATGGTGTTCAGTGTTTCTTCAATGATGACTAGTCTGTGGTTTTACTGGAACACTGCCTGGATCTTTGGCCCAAATGATTTCTCTGAGTTGCAGCCATGTTGTCCTCAGGTATCTGACTGTGGATAGAACAGTAACCAGTTCTGTGTCCCCTCATCCCCTGAACCCCTGCTGGCTCTCTCAGCCAATCTTCACATCTCACTTGGCACATGGGAACTTTGGATTTCCTCCACACCAATTAGGGAACATAAACACCTGTAAGAAAGGTAGAAAGTCTAACAATCTCCCCCTTTGTAGGCCTTTTCACTTAAGTTTCATGAGAAAAGAGATAAAGTCACTAGGTAATTCCAAAAAAAGAATGAGTTTGGAATTAGGGAGAGTAAAGTTTTGAAAGAGCAGTTGAGGAGAAAAGTGAACTATGGAGAAGAAATGTCAGGCAGCTTTACAAGTGTAAGTTCCAGACCATAAATTTCTAGAGGAAAAAACTGGGCAAATAAGTGACAGTTTCTCCATCACTACTCAGTGATAGCAAGGAGTTGAAGACTGGGAGCAAATGGAAGGATGTGGGACTAGAAGCTGAAGGGTGTCAAGAAACTGTGGAACAGAACAATATAAATGAGCTGGACAGATGGCAGGTGTGATCAGAGAAGAAGGTGATGGATTTTAATAGTTTAAAGGTAGAACGTTTTGGGCAATGAAACATATTTTGTGGGGGAGGCTTGGCGAAGAAGTGAAACCCATGAAATTGAGGAAGCCCAATCACTATGAGACAGGGGTTTTGTATGGAAATTGGAGCTAGTTAGAACAAAGGTTGAACTTGGGACAGACGAGACAAAAAGGCAGATTCTGAAGTGCTCAAAACACATACTGACGTGATGAGGAATTAAGTGGAATGAAATCAAGATAATGTGAGTTGACAACAGCAAGAAGGAATAAAACATGACATCGTAGGGGGCAAAAGCCTGACAGGAGGGAAGATTTGATGTGAGGGAGGAACATAATGGTCTGAAAGTGAAAACCAGAAATTGGAATAGTAATGAATCCCTCCATTCCACTTCTCCAACTACAGACGTGCAAGACATGGGAGGCTCTCAGGGGAGAGCCAGATTGTTGTAAGGGCAAAGAGGCAGAGGGAGTTCATTTGGCAGAACTCAGGGAGCAGGAAGAGCAAAGTGATAATAAGTGAGAGTATGGGAGAGATGAGTGGCTGGTGGGGCTTGTGTTTGGGATGGCGGGCAAAGCAGACTGGACTAGGAGAGAAACTTGGTTGACCATTCCAATGTTCTGAGGAGAACTTCTGAGGAGATCTGTTTGCTGTTGCTTGGCTGGGGTCTCAGGAGTCCTAGGCCTCTTCATTGTCTCTCTGTGGCCTAGCCAGCCGAAGGTAAGTTGGCTTGAGGTATCAAACAGAATATTGATTAAAATGCATTTTGAGGATTAAACCTGGAGTTGGGTGTTGAGAACACGAATGAATATGCTTCATGTGTCAAACAGAAGTGGAAGACACTTGTGAGATGAAGTGGTCGAAATTCTGATGTGAACCCCGCAGACCTCAGCCAAAAGTTGCTGAGTTTCTTGGATTGCATGGTGTAATTTGCAAAAGTGTTATTAAAGGCATTGAAAGTCATCTTTTCCAAAACAGATGATAACAATAGCAAAGGAAGTAGTCTATTTTATCTAGAATTTTAGGATTATAAGAGAGGGTAAGGTGGCCACCCTGCATAAGTCACAGGTGAATTTGACCTACTCTGTTTGGATCCTGTCATCCTTTAATTCTTACTTTGTGGTTATAATGACAAAATTGAACCCCTCATCTCATTAAGAAAGGAAGAAAAAAATAATAAGTGGAGAAATTAAGGGAAAAATAAAGGACATCATTCTTGTTTTTCTCTTGCTATCATTCTCACTTCTCCAAGAGAGTGGCACTAATATCGGGCAAATATAGGTGCTATTACATGTTATGGTCCTGTCCTACAAGGGCACAGCTAAAGATCTCAGACTCGAGTTATGTCCTGGCTTTGCATTTTCTGTTCTGCCTTTAATCAGTCATTTCCTGTTTGGTGTGAGTTAACAGTTCCTTTGGTGGATTTTTTTTTTTTTCCTCCCTCTGAGTCATCTTACTTGATAATGTCAGCCATGGGCTCACTGGCACATGTTGTATTGTCAATCTGTGATTCTCACTTTGGGCCATTTCTGTTGCTTGTGTCTCTTCTACTTGCAATTTCCCTTTGGTCGCCATCCCCTATTTTAGGAGAACTCAATCCACGTGCAGAGAAATATTATAGGTTAATCTCAGCAGGATGTGTGAGAAAGAGACCTTGGAAACAGGATGAAACTTGGAGTGTCATAATTCTATTTGCAGAGACTTGATCCTTGCTTACATGGACCGATCACAGTTGCTGAAAAAAAATAACTCTGTGATATTTTCATGGATTCAGCCATATGGCACCGCCCTACCTGAACCATCATTCTGTTTTCCCTTACAGACACTGAGGAATGCAATATGGACATCCCGTCTGACTACACAGTATACAAACTCTTTACCTAATGTTGCAGATGGGTTTCATATATCCAAAGGGCTGTTTATTAATGTGGATATTTTTTCTCTCACTTATTTACATATTGCTCAGAAGCCTGCCTACAACATGGAAATGATTTGCATGCATCTCATATCTTAGGAGTAAAGCACACTCCTACACAATAGGGCACATCACTTCACAGAGAGACAAGTCGTTTTGGGGTCTCCATCACCATGTTTTGTGGGGGCAGAGCCATAAAGGCACTCTCTAAACAAACCACTTTCTACAATTTACTTGGACTTTTGAACAAATATAAAGAAGTGCCTAAATGCTTGGAAATAGTGGGGAGTGGTAGGTCAGAGGGACCCGGTAGCAGAGGGGAAGGGGGTTGATAGAAGGAGTGCAGGCCTTGGAATAAGAAATAGTCCAAGAACTAAAGGAATATTCCTGGATTTATTATTTACCACGTGTGCAGCCTTGGAAACTATTTAACCTGTATTTACTTGGTTCCTCATTTATAAAACAGGAAAAATAACACATATCATGAAAAGTTATAAGGACTGGACACTGTGGATGTATGATTAAAAATGGAGATATTAGTAATAATATTGTTAAAAATTAATTAGGCATGATTACTATCTCCGTTTTCTCAGGACAACAGTATTGATGCTTCCAAAAAGTAAACATAATTGTCTTTGCTTCTCTTTACCCTGAGAGAGTCCTTGAAATGTATATTCCCAGTCCCCGTGCAAGTGCCTGGCAAGTAGTAGATACTCAATCCATGTTTGTTTAATTAACTATAAAATTGATTCATTCATATGAAAAACATTTAATGTTCCTAAATAGGTATTCATATTTAAGGAGATGAAATCAAAATTTTATAGACAATCATTGGATAATTTTATGGAAGAGAAAGAAATCAAATATGAGAAGAGATGTAGATTTTTTTTCACCATTTACTTGCTTCAAACTTTTGATTTAGAAGTGAAAACCTGACACTTGGAGGACAACAAAAGAATAGGAACATCATTCGGTGATCTCTTCATTTTCATACACTGCCTTCCTTTAATAATAGAATACTAGCTTGCCTGAGAACAGAGATCTTGTCTGTTTTGTCTTTGCTAAAATCCTTCCCTGTGCCTAAAACAGTGTCTTGAACATAATGGTTGCTCAATAATTATTAAATAGATTTTTATCTCTTTGTGTCTAATATCCAGAGAGAAGTTTATAATAACCCATCTTTCTTCCTCTTCAGCTATAGAATAATGAACACTATAGCCCTTTTATTCAAGATGTTTTTAAACAAAATTCCAATATTCATTTTTATTTTGAATAAAACATTTCTTCTTTTACTGTGTATTTCTGCTTCTGTCACTTGGTTAAATGTCACCCAAATAGTTTAGCCTGCATACTTAACTTTGTTTCAATCACAATTCTTAAATTTGGTTATCTGTAGCAATCAAATTACTGTTTCTTGTTTTGTTTTGTCTGTGTAGACTCAGTCCTGGTTTTTCAGGTATTCCAGTTTGGAGCAAACCTTGGTTAGCCCAGCCACCTTTGTAGGAAAAAAAAGTGTATATTAATTATTTTTTCAGGACTCAATTTTTTTTGTTTCTATCAGATAAAACTTCCAGATGGATGGCAGATCATAGAATCACATTTCCCTGCTATCTTATGGCACACTGAAACACTTGATTTGTAAGCTGGAACACAGCGATCTGACCATGTAACTGTCAACAACATAACCGGGTATACACCTTATGCCTGGATCCTCTAATTTGCAAATTTTTTTCTGACACATTTTGAAAGGCTACAGTCTGAATCCTTCAATTCCTGTTCATTTAGATGTTAGTAAAGTTTGAAAGTATACCAACTCTAATAGAAGCGGGATGATAACCGGTAAGCAAAATCATAGATTATTCCCAAAGCCAACTGATGTCCTTTATTGGCACTAAAGTAAGGGCTGGCAGTAGTTAAAATTTTATTTTTCTTCAGTTCTTCTTCTAAGTAAGTTTTCTCATAAACATAGCTGGCCACGAAATGTAGATGTGACACACACTAGGAGGGACTCAGCAGTGGAGCAGAAAGGTAGATTCTAGGCCCCCCAACCCCTTGTTGTAGTTGAGTGGTCTTGGGTAAGCAATTTAAACTTTGGGCCACTGATTCCTATAGAAAGAAGGAAGGGTTTCAATAAGGTAGTTTTGAGATCCTTTATATCTCAAAAATTTTTATGATCTACAAACCAGATAGGTCAATCCTAAATTATTAAAAAATGATATATTTCTATGTGAAATGAAGTAGGCCTTTCTACCACAATAAGCCCTTTAAATAATAGCAACGATGCCTTAGCCTTGCTTACATTATATGACAAAACACCATGCCATTGACAGCCTCTGACCTAGGTGATACCATTCATCAGTAATACACTTTAAAGCATTTGAGGGGTTCAAAGGATTGCTCATAATTTGTCTCATAATTTGAGGAAAAATAAACTGACAAAAGTATAATCCAAGATCTGGATTAGTATGCTCTGGAAAATATTAAATATTAAAAACAAACCAGCAATGGCACATATAACAGTAATTTATGGATTATGATAGAGCTCAGGCTTGTGTGTGGCTTATCTCTATATTCTAACATGTTGACAACGGAGCAATAATGATGTTTAATTCAAACAATCTTTTTATGGAAGGCAGTATGTGAGAAATATTTTTGATGTATTCATCATGTTTTTGTGTTTCAGGATCATCTTGCAAAAGCAAGCTTGAATCCTTCCTAAATGCGTGGTCCTTCGATTTGAACTGATAGAATATTATGACTTCCTTTGTCTTCTGTTTTGTGATTTTGCCAGTAGTTGAAACAAGGAGAACAATAGAGTGTACATGAATAGAATTGAGCATTACGGAAGGTGTAAAGATACTGAAAGCTGACAAAAGAGGAACACTAATGAACCAAAAAAAAAATGAGTTTAATTTCTTGAGTTAGGGGTTTCTATATCTATATCTCTGTATCTTTTGGTTTCCTTTAAAAAAGGACAAATACTTTATTCGAAGGGAATTAATTATTTCACTAATAGCTATATAGGACAATTTATTTCAGCTCAAATGGAATGTATATAATACATACTGAAAAGACAAGATAAAAATGATACTGGTCTCTGCAGGTAAAGGAACCATATAAAAATAATGGGACCTTAAATACAGGTGTTAAAATTATTTATTGATTTATTTATACACATTGTTAATGTATAATGCGATTCTTGCTCTAATCTTATCATTAGCAACCAGCTTATCAGGTTATCATTAGCACGAAGTCAATTGCTACATTAAAATGACCTTTCATAGCATACAAGCAGTTTGTGCCAGAAATCCAGGCACTTTTGTTAATGTGGACTGTAGGTTTGTCTTAGAAAACCTCCCAAAGGCCTTTGTTCACCTTTATTCAAGCACCATGTTGCCACCTGTTCTGTCAACTGGCAACTCATTCCCTTTCCCTTGAGTTGTCTATGCTGCCAATTTCTTCAAATGATGGACTTCTTTCTCCAAAACTAACACTCAAGACTCTTCTCCCTTAGTCTATTAATTTAGATATTTTAATGTAAACTGAAGTGTGAATACATTTAGCTCTAGTGTAATTTGCATTTTTAATGCTACTTTTTAATGGAAAGGGATCTCTAATTGGGGGGTTTATCTGACTCCCAACCTTACCCCCTGTTTATTCTCCTTCTTAAACTTCGCATTCTACCGATAAAAGACCTCATTTGGTTACTTTGAATTTTCATGTTTGGTGAAAACTAGCTTATTTCTTTACCAAAAAAACAAGAAGTATTTTGTGGGGAAAACATTTTATGTCTTTTCCTCTAGTCTGTGTGGTCCATAGTTTTGTTCTTAGATTTTACTCTCTACTGTTACACTAGATCCCACAGCTCATGGGTGAGAGCATTTTAGTTATTTGTTTCTGGGCACAGTGGGTCCAAAGACCTCACCTGCCAAGAAAAGCAATGCCTTTTCACTCTCCTTTGTGTGGGATCTCTGTAGGCACTTCCCAAACAGGTGAGGGGACTCAGAATTGCAGCCCCAGTGTGTGCCTCAGCTTCTCTCTTCTCCAGCTGCACTTTTTTTTTTCTAGTCTTCTTCCAGGTCTTTGGTATAAAAATGATGGACCTGTCCTCATTTAATGTGTTTCACACTATCTCAGAGGCCACATAGATTAGTTTCTAGTTGCGCCCACTTCTGGCCTTTGGCAGTAGAATTTTTGTCTATCCAGCAAGAAAATACTTTCCCTTTCGGTCTGTAGATTGTTAGTGGCGGTGGTCCCGTGGCAATGAGAGTAAGGTGCCAAGTGACACTGAGTTTCAGCTTTCATGCATGAATGCTCTGTTCTTGAAACTCCATCCTCTGAATGAGGTGTTTGACTTTGCGTGGCAAAGCCAGTTTTGAGCCTCACTTAGGCTTTTCCTCTTAGGAGACCTTTGTTTCTCAGTGTAACCTGCCTTCTCTCTTCAATCGCTTTTAGTCTGTAAGACATATTAGTATATGTTTGGACTCCTATTGAAGACTAGGTTCAAGTTCTTCCCCATGATGTTCATGCATGCCAAACAAATCAGAGGATATGGCTGTTGACCTCTGCTTAAGTTTCTGTAAGCAGATAACGAGACTTTGTCTTACTAGTGTCAGCTGTGGCCCAAATAAATCATGTTACACCACATTTCTTCATTTGGTCAGAATAATTTATTTATTCAGAGTATAGGAGGGAGAAAAGATCTCTCTCTTCACCGCTAGTCTAAATATTGTATTAGCCAAGCTGCCTGCTTTGTTTTTGGCTTGGGGAGGGTGAATGGTAGGGCATATAGGAGTTATCATGACTCTATGAATTTCATTACAGATTATTAGTTGCCCATTCAAGACAAATATAAGAATATGCTGAGTGGACCCCTCCTCCAAAGCTAGGGTCAGATGAGAAAAAAAATGGGGAGACACATGGTAAAAACTAAGTGAGCGTGAGTTTGGAAATAGAGAAAGAGGGATGCACAGCTTCTGCAGGCTGAGTAGAATTGTGTGGCACTCTGAGGGTGGAAGACACAACTTAGAAATTCAGAAAGCTTCTCTGTGACGTTGGGAATGGAGGCATGAAGATGACGGTGTATTGACAAAGCGGGGTCCGGTTGTGTCAGGGCTAAGGGAAACAAAGTTGGACCTGCATAGAAATAGAAGTCTCCAGAATAGTAAGGGCAAATAGAAGAAAAGTGCTTTAAAGGTGAAATTAATTATTTTCCAAATCTACCTTATTTTCAATTATTTCCTTATTTTAGAATCTTTTATAATTCTGAGTTTTCTGCACACTGTTGGAGAAAATAGGTTTTATCAACTTGTCGCATTTGGCCACTGGCTAAAAGGGGATGCCATGAGAGAGAGGGAATATAGGATATAGGATAAGTGATTTTATTTATTTATTTTGAGACCGAGAGAGAAAGAGAGCAGGCACATGAGCAGGGGATAGATACAGAGAGAATCCCAAACAGTCTCCACCCTGTCAGCACAGAGCCTAAGGCAGGGCTTGAACTCATGAACCCTGAGATCATGACCTGAGCCAAAATCAAGAGTCAGACTCTCAACTGACTGAGCCATCCAGGCACGCTAGAAGTATTTATCTTAAATAATCCTCGGTGAATTTAGGAATTTTCTATTTTACCCTATAATTACATGTTGGTAAATATGGTTAGAAGGTTAATAGTGACTGCCCCCAACTAAAAATAGGAGATTTCAAGATTTTAATTTACTTAGCCAGAGGTTGGCAAATCATAGAATGTATTTCTTTAAAAAATAGTTTCTTTTCTTTGGGCTCCAAATCTAGTGAGGTTAGCATATATATGTGTTGCCAGAGAACAGTGTCATTAGAAAAATGCAAAATTCTTAGGTCAGAATCAGTAGAAATTTCAACCAATGATGTTTCATGAAAGTTCTTAATCAGTGAACTGTTTTTATGCAACTGGTTCTGGAGATTTTGTTTAAAAAATTTTTCTTTAAGTTTATTTTGAGAGAGACAGAGAGAGCACAAGTAGAGAGAGAGGGAGATAGAGAATCCCAAACAGGCTCCATACTGCTGGTGAAGAGCCTGATGTGGGGCCCAAACTCAAGAAACCACAAGATCATGACCTGATCCGAAATCCGCTCGGATGCTTAACCTCCTGAGCCACCCAAACACCCCAAGGTTCTGGAGATTTTGAAGACACAGTCTTGAATGTTTGTGAATGCCAACTGACACTGTGTGTCTCTGACTGTTGTCTCGATATGATTTCACTGGTGTTTCAAACTGAGGGTCATAATGGTGGGAAATCCACTAAAATTATGTGATAAAATTGGTGCAGGAGAGGGGTGCCTGGGTGGCTCAGTTGTTTAAACGTCTGACCTGATTTCGGCTCATGTCATGAACTCACAGTTCTTGAGATCAAGTCCTGTGTCAGGCTCCATGCTGTCAGCACAGAGCCTGCTTGAGACTCTCGCTCTCTCTCTCTCTCTCTCTCTCTCTCTCTCTCTCTGCCTCTCTGCAGGTCGTACTCTCTCTTTCTCAAAATAAATAAACTTAAAAAAAAACAGTGCAGGAGATTTTATTCTCCTGTAAGATTGTATCTTCGTGTTTCCTTAATATGAAAGCCCCACATCACACTGATGGGGAAATCAAAGCTGTATTCTGGTTATCTCCCATCTCAGAGTGGACATAAACTATTAATACTGTGATTGTGCTAGTTGTGCTTGTAAATTGTATGGATTCAACTAGAATTTTAAAATCACTTCCAATTCTAGTTGGTTCTTAACCTGATTCCTTATCTGCCAACTGATGAGAAAGAGATTTAGATCTTTACAATATTGACTCTTCCCATCCTATTCATTTATTTATTTTATTTTATGTCATTTAATGGTTGTATAGTGCTTATTTAGCGTTAACTTTTTTACTTGGTGTTTTAGAGTTTGTTGTTGCTCTGGTGGGAAAGCTAATATCATCCCATGTCGCCAAGCTCTCTCATAATTTCTGTGAGATTTTTCTGTTGACAGTCATAGTTTCTAGGTAGATACAGTAATATACCTCAGGTACTTGACATCTAGAGTAGATAATTTTTTAGCACGCTGTACTCTATATGACAAAATTATTTCCAGTAATAATCATGAAAGTAAGTATGTAATAATAATGGCCAGAAAAGAAGTGTAGACAGATTAGAAATTTTCTTAATTGAAGTTCATACGTTTTTACATGCCAGTTAATATTAAAAATAATACAAATATTACAGTACTTAAAAGGAAAAGATCGGTTGGTTAATAATGTTTAATTACATTAATGTATTTTTTGAAAAGGAGAATTAATATCTATATACAGTCTGTCTCAGTAATAATAACCTTAAAATTACTATTTTCAAGCCTTAATTTCTATACAGTTGTCGATAAAATTTTGGAAAAAATTAATCTTGGTATATTCATGTTTAATGGTATAGCTAGGTTTTTTAATCCATTTTTGCTTATAGTAAATAGACTATGTTTTGATTAGTTTTAATTTTAAAGTTTTTTCCCACATGAAGCAGGATATATACGAGTAGGAAAAGTCTTAAACATAAGAATAACATTTTCAGTGATTTATAAAGGTCCTGTTTCTTAATACATTCCAGAAATTGAATACTGTCCATGTCTGTGTTTCTTAGGGATTAATTCTATCAGCTTTCAGATGTCTGTATGTATAAAAAAAGTTCCACAAAATAACTTCATCAGAAAAGTCATCATAAATTTCTATTACATTTGGTTGAAACATCAAAAACTTTTCTTCTGCAAAAATCAAAGGAATTAAATGAATAAAATAGCAAGCATTATCATTATTTGATCCATTGCTGTAGAACAAGTGTCAAGTTCTTAGGGAACATGATCAAGGCATTCAAGCCCAGTATCTTTTGTCTTTCTCCTGGCCTTCATATAATGACAGAATTAAAGTAAGTCCAGTTCACTTTCTTTATCTTTATAATCACTTTGATATTATTATTTTTTGTTTAAAATCTGTTCTTTAAATGCAGGAATATTTAGCGGAATAGAGGTTCTCGACACAAACAATGCCTGGAGCAACTTTGACTAATTCTGAGCTGTTATGAACTTTCTGTCAATAAAAATCAATGTAATGAGCCCTCTGACAGGGGCTGACTGTATAACTAAGAATGCTCCGTATCAGCTTCCAGATATTAGTTATTAAAAGATAAATAATAAGATGTACTAATTTGAAACATATGTATGTATATTTAAAAAAAAACAGCCACCAAAGCAGTAGTTTTAAAACTTAGACCAAAAACATATTTTTTTTTCAGAGAGAAATATGTTGTTATTGATGATGTTTTGAGTTGCTGGCACATAGCAATAATAAAAGCAGTCTGAGTTTTAGTTGGTTTTGCTACTGTTTTACAATTCTTTACAGACAACACATAGCTTTACGTGTCTGAAGCGAACAACTCCTTGCAATACATTGGAGCTGTGATCATGAGTGTTCTTGACTAGATCCTGACCGAAATGAAAGTGTCTCTAACTTTTCCATTACATTTAAGTTGTCCATAGGCACTTTGTAAATAACCCATTCCCAAGCAAAAGAACATTCCTTCCATTTCTAATTTACTATTTTTTTTCATCAAAAATGGTCTTATGAAATGTTTTTCTGTGTCTATTGTGATAATTATATGGTTTTTATTCTTCAGTACGTAAATACCACATTAACAGTTTTCCAGATGTTGAAGCATCCTTGATGTTTGGTGATAAAACCTCCCTCATAATGTAGTATTCTTTTATATACTGCTTTTAACAATTTGCTAGTATTTTGTTTATAAACATTTATCAGCAGTATAGATCTAGAGATTCTCTTTTTGAGTATCAATCGTTTTTAGTTTTGTTATCAGGATCACACCTCAGTGAATCAGTTTGGAAAGTTTCCATATTTTGGGTACCCTGGAAAAATTTGTATAACATAGTAATAGTCTGTTCCTTGCAGATTCAGTCCTTTTTTTTTAAGGAGAAGTATTATATTTTATCTCCTATAATTCCCAAATTAAGTTTATAATACTGTGATACTGAGTCTATCTCAATTTGAAATACAGATGTGTTATCCTCTTTAGTAACTATCCTCTTTAGTAACTATCTCTCTCTCTCTCTCTCTTTCTCGGAAACATTATGTAAATTATTTTAGAGTTACCAGTGCTTTCCTCGAATAGCACTATTTCATTGGTGCCAGGAATAGCTCCTTTCTGGGTCGACGGACTGTGTTGACGTTAGTTTCCCTCTTGCTGGTCATTTTGCTCAAATGCCTGCCAATTCTTGGTTATCTCTTTTCTTGTGTCAATGAGGTTCTAGGTTGAACAGTACTGGTATCTGAAACAGAGTTTCAAGATATCTGAAGACAGCAAAAAGTTGCTGATGGAATTCAAAAGTCTTTCTCATCACTTCACACTTTTCCCTCTCCAGCCATGAGAACCAACAGGCCCTAGGAGAATTGTAGCGAAGATTAGACTGAATAAAAAATGATCCCTTCTTCCTGGTCCAAAAATCTTCATTTTGAAGGATAGAGCAAGTAGTAAGGAACTATTCTTAATATCTGTGAATGATGCTGAAAATTTTTATAATTACTAAAATCCAGTTACATTTCCCTTACTTTTTGTTCAGTGATTCAGAGATAACAGGGTTCTATTTGTCTCTAAATACATGGTTGGAAGAATTTTCCATTTAGGTTGACATATTCAAATGCAGGTTCCTGCCCATGAAAAAGGAACGAATCAGTTTCCAAACTCTTTACCACAAATCCTGGCTTAATATCTTCTTTATGGAATATATAGGAGAAGAATAGATTAAATCAAATAATATTTTTAATTAAAAAATAATTAGAGCAAGATTCCCCTCAAACTCCCAGGAAGGAATCCTCATCATATGGAGACACATTAGTCAGTGCACAGAGTCCCAGTCAGTGCATTGAGAAAGCAGAGTGGTTTTCTAGGCTATGTGGAATCCACTTTGTTCTCTTTTCTTGCTCTGATGCCAGCACCATGAGAGGCTTCTGATGGGATGGGGAATTCAGCTGAAGTTGCTGTAAAGCCATTGTTTAACTTCAGAAGGCTGTGAATCTGACTCTTGCCAGAGTATCTACAAAGCCTCCTCCCACATTTCCATATTAGCTGGTCCTTAACATTTTTTGTGGATGATGAGGTATCAATTCTGAGGACTCTGGCATTGCTGCCCTCTGCTCTTGTCATCCCACAAATATTTTAGTCAAGCAGCTAGTTCAGGTTTTTGTTCTAAGACTTGGGGATGGGACAGTGATGGCTAGTCTGGCACATTCCTCTCAAATACTGGCTAAGACCCTTGGATCTTTGAGTTTTTTTCCCCCCTCACTTCCGTGTCTCCTTCAGATGAGTTCTTTTCCAGGAAGTTCCTAGGTATTTTAAGCAAATAAAGCCTTGACGAGGCAGGTTGATCATGGGTGTTCTCAGATACAAAACCTTTTCTCATTCGTAGAGTTCAGTCAGTTTAGTTTACCAGATGAAATGACAAATAATGAACACATGATAATAAATAAATAGTGTTCTGTTTTAAAATCTGGGGCTTGGATAATAGACACATAGATGTTCATTTTGCTATTATCTTTTATAATTTACATAAATCATATATATACATATATATATGAAATTTTTCAAAAATAAAAATGAAAGGCTAGATGAAAAAAATAGTACATAATTCTAGGATCTCTGCCTACCCAGAGAATTAATTTTGAAATTATGTGTGTGAAGACTAAAACTACACACATAAATTTAGATAAAGATGGCTAGTTTACATGGTATAACATGATAATTCTGTTAAATTCTACCTGTTTTTTAGATTTCCAACTCTGTTTTGTATCTGAGTTTGGAATGGTTCTACCTTGAAAACTCCCTCTCACATGGGCTTTGCTTTGAAGAAGGAATTGAGGATGAAGTTGCCCCTTTCAGCTCAACTAATGCATTAACATATATTAAAGTAACAGGTTCTTTAGCTGCCATCTTGCACACTGCAGAAACTCTGAACCTAGAATGAGATGGGAGAAGTGGAACAACTCTTATGCTTCAGTGGGGGACATAGCCATAATCCAGATCCTGGTTGACTGGGGTGGAGGCCAGAATAAGAGGGATTGCCCTGTAATTGCCCTGTTCACTCTTTTTTTCTTTCTGTCTAGATTGTCACTATTGTTTCCAGATTATTATCCTTGACTGAAGTCTTCACTCCTCTCCCATTCATCCTCCATGTTATCTTTCTAAAACACAAACTTGAGCAGTTATTCTCTTCTTAAAAACCTTCAATGGCTCCATAGTATCACAAAATAAATTATAAATTCCCTGAACTGACATTCAAGGCCATTCCCTTTCCCTCATTCTACCTTTTTGCAGCACGTATTGGTTTTGGGAGCTCACACCCTGGCCTGACTTCAAATCTTGACTTTACTGTTGCATGGCTTTAGGTGAAATACTTTGTCTCGATTTCCTCTTCTAAAATAATAATAATAATAATAATCCTAACGCTGTATGAGATTGTTTTGATGGGTAATTGAATTTAATACATGCTGAGTACTTAAAAGTGATACATGCTAAGTACTCAATAGCTGTTAGCAATTATTACAAATATCATGTTACACTCATCTCCTCCATGAAATGTGTGCTAAACTACATTAAAGTATTTACAGTTCCCAGAACGTGCTAGGTGTAACTCTCCATCCTCCAAGTGCCACAAGTTTGCTTATTCTATCCTAGAAGTTGCAAATTTAAGTACTTTCAGGAATCTGGCAAAGTGGGGAAGGGGATTTTGTGAATTGGAGAACTTATGCCTTTTCCTCACAAAGGCATACAAATTAAGATATATATTTTAATGCTGCGCTGACCAAAGAATTCATATCTGTGGTTTCTTCTCTACTTTTATGGAAAATTACAACCCGTCACTCATGGCCAACAGCAAATACTGTTTCTTCCATTGACTTCTTTGACTTCTTCCCTCTTTTGTACTCATAGAGTGCTGACATATTCGTACTCCCACCTTAATGCTTAAAATATTATAATTCAGTTGCCTACATAATTGCCCACCCCCTTTCATGTTTTTAGTTCTCAAAGAGGAAACAAATTTCATGTGTATTCTTGCTTTTTCAATATCCAGCCAGTGTTTATTACACATTTTTGAATGAATGGTGATAGTACCTGGGATGCATGCAAATATGGAAAACCAATATGAGTAGAGATGAAAAGGGTAAGAACCTTGACTGGTGGAGCAGTGAAGGCCAAGATAAACTGCTCCCCATGTTTGTGTTCCCTTTCACTAGAATCTCACTTATGGATTGGTTCCCTACATTGTCTTTGGGGAAATGTTGTTAAGGACACCACTGTGAAGCCTCTGCCAATTCAGCAAGGCAAGCAATTAGATGTTTTTTTTTCTATGGTTGTTTATTTTTATTTTGAGAGAGATACACACAGAGAGAGTATGGGCAGGGGAGAGGAAGAGAGAGAGGAAGAGAGAGAACCCCAAGCAGGCTCTACGCACTGTCAGCACAGAGCCTGATGCAGGGCTACATCTCACCAACTGTGAGATCGTGACCTGAGCTGAAATCAAGAGTGAGACGCTCAACTGAATGAGCCACCCAGGTGCCCCTGGAAGGTTTTTTTGATAAAGTAATGGACTTATTTCCTATAGGAGGTTGGTTTGTTTTTATATAAAAATTACCAAGAATCATCAAAGACATTGATAGAAAATACTCAATAAAAGATTATTTTTCAGATTTGGTAAAGATGATTTTCTTTGTTTCTTCAAGATAGTTTTTGTCAAACAAAATGGCTGAAATGCCAATAATTTACCCAATTGAAATGTTTCCATTTTTATATACAACAAACTGAAGTTAAACAAACAGCTCCCTCCTACCCAAAAACACACAAGAAAACAAAACGAAACTGACAAACTAAAGCCAAAGCCATCAATAGGAAGGGAGACGACAAGTGTCTGAAATTTGTGGCAATGTTGGCTGAACTGTTTTGGCCCCACTGCTACTTCAGGAACATTCAGAAGCAGTTCTCACCTACTCACAGCCCAGTCCTTGTGACTCATACACCCTTCTTTTCTGGGTGTATTGCAGTGTGGGCTGCAATAGCAAAATATTGTAGACTGGGTGGCTTAAACAACAGAAATTTATTTTCTCCCAGTTTTGGATGTTGGAAAGTCCACAGTCAGGGTCTAGCAGGTTTCCCTTTCTGTGGAGATCACCCTTCCTGGTTTGCAGATGGCTGCCATTTCCTGAGTGCTCACATGACCTCATCTTTGTGGGCTCACCAAAAAGATGGAAAGAGATATCTCTTTCCTTTCTTAAGGCCACCAAATTCTATCAGATTAAGGCCCCACTTGAGTAATGACCTTGAATAATTTTTTTTAATTTTTTTTTCAACGTTTTTTATTTATTTTTGGGACAGAGAGAGACAGAGCATGAACGGGGAAGGGGCAGAGAGAGAGGGAGACACAGAATCGGAAACAGGCTCCAGGCTCTGAGCCATCAGCCCAGAGCCCGACGCGGGGCTCGAACCCACGGACCGCGAGATCGTGACCTGGCTGAAGTCGGATGCTTAACCGACTGCGCCACCCAGGCGCCCCGAGTAATTTTTAATCCCTCCTGAAGGCCCTATCTCCCAAGAGAGTCACACTGGGGGTTAGGGTTTCAAAATATAGATTTGGCTGTGAGGCTTGCAATTAAGTCCATAGAACTGGGGTAATGTCCTCTTAACTTGCTTTGTTTGAGTGCCAATTCACAAAGTCATTCTCTTTCCTGTCAAAACACTTTTTTTTTATTTATTAATTATATCATAAGTACGGACTTTCTATCTTTTGAACTTCTCGAAATATTTGTTTTTTATTTTAAGTTTTTAAAAATTTATTTGAGAGAGGGAGAGAGAGGGCAAGTGGGCGAGAGGGGCAGAGGGAGAGAGAGAGAGAATCTCAAGCCCGCCCAATACTCAGCACGGAGTCTGACAAGGGGCTCAGATCCCACGACCCTGGGATCATGACCTGAGTGGAAATCAAGAGTCAGACACTCAACTGATTGAACCTCGCAGGCACCCCAACATGTTATTTCTAACTTTAATGAATTTTGTAAGTTTCGATTAGTACTGGGGGAGGGTCTCAGCAAATAAAACGTCTTTTGAAACCTTAAAAAAAGCATTAATAAAGGAAAAGGAGTTAACATTGTAAATACCTTCCTTCTCAAACGTTTTTAAACAATGTATTTACCCATATTGATAGCTCCATGAAAAACAAAATCCCACGGTTTATTTGTGATCATGTTCAACTTCAAAAACAGTACTAACAACTTTGTTCTGATTCATCTTAGCCCCAAATTCTTGAGAACCCCAAATCTGGTGGTATAAATATAGTTCTGACTAAATAATTCAATTGACATCCATAATGCAATAGATAAACCAAAGGAGAGGAAAGGAGGTATTTTTAAACACATCTTTTTGGTGTTTCCATTAGGCTTGATTTTTTTTTTTCTTCATCTCCCTGAGATACCCAGTCCTTCCTAGAAACTTTACTGTCATGATAGTACCTGCGGAGTGATAGCACTACCAGACCTGGCTGTTTGTTTCCGAGTAAGAACAGCTGTGCGACAGACTGTCTGAACAGTTCCCGTTTCAGGACGCAGCGCGGATCTCTGACACGAGGCAGTTCTGCACCAGCTGGCTCTGTGCTCGGTGCTTTGCTATTCCTGGATGATTTACCTGTTCTCAGCCCTGTCACCTTACTGTTTCTGCCATCTAATTAAAAACCCATGTTACTGGATTCACTCTGCTACAAATTAGCAATGCTATCTGTGTTCTTTCTGAGCCTAAACTGGCCATTTTTACTTTATGATACATGATTTATTTTTAAATTTATACAAGATGCTTGATTATTTATTTGTGGTATATTTTAGCTCTCTTGTGGAGTCTCGATCAGAGTAATCCTCTTCTAATGTATTCATATAGAGTGAAGATCTAAATTTCCTAATCAAAATCATGTCAGCAAAAGTAGAGCTGCTCTTAGGATAACATTTTAGTCTAGAAAATGATTTTCCTTTAAAAGGGATTCAATGGACATGATGACATAAAAAGAAGCGGCAAAATTACACACAATCAGTTCACATAATCAAAACAGCAATGTTTTATATTCAGCAAGGATTTCTTTTTTACTATAATAAATGGAACAAAATAGTCCTTTTGGAATTCTGCAACTGTGTTATGGCTACAAATGCAATACTACTAGCATTCTACAGAATTAGAGACCAGCATTTTCAAAGCTGTAGAAGAAATGATCCCATTGAGACATAGTCCCTAAATATACATTTGGGTGACATTTTATCACTAATGATGATGTTCTACCTTCACTTTAACTTCATTAGGAACTCACGATTACATCAAGATTAGTCTATTTTTAAAAGGCCTAATTCATGCAAGTAGTCAATTCAAATGGTTGGATTTTAATCATAACTGCCTAGAAAGGAAATTTCATCCTAATATATACATTGGAAGTGTATAAGATCTATGGAGGCTTTCGAGATCCATCAGAAAAATCTGGTCCTGTCTTGTGGGATGCTCCAATGGCCTCTGGGCATGCTTCTGTCATAGTATTCTAGAAGAGTGTGTTGTAAGCCATGTCCACTTGCTTAGAAAGATTGGGGTTCTGTGAAGCAGGTATCATGTATTGTACGTCCTTGTAATTCTAGAATCTAGCCTGGGCCTGATGTATGCTAGGTGCTCCAAAAATGATTGTTGAATCACTTTATGGAAATCAAAGGAATATGGATTAGCGTCTGCAGGGACTAAGGTACTAAATTAATTGCCTTCACAAGATGTAAAATTATAGTCACACCTCTATAAAAGAGTGGCTAAATAAATTTCGTGAATAGATGTGTATAATCTAAATCAAAGCTCTGCTTTTTAAACAAATTTTAATGTTTATTTTTGAGAGAGAGTGAGACAGAGCATGAGCAGGGGAGGCGCAGAGAGGCATGGAGACACAGAATCCAAAGCAAGCTCCAGGCTCCAAGCTTGTCAGCACAGAGCCCCACATGGGACTCGAACTCACAAACTGCGAGATCATGACCTCAGCTGAAGTCGGATGCTTAACCGACTAAGCCACCCAGGCACCCCTGTCCTCATTCTTTAAAGAAAAAAATTAATGTTTATTTATTTTTGAGGGAGAGAGAGACAGAGTGTGAGCAGGGGAGGGGCGGAGAGAGAGGGAGACACAGAATCCAAAGCAGGCTCCAGGCTCCAAGCTGTCAGCACAGGGCCCGACGTGGGGTTGGAACTCACGAACCGTGAGATCATGACCTGAGCTGAAGTCAGATGCTCACCAGACTGAGCCATTCAAGTGCTCCAAAGCTCTGCTTCTATTTTACTAAAGATTCTTCAATTCATAATCACACACACACACACACACAGCTGCTTCCCATTCAATAATTAAATTATCCTTTGGTCTTTTTTAGACTTTTGACTTTAAGGATTTTATCTATATAGTGCATTTCTTTACTTTTTACTGTGAACTATAACAAAATTTGTGTGAAGTTTGGAACTATCAGTTTACATACTTCAGTGGGTATTTTTGGGAAGTAGAGACAGAGTGACAGAGTTGCTGGAGAATTTAAAAAGTCTGAAGCTGTCCCTCAGTAGCTAGTCTGCCTTTAATGTACTGGAAGTCACACCTCAATTCGGGACAGATACATACTGCCACAGTTACAGGAGCTTTTGCTATGAGCCTGGAAGTTAGCAAGAAATTTTAAGGGATAGAGGAAATTTTTAAGGGATAAGAAGAAAGAGAACTTAATTCCCTAGGGATAGTCTGAGTAGCTTTCCTTTTCCCCAAAGCTATTTCTTCCTGCTTCCCACTATAAGGGTATCAAGAAAAGAATGTTCCTTTTGCGTTATAGCAAACTGTAAAGATTCATAAAGATTCTCAAATGAGAACAGAGCAACCTGTTAATGGGAAGTTGTGACGAGTTACTTTGTGACTTAGAACCAGCATTCATGACTGGCTGAAGTTAAACTGGTCAGCTTATAGCAACAGGAAAGACAAAAGCATAAGTGAGCAATAAAGCCATTGATGGAAGCATGACCCAGAAGAAAATTGCTTTTGTAAGCACGAGGAAACAGCTAGTAGGTAGCCAAAGAAAAAGTATAATATTCAGTGTCTTCATTGACAGCAGCAGGAAATGGGTACAAGGGGAAACCATAGAGTCAGGAAATGCACTAGGAGAAGAAGATAAAGAAGAGTAGTATTGGTAATAAAGTTCTCATAGTGTAGTAAAAATAAATCGCTGTGGATATAAGGGAATCTGTGTTCCATTGATTGCTTCTAGGAAATGTCAGTGCAGAGCCCAAGAACTGGCAATCTGATGAGGGAGTAAAAAAATAAAGGAGGCCAAAAAGGAGGCCAGAGACCATGATTTTGCATACCATTTTCTTACAGAAGTGCATAATTATTTGTATAGACCACACATGCCTTTTCGGGTTTATAATAGGAACTTGTGTTTTGCATTTAGGTACTTTTTTTCTAAAATTTTTCTGAGCTTGAAAAATGTCTCATTTATAGTTTTTCTTATCCTTATTTTAATTTAAAAATGTATTTCATTATGTTATATGTCTATTTGGTTAAATAATCCTCAATTATTTGTAGATTAAGGCAGATCATTTGAAAATTAAAAATATATATGTCTAAATTAATATACACATAACAATTACTTTAAACACAAATGTAATTAATTATGCAATGTATTTTACATATAAATTTATAATTAGGTGTATAGTGCCTACATTCATTATGTACACATATTTACTTAAGTGTTAATTTAGGCCTTCTGTAACTAATTATGAGAAGTTATAAATGTATTTTTTCACTCAAAGTGTCATTTCTTTCCTCTGAGCTGATCAGCATCTTTCTTCTTTAGTTCCTAAAAAACCTCTTCAAACGTTATAAACCATACACAGCTGAACTTGATGCGGGGGCAACCGGCATTAGGCATCATCTTGAAACATTCTATTACATCTTATGCTGTGCATCATGAAAAAAGCAGCACAGTACCTTGTAAGCCTCTCCGGGCTTTGAATGCACTACAGACCACATATTTGAATGCCTCTGACCTACAAAGATGACATAAAAGGCTGCTGTTTTGACAAGGGGATTGCATCAAGTCTAACTTGCAGTAAAGTAGCTTTGCTCCCTGGCCGATATCATCTGGCAAACTCCCTGGTATCAGATGCATCGGTGGTGGGAAGAATGGCGTGTAGATTTTATGGCAAGCTCCAATAGGCAAATCACAACACAGACGGCACCCTCTCTCCTCTCTCCCTTTCCTTCTCCCTTCCTTCTTTATGATGTACTTTCCATCCTGTTGAATAACTTGACACGTTTGTTTCTTTCTAAGCTATTAAAAACTTTCCTATCTATGCAGCATTTACTGCCTTGATGTTTGTGATTATGGTTCTCAGTTGCAATAAGAAATTCTATGGAAATCATAACCAATCCTGGTTTCAACTGATCAGCTTACAAAGGGAGAAAACCTTCTTTCAAGATGCTCTCAAACGTGTGAGGCACACCTCAGTGAATGTAGTGTTAGAAACCTGCTGGCACTAAAAAAAAATTGCTTAAAAATTAGTAAATAAATACAGGTTTGCCGAAGTTGAGCATAATTTTAGCCAAACTGCAAATATTAATGGTTTAGTTGGAAGCATGCCTGACTTTTGGTCCCCTCTCTCTTTTTATCATTTAGGTACTCAAAAGACAAAATAACACCATCTGACACCTTGAATTACTGAGTAAACTTTTGTACCGCTGAAAACTCACATCAGGTGCTTGGACAGAATTGTAGGGGGAGGACAGCCCTTGTCATCTGGTAAGTTATACAAGTATGTAAGCTGCTCACAGTGAAGATATAATAGCTTTCAGGAGTAGATAATAGGTAGAAAGTACAAAAATTAAAAAAAGCAACAACAACAACCAAACTGTACTGGTTTTTTCTCCACAAATGGTATAATAAGATCAACCCAATAATTTTTAATTTAATAAACTTGGAAACATTGTTAATATTTGGAGTCTGTTTTGTTCCATCTTATTTGCTATAATATTTGCAGAAATACCTGCAACTGATAAGGAAAAACAATTAAAACTGTTCTTTCAGGAATGGAACCAATCATAGATATGGTCTTTCCATTTTCTTATTTTTCACAGAAGACTTCAAAGGATAGATTATGTAAGTCAAAGAAAGGGACATCTTTCTTTGACTAAGCATCTAGTCTAAGTCCTTTTACTTCACAGAAGAGAGAATGCCGTCTAGAAAAGTGACATGTTCATGGAACCAGAAACAAAAACCCATGTCTCCCGACTCCCTATATCTATGTCTTATTTCATTACACACATGAAGCAAGATGGGAAACATTCAGCTTTCAGTACTGGGGACAACTTTCTCAACTGTTGTGTAAGCACACTTCGATTGGCATGTTTACCAAGCATAGGCAATAGGTACATCACGTACCAGATGTACGTGATAATTATTACTTGAGGGTAAGATGATGAGTGATGGTTTGTGATTAGATTTTACACAGAGTAAACAGACATCTTGGATACTATTATCTTTTTTCTTATTATTTATTTATTTATTTTGAGAGAGATAAAGATAGAGAGAGGGAGGGGCAGAGAGAGGGAGACAGAGAATCCCAAGCAGGATCTACACTGTCAGCACAGAGACTGACATGGGGCTTGAAACCACGAGATCATGACCTGAGCCAAACCAAGAGTCAGACACGTAACTGACTGAGTCACGCAGGTGCCCCTTGGATACTCTTATCTTTAAAGCAAATATGGAATTAATACATTAAAGAGTGAGTATCTTAACAAATACACAAAATAGCAGGGAAGAGGAAAGAAGGATTTTAGAACAATGAATTTAGAAGATACGATTAAATTTTGATGTTCAGATGTCCCTTCACCTACAAATCACTTGATAAAAATGACCTAAAAAGTTTTTTTTTTCTCATGCTATCTCCTCCGCTCCCAACTATGTCATTTAACTAGCAGAAATGCAGCCTATTTGTACTTTTTCCCTTCTGCATCAGTTTCGATTCCTTTTTATGTGCTTGCTTTTATCTAGGTGTCAGATTCTCTCTAAATGATAGATTGTAATCTCAGCTATAGAAAAATGAAACTTACAAAATGGATGGATTTGATTTTAAGAGATGTGGTCTAGTCAGGTGGCAGCTACAGAAAGAAGAGCCTCTAGCGAGTTGCGGCATTATGTGTATTTTACATTAACTCTTGGTCTCATGAATATAAAAATATTTTGTAGGAAATTTCTTTGTTGTGTTTTATAAAATTATTTTTAAAAATTCTTCCTCCTTAGGTCTCTCAGGATAATCCCAAACCTCTGGCAGTTTTTAAGTCAGAATATGAATTGCATCATGAAAAACAGTTTGTTTCACTTCGAGAACATGCTAATCAGTCATGTACTCAATCTTTTTATATATTGAGAATTTACTAATGCTGTATATTGGGAGCACTTAGAAATGTGAATGAAGAATGAATAAAACTTTTATGGAATCATCTAATGGAGGAAGCAGGAAAGCAGAGACAATTATAGCATGGGGTGATGAACTTTATCATAAGGGTATAGAAACCATGCTAGATGGAATAAAGCTAAGTCAGGAACTGTGTGGAAAGCATGCTTAGGTCTTATTTTTAAAAATGTATCTGTGCATTGAGTTGAAGGTCTGTGCAGATTCTGTGATCCTTATTCAGTGGATCAGACAAACATCACACACCTTCAAGTTCTTACTGACTGTGTACAATGGATCTTAAAAACAACTGAATCTAGAAAGAAAATGCAAGGTAAACCAAATTATTTAAATGATTTCCTTACCCCAGTGATGTTTAAAGAACTGTATTTAGAGGAATCTAGTTTCCCATGACCTCCCAGTGTGGTTTCATTTTTTAAATTTTGCAATGGAGTTTCCAAATGTCATACTCAAATTTTAAGTATGAACATTACAGAGAAACATATTCCTAATCAAAAGAATATTCTTAGTTATAGCAACAATTTAGTTTCTCCATTTTCTGTCTTCTTTCTTCCCTCCCTCCCTCTCTCTTACTCTCTCCCTCTTCCTTCCTTCCTTCCTTCCTTCCTTCCTTCCTTCCTCTCTCTCCCTTCTTTCTTTCTTTCTTTCTTTCTTTCTTTCTTTCTTTCTTTCTTTCTCTCTTTCTCTCTCCTTCCCTCCCTCCCTCTTTTCTTTCTTTCTTTCTTTCTTTCTTTCTTTCTTTCTTTCTTTCTTCTTTCTTTCTTCCTCTCTCCTTCCCTCCCTCCCTCTTTTCTTTCTTTCTTTCTTTCTTTCTTTCTTTCTTTCTTTCTTTCTCTCTTTCTCTCTCCTTCCCTCCCTCCCTCTTTTCTTTCTTTCTTTCTTTCTTTCTTTCTTTCTTTCTTTCTTTCTTCTTTCTTTCTTCCTCTCTCCTTCCCTCTTTCTTTCTTTCTTTCTTTCTTTCTTTCTTTCTTTCTTTCTTTCTCTTCTCATTTCCCCTTCCCTTTCCCATTCTTTCATAGATCATTTTTGGTAAAAAGCAATTAGTTGGTGATTTTCCCAGGAAGAGTAATCACAGGAGACAGGCACATGGGAGGAAGGAGGAGTGGTGAAGTAATTCTACCCTTCTGAATCAGGTTTGCCATAATTTCTGTGGTGGTCGTGTTCCTTTATAGCTTTCACTTTCTCTGTGCTTCAGAAACACTGTTTCTTCCCCTCAACCCTACAGGCCCAAGGTATGCTCATGGCTTCCAATTGTTGTAAACTATCTGGGAGCTTCAGATCTAATGTTGGTTCCATAAATTCTGTCCACACCTATGTAAAATGTCTCTTCATTAAGTTCTCAAAAGTGCAGTTGAGTATACCCTCTACTTTGTTTAGGAACCCCACTTACATACAACATAATTTAAAATCCTGAATTTTCCCTGGAAGTATCCTAGAGTTGAAGCCTCAGTGAGCTCATAGTTTGAGCCTCTAGACAGAGCTGGGAAACACTGGAAGTACATTACAATGAGGCCAACCAACTTCACAAGCTGTCATCACTGGGCCCAGTCGTCCTATGCTTAGGGTATATTACTTATAAGACCCCAATTTTAGGACAACATTGTATAGCAAGTATGATGTCTTTATTTGTAAATGCCAGAAAATCTTACTCAAACAAGCAATAATATTAAAGAAGATATATTACTTCATATGACATAAAAACCAGAAGTAGGAAAGGCTTTAGTCATGATTCCATCTGAAGAAAATTTATTTAGGTATCTTTCTTCTCTCCTCACACTGACTTTGTTTTCTTTCTTTCTTTCTTTCTTTCTTTCTTTCTTTCTTTCTCTCATTCTTTTGTTCTTTCTTTCCTTCTTCTTCTTCTTTCTTTTTTTTTTTTTTTTTTTTTTTGGCTAACTTCATTCTTATAGTGGCTTCCTTCATGGTTCCAAGATGGTTACCAAGTGCGATCAGAAATACAAGGTTCCTGGTTTACACTGGACCCTCACAACTGTCACGCTCACATTCCATGCTTTACAGTATATAGAATAATTAACAACAACAAATATTTAAAAAATTGGGCAGAAGACAATGATTTTGTGTGACTTGGCCAAAAATATCTGGATTCTGAATAATTGAATATAGGAAGGATACATTTATTTTTCCTTAAATATTAGATGGCAGTTAAATATATTCAGGGACATGTCTGTATTTTATTATGACAAAATGACTTTAAACACTTCCAGCTTGTGCGAGCTACACTTGTCCTTTTTTACTTACAATTTGTCCTTAGACCAGAGTTCACTATACCACTATTGAATGTAAGTGGTATATACTTTCATGAGAATAGCAGTATGTCAAACCTTTAGCTATTTAACAATAGCTATGAAATTCATTCTGTTGGTATTATTAGAAAAGTACAGAAGTACTATTAGAAAGTACAGAAGTACTTTAAGTATTATTAGAATAATACTCTAAGTATTATCAGAAAGTACAGACAGATGCCAGGAGAACGATGATGTGGTCCTTTGTGAAAAATACGTCCACACTTTTAGCTGGGTAGCATCCCATCTACCACCCATTTCTGGTGAAGATAAGTGGGTTAGATGCTGTTCAAAAGGTGCATTGCAATTTGATCCTCAAAGTGTGTTCCAAATAATGGCAATTTTAAACTATGGTATTAAGGTTACATGGTCCAACAAATTTAGGATATGATGGGTTAAAGACTGAGTCCAAAATGTGTCTTTATACTTGGATTTCTCCAAACTTTTAATATGGAAAGTTGCATTGCAAATGGTCAAGAGGGAAGTTTATTCTGCTGTGTTTCTCAAATATATTTATACGGTAGAAACTTTTTTGAGACTACTGTTTGAAGGAGTGTACCTAGATAAATGACAGGTTAAACTACTCACTGCTGAAGCTGGTTATCTTGTGTTTATGTTCAGAATTTGTAAATGTCTACATGGTTTGAAAAATTATTTATTCATTCAGCAAAAATTTAAGATTGCTTACTTTCTCACTGTCTTAGTCTATTCAGGCTACTATAACAAATTACTATAGACAACAGGAGAGCTTATAAACAACAGAAATTTATTTAACATTTACAGAGAATGGGAAGTCCACAATCAAGGAACCAACCAGTTCAGTGTCAGGTGGGGGCCTGCTTCCTGGCTCATAGATGGCTGTCTTTCGCTGTGTCCTCACATGGTGGTAGGGGCAAGGGACCTCCCTAGGGCCCCTTTTATAAGAGTGCTAACACCATCCACAAAGCCTCTACCATCATAATCTAAATACCTCTCAAAGACTCTATCTCCTAATACCCTCACATGGGGGGTTCGGTTTCAACATATGAATTTTTAGGGGACAAAAACATTTGGTTTATGATACTCTCTTTGATAAAGTGAAAGGGACCAAGTGGAGGCTCCATAAACTTTGAGGCATAATCATCTCTATTAAATGCCCACACATTATTGACAGTGTCCCATTATGCTTAAGACAATGTAATAAGATACTATGACTTTAGGGACCTCGTGTTATGATTTGAAAGGCCAAATTCACATTAAAAAATTAATTAAATCTACCAGGTACTACATATAACAGATATCCAAGTTAGGGGGTCATCACCAAAGACTAGAAAGAAAGGTGATACAAGGCCTTACGAAGAATGTAGGAGCTGAATGGAACTTTGAAGGAAGCTTAAGGCTTGTAGGAGATCCAAATGAAGAGGGCATTTTGAGATCCCATGAGAGTGATTTCTTAGAGAAACAGGATGATTCCTCTCAATTACAAAGATTGCCTCTCCCTACAAGATTAATAATTAGCTTTTTTCTTTGTCAATGTAGATTGAACATCTTTATCTTTAAAAAAAGGTATAAAGAAAAGGATTCATTGGAGGAATTACAGATGATATCACCCACCATTTAAAGAGGTGATTATATCAGGAATGGTTTTAAAACATCTATATAACTTTGAAAATAAGAGAAGTTATACCATTTTAAAGCATTTTTTGGATCATGCCAAATCTAAATGACTATTTGAAATCTAATAAGAACTAAAGTACTTGCCACAGAAAGCACCTCTTATTGTCATCTAATTTCAAGGTTATCTGCTAGGGATAGTGGAAAATCATGAACACCAAAAATTGTAGATTCTGTAATTTCCCTGGCTTTTGCAATTTTTCTTGTTTTCTTCCACAGGTAAGTTTTCATTTTAAAGAAATACATTTCTTTCCTTTCCAGTAGCAAAGTTAAAAACCTTTAAAAAGTTTCCCAAATTGACACTCTGTATCTCAGGTATGCTAGTTTAGACTAAACCAGAAAAAAGCCTATCAAGTAAGTTGTAATTATTTCTTGTCCACTTTAAGAGTCATATATAAGCTTATGTTGGGTCCTTTAAATTCTAGTTGTTGTTTCTGAGAATTTTATTGTTTCGTAAGCACTCAGCTGGAGTTAATGCACTTGAAATTACCAAGCCAGTTTCTGTTTTTGTTTGTTTGCTTGTTTTGTTTTTTGTGTTTTGTGTTTTCTTTTTGTTTTTTTTTCCTAGTTGGCCATTCTGATTATTTATTCATAAAGGCTATTAACCCTAATCATTGACATCATGTTCCTGTTCCAGTGGTCTATTTTGTTCATTTTGCTGAAGGACAAGCCTAACAACATAAGAATATGGGAGAGTTTTCACCCAAAGTCTAAGTCATTAATTGGAAACCAGAAAACTTTGGGCTTCTCACCAATACTATTAAATCAATATTTATCAAAAACTTATTGAAAAGAAGTATAAAATCTGGGATACTATTAAAATCATAGCAGGGGGCTCAAAGATGGATGTGCAAGTCATAGACCATATTTCCAAAGGTTTTATTGCCTCCTAAAGGGACCAAACAAGTAATTAAGCAGTGACAAATCAATGCAAATACGTTAAACAGTGTTAAGACAAACATAGGTGAGAAATCATAGTAGGGAGTGAGAACAACTAGGGCTACTGACCAGGAATAACCAGTGTGGTGGAGAGGAAATTAAATTATAGCATTAAAAGAAAGTGAGGATTTCTATAAGAAAGAGTGTAATCTGGGGAGTCAGGTGAAAGTGAGAGATATGTCAAGGACAAAAACAGAGAGATAGGAAAGTTAAGAGCTTCAGAAAATAATGATTACAGTTGACCCTTGAACAACTCAGGAATTAGGGGCACTGACACTGTGTGTAGTCGAAAATTTACATGCAACTTTGGACTCCCCCAAAATTTAACTACCAATAATAGCCTACTGTTGACCAGAAGCCTTACTGATAACATAAACAGTTGATTAACACATATTTAAAAAATTTTTTAACGTTTTTTATTTATTTTTGAGATAGAGACAGAGCATGAGCAGGGGAGGGGCAGAGAGAGGGGGAGACACAGAATCCGAAGTGTGCTCCAGGCTCTGAGCTGTCAGCACAGAGCCTGTCACAGGGCTCAAACTCATGGAGTGTGAGATCATGACCTGAGCTGAAGTTGGACGCTCGACTGAGCCACCCAGCGCCCCTAAAAAATTTTTTTAACGTTTATTTATTTTTGAGAGAGAAAGAGAGAGAGAGAGAGAGAGCGTGAGCAAGTGCACAAGTGGGGGAGGGGCAGAGAGGGAGAGGGAGAGGCAGAATCTGAAGCAGGCTCCAGGCTCTGAGCTGTCAGCACAGAGCCTGATGTGGTGTTCGAACTCACAAGCTGTGAAGTAATGACCTGAGCCAAAGTTGGCTGCTTTACTGACTGGACCATCCAGGCACCCCAACACATATTTTTATGTTGTATGTATTATATACTGTATCTTTACAATAAGGAAGCTAGAGAAAATAGAATGTTATTAAGAAAATCATAAGGAAAAGAAAATGCATTTACAGTACTGTAAAAAATCCATGTATAAGTGGACCCAAGAAGTTCAAGTCTGTGTTGCTCAAGGATCAACTGTAATTTCATTTCGATTGCTTCCTGGGTTGTCAGTGGGGAAACAGCTGGAGCAAAAGTTGGAAGATGGGGTCAGATCACACTGAAGTGCCCTAGGAGACAGGGTGAAAATTTGGTTTTCATTTGATTTTGATAATGAGAAAGGATTACTTAAGAATACTTACATTGGCATGTAGATTGTATCTAAGTATAGATAAAACTGAAGTAAGGTTACCCAGTAGGAGGTCACTGACTTAATCTAGTGGTATACTATTGACCTTGTGTGAGAAGGAGTCTCCTTAAGCAAAATAAAATAACTCAAGTCAAACATTAGAAGGTATTTGAATCTAATGAAAATTTTTACTAACCCTTGATTCATTTTTTCTTTTTCTAGGCATAAAATACGATTGAAAACTTTCCCTAATGCCTAATTTTATACTAGCTTTCTGTTCCAAAGATAATGATTAATGACAATAATAATTTCTTATAGGTCACAATGCTTATGCTTAAAAATGTTTTCATATTAATAGGCCATAAGTAAAAAAAGAAAATTAGTATTTGGCCCCTAAACTGTAATCATCCCTCAACCCATCACTGCTCCTCATGTGGTCCTCCTCCTCCTCAAGCATTTTTTCTGTTTGGGGGTTCAAAGGCATTATTATTATTACTTTTTTTTTTTTGCCTTAGCAAAAGGACTAATACAGTGTGTTTTCCCATACAAAAACAACTTTTTTTTAATTCTTCACCGCTTTCTACCATTCTTTCAATTGCCTTCCTTCCTTCCTTCCTTCCTTCCTCTCTCCATTTCCTTTTCACACTCTTCCCACTCTCTTGCATACAGAGAAAGTAAGGACAAAATATAAAATATATTTATTTTATATCTCCTAATCAATTTCTTTCATTATGCCCTAGTATTTTTTGGACCATAATTCTTTGCTTGTGTATTGACTTTTATGATTAATCTAAGAGCAATTTCTAAAATTTAACGTATTATATTTGATACCTTTTTAAATATTTCTAATATATATGTATATATGTATATATATTGTATAATGAGCTATATTTTTCTTTTAACATACAACAAATTATTTTTTTAATGTTTTTTTTGAGAGAGAGAGAGACAGAGCATGAGTGAGGGAGGGGTAGAGAGAGAAAGAGGGAGACACAGAATCTGAAGCAGGCTGCAGGTTCTGAGCTGTTAGCACAGAGCCCGATGTGGGGCTTGAACTCACAAACTGGGAGATCATGACCTGAGCTGAAGTGGATGCTTAACTGACCGAGCCACCCAGGTGGCCCTCTTTTTTAACATTTTAAAATATAGGATTGTCAGATAAAATACAGGATACTCAGCCAAATTTGAATTTCAGATAAACAACAACAAATAACTATTTTGTATAAGTGTGCTCCAAATATTGTGCAGGGCATACTTATGCTAAAAATTATTTGCTATTTATCTGAAACTCAAATTTAACTGGTGTTCTGTATGTTTTGTTTTGTTTTTGCTAAATCTGACAACTTTTTATTATCTAAATGCAAAATAATTACTCTCCTTTCAATGAGATGATTTTTAGGTCTAAGCAGCTAAGCTCAGTGAGGCATTACTACAGGTATTTGGCAGAACTTTGCCAGGTGGAAATAACACATGGAAATACTTTTTAAAACAGCTTAGCCAATGTAAACAGTTCTTGATGTCAGCTAACAATTAAGGAATTGTAGCTTTCTTAATAAAATTAAACCGGATCTCACCAAACAAGAGTAAATATTTCTTTTTAAAAAATTTTTATTTTATTTATTTTGAGAGATAGCAGGAGTGGGGGACGGGCAGACAGAGAGGGAGATCATGAATCCCAAGCAGGCTCTGTACTGTCAGAATAGAGCTCAACACGGAGCTCCATCTTGCAAACCGTAAGATCATGACCTGAGATGAAATCAAGTGTCAGATGCTTAACCCACTGAACCACTCAGGTGCCCTACTAAATATTTCTTGAGATAAAATATAAAAAAAAAGTTTGTCAACCCTATTCTACCTCCTAAAATCCTTTAGAGAATTTTATTGTTTTCCCTAAACTCTGGGAGCCATTGATTCAAAACATTTCATTTCTTTTAGATAATTTAGTTCTGGAACTGTATGTTGGTTTATTTTCTAGCTTGCAGAAACATAAAAATGACTTTAAGGTAGTTTTTATCAACATGGGGTTATCTTTGCTTACC
The DNA here is from genome assembly GCF_022079265.1 of Lynx rufus. Taxonomy (NCBI): domain Eukaryota; kingdom Metazoa; phylum Chordata; class Mammalia; order Carnivora; family Felidae; genus Lynx; species Lynx rufus. Next base: position 50,899,083 of record NW_025814827.1, on the reverse strand, counting down.
TGATTACTCCGAAGGTAAGTCGATCTACATTTTCCATTGAGACAGAATTTCTATTATATCCTGAATGGAGTATCTCCAAAATAATATATGATACAAATTATAAAAATAATGTAGATTGACTTCTACTTAAAAAAATAAATTAGAAAGATAAATTAGACAAACTATTCCCTGAGTAAAACTAAAAACCCTGGAAATTATATATAAAACAAACATAAGGACATTCTGAAAAGTGAAGAGAGAAAGGCACACCACCTAGGGATGTTATGCCCCAGAATGAGTTCCCTAGGTTTTCTTTTTGCTTCATGTACCCCAGACTTGGAGATGAAGAAGTTGGTAAGTGAGAAATACCAATAGGTACAGACACAAAAAGTTCCAACAAAAGCCAGTTCTCTGGCCAAAGGACAGGAATTGGGGCAATCTAGCAAAACAAAATTTATGGAAAGTAACTGCTTTGCTTTACCAAAACACTGTAGGAAAACAAACAAACAAACAAACAAACCTGTGGAACATCCTCTACTCACAATAGCGAAGGTTAAGTGAAGAGCCTAGGATTCTACCCTCTCTCGAGGCTATAAGGAGTCTCCTCAAATCTCTCACTGGGGTGGTATCAGAGAAGGTTGAGTAGAGAGCAGAAGCTTTCATCCTCTACCAGGAAGTAATGGGCCCTCCCAACACCACCCCACCTGCCTCTACTGCTACCCCATGATATCAACAGAGACCACCTAGAGAGCCTGAACTCAGACGCTTATGTAGCTTTAATGAGATGCCAGTCCCCTTCCCAGCTAGGGTGGTGTCTTCCCACTCTCTTCTCCTAATCCCTGTGGTGTCAGTAATGAAGCAGTCCTACCCTCCCAGGCAGAGACACGTCAGTGGAGGCAAAATAGATGGAAAGCAAGCAGAAGTAAGAAAAAAATAAAGAACAGAAATCAATGACATTGAAGGAAATGCAGCAGAGGAAATATCCATGAAATAAAGAGTTGGTTCTTTGTGAAGATTAATAAAGTTGAAATCTCTAGCATATAAGTCCAGTAAATCTTAAAAGAAAAAAAAAGAGAGACAACACAAACTATCAGCATCAGGAATGAAATGGGGATACCTCTACAGATCCTGCAGACAACGAATGAGTAATAAGGGAATACTATGCACAGATGTAAAAACTGGGGCACTGGACACATGTAAGAGCTCCCCTGAGAGATGCTGGCACTCAGGAACATGGCAGAGGGAGAGTTCAAAGATCATGCCCACCCTCTGCGGTCTTAGGAAAGGATTACAGTCAGCCTTTGGATGTGTTTAATTATAATCCTGCATACTTCAGGCTGCAGCTATGATGATAAGCTAATAGACTTCTTTCCCAGAAAGACTGAGCTTTAGGTCTATTGCCTCTTGCTGTGCCCTGGCAGTAATAGCTACTGAAGAACTTTCTCCATTAATTACATGGGACCCATGAACCCCACTGGCCACCAGAGTCAAGCAATGTAAAGATATCTCCTGGCATCAACTCTCTTCTGGAAGATACTGGTGATCTGGAGTGAGGCAGAGAAAGAGTGCAGAGACAATGTTCACTAACCTCCCTTCTCTAAGAGAACTTCTGTAGGTCTCTATAAGTGTGCCAAATCAAAACCGTGCTCAGGCCTGGGGTGCCTGGGTAACGCAGTTGGTTGAGTGTCCAACTTCGGCTCAGGTCATGATCTCACGATTTGTGAGTTTGAATCCCACATCGGGCTCTGTGCTGGCAGCTCAGAGCCTGGAGCCTGCTTTGGATTCTGTCTCTCCCTCTCTCTCTGTCCCTCCTCAATTCGAGCTCTCTATCTCTCTCTCTCCCTCTCTCAAACATAAACAAACATTAAAACAAAACAAAACAAATAAACAAACAAACAAAACAAAAAATAGTCCTCTTTCTCAGGAAGCCTGGGGTGTGTTTCAGTGTGATGTCTATGCAGTGCCCTGGGAGTGGTAGTCTGCCAAGAACTGTCTGTCTGATTGTTACAGTCTCATGGGATCCAGGAAAGCAGGGCCCCCTGACCTCCAGAATCAGGCAGTCAAGGGGGTGTTCACTGGGTAGCCACTGCAAAAATTGGGTCACCAGACTTGTGTAGAGTCCTTGGCCCCATCCTGGAGCTCTGGAATGTGGCAATGGAAGAGCACCAAGATGGCACTTACTGGCTAGAAGAGGCAGATGTGGGATGAAAAGATGGCACTCACCATAAAAGGAAAAAAAAGAAAAGAAATAAAAGACATTTAAAAAATCGTGCCCTCTGGCTTTTGGCAGAGGGAGATCAGAAATATGGTGCCGACCAGCGTGCTTCCCCAGAGAGCATCCCAGCAGGCCCCTGTCCCTCAGACCAATGCTTTAAGATTAGTAAATGAGCCTCTTTCATGTAAACACTGGACAGTTTTCAAAGGACTGCTTCTTCCCTGAGGCTTAGGGCCAGTGAGCCTGTACGTGGGCCCTTTAAGGGCCGTCCCTCAGTTCACCATAGACCATGGGTCTCTGGGATGCAAGCCCTGTTGGTCTTCAAAGCCAGACGTTTTTAAGGCTCTTCTCTCAGGTACTGGTCTCAAAAGTTGGGGTGCCCGTTGTGGGGTATCAGCCTTTTGCTCTTAGGAAGAAGCTCAGGGTTTTGAGTTTCCTGCTGATTATGGGTCGCTGCACTAGGGGTGGGGTTTGTGGTGAGATTGTGCCTCAGCCTTTCCTGCTTGCTTTGATGTGGTATCCCTCCCCTTTGCTCAATATGAAGGGATTGCTCTGCCAGTTTTTGGATTTTTTTTCCCGGAGAAAGTTGTTCCATATACAGCTGTAGATTTGGTGTGTGCATGGAAAGAGGTGAGCTCAGGATCTTCCTAAGTCACCATCTTGAACCAGAACCTCTAAAATCTTAATAGTAAAAAAAAAAAACAGAGCATCAAAATCAACAAACTTTTGGGAACCAAGTTAAAGTGAGAGATGATACCGGACTCCTTATTTCAGACGTTTATTTTCCTCTACCTGAATACTTTTGAAATCTTTAAAACTCAAAGTAAAGCCATTATGTCTCCACTTTTGTGACTTTCATGCTCAGCTGAATTGATTTGGAGACTGATCTCTATTTAATTGAGGCTATTTGGGGTGGAGTTTAGTAGTTTGCATTGAGAGAAGAGCGTTTATTACATGTTTAATGTGGTGAGGTAGAACATTCTTTATGGATCATTTCAAGGAATAAATATACTTGCTTTTCACAAAAATCATTCAGGTCTTTACGTTTTGAGAAGATTCCAAGTTTTCTTTCCTTGAATGTACATAAGTTAGGCACAGAAACAGACATTTGTTTTTAGTTTCCTTTATTGTTAACTAGCTTTCCAACTTTTTTCGAAACAACTTGATTCAGGATTGATTACAGGTGACCACAGAGATGCTAAAAGAACATATGAAATCCTGAGAAATCTAGTAAAGTGTCATATTCCTTTTGCTTGTCTATCTTTGTTTACTTTCAACTAGAATTAATTTCGAGTGGAAATAGGTTAAAGATGTAATTATTTTAAAGATCTAGGAATTAGTGAAATTTATAGGACCACTCTCCTATTGCTCTGTAAATTTTGCCAGTGATAAGCCTATTAAGAGCAACTCCATGCTTTGGTGATTGAACTGGTGGCTGATTACAAGTGATTTTCATGACTCATCTCTGAGTTTCCTCTGATGTTTTCTTTTCGTTTTTCTTCTTAGATATGATATAAAGAAGATAAAGCAATAGAACTAAAATAAAATAGAAGGCAGCTGGGTTGTTCAAGTGTCAGAATTAGCTCATTTACTGTGAATATTATATGACAACATTTGCTTAGGTATCACTTCAAAAGTCAAACTGAGTCACATGTTGCGTATATGGGACTAGTGACAGTAGTATAGTTTCTTAAAGAGCCTACAGCTAATGCCCATATTTCAAATAGAAATATGCTGAAAACTTTACTTACAAAATAAAGTTCTCTTTTGTAAAACTACATATTCTCTTTTTTTGTTTGTTTTCATATTAAGGCTTTTAATCAGAGCTTTTGGTGTATCAGGATCCAGAATGTTTGAACAAGTGAGTGAAAAACATGTCAAGGCTTGGCAAAAAGATGGTTGAATTTGGATGTGACTTCTTGAGAAAAATCATTTTTTCATTTTGGAATCAGAAATGGTCATGTTTCTAATATATTGGTGTGCTCAGACACTGAGGCTAACTTTTGAACTATGTGCTTCCGATTTTAAACTGTCCTTTACTATGGCAGTTATCATAAAGACAAGACCTGTTTTCTCATCCTCATCCTCTCAAATGTGTTCTCTCTATGAAATTCGTGTTTTTCAAGATAAGGCCTATTTGAACGTATTGTTTATTTCTGCTTGTTGGTGTACCTAAGCCAGTACCTCCTTGTTACCTAAAATAATAGTACCATGTGAAGCTTTTAGATATAATTTGGGAGAACATTCAAAGGATAAGATTATATTTATAAGAATCCTATAACCTTAAATTTGTAAGAAACTCCAGAGCTCTCTTAAAAGCAGGGAGTTTAAATATTGGATGACAGTAAATGTAGGAGCCCAAATCTATCCCTCAATTATTCACTAAAATAATCTCCAAACTTTAAAACAACCAGAGCATAAAAAAGAAGAAGTGGAGTTAATTTGTTAAGAAAAGAGAACTGAGTGGGCATTAATTGATCTCAAGAACACTGGTGACATAAGTAGTTTCTACTTCCATTAAGGAAATGATGAATACCATGTAATTTGTCATCCAAACTTGGATAATTTTGAAAGGAATGGGGCCTATTAATAATTAAATGTTAAAAAATAGGCAAATAGCAGGATATATAGTCACCCTAAGAATGATTCCTTTATTCACCAATTTAACAGGCACTCTGCTAAGTACCTGGGGAAAAAATGAAGACACCATCTCTGTCCTCAAAAAGATCAAGGCCACAAGGGTGGAATATATATGTTCTTATTAGGAATTAAGATAAAGCTTTTTAGGGAGCACAGATGTGCAGTTTCCGTCTGTTACTAAGGAGGCAAAAAGATTCTGTTAAGCCCTTAAAAATCCATAGGGTTGAGAATAATGAACTCTCACTCCCATTTGACAGGTAAGAAAAGTGTGACTCCTGCTACTCAACTAGCGAACAGCAGATATGAGGCTCAAGTATATGATCCTTGAGTTCCACTCTAGAACTTGCCATCCCACTATGTTATTCTCATGGGAGTTACCAGAAGGAAAGGGACATAAAAAAATGCTAGAGATTTACTTTATGTTTCTTTGGAGACAAAGGATAGCACAAAGCTTCTTTGTGATTGAGTATCCTTGTTGTGAAGAGAAGAGCTAACCAAGCCCACCTATTCACTTTTAACCATATGACTCTTAAATCCTACTTCCCAATCTTTTAATGCTTTGAGATATCTAGTATGTGTTTTTTTGTTTTTTTGTTTTCTTGTTTTTTTAGGAAGACTATTTTCTTTGCAAGTTATTTCATGACAAGGAATTGCAATTTATATTTTCCACTGCTAGGATAACTGAGCCTTTTACTGCACCACATTCTAAATGGAATGTCATTATATCCAAGTATAGCAAAAGCAGGTCCTACTGTGTATACATATCAACTCCACCACAATCCATTATGAAAACATTTTTCAGAAAATGCTTTATTATATTGTAGAAACATACTTATTATCTGTTAGCTGGATATTGTGCTAGGCCATAATACTGGGAATGAGCCTGCCTGCATGTAGACATATACTCATTTAGGCCCAAGTTACATTGTAGAACTATCCCACCATTCATTATTTCTGTAATGCTACTCATTTCATTATTCATTTGGTTGATGTTTTGATTCGATTCACCAGATATGACTGTCGAATCTATCAAACAAACATGAATACCTGAAACTTCTTTTTAATATTGTTCCTTGTTTTTATTTTAGGATAAACGTGTTTATTTGTTCAGTGTATTTATTTTGAAGATGAGATTTTAATGATAGAAAATGGTAATTGTAAAAGAAGTAATAAAATGTACTGTCTCTGAGGCAGAAAGCGCAGTACTTAGCACAAGACAATGGCCTACATTCTCTGACTGACAGGTGGATATCACATTAGATGAAAATGATAAGCATTTTAGGGAACTGAAGAATAACTTCCTCTTGACAGCACCCTGACCCTTGACCTATGGCCTAACTCTTGTTAGCTTCACTAACACAGGGTAATTGTCACAGGTGTAGGATAAAAGACATCTCTACAGAAGCTACCAACAGTCTGAGATTTATTTCTTTGGATGACCACAGATGTACTGCTGAGATAAAACCGTAAGTTCAGACCTTCTCAGACCTATAAGGACACGAATATGTATCCACGAGAAAGCAAAATTCCAAATACAATGAGTTTTCTTTACTGTTTAGCGTGAAGATCACTGTTGTAACAGGGAGGGTATGTGCATCAGGGCAAAGGGATGGTAAATATGTTACTGTTTTTATCCTGAAAGTATGTTTCATACATAATTGTGACACAGATGTAATAAAGAATGCTCTATACACAATAGACTCCCCAAATTTTTATAATTATTAGTAAACTCTTACTATGTCATACTTTAGAAGTGTGTCCTATTCTGAAATGATTCTTTTGTATTTATATGCTAATCACCTCCTTCCAAAGAAATCAGTTCTTTGAGCTTTATTTAAATGTTCTCTGAAGGTAGTAGCTGTAAGAGTACTTACGGATGATGTGATAACAATTGTGATTTCTCATGAAAGTTAATGCCTCCTCCTGTAAGAAAATATATTGTATTCTCCTTTTTTAGCAACACAAGTAAGAAATTCAGAAAACACAGTGAAGCACAATGAGTTATGCAAATCCATGTTATAATAGAAGAATATTACAAGGGAAAACCAAATGACTGTAACATCCATTAAAGTGAAGTCAATATAGTCATATACCCATGATTTTTAACAAAACGACAAAAGAATGACTATTCCTGGTAAAATGAAAATGACTTCACATTTCATTAAAATGGAGTCAAAGCAGCAACCTGGCAGTGTTTTCAAAACGTTTTATCATGAGGGAAATGAAGTCAACTTTTCAAACACTTGGCACAATAAAGTGGTGTGTTTCATTATTCTGTTTATTTAGAGGTGTAATACTAGAATCATCCAAATGTTTGTTACTCAATAGGAAGGAGCCATAACAATTTCCTAACCATAATAGATTTCCAGAATCCAATTTTTGTTCAAAATTATATAAAAGGCATAAATTACTTTTAAATTTATTGAGGGTTCTTACTCAGGTCAGAGGTCTTGTCCTTCAAGATTTATTTTTTATCCACAGTGTGCTTTGATGACACAAAATTAGTATATGCAAGCTTTAGAATAATCAAGGAAAATACAAAGATTGTGTTTATCTTAAAGTGATACTATAGGTAAACTACTTCAATTGGTTCAGTAAAGGTGTAGCCAAACCCA